>NC_065590.1:38254399-38975024 GCF_024542745.1 Macaca thibetana thibetana
ATAAAAGTTAGAAGACCTTAGATCATCACGCCAGTCACGGATACTTTCCTAAGCTAGCCTTGAGCTCAGTTGCGGGGGTAGGGTAGGAGATGACAACCTCAGGTGGGAGTGACAGTGAGTACATGTGTGCTTTATTCATAAAATTCGTGCTTGGTGTTCATATTTCTGCTCTCCTGACCACACAAGACCTTGCAAATGTAGGTTCTCAATACTCAGTTAATGGATACATGAAACTTGTTAGAACTTTCTTTACCATTTTCACTTCAAACCTAAGATTATAGATAGGTGTAGTGTTTCCTCGGTTGGTGTTCTCAAATGGACAAAAAAGGTGGGAGAAATTGAAGGCAACAGAGAGCAGGGAGAAGGAGATGAAGGGAAAGAATGTGGGAAAGTGAAAACTAGGGAGAAAGAAGCAAGAGAGGGAAAAGAAGAGTATCAAATACAGGTCTTAGACCATGAAGTTAGTCAGATCTGAGACTTGAACTCTAACTTCATCCATGGACCTGCTTGCAAATGGAAATCCTCAAAGTTGGGATTTTCTTTAGTTGGTTAAAATAAAAAGGTCTTAGCAGGGACAAGAAAATAATAGTGATCCCTTTCAATTATGGGATACTATTAAATTTCAAAGTGCCTTTGTAAGCATCAACCCATTCTTCTCACAATGGCAGGCCATCTCCCTCAGAGAGCTTGTTCTAGCTGAGTAGTTGTGCCTAAACCTGTATTTCCCTGCAGGGCAGGAAAAGACTTTCAAATCCCCTTTGGTTCTGGTCTCTTGGACCTATCTTAACATCACTGAGCCTCACCTTCCTTCACCCTTTGGGATAACCTGATTCTGAATCCATCTTGTCATTGGGTCATCAGCTTTTCTGACTGGAAGGCTCAGTCCATTAAAACCCTAGGCATTGAGAGTATCCTGAGAACTGGGTGTTTTCAGAAGTAAAATGATAAGTTAAAAATACTCAGGGAAGAATGAAAAGACCCTCCAGGAATTGCAATATCCCTTTGAAATAGAATAAGGAGTTAGTATTATTTCCATTTTATAGATAATAGAACTGAATCCCAGGGATGCAAAAGCACCAGTCCATCAGTATCCAGTGAGTTGCTGCCAAATGCAGGGCAAGTCCGTCGGTCTCCTTACTCCCATGAAAGATTCCACTGGCCCATATTGCTTCTAAATGTGACCTTGGACAAAATTTATCTGGTGTCTTTTCCCCCTCTCTCTCCACCATGCCTCAACTCCAGTCAATATGTTGTTAAAACATGCCTTCTCAGTTTACCCTGAGTCCTGGGAGGTCCTTTTGTTCTGTCATGAGCAACCCCACTGGGAAACACCCAGGTCTCAAGATGTTCCTGAATGAAGAGGACTTCCATAGACTAATTCTTCTGGTTAGGAGAGCTGATGACCTGATGACAGGATGATTGAGAATCAGATTGTACCAAAGGGTGAAATAATGTGAAGCATGATGATATTAAGATAGGTCCAAGAGACAAGAACCAAAGGGGGTTGGAAAGGTTTCTGTTGTATTTGGGCATAATTGGGGTGCTAGGACAGACTTTCATTAAGAGGAATTGACTGACATTAATACAAAGCTCATGAACAGCAACTCTGACCTCAGGCACAATTTATCTGACTTAAACACAGCTTGTTCGACATGTGTTACCCATTGGGCTGTTTCTCTTGTTGGAAATGGACATCTCTTCTTTTCTTAATCTGCCTGAGGAACTCCTGTCCATTCTTTAAAACCCAACTCAAATGTTACCTTTTTTAGGGACCTTTCTTCCCCCTACTCCAAGTTGAGTGGAGAGTCCTTATTCTATTATCCCTTAATATCTTGTTCTTACCTCCATCACTGCAGTAGCTAAATTGTCTTGAGCAATAGTTTCCTTACAGGTGCAATGAAGATATTATTTAATATGTCCAAAACTGATGCCCTTACCCCCCATACCCTGAAAAAACTTGCTACATGCACAAATCTCAGCAAATCCATATTTTCCACTGTTTAGGCCAAAACTTTGGAGTCAATGTTGATTTCTTTTTCCCACATCCAATTAATTAGCAAATGAAGCCCTCCCTACCTTCAAAATGTGATCAGAAATTGCCTACTTCACAGCCCTTCATCACTGCTATCTCTGACTTGGATTCTTGCAAAAGCCTCCTCACTAACCTCCTTGCTCTGCCCTTGCCCCCACTACTTACTTTTATTTTCAATTCAAAAGAATTTTAAAACATGAGTTATGTCATGTCACACCTCTGCTCAAAACGTTCCAGTGGCTTCCCATCCTTCTAGCAGAAAAGCTAAAGTTCTCACATTGCCTACAACTGTCTATGAAGTCTGTGCCCACCCCTGAGCAAATGTCCTATTTTTGTCTCCTGCCATCACTTCACTCTAACCACACTGGCCTCCTTGACCTTCCTTGAACATATGAAATAGACTCAGAGACTTTGCACTGGCAATTTCCACTTCCTGGAATGCTCTTCCTCCAGCTGTGCTCTTAGCTGACTCCCTCATTGCCTTCAGATCTGTGCCCAAAGGTTACCTTCTTAATGACACAAACTCTGCCGGCTCTGTTCACAATAACCAGTCAACCGTCTCAGCCAGCACCTTCTCTCTCTTTGGTTTAATTTTCCCCATAATTGTTATCCTATCAGAAAAACTACATAATTTGCCCATATATTTGGTTTGCTGCTAGTCTCTTCCCACATAAGGTGCATGCAGGCTGCTTAGTTCTTTGCCACATTCCCAGTCCTGCAATAGTACTTGGCTCATAGGAGATGCTCAATGAAGTTGTTGTATAAATGAGTGACAACAGATCATAAAGTGGTATGAGAACTAAATTAGATAGCATATGCAACAGAAGGAACAACCTCTTATCCCTAGTGATTCCCTGGGGTGGGAGGAGAATAGATAGGTATTCTATGAAAGGTCAGTAGCGAGAGGGAAGCCTACCCTAAATTGTTGCCTGCCCTCAATTAAAAAAAAAAAAAAACTAGCATGACTACAATTAAAAGTTTCTGTGTGGTGTTTGTGCAAATAAAACTGGTGATCACAGAGAGAGGATCCTATCTAGGAAGCCCATTTCTTATACCAGCATTAGCTGCGGAGAATCATCTTGCAAAAGAAGATGATAAAAAGAGGAACTCAAAATTCTCTGTTATGACATGAAGGATGTCTCACTTTAGGGTTGGGTGGAACCTTGGAAGATGATGGTATCTTTATGAAAATGGTTTCCTATCTTATTATTACTTTAGAATTATTTGTCCTTATGAGATGTGTGTGAGGTGTGTGTGTGTGTGTAAGAGAGAGAGAGAGGCCGGGTGTGGTGGCTCACGCTTGTAATCCCAACACTCTGGGAGGCTGAGGCAGGTGGATCACAAGGTCAGGAGATGGAGACCATCCTGGCTAACACGGCGAAACCCCGTATCTACTAAAAATACAAAAATTTATCCTGGCGTGGCAGTGTGCGCCTGTAGTCCCAGCTGCTGGGGAGGCTGAGGCAGGAGCATGGCATGAACCCGGGAGGCGGAGCTTGCAGTGAGGCAAGATTGCACCACTGCACTCCGGCCTGGGCGACAGAGCAATACTCTGTTTAAAAAAAGAGAGAGAGAGAGAGAGAAAAAGAATCTGAGAATTCCTCTAGCAGGCCAGGAGACTGTTACAAACATGAATGATAATGAGAGAACAAATCTTCCTCCTGCACTGGTATAGCAATTTGAAGAGTAGGTATTTTTGGTGCAAAGCCCACAGTGAATCTTCAGCTGGATCTCTCAGTAGGGTTACTCTAGATTGAAAACCCAGGCTTTAGGACACACATGTTACCATGGATGGTTGTGTCCCATGAATTGCACTGGGAGAGGCATCCTAAGAACAGAATAACCTTTGTGGAAAGGGAGAGAGATATTCCTAGTGAGGAGAGACTGAAAAAGCAGGCTTTCCCGCTTTTCCTCTGAAGAGAAAGAGAGGAAGATAGACCTTCAGATTAAAAAGCAAGGGAGGATGGGAACAGTGTCTCACATCTGTAATCCCAGCACTTCAGGAGGCTGAAGCAGGTGGATTGCCTGAGGTCAGGAGTTTGAGAGCAGCCTGGCCAACACATGAAACCCTGTCTCTACTAAAAATACAAAAATTAACTGGGCATAATGGCATGCACCTCTAGTTCCAGCTACTCGGGAGGCTGAGGCAGGAGAATTGCTTGAACTGGGGAGGCAGAGGCTGCAGTGAGCCCAGATCGCACCACTGCCCTCCAGCCAGGGCAACAGAGCAAGACTCTGTCCCCACTTCAAAAAAACAAAAACAAAAACAAAACAAAACAAAAAAAACAAGCAAGACAGTGCCCATGAGGGGACCATCTAGGAACTTAAAAATTTTTTTATTTGTATTCTATAAATGGTCATAGCCAAGTTTAGGATTTTTTTTCTGCATTATAATTATCTCTAGATTATTCCCAAATATCAAACACTGATATGACATGCACTGTATCAAATGCTTCATATTGATTTCCTTATTTAATCCTCACTATCATCATTATTATCCCCATTTTATAGACAAAAAATCAGAGGCAAGGAGAAATTAAATAACCTCTTACACAAATAGTGCCAGGGTCAGGGCAGGCTGGCTCCAGACTGGACACTTCTAACCTCTATGCTATGCTGCCTTCTCCATCAACTTTCTTAAGCACACAGTCACCTTGTGTGAGTGGGAAGGAGAGGGGGAAGAAAAGAGGCACTCAGGGGCCACGTGGCCTCCCCTGCTGTGGTCAGTACAACAGTAGCAGCAAGGCTACACAGTCAGATTAACCTCTAGTCCCAGAGCCCCTGGCAGGGCTAGGGCTAGCATAGGAGCAAGAGACAGGGAGAAGGGTGGAAGCATCTCAGCATGGCAGATTCAGGAGCATGACCCAAACTCCCCTTGTTCCAAATGCATTCGAGGAAGGAAACTCTTGATTTGAAAGAGGCACCCTCCAATGTGCCAATCATGTGTGCAATGGTGAGATGCAATGGGTGGAACCATCTGAGGCTGTTGACTTTTTATAATTTTTGACCCTTCGAAATGGCAATTTCACATGGTTCCATTTACATTTTAACTGTTAAATTTAATGACCTACTCACCTTCTAGACTGAGTTCATTTTAGTGAGTAGAGAAGGTGCACTTTTCATGTCAGTGGCTCAGTGCCTTGTACAGTACCTGGCTCCTAGCACACACTCATGAAATGCTTACAGAGTTGAACAAAATGCTTACCTACTTATTTCATGGGCATTATTCAAGCACTTGATACTAGTTAATAAACTGCAATAGCTTCATTAACTGTATACAGAACCACTGTGGGTTCTCAATAGGCTGGTTGGTTAGTTAGTTGAATAAGTCTCCAAATATAGCTTTGACTTCTAGAATCCAGAAGTAAAATGGGAATTTTACTTCTGCATTGCACCTCTGTCCTACCTGTTGTGGCCTACCTGGAATGATTTCAAAGACAAACTTCCCAGCTTCTTCTGGGTTTGTGGCGATCTCCTTGATTGTACTTCCTGGTAGATGCATGCAGCCCTGAAAGATGAAAAGTCAGGCCTTAAGGATAAGCAGCAATTTAATGCCTATAAACTAAAATTGAGTTGGAGAACAGATAGGATAATGATGGGATGGGGTGGAGAGTAGGAGGGTAAGCTAGCCTCCCAGTTTTAATGGGGCCCCTTCTGCTGCTCAGGCCTCGGGCAAATTAAAGGGCAGCTATTCCAGAGCAAACCAGATGCCCAGAGAAAGACAAGGTTCTGATATAAGAATAAGCTAAGAGAGTTCCATCACCAGTACTTGCCTCTTCCCACTTTTCCAAGGACCCAACTGCATGGTCAAACGAGACACTTGGTCTTTGTGAAGGCAACGCTGAGGCTGGGGAGACCATACTGCCTGCCAGGCTGCCAGAGGGGTTCAGGGAGGACTGAACCACTCAGGTCACCATTTGAGGGGATGGGGTATTGAGTAGCAGGTGCCTGCATCTTCACTAACCACCTCGAATGTATTATTCATTTAGTCCTTCCAGCAGGCCTCCAAGCAAAGTATCATTATGCACATTTTATAGGTGAGGAAAAGAGATCAGAAAGCTTCTGTAATCTACCCAAAGTTATAGAGCTAGTAAGTGCCAGAATAGTAGTTGATCTCAGAAGTCAGTCCAAAGCCAGCGCTCTTCACCATCAAAGCTGAGGTGGTGGGAAATGGTCCCACCACCAAGCCCAGATCTATGAAGGGTGACTGAGGGTTTAATAGGATTTGTGACCTCTTATACACGGATATATTATCAGAAAAACAAGCCACTTCCACCATGTGTGTGCATGGTGCTTTATCACTTACAGTGCATTTCACTTGGGATAATTTTTTTTTTTTTTTTTGAGATGGAGTCTCGCTCTGTTGCCCAGGCTGGAGTGCAGTGGCATGATCTCAGCTCACTGCAACCTCTGCCTCCTGGTTCAAGTGATTCTCCTGTCTCAGTCTCTCGAGTATCTGGCACTACAGGCGCCTGCCACCATGTCTGGCTAATTTTTTGTATTTTTTTTAGTGGAGACGGGGTTTCACAGTGTTAGCCAGGATGGTCTCGATCTCCTGACCTCGTGATCCGCCCACCTCAGCCTCCCAAAGTTCTGGGATTACAGGCATGAGCCACCTCGCCTGGCCCACTTGAGATAATTCATTAGACCCCCACAACAGCTCCATATCCAGAGCACAGCAAGATTTATCACTGCCACTTTGCAGATGAGGAAATTGACACTTTGAACGTCTAAATGACTGCACAAAGTGAGATAGTTAATGTGCACTGGATCTAGTTATTCAAAATTTATACCTCACTGGCTGTTGAAGGTAGCAGGCCTGGTTCTGAGTTGAGTAAACACACATGTCTTTATTTCAAAACAAAGTACGGGTGGAGACGATTGGTGGCAGAGAACACTATAAAGGCAAAAGAGTCTTAAGGATATCTCAGAAGTAAGAGCCACTCAGGAGCCTAAGAGAATAAATGTTTCTTGAGGATCTAGAAATAAAAATGCCTAAGACTGAGAAAGAACAAGACAAAAAGGAAGAGGAGGAGGAGGGGAAGGAACAGAAAGGGCAGGAGAAGGAAGAAGAGAAAGAACAAATGGGAGGAGAATGAGGATGAAAGACAAGGAAGGGGAGAAGGGGGAAGGGGAAGGAGGAGAAGAAAAAGCAAATCGGTCTAGAAAATGGAATTCTGCAATTCCTCTACATTCCTCTAATTTTATTATTTAAAAATAACCTCCACCTACATGGTCCTCACCATCTTTAATAAATCACATCAATGCCTTCAGAAAAAACGACCCTGAGGTTGTGCTGCTGAGCTACTTTGGATGAGTTATGGTGCCAGAATAAAAGGCCTTGTTGCTTTAAGACAGGACAGAGCACTGTCTGGTAAGGAGAGAAGGAAAGGGCAATCGCAGAGGTGTCTGCCTCCCCTAAGTACCCCTCTGAACTGTCATTTGGTACCCAAAATCATTTCATTAGAAATCGTAACAATAAAATACTAAAAATATACATGCCATGTATTGAGCAGTCCTAAAGTGTCTAACTCTATGCTAATTGCCCTGAATATATCAGCACATCTAATCTTCATAAGAAGTCTAGGAGGGAAGGACTCTTATTCTCCCCCATTGGAGAAAGGAAGAGGCAAAGCTCAAAGAAGTTAATTAGCTGACCCAGGATCACAAAAGCTAGATAATACGAAATCTATGATTCCAGCCTCAGTCAGTGTGATTCCAGAATTACAAATAAGGCTTCACTTACAAGTCCCACTTGCTGAGAGAAGTAACAATCAGAGTTAAACATGTTCACACCAAGGTGTAAATGACTAATTCCTCGCACTCAGTATGAGAGCCTTGAACTTCATAAATGGCAAGAGGAAGGCAAGTAAGAGGAAGAGACACCAGTAGGGGTGAAGATGGGGACACTAATGGGGAAGGAAGAATTGTTCGAGGAAGGGAAGGGCCCAAGTTGCCCAGAGCCACTTTCATGTGCTTAGCAAGTTGACTGGGGTGAACTCTGTATAAAGATGGAAGGACGGAAAGGTTTATGCAGGAGGCCACAAGTCCTTCAGCAGTAAAGCAATGGAGACAGCTATGGCAGTGAGGTGCCAGAATATCTAGAATTCTCTAGCTATAACTTTTAAATCTATTATAAATTCAGGTAGAACTACATTTTAGCCCAACTCCTTGTTAAAGCATTTTTCAAAATGTTTATATTGGCTCATGAGAACTTAACTGTTACATTTTAAGCCACTTAAATACAGCTATTACTAAAATTTAAATTCTATAAGCTTACAATGAAATATTTTCTACTAAAAAGGTGAAGATACTTAAATTTTACAACTTTCTGATTCTTTACTATATTTTGCTCTCATTTCTGCCGTTGTGGTTACTTCCATCTATTCTATCTGTGTGGTGGAAATGCTATACAATGTGGTTCTATAGTATGTCTCTTCTCAACTCTGAGTTCAGTGATATCACGTTGGTAGCTTGCATCAGTCATGATGGGAGCATCTGCTGCACAGAAATTAGCAAATGTTGCACTTCAATCAACTCTCCCATCAGAGGGCCCATTGTTAACTATTTACTGGCACGCCGCTGATAGACAACCACTTGTGGCGATGCCTCGGAAAACAGACAGATGAGACAATGGGACCACGGGTCTACCCTACTACTAGGATTGTCTGAGGCCATCATTGTAACAGAAACTTGAGGGCAATAAGCTGAGATTCTGTTCGAAACAATTTCCCTGACAAAGAACTTTCTAGAATGGTTTATATAAAGCTAGTTGATGGACTTACACAGCCTTATACTGTTAAAACCGGACAGGATCTTTCTGAGAACTCAAAGAAAAAATGCACAGACTGCCTTCTATAGGGCCACAGGATTCCCCAAAAGCACATACAGGAAAGTCTATCATACACAGTTCCATAATTTATTTACATTCTCCTTTGTCAGACGCTAGGTCCAATGATTCTCATTATAAATAGCATTTAATATTCTTATTATTTCTTTTGGAACTTCACAGACCCAGAATCACTGTGTCTAAGGGTATGACAATTTTTTGTGTTTAGTAAATCTGGCCAAATGACTTTCTAGAAAGGTTGTACCAACCGACCCACACATCACCAGTGTAAGTGAGTGCCCTTACACCTGATGCTTCCAAGATTCTTGTGATGTTTCTGTTTTTTGGTATCTTGGGGGATAGGATGTTTGTGTGCATTCTTTTTAAATTTACAACTATTACACTTAAATTTAAAAAATATTTTTAAAGAAACTTTAAAAATTGTATGTGTAACCCCAGTATTCAGAGATAACCACCGTTAACACTTCGGTGTGTGTCTTTCTAGACCTTTTTCTATAAATACAGATTCATGATATTTTTTCCAAGAATGGGATTAGTATACACATCACCTTCTGTTATAAAGTGCTTTTCAAAGACAATATTATGGACATCTTTCTATTTCAAAAAGTATTAATTAGGAGCATCAATGTCTGAATTGTATTTTATTGTATAGACATGTAAATGTAGCCTAATATAAGTTAGCCCCTACCACTGGGCATTGTTGTCATATCACTAATATAAACAATGCTGTGGGGAATCTACTTAATTATTGCTTGTGATAATAGTACAGACATCAGCCCAAATTCCTAACAGTGGACAATTAATTAAATAAATTATAGAGCATTCATATAATAGATTGTTTTGACATAACTAAGAATTATATTATAGAGTCATATTTAGTGTTGGGGCCAATATTCATGAAGTATTTTTAATTTTTTCATCAAATAATATTTATTATACTAATTTTGCATTTATAATAGATGAGTTCCTAAATACATACGTATAGGGAAGGTTGAAAGTAGAGGGGATGTAGGTGGCTATTTCTTACTGATGGGATTGTGAATAATTTTTAAAGCTTTTGTAATGAAACTATACATATCAACATGCAGTAAAATACACTATTCTTTCTAAGAAATTATTATTTTATTCCTAAAGGTTTTATTTTTCTATTTTTCATATCTGAAATGAGTGTTGGATTTTATCAACGCATTTTTCAGCCATCTATTGAAGGGTTGTGTGGTTTTGCTTACTTGACCTATTGATCTGATGTATTACATCAATAGATCTCCTCAAAATAAATTATCCTTGTCATCCTAGAAGTGTTACCTAATTACCTCAGGCTAATTTAGTCCTGAGAAGGCTTTGGGTTTCTTCCTCCCAGAAGTAAAGAGGAGAAGCAAGAGCCTTCAGATATTTATTTTACCCTTTGACATGAGTTTATGTTTTTACAAAACAGTTTTTTACACCTGCTTTATATCATTTGATCCTGTGACAAATGCAGGCCAGGTAGTATTGTCTGATTTTATAAAAGAATAAAGAGGGGTTCCGAAAAATTAAATAATTACAGGGCCAAACAGTGGTGGAGCCAGGAAAAGAACACGTCCTTTGATATAAAGTGCGTCTCGCCCTCTACACTTCATGGAAACACACTCAGCTGCCCCTTTCATTGATGTGGGGTGGCCACACCTTACTGCCGTCTCCCTTACACTCTGCAGACAGGAAGGCTTCCTCCATCGCCTTAAGACATCAACTATCTTAGCCTGGAATTGTTTGGCTTTAATAAGGTCTGGGGTGTTTATAAAGAGAAGGAAGGCTGGTTACCATGGACAGAACACTAGGCAAGAGCCCAGTCTGTGGTGGGATCCCTGTGATCCTCCTCTGGCCTCTGCAGTGACAGACACTCAGAATTCAGAGCCCTTAAGTGGAGGAACTGGTTAACCGAGTCCTGCTGATGTGTAATGGATTCTCAAGCCTGCCCTTAAAGAAAACTGTCCTCTTCCAAAATGACCTTTTCACTTTGGTCCCATCCACCCCCAATATCTACACACTTCTTGTCCTCACCTTTCTCGGGATTTTGTTCTGACTCCAGAAGGTTCTAGAGTCAGTCTTCCCGAATAAGCTCCTTCTGGCCAAGCCCATACTTCCATCTCCACAGACATGAGTTCTAGGTGGGTGACCAGCTGTGCTGGATGTCCTGAGACATCCAGTTTGCACCTGGGATCCTGGGGTAATTGTTCAGAGCATCCTCTTTTATTCTCGCACACCACAATGGCCAGAAAAGCAATGGGGTTGGCCAAAGAGACCTAGGCCCAAGATTTAGGATTAAAGCCCATTCTCACAGCCTTATCCACTGCATCAGGAAATCCTGTTTGCTCTACTTTCAAAGTATATCCAGAAGCTGACCATTTTCCTCCAGCCCACAACTCCCACTGAGCCCCTAAACATCATAACCCCTTACCTAGATTACTTGAGTCTTCCCCCTGCTCTATTTTTGAGCACAGTAGCTAGAGCTGTCTTTTTACAACTTAAACCAAAAACTGTCACTCTCTGCTCAGAGCCCTGCAATGCCTCCCTGTGGCCCTCAGTGTGAATGCTCAGGTCCTTACAGTGGCTTGCAGTGCCCCAGCAGTCTGTGCCCCTGACCCCTGACTGCCCTCTGGCTTCTCAGACCTCATCCCCTCTGATTCCTACCTGCTAGTTCTGCTCCTACCACAGTGCCCTCCTTGCAATTCCCCATCCAGGCCAGACATGCTCCCTTTGGGGCCTTGGCGCCAGCTGTTCTCTCTCTGCCTGGAACACTCCTTCCCCCAGAGATCTACCCAGCTTATTCCCTCTCCTCTGTAGTTTTGATCCCAGTGTCACCTGCTTCATGAGGTCATTTGACCATCCTTTTAAAAATTACATCTTCCCTTAACTATTGACACCTGCTAGCTCATCGTATTTTTTCCTCACAGAACTAATCTTTTTCCTAACAAATTACATACTTTTCTTATTTGTTATGCTTATGTGTCTTTTTCTCCATATTCTAAGTTGTGTGTGGTAGAGATTTTTATCTGTTTTGCTCATAGTTTATTTCAAGTACCTAGAACAGTGTCTGGCATATAATAAATGCTCAGTAAATACTTACTGAACAAACAAATCAATGAGTCCCACAATCGGTTTTCCTGAACCCAAATCCACTTTCTCTGAACCCTTGACTGAGTGTCACCACCATCACCGCCCTGTTGCCGGTCTTGACTTAGAGCCACCTGTAGGAAACTCCACAATGCCCATCCTGGGACTTCCTAGAGGACCACTCTGTCATCTTTGCAACTCAGTTTATGTATCTAGAAAATGGTATAAAGGAAAAAGCAATTTCCTTTCCAACGGGTGTGTCTGGTCCTATTAAGAAGGCCCCTGTGAGTTTAAATGCAATCCAGGCCCGCCTCCTCCGTGCCTTATGAACGGGACAAACAGCCTGGCTGGTACCTGGGGCTTCGTGTCCTCTTCATCCTTGTAGTAGTAGAGCTGCTGTGCCCTCAGCACAAAATACCTCTGCTGCCAGTTCTTCACGATGGACCTCTGCTTCTTCAGCCAGCCCATCTTGATGGGCCTCTCCAGCGGGTTGGGGGTGGACGATGGATGGAAGGCCGCCATCTGCTCTCCAGTCATCACACTCCTTGACCGAGCTATAGAGAGGAAAAGACAGGCCGACTGACTGAGGGACATGGGGCAGTGAGCAAAGAGTGGGCGGAGAGGAGGGAGGAACCCCAGAGGGGCTGAGAAGCGAGGGGGGCACGACAGCCAGGTCCAATTCAGGGGTCCGGATCTGAGCCAGAGAAACTTCCCCCTGAGCCAGAGAAACAGCCGAGGGGCCAGCTCCCGGTCAGGGCCAGGCCAAGAACAAAACCCAGGCGGCGGCCAGTGGCCTGGTACACAGGCAGTCCGGCACCGCGGCGGGCCCCGTCATTCTGCAAAGCGAAAGGTTGGCTGGAGCCTTCTGAAGAGGAAGTGGCCACAGCATCTGACAAAAGGTGCTTCCTTTTTCCTGCGTGGGAGTCAGTATCTGACAAGAGAGAGGAGAAAATAATGCCTCACTCTGAAGGCTCGGGGTGAGTCCCACGCAGCTGCAGAGGCCGCCGGAAGCTGCCCGGGCACTCTTCCACAGCGGCCGGCTAGAGGAGGGGCCACACGCCACAAGCTGTGCTAGCTCCCACCTCGCTGTCGAATGCGGGCCTCCTCCAGCGGACCCCACTCAAACCCCAGCCCCCGGCCACAGGGCCAGCCTGCAGGGAGTTGGCACCTTCTGAATTCTCCTGCCCAGTGCCATTCTGTCCCCTGTCCACGGAGAGTATCCCAGCCCTTTATGCTGTACAAGCAGCTCGCTGCTGCTGCCTTCCCATTACCTTTAGTTAGGTTGTCACTGCCAATAGAACTCAGAAGCAGGATTTGAAGCCAGAGCCCCTTGAACCTACTGCATGGTATAATTGGCTTTTATTTTCACACAGGAAGTCTGCCTGTCATTTGATTAAGTGCAGCCTGTACCTCCACATCTTGTCTCCATGGTAACTCCCACCCAGGGCCACTCTCTCCTTTCCTTCCCTACCCAGCGCTCCATCGATCATCCTGGTCCCCATTCAACACTTCCTTCTGAGCCCCACCTTCCTTCTTTCCCAGCCAGTTCAAGGATGCCCTTGTCTCCTTGGACTGTGCTGCCCTCCACACTTGCTAATACCCAGTGTCTGCACCCCTCTACTTCTGCCAAGTGTTGCTGGAGGAAGGCCTCATCTTCCAACCCCCTTTTTCAGGTTTTGTCCCTCCCTGGACCACTCACGACACAGCTAAACTAAGCCATCAACTCTACTCTCACCCCATTTCATTTCACCTGATTGGAGACTAGTTCTACCTTTCCTGACTTTTTGACAGTGGATAAATTATGCTTCTCTGAGCCTCGGCTTCCTCACTTACTAAATTAGGATAATAATACTTCCTAGTTTATGGAATTGTTGTAGAGATTAAACAAACATATGCAAACCACTTAGCACAGTCCCTGGTCAAAGGTAAGTATGTGCTACTCTTACTATTTTTATCAACAGATGACTTTACTTCCTACTAAAAGGATGGGGGTCATCACTGAGAGCTTCTTCAACTCCCCTCTTCACTTGAAAATGTCATTCCATCATCAAGCTTCCTCTCTTTCTTCTTTCCTATCTTTAATGCATTAAATTGCCAACACCTCCTCATTGATTTTGAAAAATATATTCAGCGGGTACATATGCTGGTTTGTTACGTGACTCCACTGCATAATGGTGGGGACTGGGTTTCTAGTGTACCCATCGCCCAAATATTGAACATTGTAACCAACAGGTAATTTTTCAGTCCTCACCTCCCTCCTGCCTTCCCCACTTTTGGAGTCCTCAGTGCCTATTATTCCCATCTTTATGTCCATGTATACCTATTGTTTAGCTCCCACTTATAAATAAGAACATGGGATATTTGATTTTCTGTTTCTGAGTTAATTAGGATAAAAAGCCTCCAGCTCCATCCATGTTGCTGCAAAGGACGGAATTTCATTCTTTCTGATTCCATTATTTCTATCTCTTTCTACGCCTGTGATTCTCAGTCTTTATAGTCATGGCATACTTTCAAACACTGGAGTTTTATATGGTATTACAGAGTCTTTCTGTAGCTATCTCCAATTGTATCTAGAGTTATCACCCTATTTCCACATTTCGCCCTTCTGTCCAATATTGCTGTCTGAAGAGGACTCCACTGTAACTGGGCTCCCTTGACCTTCACAAGGGGTCTGAGTTCCCGTAATATACCCTTATACCAGTTTCCATCTGGCAGTCACTTCTTACCTCCCACCAGTGACCTGGTGAGGTCATACTAGGTTGTATCCCAGGTTGCAAGAAGTATTTGATTCAGCATCCCATTGGACAGACATCATCATAAGAGTGCTTATACTCAGATGTAGAAAAGGTAATTTGATATTTTGATGACAATTTGGTAGCTTGCTTACAAAGGATTTGCTTTATATCAGGGTGTCTTAGCAGCCCAGTTAAGAACTTTATCTGAGATCTTGCTCCTCAGTTACTTGCGATCTTCAAGGCCTTCTATCTGTAATTAAAGAGCAGCCACTGTGGGCTGATCACTTGCTCTAAGGCTGTGGAAATGATCCCAAGGGAACTACAGAAAGATTTTGGCAGACTACAATGTGGAGGAGGAAATTTGATGGACTGTATACAGCTCTGTATCTCTGTAAGTCAGAGACTGTACCTTGCAAGGACTCTTATCTGTCCTAGAAAGAGGGCAGACAGTAGGTAAAAATGAAAAAGGTAGTTTACACGCAAAACTTTTGGAGAAAATCAAAGAGTGATTTATTCCAGCAGATGCAGAGGCATTCTCCCCCACCTCAATAACCTCAGTGAAGTCCATCCCAGTGTGGCTTTTGTGATCATCCAACTGAAGCAACATCAGATATGAGAGGGAGGACCCCCCTCTAGCAGTGGCATATGAGGAACCTTTACTTGGCTTCTGGGGTGATGCTATCAAATGGAGCCAACTCAGGAGTGGGGGAAAACAGGGAGGTGCCACATGGTGGCTAGAAGGACTCAGGCCCCTTGGGCCACCCCCAGAGGCCCACAGACATCGTTAGGACCACAGTGGGGGTTAGGTGAAACTGAAAGTCTCCAACAGCATTGAAGAAGTGGGAGGGGGTTAGGAGAAGAAAAAAAGATACTACAGATTGGAGAGAATTCACTCAGCATAGAAGAAATTAGTTGCTGGTATTTTGTTCATAGTTTTGTGAAATGTTTCATGCTTTGTTGTGGCAAAAACAGCTATAACAAAAACAAACAAACAAAAAACCCTCCTAGGAGCACGTGTGCATTGCAAAAATGACCTGGCAAAGGCAGGAATAAGTGCGAGGATCTTATGTTCCCAGACCTGGCCAAGAAAACCTTTGATGCCCTTGTGGCAGAAGGCAACCACCTTGTCTGCCTAAATCTGATCAAGGCTCTGCCTGGTCATGTTTTATATCCATAAATGATACCACTCACTCTACATCCAACCAGTGTTTCTTCAGTGCCTGTTAACATCCCACCATACTTGATATAACTATGGGCAATGGGCCACCTGTTACAAGTTAGAGAGTGGGGATAGCTCAGTACAAACTTCCACACTGCTGGAATTAGGCCCAAACCCTGGGGGTAGGGAGACAGCTGGGGTCTCAGATGAGCTAAGGATTAAGCAGGGGCACTTTCCATCCCATGTGCAGAGCCATCTCCCTCCTTAGCCCACAGTGTTGCTCACCAGCCAGGCCTAGCATGAGATGATTAAAATAGCTGAGAAGAAAGTCTGGGGGCCTTGAGTTTGTCTTGGTTGTGATTAACTTTTCTTGTTAGGTTCTTTGAACAGTCTCTCTTCCTTGTGGGTGTGACTCGTTCCGGATAAAGTAAACAAAGAGATCTGTTACTATTAATGGAGCTGTTTCTCATAATGAAAATAATAACCATGATAAGCTTCACTTGTGAGCCAGTCATTGTACCCCGAGTGCACGTTCCCAGCCCTTCAGGAAGGAGGCCTGAACCAGGCTGAGGGTTGGAGAGGGGGCTGCAGGCAGACCAGGGCGGCAGGGGGGAAGGTGGGAAGGCAGTTGCTCAGTGTTTACTGAACACCCCGGGGCGAGTGAGAAATGAGGACCTCAATGAGGTTAGAAACCTCACCTTACTCTAGTAGACAGAGGATGAGAAAGCCCCTAGCACTGCACTGTCTAGTATAGTAGCCACTAATCATGAGTGGCTGTGTACATTTAAATGAATTAAATAGGTTACATTAAGTTAAAATTGACTTTCTCTGTCATACTAACCATGTTTTAAATACTTGGTAAGCCTGTGTGTTTTCTGGCTACAGTACTGGACACACAGATAGAGAATATTTCCATTATCACAGACAGTTCTGCCGGTCAGCACTTACCAGAACCTGAGTGCTATCATTACAAAGCGTGGGGTGGAAATGCGCCATAAACGTGAGGCAGCATTTTATCAAATAGAGAAATGAAGCTGGAGGGCCCAGAGAAGAAGATGCTTTAGGTGACAGAGTGAGGCATTCAACCTTGATTAGAGAGGTGGTAGGGAGCTATTTCATATTCCTGAGCAAGGAACGCCCATGATAAAATATAGTTGTATGACTGGACTGTTCGTGTTGAATTTTAGTCTGCAGGTGAGAGACAGTACTGGAAAGGAAAGAAGAGAAATAGAAGAAGTGCCACATGCCTAGGGATGTTGTTTCTGCAGTAGAAGTTAGCTGCTTTTTGCCCCAAGATGGGGCAAGGGAAAATTAAAGAAGGAAGTATGAACAGAGAAGTCAGCTGAGAAACATTATCACTTCCTTTCTTCATCTTCTGCCACTGAACCCTCAAAATAATCTGCTCTCAATTCTGACTCAGTCTAGATTCTACTTTGGATGGCTGTAAATGTGTGGGCGAGGTGTGAATAGTTCTTTCAGAGCTGGGGAAACAATTTCAGGTATTTTCTCAGTATGTTGATATAAGCCGTGCATTAGTTTGGGAACCATGTTTAAATGGGTTTGAAAAGGGAGTAGAATTTGCATGGCTTCCCCCAGCCCTCTCTTCTGAGCTGTAGACCCATCCATCCAGCTTCCTAACCCACCTCCATGAGAATGTCAAGCTCATCATGCTTACCACCTCATCAAACTTACTACCTTTCCCCTTCTCACCTCTACCATTCCTCTTGCTAACACTGACACACACGCCCAAACCTGCTTTACCTCCGCTGGTCTCTCTGATGTACTTGAGTGACATTCTCCCAGCCAACCAATCAGCACAGAAGGCTGCCTGTTCCTTATATTCAACACAGACAGCATTGCTTATGACGTGAGCCTTCTAAAACAGAATTCTAATCATGTTACTTTCCTGCCTAAAAGCCTCTGATGACCCCCAACACCTCCCTCCTAAAAGATGAAGGCTAAACTACCATGGAGTTGGAGTCCTTCGTGGCTTTTTCTGCTGCATTTCCTGCTCTTTCTCCATACCCATCCTGCACTTCATCCAGGACAGCATGCTATTCTCTCTGCTGGAATGTCCTGCCCCCTGCCCCCACCTACATCCAATTTGACCTCTTGGAAAACTCTTACTTGTCCTTCAAGAATCCCGTCAGGCCCCACTTGCTGTGAGAAGCCTTCCCGGCCCTGCCAGACTTAGTTGCTCCCTGGCTCTGGACCCTTGTCACTGGGGACACATGTGCATCGTAGCCTTCATCACCTTGCTTGGTACTTTTTTCTTTCCCTGTCTTCCCTCTCCACTCGCACTCTAAGAAGACAGGGGCACTGCCTTGATGTTTGGCCTTGCTCATCCTTGTATCCTGCACCTAGCACAGTGCCTAACAGAGAGAAGGAAGGAGAAAGTAGCAGAAGTGCACAGGCTTCTACATACACAGCCTTGGGTAAGCCATATTCTATCTCTGAGGGCCAGTTTCCTCCTCTGTTAAACTGTGATAATAACATGTATCTCATGAGGTGATAAATCCATAGGGATTAGTAAGGATAAGTGGACAGGTCCCAGCCAGTGCCTGCTTCTTAAAACATGGACATTAAATGAAAGCTATTATTATTAACATTATTATTATAGTATGGACTCAATTTTATTCTAAATGAGAGAAAAGAAATAAAATATTAAGGAAGGGAGGGATGAAAAGAGGGAGAGAGATTGAATAGAGGGAGATTAGCTGGACATAGCACAATATCCCAG
The DNA here is from genome assembly GCF_024542745.1 of Macaca thibetana thibetana. Classification (NCBI taxonomy): domain Eukaryota; kingdom Metazoa; phylum Chordata; class Mammalia; order Primates; family Cercopithecidae; genus Macaca; species Macaca thibetana. The sequence goes on from NC_065590.1 coordinate 38,273,009, forward strand.
ATGCAAAGTCAGAAGCCTGGATTAGGATGGAAGAGGAAACAATATGAGAGGCTAATACTGAGAGGACTCAGCCACCTGCTGAACAAGGAGGAGCAGGAGACAAAGATATTTGTGAGGTTTGGGGTTTGAGTGGCTCAGGTAAGGCAGCTTTCCCCATTCATTCATTCAAGATTGAGGACTTGACATGCACCAGAACCATTTCGGGTCCTGAGGATATGACATTAATCAGACACGGCCCTGATGGATCTAGGAGACCCATTCATGGAAGCAAGGAAGGAAATCAGAGAACAAGGCCAGTTTGAACAGTCGGGTGAGTCCAGGTCTGGACATGATAAAGTGTGAGCGGGGACTGAGAGCTTCAAGCTTCCCAAGAGTTTTGGTTTTGATAAGTAAGGCTTATGAATTAAGAAAGAGATTAGGGGGAGAAAAGAGGTGCAAGTGAAAGCCAGGAGATTTGAGTGACATGAAAATCTCAGACCAGAAAAGTTATATGCATAGATGTTCAGAAACCAAAGAAAAGATGGCATAGAGGAAACCAGCACAGAGGGAAGCATTTCTAACTTGAGGCTATGGGGATAAACCGAGATGCAAGACAGAAAAGGGTACTATTTTCCTCGGGATTTTTAGTAAAGCTCTACACCTCCTAGAAAAGCATCTGGCAATTGAAGCATCTTGATAAATATTTGTTGAGTTAATAAAATAAATGTTTTAGAACGAAATGTGAGCCACCATGCAGGCATTTTGTATTTGCAAGAAATATTGGCCAATTTACCTATTGGTGGGATTTCTGGATATATTCACTGTACTTACTTGAGCAGAGTAGCTGATGGAAGATATAATCCCTGATCTAACAATAATGAATATCAATAGTTACTTATGTGTTGAGTACTTACCATGAGCCAGTCACAGTGCAAGCACTTTATACAGCTGTGTCACTTAATGCTCATGCTCTTTAGGGTAAGCACCATATTTTCACCCTCATTTTTCAGACAAGGAACCAAAGCTCGCAGAGGTGAAATGATCTGCTCCAGTTAACAACTAGAAATCTGATTTCAAAGCCCGAGATCCATACCTAAGCCACAGCCCAGAAAGGAGCATGTATTCTTGTGGTAAAGAGAGGCATCCACATTGGAGATGGAATCCATGTCTAGTAATTCACAGGGTTAAAGAACCCAAAGTGAAGTGGACAGGAGAGCCCATGCCACCCTTCACTGAACTGGGAACAAAGCCACTGTTCCTAACCTATCATGTGAAGCAGCTGCCTCAGCCCCACCCATTTTGCCTGTAGATTGTGCACAATTTTGTGCTATTTCCGCCAGTGTATGCTCTGCAAGGCTCAGTAGGCCTTGAAAAAACAGTGACAGATAAATGGTACTGAAACCTCAAGCCCACCACTGAGGCTGTGCTGACACTCCAACAGGAAAATGGACATATTAGGTAATCCTACCAGCTGCTACTCAAGCTCATGTGAAGAGACCTAGGGATTCTGAGCAAGGCCCGGTGTGGCCGAAGCATGGGAGGGAGAGAGACTGAGCTAAGCTACTGTGGGCTGGCAGTCAGGCCCACACCACAGCTGAGGAGGGAGCCTGCTGGGGAGCTCTCTGAAACAGCAGACCTGGCATCACTACCACCTGAAAATGATAAACAGATTCATACGTTCCTGCCAACACCCTGCACACATACACACATGCAAAGCCCCTACCACATTCACACACACATACATGCAGACCCCCCACCTATCCTGTTGTCAGACTGTGGGATGGTGGCCCTCAGTTTCCATCCAGAAGAAAATTAGGATGTTTGACTTCAGAAACTTCAGGCTCATTTTCTGTATCCCTTTTCTGTCTTCAAAGCCAACGGCCCCCCATCGAAAAGCGCCCATCATTCTTTTGAGTTTCATTGTTAACTTTAGTATGAAAAGCACTGCCCCTTCAAAAGGCATCTTAATGTGAGACTGATAACAGCAAAGGAGCCTTCTCTCTGTACCCTGAAATTAAATCACATGGGTATTCCCAGGGCACTCACCCTTGAGACAAATTTGTATAACCTAATTCATAGAAATATCTAAAAGTCATTCCCTAAATGCCTGCCTCAATACTCTGGAATTGGGCAGATTTAATTTTCCCATGTTCTATGGATTCTAGAAATGCCCTTTATTGTTTGACAAGTGACTATGTCAACCTAAAGGAAAAAACTCTGCTTTGGAAAGTGGCTTGGCACCAATAGCTATGTCTTCTGCAGGAAGAGGTAAAAAATGCTGTCTTGGTAGCAATATGAGACAGAGAGAGGGACATTATCTTTGTGTGTGTGAGAGAGAGAGAAAGAGAGAGGGAGAGAGAATGACAGAGAGTGAGAACGAGAAAGAGAGAAAGAAAGAGAGAGGGAGAGAGGAAAGAGAATGACAGAGAGTGAGAGAAAGGGACAGAGAGAGGAGTACTGGCTTTCTGTTTCTTCTTTCTCATCAGCAGCTCTGGAAACCTGAGCCAGGAACAAATATTGCAAGGTTTTTCTGCACTCCAGCAAATTTGTTTGACCTAGGATGCCTCTCCAGGGCCACCCCTCCAGTGTTCATGTTTTGTGGCTTTCATGTTTCTTAGGAATTTAGAGTGCAGTTGCCTCTTGTGGGTCTGCGTGTCTCCATCAGTTGCAACACCTTACCCGGCCCTCTCTGCCTATCTCTGCATAACAGGAAGCCACGTGTAAAAACAAGAAGCTTGCGGAATCATGAACGTTTCCCACTGAACACTGCCCCAGAGCTGCCTCTTCCTCAGCACAAGGCAAAGTAGAGATTTGGCAATCAGAGGGCAGATTTCTCTGGGGTGACACTGTAGCTGCTTAACTGCATATGCAAGCTACCTGCTTTCCCAGGCATGAGTGTAAAGGAAGAACAATTCTCATCAGGTAAGATTGCAGGATAATTAGTGCAGTAAGCTCTGCCCAGCACCCTGCTGGTGTGTTAAATTAGGAATAGCAATCGAAGTACGGACCCCTCCATTGTCAAAGCTAGTCATTTATTTTAGGTAAGAGGTTTTGGTTCACTGGTCACTAGCATTCATAAATAAATAAGTGCGTTAGGATGCTTGAAATATTTGTATTGCATAAGCATGGATGAATTACACGGCCTGAGTAATTCACAGGAAGGACCCTTCCAGGACAATGCTCAAGTACTGGCAACTACCATCAAGCACTGGCCCTCGAGGAGGCCACAAGCCCTTACATCCTAACAGGAGTCACTCCAGTCAGTTTCTGGGGCCTCTACAGCTCTTAGGGAACAGTGATTTTAAACTTTAACTCTACTGAGAGTTAAAGTGATCAATGAACAATACTAGCAGTGGGGTGGGCCCAGGAAACAAGCCATAATGTGTTTCTCCTATTCTACAACCTGATAAAAAGATTCCATTAAAAATGGAGACAATTTGATCATGGATAGAGGATAGATGATATCAACGAATTATTGATTAGTTTTGTTAGGCGTGATCAGGACAATGTGGTTAGAAAATAAAATTTCCATAATTTTTAAGGATGCATACTTAAGCATGGGGAAAATGTGTCTAGGATTCGTTTTAAAATATCTTAGCATAAAAGGGAATAAAAGAAAAAGAAAAGGATAGATAAAACAATGTGACAAAATCTTGTGTTGCATTTCAGTAGTGGTTCTCCATGGGGGTTCATTATATTTGCTCTGTTGATGTTTGGAATGTTGATATAATAAATGGCTTTTTTCAAGATTCTATTAGGCTTAAAAATAAATTCACTAGGCTTGTTTTTTTTTTTTTTTTTTTACACGTCAACTATTGCTCTAAACTTCAACTTGTCCATTTTCCAAGGTCTGCATTTCAGACCTGTTACTCCTCAGAGCACAGCAGAATGACACTGCACAGATGTTACACCACTCACATACACATTCCCTCCCAGACAGATCCGCCTCCATCCCCCTGCACTGTCACTTTATCAGCTGATGAATGGGAAGAACCGAGGAACTTACTGAGGCAGCCAGTATGGATAGTATCTCCTGTAAAGTCAGCTATTACCCCAACACTTACTGGCAGAGAGGGAGAAAGGGCAGTAGAAACCGGAGGGAACCCGAGGGTGGTCTGCAAGGGAACTTAGGAAGGAATGACCACCTAGAATTCTAGGTGACCTCATGGCAAGAGCTTCCATTTCCAAATTTCCATTAAAATGACAAAGGGACTAGTTCAGTAATAATAAGGGGAAATCTAAAATGAAAGTAAAAGTAAAGAAGGATGCTATCTGCATGTCATTTGGGGGGAAGAGGGATTTCTGCAAGATGTAGAATAGGCAAGGCTAAACTGAAGACAGCTGTTGTCCCACAACTCAATGCATATGGAACAGCCTGCCCCAGAGGCTGTGGAAGGGGCCCAAGAAAAACCTGCACTAACAACGCCTGGAGAGGAACAGCAGCAGCATGGAAGCAGGGAACAGAGGGAGACCTGAGAGCTACTTCCAAGTGTACACAGAGACCTGGCTGGGGCATGTTATTTCCAGTTTACCCTGGGTGCCCAAAGTCAGGCCAGACAAAAAGTAACAGCTCTGTCCTGTTGGCTCCTCAACCAGGTCACAATATCAGTGAGAACAGAGGGTGCCTTTCCAACTAACCTGGAGCTACACAAGAAGAAAAACAAGAAGAAAATGAACTTTTCCTTCAACAGAGAGGGGAGCTTTTTTAACCCCTTAACTAGATGCATCTTAAAAATTACACATAAGCTTGCCATAGCACCCAGCAATTCCACTGCTGGGAATCTATTCAGGGGATGTGAAGGCACATGTCCATAACAGTTTTTGTATGTGAATGTTTCTAGCAGTATTATAGATGATGGTCAAAACTGAAAACAATCCGGAAGCCATCAACAGGTAACTGGATAAACAAAATGTGGGAAAGCCAAATAAAGCAATACTACTCAGCAACACCAAGGAGCAAAAGACTGATTCATGCCGCACAATGAACCTCGAAAACATTCAGCTAAGTGAAAGAACCCAAATGCAACAGACAACAAATTATATGAGTCCACGCACAAGAAATATCCAGAAAAGGCAATTCTATAGAGTCAGTGGTTGCCAGGACTGAAGGTGAGAGCAGGGATTGATTGCAAAACAGCTGGAGAGAACATTTTGGGGTAATAAAAATGTCCTAAAACTGGATTGTGATAATGATCACACAACTTTATAAATTTACTAAAAATCATTGAATCATACACTTACAATGAAGGAATTTTATGGCATATAAATTATACCTCAATAAAGTTTTTAAAAGAAAGATTAGAAACTAAATAATATATATAACTGCCATACACACACACAAAAAAAACCCACCATGGAAACAGTGACAAGTAGAACAGTCTCTGCACAGAAAAAATGAGAATAATTTTCTACACCTTTTATGCAGTGAAACATGCCAGAAACATGCCAATTAGAGATTTTTGCCTGTTTTGCCACTCAAATGTCTAGAATATTCCAGGAATGCAAGAATACCTCAATATTTAAAAAACTAATAAATGGTTCAGCCCATCAATAATTTAAAAAGTTGTATGTTTTCAAAGATTATGAACTTGCTTTTGATAAATTCAACATTAGTTTATATTAAATGTTAGCTATAAAGAACAAAAGATCACATTCTTAGGTGTTAAAGAGTATTTCAAACCAAAAAAAGGGGAGGGGAGAATTGAAGGAATGCTCTATACTGCTGAAAATTCAACTACAGAAAATTAGAAGAATTAAACATTTTTAGGATTCAGGCCAAATATTTGCTTGGTGTTTTAACTGTATATGGAAAAATGATGAAATACAAAGGAGAATCTTCAAAGAAACAGAAAATGACACAGCAGAACATTTCTGATGCTTCTACTGTGTCATATAATTAGGAGCTGTGAAGTTTATGAAAATTTTCACTGCTGTGACACTTTGCAATTTTGTTAAAGATGTTTTAGAGTTTGATAAAGAAAGCATTCTAAAATTCATGAAAGATGAAAAAATACAAAACAACCAACATCACTGTCTTGGTTACAGCTAGTGACTCGTGAAAAAGTATCGAGATTTTACTTTTTCATAAAATTGTATTATTTACCAGCATTTCTATCAACTTTGGGCTACACTTCATGGTACTTGAGTAAGGCTTTGCAGAATGCAGTATTTTCCCCGTGATTCAGCCACTGACATCTGGCAGTTCTGTTTCCTCTTCAAAGCTGTCAAACATTATCAGCTGCCTGAAAAATGCTTTAGGGGGTTTCCCTTTTATCACCCAAGGTCCTCACAAAAATGTCAGGACTTATTTTGTATGTATCTGTGAGCAACTGTAGTGTTTCTGTCTGACCTGGGCTTTCTTGGCCCACACACTAGCCTCTGCTTGACATTTCTTTTTGGCTGGCCACTCCTTCACAGTTCTTATGGAAGAACTAGAAGAATACCACTTTTGTTTCTTTTTGCTTTTTCTGTTTGTTTTTAGCCAATAGTCACTGAAGAATCAACTAAGCTTTTGTGCAGAGGGTAAAGAAGCAGGGACCAGAGATGCACAAACAGGAGGTAAAAGAAGAAGAACCATGAGGGGGTGACTCAACAGGCTAACACCAGGACCCCAGGATGCAGTCCCAATTCCAAATCCCTCTGGCTTAGCACATCTAATAGCATACGAGATCTTTTGAAGGTGAAAACTGAGTTGTAAGATTTGACTTGGGCTATTTTTCTCCAATTATAACTTGTGCGATTTGATTTATTTTTTCCCAATTATTGTTATTGCAGTAAAACACACATAAAATTTACTATCTTAACTATTTTTAAGTGTATAGTTCAGTAGTATTAAGTAGATTCACATTATTGCGCAACCATCACCATCCATTTTCAGAACTCTTTTCATCTTGAAAAACTGAAATTCTGTACCCATTAAAGAGTTCACTCCCTTTTCCTTCTTCCCCTATCCCCTGGTAACCACCATTCTATTTTCTGTCTGTAAGAATTTGTCTACTCTAAGCACCTCATATAAGTGGAATTATACAGTATTTGTCTTTTTTGAAGCGGCTTATTTCACTTAGCATAATGTCCTCAAGATTCATCCATGTTATAGCATATTGCAGAATGTCCTTCTTTTTAAGGCTGAATAATATTCTATTGAATGTATATACAATAGACATTTTGTTTGTCAATTCATTTGTCAATGGACACCTAGGTTGCCTCCATGTTTTAGTTATTACAGATGATGCTGCTATGAACGTGATGTACAAATATCTCTTCAAGACTCTGTTTTCAATTCTTTGAGTATATATTTAGATGTGGAATTGTGGGATCAGGTAGTAATTCTATTTTTAATTTTTTGAGGAACTGCTATACTGTTTTCCGTAGTAGCTGTAACATTTAACATTTCCACCAACAGTGCAAAAGCGTTTCGATATCTCCACATCCTTACCAACATTTGTTATCTTTCAGTTTTTTAACAGCAGCCATCATAATGGGTGTGAGTTGCTGTCTCACTGTAGTTTGGGTTGCATTTCCCTAATGATTACTAATATTGATAGCATTATTTCATTTATTGTCCATTTGCATATCTTCTTTGGAGAAAGGTCTATTTGAGTCCTTTGCCCATTTTTTAACTGAGTTTTTTTGTGAGGTTTTTTTTTTTTTTTTTTTGTAGAGTTTAGGAACTCCTTATATATTCTGGATATTAATTCCTTGTTAGATATATGATTTGCAAATATTTTCTCCTACTCTGTTGATTTTTTACTCTGTTTGTAGTATCTTTTGATACATAATTTTTTAAATTTTCAGAAGTCTAATTTGACTATTTTTTCTTCTGTTACCTGTGCCTTTGGTGTTGAAGCCAAGAAATAATTGCCAAATTCAATGTTGTGAAGTTTTTGCCCTATGTCTTCTTCTAAGAGTTTTACAGTTTTGGGTCTTGAATTTAGTTCATGGGTCCACTTTGAGTTAATTTTTGTATATGGTATGAGTTAAAGGCCTAATTTTATTATTTTGCATGTGGATATCCAGTTTTCCTAGCACCATTTTTGAAAAGATAATATTTTCCCCATTAAATTATCTTGGCACCCTTGTTGAAAATTATTTGACTATACACATATATGTGAGGGTTTATTTCTAGACACTCTATTCTATTCCATTCATCTGTTTCTGTCTTTATGCCATTACTACACTGTTTTGGTTTACTCTAAGTTTTATAAGTAATCATATAATTTTTGAAATCAGGAAATGTGAGTTATCCAGCAATGTTCTTTTTCAAATTTTTTTTGCTATTCAGGATTCCTTGAGATTCCATATGAACTTTAGGATGAGTTTTTCTATTTCTACAAAAAAAAGTCATTGGGGTTTTGATAGGAATTGCATTAAATCTGTAGGTTGGTTTGGATGCTATTAAGTCTTCCAACCTAGGGAGCCTGGGATGTCTTCCCATTATTCTATTCTTTAATTTCTTTCAGAAATGTTTTGTAGTTTTTGCAGTTTTGTAGTGCAAGTATTTCACCTCCTGGTTAAGTTAATTCCTAATTAATTTATTCTTTTTGATGGTATTGTAAATGAAACTGTTCTCTTAATTTTCTTTTCAGATTGATCACTGTTAGTGTATAGAAGTGCAACTGATTTTTGAGCTTTGACTTTGTATCCTGCTACTTTGCTGGGTTTATTAGTTCTAACAGCTTTTTGGTCGAATCCTTAGGATTTTCTACATATAAGATTATATTATCTCTAAACAGAGGTAAGTGTACTTTTTCATTTCTAATGTGGATGCTTTTTATTTCTCTCCCTTACCTAGTTGCTTGTCTAGGGCTTCAAGTATTACATTGCATAGAAGTTGCAAAAGTGGTCATCCTTGCCCTGTTCCTGATCTCAGAGTAAAAGCTTCGAGTCTTTCAACATTGAGTATGATGTTCACTGTGGGTTATTTAAATATGACTTTTATTATATTGAGGTAGAGTCCTTCTATTCTTGGTTTAGTGAGCGTTTTTATCATGAAAGAATGTTGAATCTTGTCAAACACATGACTATCATTTGAGATGATCATATGTTTTCCCCTTCATTCTGTTAATGAGATGTATTAATGAAATTGATTGATTTTTCTATGTTGGATCACCCTTGCATTCCAAGAATAAATCCCATTTGGTCTTGATGTATAATCTTTAAACGTGCAGTTGCAGTCAGTTTTCTATTGTAGCATTTTGTGGAGGATTTTTGCATCAATGTTATAAGGGATATTGGTCTGCAGTTTTCTTGTAATATTGTCTGGCTTTAATATCACGGTAATGTAGAATGAGTTAGGAAGTTTCCCCTGTTTTTCAATTATTTTGAAAAGTTTCAAAGAGACTGGTGTTAGTTCTTCTTTAGAAATGTTGTTGTCTGGCTTTAATATCAAGGTAATGTAGAATGAGTTAGGAAGTTTCCCGTGTGTTTCAATTCTTTTGAGAAGTTTCAAAGAGACTGGTATTAGTTCTTCTTTAGATGTTTGGTAGAACACACTGGTGAAGACATCAGGTCTTTACTTCATTAGGAGATTTTTTATTATTGACTGAATTGCCATGGTTAGAGGTATACTCAGATTTTATTCTTTTCTAAATGAAAACTATTATTTTACTTTAGGCTTGATAGGTTTTGACTTTCTAAGAATTTTTCCATTGAATCTAGGTTATCAAACTTGTTGGTGTACAATTGCTTATAGTACTTTTATAATTCTTTTTATTTCTGTAGAATAGGTGGCAATACCCTCATTTTCATTTCTGAATTTAGTAATTTGAATCTTCTTTTTTTTTTTCATTATCTATCTACCTAAAGCTTTGTAAATTTTGTTGACTTTTTTGAAGAGGCAAGTTTTGATTTTGTTAACGTTCTCTATTATTTTTATATTCTACATTTCATTTATCTCTGTTCTGATCTTTATTATTTCCTTCCTTCTGCTAGCTCTGGGTTAGTTTTTCCTGTCTTTTTCTAGTTTCTTAAATTATGAAGTTCATTGTTGATTTGGGATCTTTCTTCTTTTTAATGTAAGTATTTAAATCTATCAATTTCCCTCTTACTCCTGCTTTCTCTGTTTTCCACAGTTTTGACATGTAGTGTTTTTTTTTATTCACCTCTAAGTATTTTCTAACCATCCTTGTGATTTCTTCCTTGATCTATTGTTTAATAGTGTATTGTTTAACTTCCACAATTTTGAGAATTTTCTAGTTCTCCTTCTCTTATTAATTTCTAACTTTATCCCATTGTGGCTGGAGAAGATACTCTGTATGATACCTACCTTTTAAAATCTATTGAGACTTAAACTGTGTCCTAATATATGGTCTATCCTAGAAAATATTCATGTGCACTTGACAAGAGTGTGTATTTTGTTGTTGGATGGAGTGTTCTGTATATGTCTCTTAAATCTAGTTGGTTTATTGTGTTGTTCAAGTCCTCTATGTCTTCACTTATCTTCTGTCTGGTTGTTCTATTCATCATTGGAGTGGAGTATTGATGTCTCCAACATTATTATAGAACTGTCAATTTCTCCCTTCAATTTTATCAGTGCTTGCTTTATATATTTGTATGGTCTGTTATCAGATGTGTAAATGTTTATTATTGTTATATCTTCCCACTGTACTGAGCAATCTATGAATGTATAATGTTTTTCTTTGTTTCTTGTAGCATTTTTTAAATTTAAAATTCATTTTGTTTGATATTAGTATAGTCACTCATTCTCTTTTGGTTGCTATTTGCATGAAATATCCTTTTCTATCTTCACTTTCAATCTATTTGTATCTTTGGATCTAAAGTGAGTCTCTTGTAGACAGCATATAGTTGGGCTGTTTTCTTATCCATTCTGCCAATCTTTGTCTTTTTAATGGTGAGCTTAGTCTAAATTACATTTAATGTAATTACTGACAAAGAGCAACTTACTTCTGTAATTTGCTATTTATTTTCTACATACCTTACAGCTTTTTTGGCCTCCATTCCCTGCATTACTATCTTCTTTTGTCTTAGTTGATTTTTTTTGTAGTGAAAGGTTTAACTTTCTTCCTTCGTGTGTGTGTACATATATATTATTTAGCTATTTTCTTTTGTTTACAATTGGGATTACATTTAATATCCTAAAGTGATGATATTCTACTTTAAATTTATATAAACTTAACTTTAATAACATACAAATACTCTGCTCCTTTAACATCTCTGCACCCCACACCTTTAAGCTGTAAATGTCTCAAAATTACACCTTTATACACTAATAATTTTTCATGTCTCCACAGTTGTATAGTAAGCAAAATGTGAAATTACAAACCAGACTGACAATCATGCTAGCTTCTAGACTAATAATTGTTTTTAAAATGATTTGACCCTTAAATCATGCAGAAAACCAAAGGTGGAGTTAAATACCATCATTATAGTAATTCTGACTTTTATAATTGTAGATGTATTTACCTTTGCTGAGATGTTTTTTTTTCCTTCATATGGCATCAATTTATTGTTTAGTGCCCTTGTGTATCAACCTGCAGGAAGGACTCCATTTAGCATTTACTGCAAAGACAGGTAAAAACTCCTTCAGCTTCTGTTTATCTGAGAATGTCTTAATTTCTCCCTCACTTTTGGAGAATATTTTTTCTGGGTATAAAATTTCTAGTTGACAGCCAAAAAAACAGCACTTTAAGTATATCAGATCACTACCTTCTGGCCTTCAAAGTTTCTGATGATAAATTTGCTCATAATCTTATTGAAAATCCCTTGTATGAGACAAATCAGCTTTCCTTCACTGCTTTCAAAATTCCCTCTTTGTCTTTGACTTTTGATAGTTTGATTATAATGTGTCTCGATGTGGGTCTCTTTGAGTTCATCAGCTGTCATTGAACTTCTTGGATGTTTATATTCATGTCTTTCATCAAATTTGGGAAGTTTTCCATCATTATTTCTTCAAATATTCTCTTTTTGGTTTCTTTCTTATATTTTTTATCTCTTTTTTGATATTTTCATTTAATGCATACATCATTTTCTTGACTTTCTCCATATTTTCCTTCAGTTTTTTAAGCATCTTTAAGATTTTTTAAAAAGTCTTTATCTAGTAGATGTGCCACCAGGTCTTTGTCAGGAACAGTTTCTGTTGGTCTTTGTTTTTTTCCCTTGAGAGGGCCATACTTTTTGGTTTCTTTTTATGCCTCATAATTTTTTTGCTAAAAACTGGATATCTGAATCTAATGATATGGTAACTCTGGAAATCAGATTGTCTCCCTTCCTCAAGGATTTGCTGGATTTTGTTTGTTTGTTGTAATTGTTGTAGATTGCCAAGGATCAGCCCGAGCTGCAAACTTGGAGTCTTCTTAGGTCTTTTCTGAGCCTGCACCTTCCCCTGGGCAAGTACAATGTCTTTCTAACTTACCCCATATATGTGGTTGCTTTTGAATGTCTTAGTCTTCAATGTCTGGCTCCCAAAAAGGGAAAAGGAGAAAAATGAAGGAGACACGGGAAAAGGCACATGCTCTTTAAATCCCCTGGAAGTTACCATGCGTTGCCATTTCTTTGTCTGTACCTCTGTTATCAGAGGCAGGAATCAGTGATCACAGCATAGATCCCTGTTATTTGTAGGACAGGGTTCATTTTTCCCATTCTGGCTCCTGCACGTTGAGCACAAGCTGCTACTGGAATGTATGCACATCTGGAAAGCCTGCCACAAGGCTGGGGTAGATGATGTGTAGCCACTATTGTGTTAAGAGCTGAAACTCACTGAAATTAAGTACAACTCACTGTCCAAGCCTCCTTCTGGAAGCTGCCAGTTTTGATTAGACACCAGGGTTCCAAAATAGATACATCAGACAGACTTGGAAAGAGTAATTGTTGTCTAGGTAGGGGGACAGATTCAGCCATCTTCACATAATTCTCTATGGGCTATGTTTTAAGGGTATAATTTCATTAAATTTAATGCATATACCAAATAGTGATTCATCAAACATAAAATAACATGTTTTATAATAAGCTGGTTTAGGGCACATTAAGAAAAGAAATAGTAAATATCTTAATGTATAATTGTAGAAACTAAAGAAAGAGAGTTGCTCTGTGTGCTCAAGAATGAAATCAAATTTTTCCTCTTTCAACTTTTTAACTCAACCATTACCCCCACTCCTCTTTCTTGGCATTTTCTTATTGTATCAACTGTGAAACGAGCCTACTTAAAATCAGACCCAAGAGAGGTAGGTAGAAGTTGTACTCAGACTCAAGAAAAAGCATGCAAAAATTTCTGTTCCTTTTAATATATGAAAAGAGGTTTCAAAATACAAATAGATAAATGTAGCTAATTAATTGACTTTAACATTAAATTCAACTAATACATAGCATTTATTATGTTATACCTGGAATTGATGGATTGGCAGGGGGTGAGTTTTCAGAATGCCATTTTGAAATAACTTGCATAATTTTGAAAAAGAGAATCCAGTATGATACTTTTTTTTTTTTTTTTTTTGGAGTGTTCTGCCATAAAAATAGCACTGGTCATTACAATCTTCCAGCACTTTTCTCTGAGTGATAAAAGATATTTTGGAAAATGTGGCTTTTATGATCTTTGGGAGGAGGCCTGGAAAAGGAGGGTTGAGAGTTCAGAGTAACACAGGAAATCTGTGTTTATAATGCTTAAGTGTGTGGGTGTGTTCCTGTGGGCAGTGCTGGAGAGAAAAAATAAAAGAAAACGCATGCAAACCATTGCAGGCAGGAGTTGAACAAAAGACTCAAAGAGTCTGTAATATTTATGAAATGTATTCAATATTTACAGAATATACTGGATTGAGGTTATCAAAAACAACTCTTGACACCAAAAGCACAATCCATAAAAGAAAAACGTCATATTTGATTTCATCAAAATTAAAACTAAGATAATGAAAAGCAAGCCCTAAGAGAGTGAAAAGCAAGCCACAGGTTGGGAGAAAATATTTGCAGATCATGTGTCTGAAAAGGGACAAAACTCAACAATAAGAAAAAAAGAAAATTTTTTAATGAGCAAAATATTTGATCTGAGACTTTACCAAGTGAGATGATGCCAAACAGCATTAGTCATTAAGAAAATGTAAATTGAAATCACAATGAGATACTACTACAAATATATTAGAATAATTAACATAAATTTTTTAAAAACTAACAATATCAAGGATCAGTGAGAATTAGAAACAGCTGAAATTTCTGTAAGTGGCCAGTAGGAACAAAAAATGACACAGCCCCTTTGGGAAACAATTTGGTAGCTTCTCATAAAGTTAAATATATACCTATCATATGATCCAGCAGTAGCACTCCTCAATATTTACCCAAAAGAGATAAAACATTATGCTCACATAAACTTATAAGCAAATATTTACAGCAGTTTATTCATAATGTCTAAAAATTAGAGACAATCCCAATATCTTTCAAGTGATGAATAGATACATTCATACAATAGAATACCACTGAAAAATAAAAAGGACAAAACTATCTATACAAGTAATAATATGGATGAATCTCAAATGCATTATGTTGAATAAAAGCAACTAGGTTTCAAAAAACACACATTATAGTTTCATTTATATGACATTTCGAAAAAAGCAAAAGCATGGAAATAACAGATGAGTGGCTGTCCAAGGTTTGGAATGGGTGAGAGGGCTGATTAGAAATAGATGGGAGGAGGAAATTTTTTATAGTGATGGAACTCTTGATTGTGGTGGTTGTTACCTGGCTGTATGTATTTAACAAAACCCATCTAATTGCAGATCAAAATGAATACATTTTACTGGATGACAATTTAGAAACATTGTTTTCATTTGCTCACATTTGTTGCACATTTGTTACACAGAGCTGACATTCTCACCTCCTCCTGACCTTCAAATGTTTCCACAGATAAGGCAAGTTCTGAATGAAAAAAATAAAGTGATGTTTACTATTCTATAGTGACTTGTTGAGGTAAGTAACCTGAAAAAGCATGGGAATGTGGGAAAGACTACATTCAAGAGCAACATCAAGCTAAATCTACCCCAGCGATCAGGGAGTAACATTTCAGAGTGGGCTGATAGCACCCCTTCATTTAGCTTGCTCTTTTCGCAGGTGCTAGGGAAAGCCATGCGATGCCAACAAACCCACACTGCTTCAACTTCCTGTAAAGAAAGCCCTACCATGATCCCCACCCACATTATTTATTTTGGTGTCCTGAACAAATAAGAAAATGTAGCCAGTAGTGTTTTCCTTCCATAATTCAAGTAGCACTGGGTTTTGATATAAAGGAAAGCAACATGCTGGGCAAGTTGGTGTGGTTACAGACCCTGCACAGGAGTTCTCTTGTGGAAAGTGGCAGAAAGTCCACTAATGTTCAGGAGCTCTGGGATCTAGTCTTGATTCTGCCATGCAGTAACTTGCTGTGTTACCATATGAGCATTTCACATAATTTCTCTAGGTCTTTATTTTCCGATTGTCTTAGTTAATATCTTGGTTGCAAGAAACAGATACCAAGTCAAGTTGGTTTAATCTAGATACAGATAAATAGAAAGATAGATAGCCAATAGTTCTCAACTGGGCGGTGGTTTTATCACCCACCCATCCACCCCAAGTGGACATTTGGCTATGTCTGGAGGTATTTTTGGTTTTCATGTCTGGGAGGATTGATACTATCATCAGTTGGGTAAAGTCCAGGGACTACCCTACAATGCATAGGATGGCCCCCAACAATAAAGAATTATCTGGATCAAAATAGTGATGAGGTTGGGAAACCCTGATATCTATGTATGTATATATGTATGTATGTATGTATGTATCTATCTATCTATCTCTCTCTTTGTATATATACTATGTATATAATATTTATGTGTCTGTAATTTTTAAAGCATAGTATATTATTTCACAAAATCTAGGGAAATTTGGGGGGTTGGAACTCATGGCACAGGAAGAGTAGAAATCAAGGCAGATTTTGCAGGTTTTGAGTTCTCAACAGAGTTCAAAGGCCTTCCTCTTAGTACCCTCTGATTTCCAGGACTCACTTACAAATGCCCATTCTCTGTGAACCTCAGACTGAGGGGAAATGAGAAAGACACAGCTTGAGGCAGCTGTTCATTCTACTCTAGTTGGCTATGTCCAAGAGGGAGTGTTCAAGCCAAAGTTCAAGCCAGTGGCCATCCTTGGAGACTGGGTCAGGAGCCCGTAGGTGGAGTTGGGAAAACAGCCCTAAAGAGGCCCATTACATTTATCTGTAAGGTACCAAGAATGCCACTGCTCCTCTGGAAACCTATTATCAAATAAAAGGCTGTGGGCCCCAGGGGAACTTGGAAACAGAAATGGCAGGTGTCTCCTTTAAATGAAATTCATAATATTTCTCTCTTTTTTTTTCTATCTTGAAGAACAGATTTCATTTTTTACACTTCTATAGAACAAATGGAACCATGACTTATGTTCCACAATTTCCATAGCTGATTTCATGAACTTTAACAAGTTTTCTTTATTTATAGCAGTCCCAAACTTTATTCCCTTAGAGACGTCAGGACGTGGAGGGTAATTTTGCTGCCTGCCCTCTACGCTTTAAAGACCAAGTGAATTCAAAGAACAGTAAATCCCTGCCCCAGCACAATAAGTGGGGTCCAAAAGGATTTTACGTGGGGTCTATAATTCAATCAACTATTCATGGTCGCGTTATTTTGAAGCTAATGAAATGGCTGCCAGGAACCTGCACTGCTTGCCAGTGGGTAGCGCCAAACGAAGCCCATCCCAAACTTGGCTGAGTTTGCCGCCATCTAGTGGCCACTCCCAGCGTCAGTTTACACCTCGCAATGAACAGGATGCGGGCCTGTGGCTTGCCAGGACGAGCGTTCAGCGGGCCATTCTAGGAATTTCCCGGTTAGTTGTCGCTCTTGGATTGGTCCAGACCAGGAAGACTAATTATTACAGGATTACTTAATAAGGAGCTTTTCTGTACTTGGAAACATAAAGCAATGGTTTTAATCTTTGTGAGATTACAGGCCCCTTTGAGAATCTGCCTATATGCATATAATTTTTCATACAATTTCTAGAGGGTTATGGGCTTACTAAAGCCAATCCATGGACACAAAGGGAAAGACACTGAATATAAACCTGATACATATGTTAGCTTGGTGTACTTGTAAGCCATTCTGAAGTCGTTTGGAACAGAAAGGGAAAATGGCAAGGGCAGGTGTGAGAAAAGGAGGAAATCTACTGCTAACTGGAGGATAGTAAGAGTCTTACTGTCCTCTAAAATGTGGCAAATGTCCATGGCTCTTTAGTTGTATTTATACATGCCATGTATCTCCACCTTAGCTTTCCACCCTTAAAACTGGTTCCTTTTTTACATGCCTGAGTTTTTCCTGGGGCTTCCTATTCTCCTCTGGTTTCCATCCAAAGTTGCTGGTGGACCAACAACAGGTTTGGGTTGGGAGTGAGAAGACTTCCTGGGATTAGGCTAGCACCCCCTATTGGCTGGGTGAGTTAGCAAGTCTTACACCCTCCCTGGCTCAGCGTGAGGACGAGCATCCTTTAACCCCTCTTAGGATGGAATGAGACACTGTGTACAAGTGAAAGACACTGAAACAGTCAGAAGCAGTACACAATTTTTGGAGTCTGCAATGTCATTCCAAAAACAAGTCCTTCTAAGATAGTCCATAGGTAATTCAGGCTTAAAGCGGGTGAAATAAATGTCGGCTGGAATTGCTGGGAAAGAAAGGATGTATTGTTCTATTTTCCATGGGCCTGTTGACAAGCGGCATTAGTAACTATTACTAGCACCTCCTCCCCACTACTCACATTATAAGCAAGAAGCTTTCACTTTTGGTTTCAGCAACCCCCTAACACATCACTTTACCTCATGGACTGTTACTTTACTCAAAGCTGAACTCTGGAATATTAAATAATGTCTTAATGTATATTTTTAGAAAAGAAAATTTTGCAAAACTCAAAACCACTACAATAAAGTAACACAACTGCAAACATTTTGTGAATGTGTTGCCATTGTGCTGTTTCTCTGGGTCTTAGCAACACTTATGGCAGCAGATCACAAACTTTGCTGCATATCCAGTCACTTGGGAGCTTAGAAAAGTTCGAATACCTAGACCACAGCCCTTGTTACTTAAATCAGTGTCTCTGGAGTGGAACCTGGGTCTGGAGAATTTTTTAAACCTCCCCAGGACAGCCACATTTGGTAACCACTAACTTAGTGGAGGAGTTGAGAATGTTCAGCTGAAGCACTGAGGCTGCCTTTGCATGATTCCCTTTGGCCCCAAGATGACTGCTCTGATCAATAAAACTATCGACACTCGCAAGCACTGGGGTGCTCACAGAGAAGAAATTAAAGGCCATGAAAACTGCAAGATGGGAAATGGTTAAGAGGCTTATAGTGGAATCTGGGCTTGAAAGGGAGATAAGAGAAGTGGATGAATGTGAAGGTGGACAGGACTGACGGTGCGGTCAGTTGGGGTAGGGGGAAGTCATGAGGCCACGGGACGGCTCAAAGGTGACCTAGTTCCTGGGAAACAAGGTGGCAGAATGTCAGTCAGCTACGTACTTTGCAGAGCCCAGTGCAAAATGAAAATGTAGAGCCCCTTGTTCAAAAATCATTAAGAATTTTAGGATGGTCACAACAAAACATCAGATTCAGCATGGAGCCCTTCTAAGCATAGGGCCCAATGCAATTGGTCCTCTTTTCCACCCACACCATCTTCCGCTTGTTCCTCCTCCTCCTTCCTTCCATCTGCCTCTCCCTCACCCCTGTATGCTGGTGTCTCTCCCTTTCTCTCTAAGCTTCTCTGTCTTTCTTTCTTCCTCTCCTTTGCCCATCCTCACCTCTAATCACAGTTACCCACTTAACCTAACTGCCCACACTACAAAACTGAGGTTTAACTTTCATGTTTGGATTCCTGAGTAGGGCTGCTTTTCCTGGGGCCGCTGAGTCTGAAGGATTTCTTTGCCCACACTTGAGTTTCAGTCATCAAGAAGACTTTGATTATAGGAGCAAGACATACCCCTTGTAGCTCTGTTCAGCAGTCTAAGCCTTAATGACTTAAGCCCTGACCGCCCTCGGGGATAGCTAAATGCTCAGTTACCCACATGCTGTTCCAAATTAGCTTCAGAAACCGAAAGCCCCACTTCCCTCTCCATAAAAAAGTCAGAAATATCTCTCTGGACCAAACTGTTGTTCAATCACTAATAAGGACAGGAAAAAAGAAATGCTTTGGACTCATTTTAACTTACTTAATTTCACTGGGCTGCAGAAAAGTTAACAGGCCACAGACAGGCTATTCCACAAAAATCCCTTTGATACCTGTAATGTGCTGGAAACCGTCCTTGGCAGTGATTATCTAAAAGTGCATGGAACAGGCAAAGTCTTGCCTTCAGAAGCTTACGATCTAGTGCAAACATGCAAAGGAATGAGATTGTTTCAGGCACAAATAACAGTATAAAGAAAAAATGTAAGATAATGGGATAAAGAGAGCTTGGAGTTGCAGGGGCTAATTATAGCTAATTATACTAGATCCTAGGGTCAGGAAAGACGCCTTTGAAGAGATAATGTTTGAACTAAAACTGGATGGAGTGGAGGAAAGGCCCTGGTAAGATCTGGGAAGCACATTTCAGGAAGAACAGCAGACAGGCCTTGAGATGGTGTCTATGAGCACTGGGTGTTCAAAAAACTGTTAACAGAAGGAGAGTGTGGCTGGGACACAGAGTGGGAGGAGCAGAGGACTAAAGGTGGGTGGACAGAGAGAGGCAGGGGCCTGATCCCATGGGCAGGGATCATGAGTCTGAATTTAATCCTAAGCATACTGAAAATTTTAATGAGGAACTGACATATTTGATTTCCACTTTTAAAAGATGTCGAGTCTGGCCACCATGCAGAAAATACATGGTCCAGGACAAGAGTGGAGGCAGGAAGCCAAGTCAGCTAACTATTTCCTAGACCAGGCAAGAAATGGTGGTGTTTACAGCACTGGAGATAATGGAAATAGTCAGATTAAGGACATAAATTGGTGGTGAATCCAAAAGTCTTTTCTGGTGGATTAGATCTGGAGTGGAAGGGGAAAACATGAGTGGAAGATGACTCTAGGTTTTTAGCCTGAGCAACTCTGTGAATAGTAGAGCCTTTTGCAAAGGGCAGGTGAAATGGGTGTGGAGGGGTGGGAAGAGGGATGATTCAGAATTCTGTGCTGGACACACTGGGGGAGCGAAGCCTGTGAGATATTCAGGTGGAGATGTGGGGCCATCCAGAATCCAGAAAAGAAGTTGGAGCTAATGTATGAAAGTTAGGGTAAGATTTAAAGCCATGGAAAGAGCTTTAAAGGTTTTAAGGTTGGATAAGAGGACAGGTGGACTGAGCCCTGGGACCGGGGCCAGTTTCACAGAAAACCTGTACAGTCATAAAGGGCTCCATGCTTAGATGGTCCCTGCACATGGTTTAATGATTTGCTGTCGCTATCTTGAAATTCTTAATAATTTTTGATCAAGGGATCCCACGCTTTCATTTTGTACTGGGCTCCACAAATGATGTGGCCAGTCCTGCTTGGGATACTTCATTGTTGAGAGATCTGGTAGAGAAGAAGACCTCATGAAAGCAGACTCAGAAAGAATAACTAACGAGGCAAGGGAAAGCCAGGGGGCATGGTGTCAAGGAAGTCTAAAAATTTTTTTTTCAAGGAGAAAATGCCTGATGGTGTCAAATGCTGCAGGACAGTTGAGTAAGACGAGGACAGAGGATTCCCTCTTGGCTTAGCAAGGTGTGGATTATTAGGGACTTTGATTGGAACCTTCCTAGTGGAGTAGCATGCACCAGTGCTTAACTGGGCTGACTGCTGAGGAAGAAGGAATCAGATCTATCACTTATACTTGAAAGCCTGTGTCAAGAAGATGTCTACATGGGGGTACCTGTCTTTTTTTTTTTTTTTTTTTGAGATGGAGTTTTGCTCTTGTTGCCCAGGCTGGAGTACAGTGGCCCAATCTCAGCTCACCACAACCTCTGCCTCCCAGGTTCAAACAATTCTCCTGCCTCAGCCTCCCGAGTAGCTGGGATTACAGGTATGCATCACCACGTCCAGGTAATTTTTTGTATTTTTAGTAGAGACAGGGTTTCTCTGTGTTGCTCAGTCTGGTCTCGAACTCCCAACCTCAGGTGATCCTCCTGCCTTGGCCTCCCAAAGTGCTAGGATTACAGGCGTGCGTCACCGCGTCCGGCCCTGGGGAGGTCCCTGTCTTTAAACCTATGCCCTTTCTCCCTCCATCTCCAGCTCCATTTTTCACAGTCAGGGGCCTCACACACATGGATGTGGACACCCCAGCCCAGACATCCGAACTTTGTTCTGGGCCTCGCTGCAATCAACCGTCTGCAGAAAAACCACTGGGAGGACCTAGGAAAACATTCTTGCAGCTCCTGGCCATCTGCGTAGGGAATTTCACAATCTCAGATGGTCTAGAAGGCAGGCAGGGCTCAGGGTCTAGGTGTGCATGTCCCCTTAACCAGACTCTTTGCACTGTGGGGAGGAAGGAGTACAGATGGTGCAAGAAAAGAGCAGGACCCTCTAAAATACATGTCTCCAATGGAGGCCCCTGTTGTCCAGGCCTATGGGCTATACTGGAGATGAAGATGTGGGTAGACGAAAGCTTTTCGTGGTAGGAAAATTGAGTAATTCTCACTTAGTTGTATATATTTTTCTCTATGAATGTTATCAGCGAGAGTGACGGCAGAAGGAAGTGTTAAGGCCTTGAGGGGAAAATTTAAAAGTAGGCATAAACGTTTTGGGGAAAATGAAAGTGAATTTACTAGGTATGTGCTATAGTTTAAATGATGGCATCTCCTCCAAAATTCATGATGAAACTTCATCTCCAATGCAACAGTAGTAAGAGCTGTGGCCCTTGCGAGGTGATTAGGTCATGGCAGCTCTGCTCTGATGGATGGCATTAGGATCCTCATACAAGGGCTTGAGGGAGTGCGTTCACCCTCTTCTGCCCTTCCCTCATGTGAGGTCACAGCACTCCTCCCTTTTGCCCTTCCATCCCTTTCTGCCATGTGAGACCACCGAGACAGCATCATCTACAAGGAATGAGCCTTCACCAGACACTGCTCTTGAAAGCACCTTGATCTTGGACTTGCCAGCCTCCAGAACTGTGATAAATAAATGTCTGTTCTGTATAAATTATCCAGTCTCAGGCATTTAGTTACAGCAGCACTAGTGGACTAAGACAGTAGGTGTGGTAAGTTGGCCTGGCTATGTCGAGTGCCCACCTCAGATGACTGGTCATAAATTCAAAGTGAATCCAGGCAGCTCAGGGGTGATTTTCTCCAGTGATGTTCAGCTGTCCAGGTACAGGCACTGAGAAGGTGGATTATTGGGTTTAAATAGGGTTAGGGGTTATGATGAGGAGAAATGGCCAGATCATTTAAGGCTGCATGTTCAGTAGTAGATTTCATGCTAGTTATGAATCTGTGGTAAGGAGGACCTAATGCGGTGACTGATAGTGAAAAAATGGGACCAGTGGAATGGTGGCTCACTGAGGTAATGTCAGAGAATTGCTGGAGTGGGTGAGCTGGGCACATAGGATGTGGTGGGCACAGAGTGGGAAGTCTGAAAGTGAGATTTCAGAGGTGGTACAATTACGGGGGTGACGTGGTTTATTTATGACTACGAGTGGCTGAGCTGGTTGGAGGAAGTATTATCTAACAACTCTACAAAGGAGGTGGAACTACCGGCCCCATTTTTCAGATGAGAAAACTGAGACACGGAGACATTAAAGTGACTTGCCCACAGTCAAAGAAGTGAGGAAAGGTGGAGCTGGAAATCAAACCCAGGCTCATCTGCCTTTAGAGGCCTCATTCTCAGACTGCCTCCTACACTCAGGTATGGCTTCGTGGTTAAGTCAAGTGTCCTTTTTTGTTTTTCTTTCAGGAAATGATTTTTATCTGGAATCTTACTTTTTATCTGTGAAGACACAAAGTTACTACAGTATCAATCACTTTCATTACCATGCTGGGCATTTCAGGCCACAGAAGAATGAGATTGGGATAATTTTGTGCTGGCCAGAAAAGCGGTTAAATTTGGGGTTTTCTGGGGAGAAATAATGAAAATAGACCACATTTATTGGTGGAAATGCAACTGCATTGTCTGCGGGCACTCTCTACTGGCTCTAAACCAGAATGACAATGTGGGATTAGAAGCTTGATTTGTGGCTTTTTGGAAGGAGCATACAGACTTGAATGAACATGTAATAACTTGCCCCTTGTAGATATCTAGGGGCTATGGCTCAAGTGGGGCAAGAAAAGCTTTTGTTACAGAACAAACCCTGTGTCAGCTTTTTAAATGTCACAGTCACAGTCACGCTGCGTATGTCTAATTCCCTTTAGTGGGCCAGCCCCGCTTCCTCAGAGTGTCTCTAATGAGACTGTCAGAATCCTAATCTTTTCCATCTTCTTACATTCTGAGCCTAGTAAAGTGTCCAGCACATAGTAAGTGTCCAATAAATATGCGTCAATCAGAATAGAAGAAAAATGAGCAAAACAGTACAGTGTCACAGAAGGGAGAGGGACTAATTACACCTGGGTAATTCAGGGAGCCTTCTCAGGAGGAGCTGGGTGCTGGCCATGGTAATGGGGAGGGAGGGGTAGAGTTGGAAAAAAAAAAAATCCAGAAAGCAGAATAGCAAACTTAGGGGCCCGACACAGAACCCACAAAGGTAGGAATTTTTGTGTGATTCTAGAAAGAAGTACCTTGCAATACACTGACAGATGTGGCCCCTGATCTTTCTGGAGAAAATGTGAGCAAGACTAACAGATTTCATAAAAACAGATGGAGGAAGCTAGCATGACAGTTTCAAGGAGGCTGAAAAATGAATTTGGAAGGACTTCTAACCATGAGTACTAAAAAGAAAGAACAATGACTCCAGGTTTAAATATATTTTCTCCTAAATCAATTTTTGCCATAAATTGTGTGGCTTCTCAGGAAATTCAGTTCAAGAAACATACAGAGCACCTATCACAATTACAGCTTTGTTTCCCTGGGCCTAGAGAGCTGATTCTAGGTTTACTTTCCTGGTTTTCACACTGCGTTCCATGTCCCAGGAACAGCCTGAGTCCCAGACAAATCAGGCCAGCTGTCACTCTACCTGGGAAGGAGAATGCGGACCGCTCAGAGGAAGAAGATCAGTGCCAAAATCAAGATCAAACAGGTTGGTCTCAGGACGGAGCACAAGGGCTGGGCTGAGAATGGACTGGAGGTGACAGCTCTCTATCTGCTATCATCTTTACTCTGAGTTGTCTGCATAAGAAAATTCCTTACCCACTAGTAAAGTGGATTTCTGGTTTCTGAATGAGCAGGTGCATGGAATCAAATGCAGAATGACCGTCAAAGGGGAAGAATGCATGCACAAGAATCTTTGGGTAGCATCAGCAGAATTGAGGACAAGAAAGACGGGAGCCTCATTTTGAAGGTCCTGCTCTTCCCCCCACAATTATATCTACAAATAATGATCTGAAAGAGACTGGTACGACAGGTACAGGCCTCTTACAGCTAATAGGAAAAACTGCTCTGCCACTGCTGTAACCCACATGTGAGTGATCACAAGCAGTTAAACACTGAGCCCCTGAAGCCCAAACAAACAACTTCCAACCTCACTTCAGTGGCCAGAGGTACACATGACAGTAGGAGACGGTCGACAGCTCTGGAGGAGGAAGCACTAAGTCATGAAGGAGGGTCTTCCACACAGCAAACAACCTAGAGTCCCTTTGCCTGCCCAAAGCAAGGAAAGTTTGAGGAACTGCTCCCGTCATAGCACAGAGACAATGACACTTCTACAGCAGGCATTCTGCAGGAAACTTACCAGAAGCTATCATTATCTTTATTAGAAAGTCACAACTCAGGCATTTTACTGATTTGGAAAAGAACTGGCAAAAACAGACAAACAAAATAAAGCAAAAAGGAAGAAAACAAGAATAGCCATGCAGACAAAATTGACGCAAGTCATGCAAATTGAGAAGGAAGTGAATATGTGGTATTTGGAAGCATAAAGACTAAGAAACAGAACATGCCAGTCAACTGCAGATCAGTATGTGTGCTGTGAGCCAGGAACAGACACTGGGCAGGAAAGGAGATATCTGAAGATGTTGTAAAGACCGTATGTCTAAAGAAAAGAATGAAGAACTAAACTTAACCAAGACAGACAACACGCTGGCACTGCTGGCTGTGCTTTTCACCAATGACTTAATTCAAAGGAGTTGATATCAGATCTCCATTATAGCTGATGTCCATTACAATAATGATAAAATGATAATTACTAGTGTTTATAATGCACTTACTAGATACCAGCTCTTATGCTAAAGTTTGACATAGATCATCTTCTCTTATCCTCACAATAACTGCATGAGTTAGCACTAGGATTGCACTCATTTTACAGTTGGAAAACCTGAGGACCAACGTCACACAGTGACCGACTGATGATACTGGGATTCAAATTCAGACAATCTGGCCCCCAAGCCAGCTTTTTAACCACTGTGTGATAGCTGGCTTATTCCATTATGGTAGTTTACACTTTGCCAGAAAATTCTTTTTGTAAACTTTATAAAATTATTTTAAAATATTAAAAAGTATTCACATCAGACTCAGGAACTCTATATCGTACTGCTTCCTCTTTCACTTTGAAACTCCAAACCAACAAGGAAGCAAATGGTTCAGCCACCATAGGCCAAAATTCCAGCAGTGGGGTATGGCCAGCCCCATCCAGAGCTGAGATCCATGTGTGCATGTTTTGGGGGTGGATGGGTAGTATGGTGTGGAAAGGAGACAGTGCAGCAGCTTAAGGAGAATAGATGGTGGTAGCAAAGTTGAGCATCACTTTTAGAAAGGTGGAGGGGTGGTGAGGGGTACTCACAGCATGACAGGCACAGCAGGGCAATGCTGCTTAAGTACCTATCACATACAGGTGAGCAAACACATGTTTTATGATGAGTAAATCAATGAGTGAACGAAATGAAATGACTGGTCTGAATGTACTGAAGATTCCATAGTTTTATGTAACTCTAGGGAAAGAATATGAGTGGTTATGGGATTGCGTTTTACTTTATGAACTAAAAGAAATAACTTTTAACATTTTAATATTCCTTGAACTCTTCTTAGATAAATTGCAATGCTCAGTCACTACTAAAAAGTATAAAATCTGAAGCTGAGTGTGGTGGCTCATGCCTGTAATCCCAGCACTTTGGGAGGCTGAGGCAGGAGGACTGCTTGGGCCCAGGAGTTTGAGACCAGCCTGGGCAACATAGTGAGACTCCCCCATCTGTATTTTTAAATAATAAAATTTTTTAAAGTATGGAAATTATTTGTAATGAACACATAAACTCTGATCAAAGGCAAAGTCGAAAAGTATGCTAATCAAATGGGCGTTAGAAGTTGTGACTGAGCTTCTTGGCAGCCAAGACAAAGAGGAGAACACAGCAAGTTGCACTTGTGTCTTACTAGAAAGGAGGAAGCACTGCAGTCCCCCAAAGAAGATAAAGTTATTTTCTGAGCACTGAATTCCCAAGCAACTTTCTCACATAGAGTTATACATAGAAGCCGCTGGTATTGTCCATTCTTCCTTCTCATGTTTCCAGTACAATTAGGAGCAGATTTCATGAAATCATTACTTGCAGGAAAGCTATAAACTGAGGATCTAACATTAAAAGACAACTCAGTGAACCCTATTCTGTGAGCATAGCAAGATAATGTAATCCAAGTACAGCTTCTAGTCTGATCTGAGGTTGGAAATGAGACTGTCTATAAAGAAAGGAAACAGATGTTTGCTGAGCACCTAACATATGTCATATGCATGAAATATTTTCTTCCTCTCAGCATATGTGTTACTAGTCTCATTTGTAGAAGCTAAGCAACTTGCCCCAGATTCACTGCTGTTTAAAGCAGAGTCCCAAGTTCATGCACACTTTCCTATATCATACGTCCTCCTTTCTTTCACAATTTTATCAGGAAGAGTCAATGGACAATTTAGCCCCTTTCTTTGGGCAATTTGAGGTTATTCTCCCCAGTGAGGGCCTAGAGTGCTGGTGTTACATACCTTATTAAGAATAACTCATTTTGTTCAAAAGCCAAAGGATCAGTTAGTTGTGGGGTTGACTCATATCTCCATGTTCAGAAATGTTCATGGCTCTTATCTCAAAGGAAGTCCATAGTATTGAAAGCTGTAAACTTCTCTGTTTAAATGGCCTGGGAAAGGATTATTATACTCTCTTTTTAGTGATCAGAAGAACTAGAGACTCCCCGTGGACAAGATGTTTACACTGCGACCACAGCATGGGTAGGAACTGGGTGGCGGTAAGAGAGACCCGGATGGAGAGAGGGCTCCAGGCAGATGAGAAAGAGCTGGAAGCTGCAGAAGGGAGGACATGGCTGAAGTCTCCGGTATGCAGCAGGGGAAGGGAAGGTGACAAGAGAGAGGTGGGCGGGTAAGCAGGGCCAGATCATAAAGACTCCATTTAATTCCTTCATGCAGAGGGTCTGTACATAGTATAAAGCCTTCTGCTTCTCCAAAAAAGCAGACACGAT
Organism: Macaca thibetana thibetana; assembly: GCF_024542745.1. Classification (NCBI taxonomy): domain Eukaryota; kingdom Metazoa; phylum Chordata; class Mammalia; order Primates; family Cercopithecidae; genus Macaca; species Macaca thibetana. The sequence continues at coordinate 38,300,497 of NC_065590.1, forward strand.
GTGCAGGAAAATCACTGTGAGAAAGACGGCAAGTCTGGGGCGCCCTCAAGAACATCTGCACCTAGATCTCAAGGAAGGTGAATGGCAGTGATGGGAACAGGGGTGTGGGGTCAGAATTCCTCTTAGGCACTATCTGGGGCTCCCATAGTTGTTCTCATCACAGCACCTCTCTCACCACTTTGCAGTTGTCTCTGCCCCCACTGAACAGTACGCCCTGCAGGACTATCTTCATATTTCATATTTAGCTCAGCTTCCTGGCAGCCAAGACAAAGAGAACACAGTAAGTTGCACTCCTGTCTTACTAGAAATGAGGAAGCACTGCAGTCCCTCAAAGAAGACAAAGTTATATTCTAGATCTGGCAGGCCTATGGGTATCATTTTTTTTTTCTTTGCAAAGTGACTTTTGGTTTTTAAACAAGCTTTCAAAGAGAAAAAGGATGATGAGTAAAGCCTAACACACGAAATGTCAATTATTTTCTCTCTTTGTAACTTTTGTATCTCAGTTCCTGTCTGGGGACTCTACAAAATTTCCATGCCATCCTCTGAGACAGAATCCCCACAATCTGCCTGTGCCTCACTGTGGCTCTCCGTCATGCTCTTCCAGGTACTATTTGGTCTCATTTGCTGTGGCCACAAGTGGGACTTTGCTTCTACTCTTTCCTCCCCCCCATCTCTTGTATCTTAATACAAGTTCAGACCACTCGACCTGGGTGCACCTTCATGCAAGATTCTTTCCTCAAGCTGCCTTGTGTGTGATAGGACCATTTTCATCAACTTATTTCTCTCAGTTGGTCCGAGCATCTTTCCAACACCTCCACAGTGGGCCTTACTCAAAAGGACCACATTCCAGCTGGTGGAGTCCCCATAGAGTTCTCCCACTGGATGCTATATGAAGATGCTGCATAACTGTGAGGTGTGAGACAGGGAGATGGCAGCACTACCATTAATGAAGTGACTTATAGTGATGTACACCCACACCAGGGCCATTGGGCATCTTAACCCTGGCCTAGTTTCAGACACATAGGCACCAAGAACCACCGAGTTAGCCTCTGCCAATCCAAGTGCGCAGTCTCAGACAAAGTACAGAATCTAAGTTGACCTCGTCTGGCATGTATAGAGAGAATTTTGTGCGTGAGTGGGTATAAAACCAGGTCCTATCGTCCCATCACCACTTAGGTTGGTCCCCACTCTGCTGCTGCTGCAGAAGGCCCAGAGGTGACATCAGTCCATTTTCTTCAAATGGCCAGAAGGCTGTTGGCCTGGGCAGCAGGAAGCATGCACTTGGTGGAGAGAATTTAATTTATGCCTAAATGTTAAGTCAACAGCAACATATGGATACACATTTTTACTTAAACAACCAATAGCAATATAACTTCTGCATAAAAACAGAGTGGGCCCTGGAAGGAGCAGCTCCCTTGTGTAGCTGTTCAGTGTCTAAGGAAGGCCGTGTTCATATTCTTTTTTTTTTTTTTTTTCTTGAGACGGAGTCTTGCTCTGTCGCCCAAGATGGAGTGCAGTGGCATGATCGTGGCTCACTACAACCTCCGCCTCCCAGGTTCAAGCAATTCTCCTGCCTCAGCCTCCCAAGTAGCTGGGATTACAGGTGCCCACTACCATGCCCAGCTAATTGTTTGTATTTGTAGCAGCGACTCTACTTGCATGTGTGGGGATCTTTACCAGTTGGGGGCTACTCATGGAAAGCAAAGACTTTGGGCACAGCAAACAGACCACATTCAGTCCATAACCCAGGCTGGTCTGCTTAGCATATGGTAAGTTTGGTAATGAATTGTAAAGAAAGCTCTCACCACTTTCTGATGTTCAGAAAGCTGAACGTCAAACAAGCACAAATCGGTTCACCATGGGCTATATAGTTTCAGGATTCCCCAACCTAGGGAACCTGCATTTCAGTGTTCAAATAAGGCACAAAATGTGCTCAAGTAGACTGGCCTGGTCATTGGGAAGCCATGTAACTCTTTCAAGAAAGCCCTGTAACCTGGGACTGGAGGTCCAGAAAGTCTGGACCTGTCCTCCAGTGATGACAATTCAGTTAAAAAGTTACATAAATTAACAAGCAAAATATTTGAGTAACTGCGTGAAGGCAGTGAAAAGCTGTCATAATTCTAAAATTGAAGATGACAAAGGATCAAAGGAAGAAGTGTGTGCTCTTGGTTCCACCTCAAGTCAAGACTGTTTTGCTCTGCATTTTCCTTTTTCTTCCAACCCCTATTCCCACCAGGATCAATAGGTCAGATGCAGGAAGGTCTGTGACTTTTTTTCATCACTGCATGAATATCTGTCAGACTCATGGTAGTAGACTCAGGTGAGTCTGCCATCCAGCAAGACCCTCTTCAGCTCTGAGATGGAAGTACAGTGGAGAGTCCCGCCCCTCGCTCTCAGAGACTTTCACTTTCACTCCAGCTCACAAGATTCTGCGGAAACTGGAAGCATAGCTCATCAAAAAAAGCTAGGGCCCCTTTCCTGGGTCACATTCTGTGGCAGTGTCTTCTATTTCACCAAGTGCCCATTCTAGTGTCCTTCCTAAGCTATGGCCTGGCTCCCTGAGGACAGATCTCAATAACAGCCTCCAAAAAATTGAGCTACAGAGTGAATCATGAGTTAATATTTGGGTTCTAGTCCCAAGTGACCTTATATTCCACCCTTTTGGTGATCATCTACTCCAGGAGTTCTCAATTAGAGAAGATATTACCCTCATCCCCATCCCCAAGGAACACTTGGCTATATGTAAAGACAGTTTTATTTGTCACAACTGGTAGTGGTAGGGGGGTGTTACCATCTCCCAGTAGGTAGAGGCCAAGGATTCTGCTAAATATCCTATAATCCACAGGACAGGCCCCACAACAAAAAACCATCCAACCCAAAATGTTAATCGTATCTAGGTTGAGAAAACACTAAAACCACAGATTGTCATCTTTCCTGACATAACTCCCAGTTCCACAGGTCTTCCCAACAGAGGTAAGTTTCTTTGATATATTGGTAAGCCAGTTCCTATAGTTACACCTGGACACAGGATACTGCAGAGGGGATTGGAAGTCCTGTGACTGAGTCAGGGGCTCTCCCCCATCAGAGGACTCAGCTTATGATCTGAATTCTAGTTCATGTGACACTTATAAATGCATCCTACCGTAGCCCAGTCCTTCAGGGTAACAAACTTGTAGATAGCATGGATAATGACAAGGGCTCCTCTGTATTTCATTATGTCCTTATTATTATTTTTTCATTAAGTAATACTAAATAACACCATCTCCTTGTTTTTGTTGGCTGAAACATTCATTCAGGCAACAAATATTTATTGTGTGTCCAGTTAAGTCCAAGCACTGTGCTCTGTACTAAATGGGTGATAACTGTCTGCTGGGGCTAGTGAACACAGACCACAGTACCTACAGCAGGAGTTCTTCCTTGGGTGAGGATGAAAGTGGGGGGTGCTTGTTGAAATGCAGGATCCTGGGCCTTCCTCCAGAGATTCTGATTTTGTAAGGATGGTGCCAAGAAATCTGCATTTTTAGCCAGCACTTGATGTGAGTCTGATATAGGTTATCTATGGGACCATGCTTTAAGAAACATTGGTAAAAATCATGAAATTCATTCAATCAAATCCCAGACCTGAGTATACACAGTCTTGAGCTGTAGTGTGGTAATTTCCTATATCTGTGAAAAAAAAATCATTTAACTATTAATTGTCTCAACTGTCTCATTTTTTAAAACAAAAGAGTGTAAGACCCTAATAACCTGTGTTCAAACACAGGTGGAGAGAGGGCAGAATGACCTTATTTATGTAGAAGTAGGACACTTTCAAAGGAACAGAACCGTATAATTTGTATGACATACATTGAGCATTAGCCAAATACATTGGTATCAATGATAGCTAGGAGGAAAATCTCTTGCTTATGTAAGAGGTACGAACACTATCTTTTCTCTGAACTGACCTCAGCATACAATCACTCATAGCTTGATTAGGGAACACTAGTCTCCCCTGGTTATCAAGATAAATGGCTTCTCTGATTACTCTGTTTTCTTTCAAATCCTTTCTCACACCTACATCATTAATGCTCCGCTTGTGACTTTTCAATGAAGCACTTATTTTAGTAGCACACTTAATCCCTTTAGAGGTTCAAATCTAAAACTTGTTCAAGCAGAATTCCTCCAAGCTGTTAGAAACACCTTAATACTTATCTATGTCTAATATCAAGGAAGTTATCTCATATATGGCCGAGATACATAAATGTAGGCAATCGTTTTCAGCCCAGTTGCTCTACCGTGAATTACTGTGACCAATTTAGCAATAGAAGAAATCAATGTAAAGAACTTCACAACGAATATATAGATTAAACTTAATGTATCACTATCATCATTAGAAGGACAGGGTAAGGATTAAAGGACAGACTATCTCAGAAAATATGCAGTCTCCCTTAAAATAATAATAAATACATCTCTTTTCCAACTCATCTAAGAATTCCCTCCCATTCTGTTCCTTTAATTGTATCTTTATTACATAAGGTCTTCATTATACTTTAGTACTTTTTTATGTTCCTGTCTTGTTTTTGTTGTCTACCTTTTGCTACAAATAATACACCTTGACTCCTGGGCTCACAAAACAGAACACCCATTGAATTTACTTACAGATTGAGCACCTCAAAAGACTCTAGTCTTTGTGCTCCTGTTCAGAACCATTCAAAATATGGATAAGTTTCCAAACAGGAAGGTAATGGAATATGCTAAAAACTCACAGTTTGGTGTGTAATCTGTAGCCTTAAATCATCTGAAGTACCCCAGATCCTGTACACCAAGAAGTTCCATCCCACTGTTTTGTCCAAATGAAAGAGAACCCCCTCCCAGCATTTTAGAACTTGGACCTGGCATGCCAACTTAAATGCAAATGGTCCCTCAAACTCAGATTTGCTGCGATATCCATTTTTAAGTAGACTATGCTCCCTGCAGACCAACATGCAAATGGTGCTCGAGTATACGTAAGAATCACAGAGGCAACAAAGAAAAGACACCAACCATACCTATTTTCGCAGCCTCCACTTTCAGGTTGAAATCCCAGTTCCTTGGCAATTTTAGGGACATGTTGCTTCCAGTTTAAGTGAGTAGTTAGTGAAGCGGTGAGTCTGTCACTGTTTGCGCCCTTCTTGTCTTTTCGCTCTTTCCCTCTGTTTTTGTGTCTGTTTTTGTTCCTCCTTATGATTGCTTCACAAGCAATCTTAGGCTTGAGATTGATTTGCCAACGTGTCTCCTCCTTTCTCTTAGATGAAAGGTCCATCCATCTGTCACTGGAGGATGGCACCCAAACTCCCCCGGCCTCCACCCTCAGTCCCACAGGGGCTGGCACCCTTCTTTTCTTGCTTTCAGTTTTACCAGAAATATCCCAATTGACACTTCCCTCTGCGTCATGGGAAGCAAAACTCCTTTTCGAAAGAATCTCAGGCCTCACTGAGTTGAGGTCCTGATAAACAACTGCTGCCTCTCGGTTTTTTTTTTTTTTTTTTTGTGTGTGTGTGTGTGTGTGTGTGTGTGTGTGTGTGTGTTTAACTGTCTGCTTCCTTGCATTTGAGGAAGTGGGTGGCCGTTCAGTAAAGATGATACATTATGAGCACTCTTTCTTGAGAAAATGGTTTTTGGAAATGCTTGAAAAACCAGAATGGTTGCTTCTGTTATAAAAGGCTACAGTTTTAATTAAAAGAAAATGTTCAAACTCCCATCATCTACTTCAACTCTAAGCTCTCCTCTTCCTCACCTAATGGATCAAGCATCCAAAAATGGTCAGAAAAGCAACCAACATTCCCCCAAAGTTATCTTCTTTTAAATTCTTCCTGCTCTAAGGACCATGTCGCAAGCTCTCCAGCTGCTCAGGATAAAGTTTGCAAGTGATCTCAGCCTGATGTAGGGAGGGTTTTGATGTATTTGGCTTTAATGAATCAACTGAAGCTAGGTCGACCCACTCACATATCATAAGGGTTCTTTGGCATTGTACACAGGGTGTGGGCTTTAGAATCAGGTGTGTGGGCTTCCATTTGCTAGCTCTTCAACTTTTTAACAAGCAACTGAATCTTTCCAGACCTTAATGTCCTCATCAGTAAAATGGGGTTGATAATAACCACAGCTCAAAGGGTTTTTGCAAAGGCATCTAGTGCAGAGCTTGACACAGAGTGGTTTCACCACAAACATTAGTTCAACCTTTATTCTCTTCTATTTAGTTCAGTTACGTGACAAGCTTTCATGTTTAACTGGGTCAGCCTAACCTAGTGATTAAGCATTTGGGCCCTGGAAACAGATCACTGGTAGTCAAATCCTGGCTTTCTTGCTGTGGGACTATGGACAAGTTTCTTGACCACTTTGTGCTTCAATTCTTATCTGTAGATGGGGCAAATAATAGGGCTTACTTCACAGGCTGTTGTGAAGCTTTAGTAGAAAAGCCAGTACAAAGTGCTCAGAATAGTCACTGTTAGCCAGCATCTAAGCTGCACACCTTGCTCCATTCATTCTCCAACTCTCCTAGATGACTCTGTTATACTTTCTTCTTCACCTGCCACTTGCTTACTCTTGCTGACGACCTGGGTTCCCGTTTCATTGAGAAAATCGATGTAACTGCGAGAGAATGTCCCCAAGTTTCCCTCACTCTATCTGCTCACCTACCTGCATGCAAGCTGTATCCCTAATCTTATTCTTGGTACAATGGGTGAACTGGCTGTTACCGCTCTCCCATCCCTGTTGCATCATCAATTTCTTCTTTCTCTTGGATCCTTCTTGTCAGCGTTCAAATTTATTATTTTTTATCCCACATAAAAACTCTCTGGATGCCACCACCCCCTTGGGCTAGAGTCCCATTTCTCTCCTTCATTTCTGAACCAAGCTTTAGTAAGAACTGTCTAACTTGCAAATATCTCTCCTCTTATTCTCTCCTGAATCCCTTAGCTGATGTTTTTGCCCCATGACCCCAAAAAATATATTCTTATCAAGGATACCTACGACATCCCTGTCACTAAACTCACAGGTCAGTGCTTCATATTCATCTCGCAGGCCCATCTGCCATGACGGACACATTTGATAGCTCTCTCCAACTCTGAGGCCTCTGTCCTTGGGGCTCCCACGGCCCACGGTTGGCCTGCGTGTCTGCCTGCCTTTCTGGCTTTTCCGTGTCTGTTTTCTTGCTGATTCCTTCTCATCTCTCTGACCTCTGAATATTGGAGGAAACCAACACTCGACTGGACTCCTTTTCCATCCACACTCACACCTTAGTGAGCTCGTCTGTCTCAAGGCTTTAAATGCCACATATTTGCAGATGATTCCAAAGTGTATTTCCAGCTCAGACCCCCTGAACTCCGAATCACATGGATCTCTGCTTAGATCTATAGTAGCCATCTCAAACTAAATATGTCCAAACTGTATATCCAGAGAAGGAGGCTGAAGAAACAGTAGTGACCTGGGATGTACTCCTCTCTTCAAGAATGAAAGGAGCATGAAAGGAACGTAAGAAAGAAGAACTTGTAAGTGCATTTAACGCCTCTGCGCACATCCTGTCTGTGGGCATTCCATTGGCCAACACAGGTCACATGGCCAAGCTCAAAGTCAGTGAGGCCGGAAGTACACCCAGTCCTCAGCGGGAGTAGGGAGGGAGAAGGGCGGAGGGGTGGGAGAAGGGCCGGAGTGTTTGCTGATCAAGACTTCACCACACCCACCCAGTCTACCCAGCTACCCTCCAGCCTCCCCAGGGAGCTGGATTCCACTGAACTTGACTCAGCCACTTGGAGACTTTGCGCTACTGCCTGCCTAACCCAAACACCACTGCTCTTTTTCGTATCCCGACTTCATGAAGCGGGTGTGGGAGGGGCAGCTGTCCGACCAGGCCCAGCAGCATCTCCACGGGGGAATTCGACACCATCTAAAATTTCAGTCCTGGGACCTTTAAACCCAGGAACTTTGAAAATATTTTGAAGGTGGCATTAAGAAACACGCAGGGAACTTCCTTTACTTTTCAGGGTAGGTTCCTGTCAGTCTTGGAAAAACTCGTGACCCATGGGGGAAGTTAGTTGTGCATATGCGGAAAGGCAATCAGATGAAAAGCACACTCCCTGCAAGGGCCCAGCACAGCAGCCTTCCCCCACCACAGAGCTCTCTCTCGGTCAGTCGACTAGGTACTGTTGCTCCCTCTCTCTGATCTTCACAAAAAGAAGAGCCAGATAGATGCCTTGCCTGGTCCCAAAGTTTGAATTAGCATCTGCAGTAGCACAAGCAAACATTCATCCATCTATTGTATTGGTTTGTTGAATGCTGAGCGGTTTTATTAAGGACCAAATTTTTGCTGGACATTGGAGGAATGTTCATGAACAAGCAGACCTGGTTTCTGCTTCCCCGCCTCACCGCCCTGCCACCGGCTGTTGTCTCTTACAGTCTGTTGGAGGAGAAGAACAATTAAGTGAACAATTAAATACAATGTGAGAGAGCTATGCTGGGGAAAGTGTAGGGAGCTAGGGGGGTGCATATGGGAGGGGCCTAACTGGACTTGGGGAGTGAAGGAAGGCTTCCTGGAAGAAGTGTCTTTTAAAGTAAGGCTTGACAAATGAGTTAGGGAGGCAAGAGGGTTGGAAAAAGGATTTCAGACAAAACAAACAATATGAATGAGGCACGGAGACAACAAAGCTCTTCAGGTTGCTCCTAAGAAGGATGAAAGGGGTGGGGTTGAGGAGAAGCAAAGCTGGAGAGATAGTCAGGGCTGAGCGGGGCTGGATCACACAGGGCAGGTAAACCTTGACACAGAGTTCTGACTTTACCCTGGGGAAAACAGAGGTCACTGGGGAGTTTGCAGCAGGGTAGGGATTGAGGAGGCTGTGGCAGATATCTAAGGCAGAGGGAGAGTGAGGGAGAGAGGTCGGCAGCATGGGCATGGAAAAAATGGAAAACAACACAGGAGTCATGTCAATGGCAGAATTGATAGCCAAAGGAGAATTATTATGCCAGAGAAAAGAGACACCCACGATCCTGGCTTGTCACTGGAAGGGTGTAGTTCCAATCACAGAGATGGTGCACGCACAAAAATAGTGAGGATTAGTACTGAGGAACTGGGAGAAAATGTGGGGCTTAGTTTGGGGCATGTTGATTTAGGGATCCAAGGGGCACTTGAGTGCAGGTCTTCTGCACTCAAGGCTCATGTGAACCTAGAGTTCAGACAGACTCATTCATTCATTCACTCGTTTACTCCGTAAACATTTATACAGGCCGGTGTTGGATGCTGATTGAACAAGAAGGATGATTAAGAACCTGGCCTTATCCTCAAATGAGCCATGAGAGAGAAGTGTAAACATAATAGGAATGCCGTGCAAGATACGAAAATAGTGTATACACAGGGTAAAGTGAGAGCAGGAGATGGTTAGCTCTGCTTGGGCGGCTTCCCAGGAAAGGTGACCCATGAGAGAATAGCCAGGAAGCCAGGCGGGGGAGTGAGAGGAGAACACTCCAGGCAAATGAAATGGCAGATCGTTGTTAAAACACAAATATGGCCCCCATTTAGGGAAGTATCACAAATGATGTATGGCCCCCAAAGAAGCCCCATACCTGCTAGTAGAAGTTGCAGGGGCTGCTGGGGCCAGGGTCTCATGCACTTGCTGAAGGGTTGGACTCTAGCCTGAGGAGAACTTTTTTTTTTTGAGACAGGGTCTCACTCTGTCAACCAGGCTGGAGTGCAGTGGCACAATCATGGCTCACTGCAGCCTCAACCTCCTGGGCTTAAACCATCCTCCCGCCTTGGCCTATGGAGCAGGTGGGACTACAAGCGCTCACTACCATGCCTGGCTAATTTTTTAAAAACTCATTTTGTAGAGATAGGGGTCTCACTATGTTGCCCAAGCTGGTCTCAAACCCCTGGGTTCAAGTGATCCTTCTACCTTGGCCTCCAAAGTGCTGAGATGACAGACATGATCCACTGTGTCCGGCCTGGAGAACTCTTGAAACGTCTTTCATTATTATTTTTACCATTACAGAAGTCCGTGCAAAATCACCATACAAGTTTTTTAAAAGCAAAAAGAAAATAAAAATCATTGTTACCACTTAATGTGTGATAAGAACTTTTCCCATTCTTGGTTTCCTACTTCTCTCTCACTTTCTACTCATCTGTACATGTAATGTATGTATGCATGTATTGTAAATATTTTAAATGGTGCATCTGCTGTTTTATAAACTGTTATCGTCCCTTGACAAAAAAAAAAAGCCATGAAAAAGAATCTGTCATTAAGCATTTTTCCAAAACATCATCAGTAGCCTCATGATTTTTAATTATATGATGAGAGCAAAATTAATTTAACAAATGCCTGTGTCATTGAGCATTGGAGATATGTATAAATTTTCATAATATTCTTATAGCTAAATATCTGGATAAATCTAGTCCTTTTCTCCCCTCAGGGGGAATTCTTAGAGATATAAATGCTGGGAAAGTGAATAAGACTCTACTAAGGTTTGCTATGTGCTCTCAAATTGCTAAATCACTAAATTGTACACTTTGATGGGTGAATTGCATGGTATGTGAATTATGTATCAATAAAGCTCGTAAAAAACCAAAGAGTCAGGTGAAGAACAAACACGAGAAAGTTCTATGATTCATGTTTCCATTAACAATATATGTAGAGCCCAGTTCCCTCAGCACCTCACTCACAGTTAGCATTATCATTGCTTTTATTATAAATCATTTTCAGCTGAATAAGCAAATCTTTTTTTATTAAATAGTGAAACTAAAGTTATTTTTTAATGTGCTTTATTGGTCATTTGTAAGGGTCGAATGTGTCTAGGTGTCGATGTGTCTGAGTGATTTTGCAAGGAGTCAGTGCAGGGGGAGTTTCTTCTATCTTTGTTTCTGATTTTCAGCCCACTGGCTCTAGGATCTTCTTCAGGAGCGTCAGTTATCTGCATGTTAGCTCTCCACTTTGTCACTTCCTTGTCTTTCATTTTGTCATCTCTGTTACTGTCATCTTCATTTGAAGATAGTTTCTCATGTTTGTACTTCACCTGACTGCTTGTTTTTTACTAGCTTTTTTGATACATAATTCACATACTATGCAATTCATCCATCAAAGTGTACAATTCAGTGATTTAGTATATTCACAGAGTTGTGCAATGATTGCCATAATCAACTGTAGAACATTTTCATTTTCCACAAAAGAAACTCCATACCCATTAGCAGACCTTCCTCATTTTCCCCTGCGCTGGGCAACCACTTTATGTCTCTACAGATTCATCTATAGACAAAAGTGTCTATTCTGGACATATCACATAATGAAATCATATACTGTAATTCGCGGTCTTTTGTGAAGGGCTTCTTTCCCTTTGAATGTTTTGAAGTTTCATTCATATTGCAGCATGTATCAGAACTTTATTTCTTTTCATGACCAAATAATATTCCATTGTGTGGATAGATCAAATGTTGTTTATCTGTTCATTTAATTGATGGACATTTGCATTGTTTCCACCTTTTGGCTATTAAGAAAAATGATGCTATGAACATTTGTGCTCAAGTTTTTAAAATTTTGTGTATTCATTTATTTATTTATTTACTTGTTTTTATAAAGATGGGAGTCTCACTATGTTGCCCAGGTTAGTCTCAAACTTCTGGGCTCAAGTGATTCTCCTGCCTCAGCCTCTCAAAGTGCTAGAATTACAGGTGTGAGCCACCATGCCTGGCCTTGTGCACAAGTTTTATAAACTGTTTTATAAACTGTTATCTTTTCCTGACAAAATGGCATTATCATTGTTTTTATTGAAAATTATTTTCAATTGAACAAGCAAATAAATTTTTTATTAAAAAATCACCTCTCTTGGGTATGGACACAGCAGTGGAATTTCTGGGTTATATGGTGACTTTATGAATTTAAACTTTTGAGGAACTCCCAAAATGTTTTACAAAGTAGCTGCACCATTTTACATTTCCACCAGAAATGTATGAGGGTTTCGTTTTTTCCACGTATTCCCCGACACTTGTTATCATCAGTCTTTTTTATTTTAGCCATTCTAGTGAATGCTTAGGATGAAATGTTATTATCTCATTGGGGTTTTGACTTGCATTTTCCTGATGACTAATGATGTTAAGCATCTTTTCATTTGCTTATTGGCTGGTTTGGTTTTCCAAAGCAGAATTCCTGCTTCGTGAAACATCCAATGATGTAGTCCCACTGAACCTGCATTTCCTCAAGACCGCATCCAGCTAGAACTCAAGCCTTCAACTTTGACTGAAACTCTCCTACTTTTGTCTTATTTCCATTTAATCCTGCTAATGTACATTGTACTCAGTATCATTTCAAATTTCCAGCAGACTTTTTTCTATGTACTTCAGCTGCATTTCTCCTACCCCTTGCCTAGTTCTCTAGAACTTTTAGGCGATGCTGTGCATGAAAAGGCAGTCACATCTTTCTGGGAGTGATTAGATCTTCTGGAGAGCGTCACTTGTCACCAGATCTCTCCCTCTCCTTCTCCATCGAGCACTCCAGGTTGTGGTTGTCACCGTCATCCCTCATCACCATGATGGTTGTAGCTGTTGTTTTCTGCAGGGATTTAAAATGATGCCTGGGCAGGGGATGGAGCAATCCTATTCCAGCTGCCTCACTGATGAGCATCAGAGAAATGGATGGAGGGAGAAGCAAGGATCAGTTTTCTGAACTTGACACAGTTTGGGTCAGAGTGAAGAACAGACTCCAGGAGAGTCAGAATGTGAGGGTCGACCTTTGTCAGGAGGTCCCTGGCCATGGCACAAAGCAGGGGAAGGTTTCTGTGAACATAGTTCTTTGTGCAGTAGGGCGATGCCCTGTTCATCAGCAGATGGAAGCTCCGCAGAGGCAGACCCTCTGAGGCAGATCAAATGCCCTAAATTGGCACAAACCTTTACATTCCTGGGGGACTGTGCCAGGTGCTATTGTAGTCCCACCTGTATTGTTATTTTCCTTCTAATAGATGTAAGAAGAAAAGCATAATACTTTTTGTACCCACATCTTATCCAAAAGTCAGGAGAAAAAAAGGTGGCCTGAAGTCAAGCAGGTTGGGAGGAAACACATTTCTTTGTGGCCGTGAGTCAGCCAGTTTCACTCGCTTGTATTTCCCACCTGGCTCGTGCAGGCATTTGAATGTGGGCCCCCGTGTTGCAGGTGCACTCAACCAGTAACCACGCTTTTAGCAAATACTAAGTGCATAGGCCGGATGGCTGCATCTTGTGGTCTTGACTGACAGATGCCTCAGCATGAGTATCCTGGCATGTAGCATTTGGAGACACCAAATGTAAAGTTCTTTTTCATTTGGATTTTAAGTCTGTATCTTTTTAAAAGCTGTATTTACAAGGCACAAAATCAAGGTTTCATTCCCATTCTCTTGGGTATATGGGAAAAAAAAACAGAAAGAAAAAGAAAAAAGAGAAAGATTTGTGCAATGGGACTATGCCTTGCTGCAAGCTCGGCAGAGGCAGACCTGGCAGAGGAAGTGATTTCTGGGCTCTGAACACTCTGTGTGAGCCCAGTCGATGCAGTGCAAGCTCCTGGGCTCAGACCACAGAGCCTTGTTCCTCCCAGCCCTGAGCAGTGAGTTGGACGCACCCCCTCTCGTCACTGATGTCACCTTTGCCAAGGTCCCTGGCATTGGATCTGATGTCTGGCCACAGTTTGATAGTCTATTGATCTTTATTTTTTCTAAGTGTCCCATAGCCAAAAAAAATTGTCCCACAGCCAAAAAATTTATATCTGGAGGCCTGAAGGCCAAGACTGGCATTATTGCTGCTGGGGCTCCACCTGGAAGAAGGCTGCTCTGTGAATCAGGAGGTCAGGAAGGGAAATGTCTATTTAAACGGGAAATTCGTTACCAAGGGATTATAAAAGAACCTCATGTTTTCCAGTAGGAAGGAGCACACTGAGCAAATCAGGAGCAAATGTCCCTCACATAACACCTCCTTTTGGCCATTGTTCTGGATTACATTACATTAGTTTGAGCCACGTGAAGCTGCCAATATTTGACAGCTTTTGACTGGCCAGAACAATTTCATATATTTCCACATAATAGGCCCACTCTGCCTCCTGCCACTCATTCATTCAACAAGTACAAAATGAACCGCTCACCTCTTAGGGATCAGGCAGTGCTCTAGGTGCTGAGAACACAGCCAACAACAAGACAGATGAAAATGCCTGCTTTTGCGGAGCTTGTTCTAATGAGGAAAGAGACAAGAAAATAAATAAGTGAAATAAATGTAATGTGTTAGATGGTGTTAAGTGCTGTGGAGAAAAAGAAAACATGCTATGGGAAGGGGTGAAAGAAATGTCAGGTTGAGGGGAGAGGGGAGGGAGATTGCAGTTTTAAGTAGTTGGACAGTGAAGGTGACATTTCACAGAGTAAGTGACATTTGAATAAAGACCTGAGCCAGGTTGAGAATGAGCCAGGTAAACCTATGTGGAAGAACCTTCCAGCAGAGGGAGGTGTGAGTGAAAAAGCTCTGCCAGAGGTGAGAGCAAGCCTAGGAATTCAAGAGACAGCAGGGAGGTCCTGTGTTCATAGCAAAGGGAGGAAGGGGAAGATAACAAGAGACGGGTCAACAAGGTAATAGGGAACAAATTGTATGGGGCTTCATAGGACCTTGCTGTGACCTTGGCTTTTGCTTAGAGTGAGATTTATAGCAGAGGAGTGCCTTGATTTGATGTATACTTTTAAATAATCAGGCTGGGCATGGTGGCTTATGCCTGTAATCCCAGCACTTTAGGAGACTGAGGCAGGAGGAACACTTGAGCCCAGGAATTCTAAACAGCTTTGTCAACATAGTTGAGGCCCCATCTCTAAGAGAAAAGAAAAGAAAAATATTGGCCAGGTAGGATGGCACACACCTGTAATCACAGCTACTCAGGAGGCTGAGATGGGAGGAATGCGTGAGTCCAAGAGTTTGAGGCTTCAGTGAGCCACATTGCACCACTGCACTCCAGCCTGGGTGGCAGACAAAGACTCTGTTTCAATAATAATAAGAAGAATTATAAACTAATAAAAGATCACTGTGGCCTCTGCATTGAGAATAGACTGAGAGGTGGTAGGGCAAGGGCAAAAGCAGAGGCCTTAGAGCTGACTGCAATGTTTCAAGGTGAGGGAGACAGCAGGTCTGCACCAGCATGGCCTGCTCAGCTCACTGTGCATGGTTGTGCAGGTGATGCAGTGAGCAAGTCACCAGCCTCATGGATAGGTGGAGCTGGAGTCTAGTCAGGGCACCGAGCACCAGCCCAAAGTCTAACTGTGGAGCTTCAGCCATCCAAGGAAGGAGTATTGTTCTCTACTCAAAGGCTCTGCCACCCATTCAGCCATGGGGGTGGTGTTTTTCTAAATTTTACAAAAGAAACACAATATAGACCAGCAAAGGCTCTGCTGGTAGCCAGGGAGGTGGTGAGAAGTGGCTGATATTTTGTGTATATCCTGGATCAATCCTGTCTGCTCTCCCAACGGGTTGGATGACGGACATGACAGAATGAGAGAAGTCAAGGGAAATGACAAGGTCGAGCATGGCCTGAGAAAATAGAAGGGAGAAGGTCCCATTTACTGAGATGGGAAAGACAGGGAAGGAGCGGGCTGGACAGAGGCTGGAGACTGGCCCACATTAGGCCAAAGATGCCCAGTAAACATCTCCAAATGGAGATCCTACTGCCACCCAGTAGGCAGCTGGATCTGAGTCTGGTGTTTAGGGCAGAGGTCCATTGGAGCATAGTTAAATAATGTCAAAAGACTTCTTTCCTCGAACTTAAGTATTTTTTGTCACTCAGAGTGGCTCAGGAAGAACATCAGTAAATGCAATTGGTAATGGCCTGAGGGTCAGCAGGTGGCTATGGCCCCATCCTCTTAGCATCCCACAGAGGTCATGCACTGCAGAGCTTCCCCAGTGAGGCAGCTGCCTGCTGTTGCAGGAGGGGCTACTTTGAGAGAGGTTTTGCTCAGGATAAATAAACGTTATAGATTTGGGTGTCAGGTAGTCTAAGCTTAGGGACCAGATGTTTAGAGAGTTGGAGGAAAATGTCAACTCCCTAACACCAGGAGAATTCGGGGCCCAGTCCAGTGTGAAGTGCGGAGAGTTCAGGGCCCATTCCAGGAGGGACTGAGCCTTTCTCCCTGGAAGAAAGGAAGCCACCCTTCCAGGTCAGAAATATACAATATGATCATTAAAATAAAGTATAAAATTCAAAATAAAACGAGGAATTAATTTTCAATGGCTAGTTCTGATGAGTTTGGACCAATTTCATAAAAGACATCACCAACCTTTATCTCTTATGCAAAAAAGCCTTGTTTAGAAAATTTGAAGTAGCCAGTGCAATTAAAACTTGTGACCATTTTTATTTGAAACACAACTATTTCCAATGTTAATCAAGTTGGCATTAGTTGATGTTACCCCAAGAAGTTTCATGTGTAGCTCCAGGTACATAAGGAGGGAAAAAGCAATGAGGATATTATACCACAGTAAGGCTTTGGAGTCTGGGGGTGCCTTGAGTGTTTCTGCATTCAGCCACATCTGTGAGTACAGATGGATTTCAGTCCACAAAGCACTGCATGTGACATGCTGAGGGTGGTGACCAATTCTGGACCACAAACGTCTGGTGTGGTTTAAGGAGCCCCTCCTTGCCTGCCCAGTGGCCCAGTACCTGTGCAAACAATGGCACACCCACTTTGATCAGCTTAGACACACCAGGTGAAAGGAAGTTGTGTTGTGGGAAGGGGCAGGTAGGAAAGGGGAGAGTTATAATCCTGACACCCAGATGAAAATCTATTTCACTTTTGAAAGATAATTTTGGTCAAGCAGAGGAATCTACTGGGATCACCTTCAAATGTCCCAAAACATCTAGGGTAGAGAAAGTCTATTAGAAAAGAGCCTACAAATTTTAAAAGTACACAGACTTTTGCCCACCTTGCTGTAGGACTTTGGGAATCAGGGAGGTGAAAAAAGGCAAAACACAGACAGTGGCCATTATGCATCCAGTATTTGTGCTTTTGGATGATACCAACAACAAAATGATTATGCTACATAATAGCTCCATAATTAAGAGGAAGTTAATCTTCGAACAGAGTAAAGTTTCCAGAGCAAATATAGGAGCTTTTTTTTTTTTCCCCTGACTGAAATGTTTCTATATCTGCGATTCCTGTTTTTTCCCAGTTTCATCCCTCGGCTCCACTAAACCCTTAAACCCTTAAGGCACAGTTTATCATGGAAGCCCATTAGAGCGGCATCTCTCAAGCCACTTCCTGCCATGGGACAGCATTTCTGTCTAACTCCTGTAATTTTAAAGATGGAGACCTTCCCTAACTGGGTGTGTGATTTCTAGAAAAGAACCCTGATCAGTCAGCTGATAGCGCACAGGAAGTTGCTCTGGCTTTTTACCGAAACCATCAATTTGGTCTTTATATAACACTAAAGATTCCTTTTCAAAACAAGCATGGACTTTAAATCAGTGAACATGACAGGTCACTGGACAAACCTGGACATAGACATACCTTATTCTGAGTTTGGGAATAAAGCAGGTGATTATGATGGTGGCATGAGCCAGGTACCAAGAGAAGGTCAGAGGCTGGGACCCATGGGGTTCTGGGTGCCAACGCCTGCTCTGTCATTACTCACTGTGATTTCTGAACCCCAGACTTCTCATCTACATGGATAGGGTGATCATATCTACTGTGAGGTATTCTTATAAAAAGTAGGTTTCGTGTATATGTAAAGTGCCTGGGTCATAGCAGGCACTTGTTAAACAGTAGTGTTAATAATCATTAAGTTACCTTAAAACAGTATCTAATGACAAAGTTGTGGTAGACTGAATAATGGCCCCCGAGGATATCCACATCCTAATCCCAAGAACATGAGAATGGGTTCCTTTACATGTATATAGGGAAAAAAAAGCTATTTTTTTCCTCTACATTTTCAACACTTTGCAGCTGGTCACCAAAATGGTGGGGGGATGGGGGTGGTTGAGGGCGTTGTTCTTGTTTTTGTTGTTTGTTCATTTGTTTTGTGTGTGTGTGTGTGTGTGTGTGGTTGGTTTTTTGTTGTTTGTTTGTTTGTTTTGGGGGTTTTTTTTGCCATATTGACCAATTCCCTGACACCAGCTGGGTGTCCTACAATTCGATTTGTTTCTGACACTATCTACCTGGAGTTAGCGTCAGGTCCCACAGGCAAAGGGCTCAGTCTTTCAAGACTGCCCCGACTTCAGACACCAGTCAAAAGTCCAGGGTTCTCACTTGTGCTTCTAACAGACCGGCCATAAACTGGGGCTCCTATGACCCTCTCCTTGGGGTTGATAATTTTCTAGAATAGTTTTAAAAACTCAGGGAGACACTTATTGTGTTTGCCATTTTCTTTTATAATTAAGGACATAAAGAGGTACGTAGGATGAGGTCTGGAAGGGCTCTGAGTGCAGGAGCTTCTATCCCTGTGGAGCTGGGGTGCACTACACTTCTGCTACATGGATGTGTTTACCAACCCCAGAGCTCTCCAAATCCCATACTTCAGGGATTTTTTTTTTTTTTGAAGGCTTCATCATGTAGGCTTCATCTATTACTAACTCAATCTCTAGCTCCTCTGTCCTGCCCAGAGAATGAGGGTTGGGAATTAAAAGTGCTAAGCTTCTAATCAAGGCTTTGTCTTTCTAATGATAAGCCCCCATCCTAAAGCTATCCAAGGCCTCATCAAGAGTTGCTTCATTTGAATAAAAGACACTCTTATCACCCAGAAAATACCAAGAAATTTAGGAGCTCTGTGTCAGGAACTGGACTCAAAGACCAAATGTTAGAACAAATGATGCTGCTAGTACCCGTACCTCTTAGGGAATCACAAAAGTTTAGGAGCTCTATGTCAGGAACCAGGGTCAGAGACAAACATCTCTATCTATCTATGTATCTATATATGTATCTATGTATCTACCTATCTGTCTAGGCATCTATCTATCTATACACACATACACTACACACATACACACACAGACATATATATATTTCTTATTATTTCACAACATGGTAAAAGTACTTTGCAGATGGGATTAAGTCAAGGATATTGAGACGGGGAAGCCATGCTGGATTATCCAAGTGTGCCCTTATAAGAGGGAGGTAAGAAGAGATTTGACTGTAGAAGTAGAAAAAGTGAGTACAAAACAAAGGTCAGAAAGGTGCAAGAAAGGGGCCATGAGGCAAGGAATGCTGGAAGCCTCTAGGAGCTGGGAAAGGTAAGAAAATGATTCTCCCCTTAGATCCTCCAGAAAAAGAAAATGTGATGTGATACTGCTGGTCGCTGGATCAGACTTTGAGTAGCCAGGCTCTAGAGGTCCATTTTGAGGGGACACATTTGATTGGCAAAGAAGAGACTTTTTTTTTTTTTAAACAAATCTGCCCTTAACTAAGTTCCCAATTCTCTGTAACCCTTCATAACACTCTTTGATGAGTGCATAGTAGCTGCTGAGTGTTCACAGCTGGTGGCACACCATTTACTTCTACTCCCACCAAGTGAATTATCTGTTGCCCAGCTAATGCATTCCAAGGTGATATGAACTGTACTTACTATTCTAATTATATGATAAAGTGGGTTACTTAACCCAATGAAATATGAGCACAAAAGAAAAAACAGAGCTCTATGAATATTAAGTTAATGGCTTTGGAAAGGAAGAATAAATTTATATTGGCATAAAATACGTCAATTCACATGTGGGTAAGTGGAAGGGGGACTCATAAAAACCTCTACACTTGGAACACCTTAAAATATGTCTTAGCTTTCACTCCCACTTTAAAGAAACCAGAACTTTTCTGCCACTGTTTTATGGATGGTGTTTATACAAAGAAAAGCCATAGGAATATGCATCTGCTTTTTAAGTTGGAATGTGAAAGGCCCAGTGACTGCTGTCACTCAATAGCAGTGATGATAGATTTGCTCGCAGCTCAGACCTTTGGCTTCACATAGGCAAGACTGCAGTTTTTACCTAACACTCTTGTCAAGCCTCAACTCCACAAACCTGTCAGAGGCTGTGATTAATTTATCGTCTTTTGCAGAGGAAGTGTCTAAAGCTTAAAAAGAAAAGAGTGAATTGACTCAGTTCAAGAGCCAGTAAAAGCCTCAACATCCTGACCCTGGGCCAGATCACGATGCTCCTGCCATACTTGCCTTTTAACATAGGGGTCCCTGATTCACACAGCAATGAACCTAAGGTTTAATGTATTCAGTCACGTGCCACATAATGACATTTCTGTTGATGACAGATCCCATATACAATAGTGGTTTCATAAGATTATAATACTGTATTTTACTGTACCTTTCCTATGTTTAGATATGTTTAGATGCACAAATACTTACCATTGTGTTACAATTGCCTACAGTACAGTAACATGCTATACAGAATTGTAGTCTAGGAGCAACAGCCTGTACCATATGGCCTAGGTGTGTACCACCTAGTTTTGTGTAAGTATATTCTATGATGTTTGCACAACAACGAAATCACCTAACAACCTATTTCTCAGAACATATCTCCATTGTTAAATGATGTGTGACTGTATTTAACTAAAACAGAAACATTAAAGAATACACATAAAACAAATACTGCCAAAAATATTGAATGTCACATTCTGACATTTAAAGAGAGAGAATCTACATGAATCGTTCAACCAGGATCAAAGAGAAAGACCAGCTGTGGCAAAACCACGTCACAATGAAGGAAGTTTGGTTGAGAAAACTTACACAGTAGAATAAGGAGGCCTATCTGAGATGACCCTAAGATCCCACGGTGGTTTCTCACCAGTGTAAGTGCTACCTCAAGGTAACATCATGTGGTTGAAGGTTTGAATAAAACTGTGTATGTACATTCTCAATCTGCTTGTGCTGGACAACTGAAATTTCAGTTTCACAGACTTATGAAGGCAAAGGGACCCATATTCTTCATCTTCTTAGAGGGAAAGATGTCCACCCAAGCTCCAGGGAAGGATAGACGTAATCTAGGGCAAACTCAGGAGCTCTGAGAGCCCTCCCCATCAAGTGGACTCACCGCAGTGTCCCCACCTACCTTGAATGGTCTGCATTTTGGAAGGAGTCACAAAATGGAGAGTTAAGAATCATTTCCATAGCATTAGCGTATGTTCCAAGAGGGTTACATGGATGTCCCAAAGGTAATCTTGCTGGGCAGCTCTCCTCTTCCAGTATTTCATTTCTTTCTTTCTTCTTTTGAAAAGGGACAATGATAACCAAGTCTCAGTAAAAGCAAACAATGAAACAATCTGGGCCTTCAAATTCAAGTTGACAAGCCAAACACTCCTTTATCTCTCTGTTCTCCCCAAATCCCACCTACATGGCAGTAAGGAAGATAGGAGGAAAGGTGGGCACAGGAAAGGATGGGCAGGCCAAGGATTTTCATTAACTTCTGGAAGCCCGTCACTGGGTGGAATTACACTCAGGAAGTAACATTAGCAGAAGGAACAACAGCTCAGAACATGGCCCAGAGAAGAGTGAGGGCAGGGCGCCGGAAAGGCTCCGGACTCAGAAATGGCAGGTGTGAAAACTACTGAAAATACCCATGGAATAAAGAGTGAGGTAGGTTCATTTCTCCTCCCGTCCCCGCTCACCTGTTCTTGTAATAGTGGCTTTTATGGCCCAGCCTACCCAGAGAGCTGTTCTTGACAGCCACTTATCTGTATGTCTGGGAGGAGGTACAGTTCCAGAATGGACCTGTTTCCGGGTGCCTGACTGCTAAACCAAATTCAACATGTTCTGAACTTTAAAAAATAATACATATCATACAAGAAGTCCACAGTAGGATGGCTCCAAGATGGTTACTCTTGGGGCTCTGGCATTCATTCATCAGGCATCCAGGGTCTTCCCTCGGTTCACCTCCTTAGTGTGTCCACAAGATGGCAGTAGCAGCCCCATGCCTCTCTCCTACACGGGAAAGCACCCAGTGCAAGGCCTCTTACCCTTCCCAAGCATCTTTTTCAAGAGCACGACCTCCTCCCAGAATCCCCTAAACAAGCCTCGCATTGCACTAGGTTAACCAGAGCGGGGTCACGTGCCCACCCCAAACCAACCACTGGAAGAAGAAATGAGTTTTGTCTCTTCGTTGTTGGTGGTGATGGTGTTTGGTTGTTTGATTGGCTGTCTTAGAACGGGGCTTCTCAAACTTGAGCAGGCATCAAAATCGCCTGGAGTATTTGTTAAAATAGCACAGGAGTTGCTGGGCGCCACTTCCAAAGGTTCTGATTCCGTAAGTCCGGGGCAGGGCCCAAGAATTTGCATTTCTACCAACTTTTCAGGCAATGCTGAGAGTTCCAGTTCGAGAACCACTGGATTTGAGGAAGCAACCAACAGTGAAAAGGCACATCCTCCCCAGGCACTTTAGGAGTGGTTCTAGCCTAACTTCCTGCTCACAAGGTTCAAGATAAGCCTTCCAGCGCACAAGCCCCACCCTCATGCTCAGGGCTAGTCATGCCTCTCAGTCAGGGAAGTCATGACTCTAACCACCAGAAGAGCTAAAAGCAGAAATGCCCAAAAGTGGCAACCTCAGGGGAGTGCTGGGAGAGAAGAAGGGGAGGAAGGGAAGTGAGACATTTTATTATTGGCATATGCCCATCTGAACCCATTGTATTTTTCTCTTCTTCTGTATTACTGCTTTAATAAAAAATACTTTTTAGTGCACATTGTTTTTTCTACTAAAGAATATTCTCGACTTTTTGCCCTTCTCCAATCAGGCATTTCTGTGTATCAAGATGAAGGTTGTGCCTGCTCCTGAATGACTACTGGGTAAATAACGAAATTAAGGCAGAAATAAATAAGTTCTCTGAAACCAAAGAGAACAAAGACACAACATACCAGAATATCTGGGACACGGATAAAGTAGTGTTTAGAGGGAAATTTATAGCACTAAATGCCCACAGGAGAAAGCAGGAAAGATCTGAAATTGACACCCTAACATCACAATTAAAAGAATAGAGAAGCAAGAACAAACAAATTCAAAAGCTAGCAGAATACAAGAAATAACTAAGATCAGAGCAGAAGAGAGAGAGAGATACATGAAAAACCCTTCAAAAAAATCAGTGAATCCAGGAGCTGGTTTTTTGAAAAGATTAACAAAATAGGTAGACCACTAGCCAGACAAATAAAGAATAAAAGAGAGAAGAATAAAATAGATGCAATAGAAAATGATGAAGGGGATATCACCACTGATCCCACAGAAATACAAACTACCATCAGAGAATATTATAAACACCTCTACGCAAATAAACTACAAAATTTAGAAGAAATGGATAAATTCCTGGAGACATACACCATCCCAAGACTAAACCAGGAAGAAGTCAAATCCCTGAATAGACCAATAAGATCTGAAATTGAGGCAGTAATTAATAGCCTACCTAACAAAAAAAAAAAGCCAAGGACCAGACGGATTCACAGCCAAATTCTACCAGAGGTACGAAGAGGAGCGGTACCATTCCTTCTGAAATTATTTCAAACAATACAAAAAGAGGGACTCCTCCCTAACTCATTTGATGAGGCCAGCATCATCCTGATACCAAAACCTGGCAGAAACACAACAAAAAAAGAAAATTTCAGGCCAATATCCCTGATGAACATCAGTGCAAAAATCCTCAGTAAAATACTGGCAAACTGAATCCAGCAGCACATCAAAAAACTTATCCACCACGATCAAGTTGGCTTCATCCCTGGGATGCAAGGCTGGTTCAACATAAACAAATCAATAAACTTAATCCCTCACTTAAACAGAACCAATGACAAAAACCACATGACTATCTCAATAGATGCAGAAAAGGCCTTCAATAAAATTCAACAGCGCTTCATGCTAAAAACTCTCAATAAACTAGGTATTGATAGAATGTATCTCAAAATAATAAGAACTATTTATGACAAACCCACAGCCAATATCATACTGAATGGGCAAAAACTGGAAAAATGCCCTTTGAAAACTGGCACAAGACAGGGATGCCCTCTCTCACCACTCCTATTCAACATAGTGTTGGAAGTTCTGGCTAGGGCAATCAGGCAAGAGAAAAAAATAAAACGTATTCAAATAGGAAGAAAGGAAGTCAAATTGTCTTTGTTTGCAAATGACATGATTGTATATTTAGAAAACCCCATCATCTCAGCCCCAAATCTCCTTAAGCTGATAAGCAACTTCAGCAAAGTCTCAGGATATAAAATCCATGTGCAAAAATCACAAGCATTCCTATACACCAATGACAGACAGAGGACCAAATCATGAGTGAACTCCCATTCACAATTGCTACAAAGAGAATAAAATACCTGGGAATACAACTTACAAGGGACGTGAAAGACCTCTTCAAGGAAAACTACAAAACACTGCTCAAGGAAATAAAAGAGGACACAAACAAATGGAAGAACATTCTGTGCTCATGGATAGGAAGAATCAATATCGTGAAAATGGCCATACTGTCCAAAGTAATTTGTAGATTCAATGCCATCCCCATCAAGCTACCATTGCCTTTCTTTACAGAATTAGAAAAAACTCATTTAAATTTCATATGGAACCAAAAAAGAGCCTGTATAGCCCAGACAATCCTAAGCAAAAAGAACAAAGCTGAAGGCATCGCACTACCTGGCTTTAAATTATACTACAAGGCTACAGTAACCAAAACAGCATGGTACTAGTGCCAAAACAGACCAATGCAACAGAACAGAGGCCTCAGGAATAAGGCTACACATCTACAACCATCTGATCTTTGACAAACCTAACAAAAACAAGAAATGGGGAAAGGATTCCCTATTTGATAAATGGTGTTGGGAAAACTGGCCAGCCATATGCAGAAAACTGAAACTGGACCCCTTCCTTACACTTTATACAAAAATTAACTCAAGATGGATTAAAAACGTAAACATAAGAACTAAAACCATAAAAACCCTAGTAGAAAACCTAGGCAATACCATTCAGGACATAGGCATGGGCAAAGACTTCATGACTAAAATACCAAAAGCAATGGTAACAAAAGCCAAAATAGACAGATGGGATCTAATTAAACTAAAGAGCTTCTGTACAGAGAAATAAACTATCATCAGACTGATTAGGCAACATACAAAATGGGAGAAAATTTTTGCAATCTATCCATCTGACAAAGTGATAATATCCAAAATCTATGAAGAACTTAAACAAATTTATAAGGAAAGAAACCCATCAAAAAGTGGATGAAGAATATGAACAGACATTTCTCCAAAGAAGGCATTTATGCGGCCAACAAACATATGAAAAGAAGCTCATCATCACTGGCCGTTAGATAAATAAAAATCAAAACCACATCTCATGCCAGTTAGAATGGTGATCATTAAAAAGTCAGGAAACAACAGGTGCTGGAGAGGATGTGGAGAAATAGGAATGCTTTTACACTGTTGGTGGAAGTGTAAATTAGTTCAATCATTGTGGAAGACAGTGTGGAAATTCCTCAAGCATCTAGAACCAGAAATACCATTTGACCCAGCAATCCCATTACTAGGTATATACCCAAAGGATTATAAATCATTCTACTGTAAAGACACATGCACACATGTGTTTATTGCAGCACTATTCACAATACCAAGACTTGGAACCAACCCAAATGCACAATGATAGACTGGATAAAGAAATGTGGCACATATATAGCATGGAATACTATTCATCCATGAAAAAGGATGAGTTCATATCCTTTGAAGAGACATGGATGAAGCTGGAAACCATCATTCTCAGCAAACTAACACAGTAACAGAAAACCAAACACTGCATGTTCTCACTCATAAATGGGAGTTGAACAATGAGAACACATGGACACAGGGAGGGGAACATCACATACAGGGGCTTGTCGGGGGTGGAGGGCTAGGGGAGGGATAGCATTAGGATAAATACCTAATGTAAATGACGGGTTGGTGGGTGCAGCAAACCACCATGGCACATGTATACCTATGTAACAAACCTGCACGTTCTGCACATGTATCCCAGAAATTAAAGTATTAAAAAAAAAAAAAAAGATAGAGGTTGTGAATGAAGCTTAATGGAGGTGGGAATAGCTATTCTTTCAAGAATACTAATAATTCATGCCATTGCACTCCAGCCTGGGTGATAGAGCGAGACTCCATCTCAAAATAAAAATAAATACTAATAATTGAGTTAAAATCATCATAATGAGGTTGGCAAAACATCAACCTGTGGCTTGCACCAAAATTTATCTTAGCAAAGTCACTCTTCCCCTTTGGAAATATTTTGAGAAGGACTTAGGGGAAAAGTTCACCTATATGCCTCCCCCATCCACCACAACCAGCACCATGGATGTTCATGAAGGTCAGTACCGAGGCTGAAGAGAAAGGAGCTGAATGTACTTCAAATAAAAGGAGAAGACGTTGGATTTCCTCAGCAAATCCAGCAGAGAAAAGAAGGCAAGTTAAATGTGTGCCATTGAGAGGGACGGGGCTGCATTCTGTAGGAATGGTTTTGTTGTGGTGGAAACTAAAAAGGCCAAGTTCAAGTTTGACATAGGATGACCTAGACAACCAGGGAGGAAGTGGAAATCCAAGGAGGCAGAAAAGACTCTGAGAACCATTTAAGGTGAGTCCACACTAGAGAGACGTAGCAGAAATCTTGGTTTTCACTTTCCATAGGCCCACTTATTAGAGGGTTGAAGCCAATTTTACCTCCATCTCAAGTGGCAGGCAGCCCCCTAGCTGACTCCCAGTTATATAGGAACTAGAAAAAGCCACCAAGTTTATGTCAGGGATCAAATATTTGAGCCCTGTGAAATTGCCAGATGACTGAGGACTCTGACCTTCTGAGAAGGGGCTGTCACTCGTCTGCTACAGAGACATATTTATAGAGGGAGATGGAGCAGGGGGGTTCCAGCAGTGTCCAGAGCCACTTAGGCTGGAAGTCACTGTAGACCAAAAGCTGAGTGTGTCCTTCAGCTGGAACAACTTTGAGAGCTCCTAGGCTAGTGTTTACCTATGGAAGAAGTCAGAAAAGCCAAGTCTGAATCATTGCAGGAGACTCTGTAAGTAAATAAATAAAAGCTCTATAGTTATTTTTAGCCCGATTCAGTCCATAATCATTATTTCATTCACATCTGAAGAATAAAGACTGATTCAAATAATACTTATGTTCCATTTGCTTCTAGTTATCATTCCCCACTAATGCCCAGGAAATAATATGAAGGTCTTCCATTAGTGCAAAATTATTGTTATTAGTCCATTTGCTTGGAGATTTAATGGATTCTGTTCATGGATGAATTTCTTCGAGAATTCAAATTTATGTTCTTTTTAAAAAGCATTTCTTTTTCTCTTTACAATTGCAATTCTGGGTTGAAGTATCATTTTTTTCCTTCCTTTTTTGCCATTTTTTTAAAAATTTGTAAATTACCTAATTGGTCCATTTGCTGACCTAACATAAAATCAACCTTATGCTATCTGCCCTGGGTAATTGGCTGCTTCCTTTATGAAGAGCTTGCCATAAGACTCTTCTATAAAGCATCTCTCTGAAGGGTTAACACTATTACCTTAAGGAAAGCCATTCTTTATCAGAACAAAAAAATTGAGGAGAAATGTATTGGCAAAATAGTCTCAAAATCCAAAATACGATTGGGTTCTGCCCTCTTTGCCTGCACCCCAGGAGGATCATAAAGCAGTGCAGATGTCCACATGGGCTGGCCTATGTTGCATTTGTCCTCTTAGCACTCAGAGACAAAGACCACATGGCTGGCTCGGGGAGGCACGGTGGGACTGAGACACAAGGCACACTCACTTGCCAAATTATGAGGTGTTTGGATCTTGGTTTAATATGTTCCAGATCATAATCTGGTAGAGAAAAGTCTGTTTTTCCACATCGGGTAACCACTGGGACTAGTTGACAAGAGGAAAAAACTCTTGTTTCTTAGCTCCCTCTGCTGGCCTTTCAGAAAACCACCTGTCCCCTCAGGATCCCATCCTGAGCTTTGCGCACATCCAGGGCCAGCTTCCGGCCAAATATGAGCTGATAGGAAAGTCCGGTCCACATCAACTAGGAAGACAGGTCTTAGCTTCTCAAGGAACCTGGTGATCCAAAAGATGAGAATGGAAGAGGGGCCTCCCCGTGGCAAGTCCAAATTCAAATACAGATTCTCCAGCCCACCCCACAAAGAAATAAGACTGAGGTGACACCCAGGCATGTTTACTCTGGTCCTGAAGCTATGTGTTATGTTTAATGCAAACTCTGACTGCCATCGTTTAAACCTATATCACTTATTCGAGCTTGGTAGGGAAAGAAATGGAGAACAGTTGATCAACCTGACCCAATATACTTGGCTATTTAAATGGCACCTATAGCTTTGCTTCCTTTAGCGAACAACAACAAAAATGTTATTAATTATATTATCTTTTCTTCATGGTTCCTATCCTCCTGAAAGATTTTCAGGAACCAATAACAGCAGTTCCGAGAGATTTTTCAGCAATATGCCCAAATTTCCAAAGACCTTGCACCTTTTTCATCTTGAGCTTTCTTATTTCTTGTCCTTAAAGATTTTCCTAGTTTCACTGCATTCTTTCTGAAGCTGGTGAGCAGCCAGCTACCCAGTCACCCAGTGACAAAATCGCATCTGAACTTTGTACACATCGAGGGCCACCTTCTTGCCAAATGTGAGCTGGTAGGAAAGTCCGGTCCACATCAACTGGGAAGACAGGTCTTAGCCTTTCCCAACAACTCCCAACCTGTCCCAACAACTCCCAATCTGTTCACAGCCATTCACTGTGCATGATGGCCGGGAAGCCAGGGCACAGTGCTGAGTGACACACAGAGCACACTGAGCCCATAGTCCTGAGGCCTATGGATCAAACCTACCCCTGGCAAAAGAAGAGATTTTGTCATGTTGATTCAGAGACTAAAATGTTGGTTGTCATTGGCCAGGGCATTATTTACACCCAAATTCTATTTACCCTAGTTAGAGTTCCCCAAGAAAAATGATTTCAAGGCTCTCGGCTATGTCCATGACCTTGGCCAGGTAGATGCCTTACAAATGTATGGTCTCGGTTATTTCCTACCAAGGGAAACAGTTCAAAATTTGTCCAAATAGTCATGGGTCAGTCAAAGCACACATAGAACAAGGGAACAAAAGATTTATATGGTTTTTTTCTATCTAGGAAAATATTATAGACACATAATATAATACCTTCCTACAACCCTTCATTCTTTAGAAAGCATGTTAATACTGTTTTACAATCAACTGTCACACTACAAAACCATGCTGATGTGTTACACTGGTTTGTTATAATTTGTTACTATGTGTCTGTGTCTACATATGGACACATATACATATGTTTATACATATGCCTATCATTTTTAAATAGGGGAGTTTTTTGAAAAATGAGTTTGCATTTGTATTAGTCTGTTCTCACAGACTAATAAAGACATACCTGAGACTGGGTAATTTAAACAGGAAAGAGGTTTAATGGACTCACAGTTCCACATGGCTAGGGAGGCCTCACAATCATGGCAGAAGGTGAAAGAGGAGCAAAGACATGTCCTACATGGCAACAGGCAAGAGGGCATGTGCAGGGGAACGGCCCTTTATAAAACCATCAGATCTCATGAAGGAGAACAGCATGGGGAAAACCTGCCCCCATGATTTCATTACCTCCCACAGGGTCCCTCTCATGACACGTGGGGATTATGGGAGCCACAATTCAAGATGAGATTTGGATGGGGCCACAGTCAAACCATATCAGCATTTTTAAGGTAAGTTCCTTGATTATTGAAAATAATGTTTCATTTTTGGTAAATATTCAAAATATCTGTAAGGATTCAATTGATGACACAATGCACAAACACAAATTTAATCCCCATCTGAAAAATACCAATGGCAACATATTGAGATGATCTAGCTTCATTAAGTGGAAGAAGGCTAGGTGTGGTGGCTCACGCCTATAATCCCAGCACTTTGGGAGGCTGAGGCGGTCAGATCATTTGAGGTCAGGAGTTGAACACCAGCCTGGCCAACATGGTGAAACCCTGTCTCTACTAAAAATACAAAAATTAGCTGAGTGTGGTGGTGCACACCTGTAGTCCCAGCTACTCAGGAGGCTAAGGCAGAAAAACAGCTTGAGTCTGGAAGGCAGAGGTCACAGTGAGCCAAGATCACGCCACTGCACTCCAGACTGGGTGACAGAGCAAGACTCCATCTAAAAACAAAACAAACAAACAAAAAAATAAGTGGAAGACAGAATCCTAAGCTAAATATAAGTAAAGCTCTCTGGGATTTTCAGAAGCATGCCTCTTTTTAAAAAATACTTTTATTGCCGGGTGCAGTGGCTGACACCTATAATCCCAGCACTTTGGGAGGCCGAGACAGGTGGATTTCTTGAGCCCATGAGTTTGAAACCAGCCTGAGCAATATGGCAAAACTCTGTCTCTACAAAAAAGAAATACAAAAATTAGCCAGGCATGGTGGCACACACCTGCAGTCCCAGCTGATTGGGAGGCTGAGACGGGAGAATTGCTTGAGCCAGGGAGGCGGAGGCTGCAATGAGCCAATATCACAGCACTGCACTCCAGCCTGGGTGACAGAGAAAGACTCTGTCTCACTAAATAAATTATCACAGATATAACAAATGTTCACCATGCACCAGAGGTAGGAGACTCTCCTTTATAATGTCAACAATGCTTGGCACATCATCTGTGACTCTCCCAGGTGAAAATTGATACATACCCTCAAGTATGCACTGGTGATGCTCTATATTTGCTCATTTGAATGCCCATTCTTGCACTCACTTCATATCGCACTCACAACAGCTAAAAAAGGCAATGCAAAGGATGCAACATACAAAGCTGTTAAAATACAAACACACTGGATACTAAGAAGGAGTTCAGGAGAGACACTATGGATCATTTCCTTTGCCCTTCCTGTAGCACAGAGCGGGAGCTGGGTAAGCAAAGAGGCTAAATCCCCAAATGTTTAGGGCTTAATTGGCAATTAATGCAAACTTATTTTCTAGTCTTCTTCACAGCAATTTCATTTTGGATTTTAACATTACCTTCCCTGGCTTTCTACATTCATTCATTCAACAAATGTTTGTGAAATATCACTATGTTCTAAGTGCTACTTTCAGTGTTGGAGATAAAGCAATGAACAAAGCCACTGCCTTCATGGAGCTCAAGTTCCTTAGGGGAATATATAAAATAGTTCACATAATGAAGGCTTACCTAAGGGTAAAGAGAGCTATGGGTGAGTGTGACGGGAAGGTCTCTTGGAAGAGGTGACTGGGCAGAGGAGCCCAGGGAACTGATATGAAGGAGCAAGTGGTGTGAAGATGTGGAGGAAGGGTACTTCAGAGCAGAAAACACTGACATGAAGACCTTGAGGTCCTTATTGAACACCTTCTAGGTTTCAGGTATTGTATTAGAACTAGATATATAATGGTAGAAAACACGGGCATGAACTCCCACTGTCATGCACTTATAAACTTTGTGGGGGAGAGTCCAACAGGTGGATCTGAGGGTGGGAATGGAGCTGACTTAGTTAAAATGGCAAAGAGAAGGGTATGCTCAGAGTTCTTGGAAGATCAGTTGATGTGCTCTAGGAAGAGAGAAGAAGGTGGATATGGTTTGGCTCAGTGTCCCCACCCAAATCTCATGTCGAATTGTAATCCCCATATGTCAGGGTAGGGATGTGGTGGGAGCCAATTGGATCATGGGATCGGATTTCCCCCTTGCTGTTCTCATGATAGTGAGTGAGTTTTCTCAATATCTGATAGTTTAAAAGTGTGTGGCTTTTTTCGCTCTCTCTCTCTCTCCTGCCACCTTGTGAAGAAGGTGCTTGCTTCTCCTTTGCCTTCCACCATGATGGTAAGTTTCCTGAGGCCTCCCCAGCCATGCAGAACTGTGAGTCAATTAAACCTCTTTTCTTTATAAATTACCCACACTTATCGCAGTGTGAAAATGGACCAATAGAAAAGGCCAGCAATGCTAGACTTCAGCTGGCTAAAGGGAATAGAGGTTGAGATGGATTTGTAGGGATGGGCAAATGTCAGATCATTTAGGGCTTCCTAGGTGATTAGGAGTTTGAAGTTTATTTAAAGTGTATTGTATAGCCAGAAGGGGATTTAAGCAGAGAGTAGCATTACCTAATTTGTATGTTTGAAAGATTACCCTGATTGGTGTGAAGGGAATACACTGGAAGAAGAGAAGAAGAGGTATAAAAAGTCCACTGAGGAAGCTACTGCAGTAACTCAGGGGAGAGATCCTGGAGGCTGGGACCACAGTGGCAGCAATAGGAATGGAGGGACAGATTCCAGATCTATTTTTGGAAATAGGAGTCATGGGTCTTGCTGTTGGACTAAAAGATAAAGATGAGGAAGAAGGAGAATAAGATGCTTGCCCCTTTCGTACAGTGGGCAGTAAGTGTTTAACGCCATTTACTGAGAGGATGAAGACTGGGAAGAGGAACACATTTGTGGGGGAGGGGTGGAGGTCCAGAGTTGCATCCTGGACTTTTCAGTTTGAAAAGTCCATAAGGTCATTGATGGAATATCAAGTAGGCAAATTGTACATGTCGCTTCTTTAAAAGCAAGTTGTTAAGTTTGGATGTTTGGTAACTTCTAAAGCTACCTACTTAATATGAGCATTCAGGACTATCCTTCAGGTTGATCAAGAGGCTAAGCTTCACCAGTGTCTGACTTTGCTTGGCCAGTATCGTGCAGGGATGCTGATACTAAATGGATTGGCACACAGAGAAAAGGAATAGCCTTCCAACAACTAAATTAGTTGCACTTGGTGTGACAGGTCCCTTAGACACAGAATCTGAAAGAAGATTAGTGACAAAATGAAACATCTATGAAAGTCTACTTACAATAGATACATATAAATCAGAGTCTAGGTGATTCTGTGCCTATTCACAGCATCAAGACAATTAACATGTGTAAACAATAATACAAGTGGAAAAATGGATAAATAGGTGGATGGATAAATGGATGGATGGATGGATGGATGGTTTATATTGAAGTCAAGAAGATTTAAGAAGAAAAATGTTCCAGGTTTTCTATTGAAAATAGAATACAGGCATAATCCATGTGATCTTCAAACTTTGCCTTAAAATCTATGGCAGATGCTGTGTGTTCACTATCTAAACTCTTAATCCTCCTTTCTTCTTTCCTAACAGAACCCTAATTATATGCAGTTTACCATCCCTTCTACAGCCTATCATGCATTTCAGGGAAAACTGCTCCTACCACAAACCTCAGGGAATATACCCTGGTTCTAGTAATTCATTTACAGTAATCTCATTTCTTGGACTTGTTATTGGTTTAGAGACGGGCATGTGACTCAATTCTGGCCAAGGGTACCCAATTAGAAGCCTTCTGGAAATATTTTGAAAGCATTTCCTCAACCTTAAGAAGACAATGCAGAAAGAAACCATCTAGATACAATCCCTGGAACTGCTGCAGCCTCTTGCAAGCATGAAAGGTCTGGTCTGAGAAAATCTGACACAATGAGAGTGAGGAAAGCAGAGTGAAAAGATGGTCTGCCAACTCAGCGTGGGGCCAAAACAACTCCATGGAGGCACAACTCAAAACCGTCTTGCCTTGTGACCACAGACTTCTTCAGGTGTCCCAGAGCTTGCCTGTTGGCAGTAAGTCAAGAGAGACAGTGTGACTGGTCTCGTATTTATGCATGTGCAACTCAGACAGATGGGTGAATTAATACCCTGTGGGGCAGAAATTTTCACAGAGGGAGACAGAAATCAGCTAATAAATTATTCCTTTCTACCTCAACTCGAAAGTTCTGAGAAATAATCATGTGTATGGCTTCTTGAAAGAGAGTTTCATGTTATCAAGCAATCAGTCAGCTTGATTGCAAGTAATGGCTACCGAGGTAATGCACCCTCATTTTGACTCTCCTTTCCTGTCTCGCTAGCTTCATTCTTATTCCCTGGAATCCCTAGTAAAACACTGACACATAAGTCTCTGCCAAAGGCTCCTCTTTAGGGAAACCAGGCTAAGACATGAGTCAGTTTCTTTCCTCTGACTTGTAGCTACCTTGACTAATTTATCATCTTTCTATTCATCAATCACAACTACTTAGCCTCCATCCGCAGGCTTATCTCTGAAACTGGACTTGGCTTTCTTTAAGAGACAGCTCTAAGTCAGTACTCAGGGACTTGCTCTCTTAATACAGGACTTCTTTAATTTCTGTTAGCAATGTTTTACAGATTTCTTTACACAGGTCTTACGCATTTTAAAATATTTTATGTTTTAGGCTATTATAAGTGGTATTTTTTTTTTTTTTGAGTTTCAATTCCCAATTTTTTTTTTTTTTTGAGATGGAGTCTCGCTCTGTTGCCAGGATGGAGTGCAGTGGCGCGATCTCGGCTCACTGCACCCTCTGCCCCCCAGGTTCTACAATTCTCCTGCCTCGGCCTCCAGAGTAGCTGGGACTACAGGCACGTCCACCACGCCCAGCTAATGTTTTGTATTTTTTTAGTAGAGACGGGGTTTCACCATGTTAGCCAGGATGGTCTCGATCTCCTGACCTCGTGATCCACCCGCCTTGGTCTCCCAAAGTGCTGGGATTACAGGCGTGAGTCACCGCACCTGGCCTTGTTTCTTTTTTTTAAATGTTTTTCTTTTTTGACACAGCGTCTGGCTCTGCTGCCCAGACTGGATTACAGTGGTACCACCTCAGCTCACTGCAACTTCTGCATCCCAGGCTCAAGACATCCTTTCACCCCAGCCTCCCGTGTAGCTGGGACTACAGGCATGTGCTACCACACCCAGCTAATTTTTGTATTTTTTTGTAGAGATAGGGTTTCACCATGTTGCCCAGGCTACTGGGCTCAAGCGATCTGCCTGCCTTGGCCTGCCAAAGTGCTGGAATTACAGGCATGAGCCACTGTGCCCAGCCAATTTCCAATTTTTCATTGCTGGACTTGGCTATGCAAGTATAACTTTTATATATTATGTGATATATATGCAATATCTATGCAAGTATAACTTTTATATATTAACCACGTATCCTGAGACCTTGCTAAACTCATTTATTAATTCTGCTAACATTTTGTAGGTTCCTTAGGATTTTCTACACAGATGATCACATCTGAGAATAAAAATGCCTTTTGCCTTCCCCTTTCTAAACTTTACACTTTTTATTTCTTTTCTTTGACTATTGCACTGGCTCAGACCTCCAGGACAATGTGAAATTGTGGCAAAATTCACTGGGCAGCCGTGGTTCACACCTGTAATCCCAGCGCTTTGGGAGATTAAGCCAGGAGGATCACTTGAGTTCAGGAGTTTGAGAATAGCCTGGGCAGCATAGTGAGACTCTGTCTCTTTCTACATATATTTTTAAAAAGTGGTGAAATTGGACATCCCTGCCTTCTTCCCAGTCCTAAGGGAAAAACATTCGAATTTTCATCACAATTTAGATACAGTTTTTGTTTGTTTGTTTTTGCAAATGTCTTATATCAAGTTGAGAAACTTTCCTTCTGGCCTGGTTTTCTTACATCTTTGATCATGAATGACCATTGAATTTTGTCAAATGCCTTTTTGGCATCTATCGAGATGATCATGCAATTTTTCTTTTCTATTCCGTCGACAGAGTTAGTTGTATTGATTTAGTTTTGAATGCTAAACCAACTTTGTGCTCTTGAGATAAACTCCATTTGATTATGATATATTTTCCTTATTATTTATTGTTGGATTTGATTTGCTAATATTTTACTAAAGATTTTGTGTCTGACTTCATGAGGGTTATAGTCTGTACTGTATACTGGCCTCATATAACTTGGGAACTATTTGCTTCTCTAATACTTTCAGGAAAAGTTTGTACAAGATTTGTATTATTTTTCCCTTAGATGCTTGATAGAATTTGCCAATAAACTTACCTATGCCTGGAGTTTGCTTTGTGAGAAAGTGTTTAACCACAGATTTAGTTTATTTAATAGATATATGTGGGGTAATCAGATGACCTATGTCTTCTTAAGTGAACTTTGCTAGTTTACCTAGTCTCTTTTTTTTTTTTTTGATCAGTCTAGCTAGAGTTTTTTAATTTTATTGATCTTTTCAGATAATGAAGTTTTTATTACATTTTTGTTGATTTTTCTTCTTTTGTGCTTCTGTTTTCTGCTCTTATTTTTATCATTTCCTACTCTTCATTATTTTTACTATTATTACATTTACTCTTCTTTTTCTGGTTTCTTATAATGGAGAGTTAAATAAGTGACTTAAGACCTTTTATTCTTT
Source organism: Macaca thibetana thibetana (assembly GCF_024542745.1). Taxonomy (NCBI): domain Eukaryota; kingdom Metazoa; phylum Chordata; class Mammalia; order Primates; family Cercopithecidae; genus Macaca; species Macaca thibetana. Next base: position 38,336,696 of record NC_065590.1, read on the forward strand.
TTCTGATACAAGATTTTAATGCTATAAGTTTCCCTCTAAGCACTACTTGAAATCTAGCTTGCAAATTTTGATATGTTGCATTTTCGTTTCCATGTCATTCAAAACATATTCTAATTTCACTTTTGATTTCTTCTTTGACCCATGAATTAAAGTGTGTTGTTTCATCTTCAATTATTTGAGGATGTTTCAGACACATTTCTATTTTTAAAAAATAATTTCGACTTGTAGATTTAGTGGATACATGTGCACATTTGTTCCATGAGTATAGTGCATGATGCTGAGGTTTGGGATATGAATAATCCCTTCATCCAAGCCGTAAGCATAGTATCCAACACTTAGTTTTTCACCGCTTGCCCCTCCCACTCCCTGCCCCTTCTAGTAGTCCCCAGGGTCTGTTGCTGCCATCTTCATGTCCATGAATACTCAATGTTTAGCTCCCACTTATAAGCACAGACATGTAGTATTTGATTTTCTGTTCCTGCGTTAATTCATTAGGATAATGGCCTCTAGCTGTATCCATATTGCTGCAGAAGACATGATTTCATTCTTTTTCATGGCTGGGCAGTGTTCTGTGGTATATATGTACCACATTTTCTTTGTTCAATTCACCATTGACAGATACCTAGGTTGATTCCATATCTTTGCCATTGTGAATAGTGCTGCAATGAACACAAGAGTATGTGTGTCTTTTTGGTAGAACAATTTATTTTCTTTTGAATATGTACTCAGTAATGGGATTGCTGGGTTGAATGGTAGTTCTGTTTTAAGTTATTTGAGAAATCTCCAAACTGCTTTCCATAGTGGCTGAGCTAAATTTACATTTCCGCCAGCAGTGTATAAATGTTCCCTTTTCTCTGCAGCCTCACCAGCATCTGTTGTGACTTTTAAGTAATAGCCATTGTGATTTGTGTGAGATTGTATCTCACTGTGGTTTTGGTTTGCATTTCTCTGATGATTAGTGATGTTGAGCATTTTGTCATGTTTATCGGCCGCTTGTCCGTCTTCTTTGGAGAAATGTCTGTTTATACATTTTGCCCATTTTTTAATGGGGTTGTCTTTTATTTGTTCAATTGTTTAAGTTCCTTATAAATTTTGGATATTAAAACTTTAATGGATGCATATGTTCGAGGAGTATACGTTATATAATTTGAATCATTTAAAAATTATTGTGAATATTGCCTATTTCTTGATAAATGATGTATGTGCATTTGAAAGGAATATGTATTCTACTGTTGTAAGTGGATTTTTCTATAATTGTAAATTAGATAAAACTGGTTGATGGCTTTGTTCAGATTTCTATATCCTCACTTACTTTTCCTCTACTGGTGTTACTTATTTCTAAGGGTAAAGTATTAAAACCTTTAACTATAATTTTGAATTGGCCTTTATCTGTTTTCTGTTTTATCAGGTTGGGTTTTTAAAAATTATATTTTGAAATTCTGTTATTAGGGTATTTGTTCCTTTTTTCCTGTATTTTAAAATTAGTTTGCTATTTTTATAAATCTATTTTATTTTATTTATTGGATTATTAGCTATAACTTTTGTTTATTGATTGATTGATTGGTTGATTCATGAGTAGTTGTTATAGGACTACAGTACTTATTCTTAAACTTATCACTGTCTACCTTCAAGTAATATTATGGCACTTTACATGTAGCATAAACTCCTTTCAACAGTATACTCTTATTTTCCCTTGCTCTGTCACTGTGCTATCACTGTCATACATTTTAATTTATATATATTATAAACACAACAAAAAGTTATGATTTTTGCTTTAAGCAGTCCATTATCTTTTCAAGAAATTTAGAAGAATAAAAGTCATTTACTATTTCCTATCATTTTTGCCATTTCTATCACCCTTCAATCCTCTGTGTATATCCAAATTTTATTACCATCTAGTATTAGATTCTGCTACTCCCCCCCAAAATTTTTTTAACCTCTCTCATAGTGCTGATGTGCTGGCAATGAGTTTTCTCTATTTTAATTTTGAAAAAATTTTGACCACTATCTCTTCCAATAGTTCTCCTGCTGTATTGTCTTTCTCTTCTCCTTAGCAGACTGCCTTTGTTAGATGTTTGATATTGTTCAGAAATCTTGAGTTCTTTAATTGTTTATTTTCTGTTGCTTTATTTTGTTTGTGTTTTAGTTTGAGTAATCTCTAATGACTTATCTTCAAATTTACTGATTATTTTCTCTCCTGCTTCTCTATGATAGTCTAACCAAAAGAATGATATTTCTTTAGCCTCACATGGATTTTAAAATCTATAACATTTGATGTGACACCTCTATTTTGAGACAGGGTCTTGCTTGGTCACCCAGGCTGGAGTGCAGTGGTGTGAGCACAACTCACTGCAGCCTCAATCTCCTGGGCTCAATCAATCCTCCGGCCTCAGCTTCCTGATTAGCTGGGACTATAGGCACATGCCACTATGCCTGACTAATTTTTTTAAAAAATTTTTTGTAGAAATGGGGTTTTGCCATGTCGCTTAGGCTTCTCTCAAGCTCCAAGGCTCAAGCGATCCTCCTGCCTCATCCTCCCAACGTGCTGGAATTACAGGCGTGAGCCACTGTACCCAGCTGACACTTTTTTATAGTTTTATTTTTTTCTGCTGAAATTTCTCATCTGTTTATACAAGTTGACCACCTTTTTTACTATATTGTTTATTATATTAATCATAGTTATTTTAAATTCTTTGGCTGATAGTTTCAACATCTTGGCCATTTCTGAGTCTTGTTCTGTTCTCTTTATCTCTTGATAATATGTTTTTGCTTTTTTTCTCTGTCTTACAATATTTAATTGAATGCCAAACAACGAATGTAAAAGAACGGTAGAGAGTAAATTAAATAATGTTTATGTTGGAAAATTGACACAGTTATTTTTTCAGACCAAGTGTGTTTGTGTGTATGTGTGTGTGCATGTGTGCAAAGGAGTGAGTTGATCTAGCCAATAATTGAGCTTAGTTTGGGTTTTCTTTTTCTTTTCCTTTTTGGTACTATAGTTTTAGTGTACCACTGCACTGGCTTCTTATTCCTTCATTGGTAGGTTGTTGCTACCTTGTGGTAAACAGTCTTGAGTTCCAGATGGTTTTTGTTAATAATGCCACTCTGCCTTCAGTTTTTAGCCAGGCCTGGCCTCTTGTGTCACAGAGGTGGTCTCTGTACTCACTTTTATTCAGTGGTAGTTGCTGGTTCCTCAGTTGAGGCTCATGGAGGCAGCAGGGGAGGTTTCTCTGTTCTGCTTCAGCCTAGTTTTAGGCAGTCTCTGTCTTCCTGAATCACAAAATATGGTTGTCTCTTTGTTTCTGTCCTCCTCCAGTGCCAGACAACCTTTGTCTTCTACGAAGTGCAGCGCCTAACACACAGGTAGGTTTCCTGCTACTCCTCCTTATAGTAACAAAACTCTGGTTTGTATTGGCAGGAAGGTTTTGGGCAAACCAGTTTCTTGCCTCTCCTTCAGTGGCAGCATACTTCAGTTTTTATATCAGTGCATGATGTCATGCCAAGCAAATTTTCTGTTCCTTCCCCAGGAGGAGAAAGATTTTCTTCCTAGTGTCCAGGCAAGGTGGAAGAGCAGGAGCTTTTTTTATCCTCTTCAGCAACAGCCAACTTGGGCCTGGGACGAGATAGCAAGTCAGGAGATGTGGGGAACAAGAGGAAAGTAGGTGGGAGTAATAGGGATAGGGGAGATGCAACTCTGGTAGCTGATGACTTCACCTCACATCAAATAAAGTGAAGTCCAGGATGTAGGCAGTTTTCTTTCCCTCCCTATTCCCAGATGCAGATGGGTTTTTTTCTTACTGTGAAAGCATACAGGTATCTTGACTCTGAGTGGCAGATAATTACCACCTTGTATTCATACAGGGCCAAGAGCTTAGATAACCTTCACTAGGTACTCTTGCCTTACCCTCAAGCCTTGGCAAACTCTACACACCTGCATCATTAAAATAGGCTGTCTCACTAAGGTTAAATAAAGCAATGCTCTGCCTTCTTTTCTCAGCTCTCATGTCCTTTCCACCATCTGTTTAACGCTATGTTTTTGCATTTTTATTGGTGGTATCATTTTTTTAAACGATCCCCAAGTGTAGTTCTGAAATGCTACCTATCATTCCTAAGAACAAGAAGACTGTAATTGTGAGAAAATATTTCAAATGGTCCATTTTCAAAGCATGATAAATCTAAGGACTGGCAGCCAGCCTGTGGATAACAAATTGCATGGCTCAAGCTCCTAGAAAGTCATGATAAGTGAATAGAATGTAGAGGAGTGGTCAGCCCATAAAAGGGAAGAAAGTTTCGTTATTGGGAAGTTGAAACTCAAGCGGGGAAGGGGACCAGGGTATAATCTCATAAGAGGAATCATAAAACTTAGGTGGCATCCAGGAAGATTGTAACCCCATAGTACTCAACCAGTGAGGAACTGGTGGAGGGACTTGTGTGCTAGGAGATAAATTACCTGCTGTAGCTGCCCCCAGTGTGTCTGCCTACCAGACACTCCATCTTGCAAGACCGCTATTAAAAGTCTCACTTTCGCTGTTCTTCGTGCCTCTGGGTCCATTCTCTACGTTTGGACGGGTGAACATGTTTCTCACAGTAATGAAACCACCTTGGCAAAAATTATAACAGAACATTTTGACAGTGAGAGAACTCTGACATATCTGATTCCATCTTGCTTCTAACCTGCAAGATGTCCTTGTTCATTCCTGAGCATAGGCTGAACTAATTTAGGAGAAACTTAGCTTATAGTTTAACTTTGAATCAAAGATGATAATAGCCATTTCCCAAAACAAACCCCTTTCTTGCTAGGGGACCAGACTGCCTTTGTGGGGACTGACAAATTAGCCACAAGATTAGAAATTATGGTTTAGTAGTCATACAGCAGGAGGTGCCAAGATCCTGAATCTCCCCATGTTGCTCCTGGGGATAACCTCACTCTTGTTAAACCTAAGACCAGTGCTTGAAGGGTTTTATGGACCCATACTCTATGGTTCAGCTTAGCACCACCCAGATCCATAAGCCGGTTCATCTGGTCTTGTGGCCCCACCCGGGAACTGATTCAGTGCAAGAGGACAGCTCCAACTCCATGTGGTTCATCTCTGACCCAACCGATCAGCGCTCTCCCCTTTCTGACCCCTACCACCAAATTGTTCTTACAAACTCCTATTCCCGAGTTTTCAGGGAGACTTGTTTGAGTGATAATACAACTCCAGTTTTCCGTACGGCCAACTCTGTGTGAATTAAATGCTCTTTCTATTGCAATTCCCCTATCTTGATAAATCAGCTCTGTCTAGGCAGCAGGCAAGGACCCACTGGGTAGTTACAGTAATGTGCCTTGTGGAGAAAATATGTGTTAAATAAGCTTTGTTTGAGCATGAGTTACAGTGCTGTTGACCATGAATTTAATGTTAAAATCAACAATATATATTAAATAAGATGCCTTTAAGTAGAAACATATATAAAATAAGGTTATATATTGATCAGTTGACAAACATGTTATAGCCAGAGACTCATAGGAACCTAACTCTATATTTTCTCTAGGACCAATGGTCCTTTATTCACTAATTCAGTGTTTACAGTGACTTTATAGAACATAATTACCATGAATAATGAGAATTGTCTATATATGTGTATGTATATTGAAGGAAATTAAAATATTGTACCTCAAAATATATTTCTTTGACTTGTTTTGAAATGGCTGCCACTTGGCCATCCTGACAGGAGTGGCCTTGCAAAGCTATCTCAAAAGGGGAAGGTCTGCATCTGTAAAGAATCTTCATTAAGGCAGCCACGCCCCTCCCCTTTCTATTTCTTTCCCCATACCCAGCAGAGATTGAGAGTCTGACACCATTTACCAGCTATTCTCTCTGAGACAGCCTTCATCTACATAACAAGGCCACCTTTGCTAGCCAAGCTCCTTCCCCCGCCTCTCAAAATCTGTTTTAGCAGAATCTAAGCCCGCATTCTTTCTGTAGCCTCAAAATGGGTTCTCCTTGCCTACTGTCCAGATAAAGCCAATTTATCAAGACAGGAGAATTGCAATAGCAAAAGAGTTTAATTCATGCAGAGCCAGCAGAATGGGAGACCAGAGTTTTATTACTCAAATCAGTCTCCTCAAAAATTTGGAGACTGGAATTTTTTAAATAATAACTTGGTGTTTAGAGGGCCAGGGAATGGAGAGTGCTGATTAGCCAGGTCAAAGATTAAATTGTAGGGGGTCAATAAGGGTTCTTCTGGCTGTCTTCTGTTTCTAAGTGGTATAACAGAACTGACTGAGCCAGATAACCAGTCTGGGTGGAACCAGCTATTGCATCAGAATGCGGGGTCTGAAAAATATCTCAAACACCAATGTTAGGTTTTATAATAGCTATGTTATCCTTAGGAGCAATTTGGGGAGTTTCAGAATCTTGTGACCTCTAGCTGCATGACTCCTAGCATGACAGTTTAGTATTCTGGGAGCCCAGGCACAAAAGAGTATGTATTCATTCATGCTGGGTGGAAGGAAGTGGTAGGAAACCTTTGGCCTTTAAGAATTCCTTAAAGTTTCAGTTTTCTTTTTATTTGCCTTCAAGGTTCCTATCACTTCCTTCCATGCTCTCCCCATGCTAAAACCCAATTTGTATATCTTATCTCTCCTCACTAGGGCCTGTAACCCTTTCAAATTCATGTCACCTAATCATTTTACAACCTTTGCTCTTGATGGACTCAAAAATTCTGTAGATTATCTGACTTTTTCTCACTATTAGTAAAGTGACATTCCCTTTCTGCTTTCTATATTCTAAACAGAAGAAAAACTTTTATGCTGATGTTTTACTGTTATTGGATTCTGAATTCCCCAAGGACCTCAATCAAGGTGACCTGCTACCTAAAAATAAAACCCAGTAACCAATATTCTAAATGTGTTCATACTTCTAATATCCTGTATCTTCACATTTTAGCTTTAAGCTATTCTATTATTAATTTCAGTTAAATTGTATATAAAAAACAAATAGCCTGGCTCTTACCTGCCTACACTGTTACTCTAAGTATTTCTGGAGTAATAGTGTGAGCAGGTAAGAGCAGGTAGTATTCATGGTCTGTGTACATAGGGAAGTTTCAATCTCATGGTATCTGCATAGTTCCATAGACACTGCTATTGGCTGTGTCTTCCTTCACATCTCCACTGCACACAGTGTAACTGCCCAGTGGGGTTCTCCTTGCCCGCTGTCCAGATGCAACCAAGTTATCAAGATGGGGGAGGGAATTGCAGAAGAGAAAGAGTTTAATTTCTGAACAGGAGACTGGAGTTTTGTAACTCAAATCAGTGTCTCTGAAAATTCTGAGGCTAGGGTTTCTCAAGGAGAGTTTGGTGGGCAGGGAAATGTGTGCCGCTGATTGGTTGAGGATGCAATCTTAGGGGTGTGGAAAACAGTCCCTGTGCACTGAGTCAGGTTCTGTGTGGGGCCACAGACCCGTTGAGTCAAGAGTATCTGGTTTGGATGGGGCCATCTGGTCATCAGAAATGCAAAACCCTGAAAAGACATCTCAAAAGGCCAGTAGGTTCTATAACAATGATGTTATCTGCAGGAGTGATTAGAGACGCTGCAAATCTTGTGACTTGTGGAAAAATGGCTGGTAATCATTTATGCCTACATCTTAGCAGAATTCAGCCTCGTCTCATTCTCCTAACCTGGTGGTCTTTCATTAGTTTTGCTCTGGTGGTTTAGTTTTGGGGAAGGGCAGTTATCATTTGAACTATAAACTAAATTTCTCCCAAAGTTAGCCCAAGCCCAGGAATGACCAAGGGAAGTTTGGAGATTAAAGGCAAGATGGGGATTGGTTAGATCAGATCTATTTCACTGTCATAGTTTTCTCACTGGTATAATGTCTGCAAAGGCAATTTCGACAGCAGTTTCCTGACTTGTGGTCACCATCACACTGCCAAGAAGATCCTGCCTCTGCTCCGGCACAGCTCATCCAGGTTGGCCATGTCTGCTGCCCTGGGCTACCCTGCTGCAAACAGTGAACGAGCCACAGGGCACCCATCTGCGCAATGTTCTGAAGAGGGATGACTGAGAATGGCTCACTCATAACATTTTGTGTTATGTGCTGAGTGAGGAATCCCAAAGCAGGATTGCTGGATCCTGGTGTATTACAGAATTTCCAGTTTTCCCTTCAATCCTATCCCCCCATAGACATGTGGGGATCTAAGCTGAGGGAAGATTTAAGGAATAATCATTATTTTCTCTGAATCCCTAATCCTCCTGGGACATACATCTTTTCGCTGGTTCAGACTCTATGCTTGGCTCCTTCTTGCCTCAGGCTATGACTTCACACAGCAGAGTGAAGCAGGCCATCTCATCAGCCCACCAGAAATACCAAGTTACGTCGGAACTCCAGCCGTGTGCACAGCTTGAATCCCACACAGGGACACACAGCACAAATTAGAAGACTCCTTTGTCCCCAGTGCAAATAGCCATCTGTCAAATCTGTTCACCAATTAACCAAATATGTCTGAACTCTTCGCAGTAGGCTGTGCCTCCAGTTGCAATTTCCATATTGAAAATATGTTTTTCATTAGCAAAGGTGCTTTTCCCCCAAAGGAACTTAGAAAAATGCAAAGCAGCTTCAAACATTCACAGTGCCATTGGAATTGTTGCATTTTAATCATACAAACTGACATTTATAGGTTCTTACCTTCGGGAGCAGTGAGATGGTGGAGAGCCATATGTATCCAATGTCAAGAACAGAAAAGGTCCAACAATTTAACTAAGAAATCATTTTTTTGGAAGTAATTTAATGAACCTGGAGAGAAAATAAAAACATTTTTACAACATATATTATTTTTATGGGTACAATGTTAAACATGAAAACTAAAGAAACAACAAAGACACTCAAACGTGAAAATGAGTATGAGCTTCATAATGTGCATATTGTAACAAATTTCACAAGATTTCAAGTTCTCACACCTGATTGCTTTTATAGGTCATGAAAAAGAAAAGATGTAGTGATATGTATGTTATCTCATGTCACTGAGATTGAGGATCAGAATTTAAAACCCTTTTATAATGCCTCCCTTAAGTTTACAACTTAGCAATACAGAAAATTAATACTTGTTATTCATTTGATTATTCCCCCACCTCCTGTGTACGCTGCACATTTTAATTGGCCCAGTTGCAGATATGCCTCCCTTCTCACCACCTCCCTTCCCATACCAGCATCTCTTCTCTTCTTCTCTTCTACTTCAGATTCCTGCTACCGTCCCACATATACATTTGAATGAGCCTTTTGAATGACATGAGTTATTTATATCTCAGTGTGCATTTTTGCCAGAGTCATCTCCCTCAGGGATACTTGGATGCTAAAGCTTTATTTCCAACTGGGTACCAAAACATCTTCTTTTAAATGAATATCCAATATGAGCTGTCCTGGAGATACATGTAAACTTGATTCAAAACTTCCAATCCCACAGCCTTAAAATCCAAAGCCCTCCTTATGATTTTTGTGCATTTCCAGGAGTTATTCTCCTGGTATTCCCCACTAATGGCTCCTGAATCTGCATGTGCTGTCTCTGTCGTGCATTCACTTGGAATCAGAAGTCAGCACCATTTGTTTTTTTAGTTTAATAGGATTTTCTGAATATGTGGAGTTACATTGAACAGCGCATGTCCCTCTACCATCTCACACGTTCCATTCTACCTTTTTCCTTCTTTCAACAGGAGTTGGGAAAGCTGTTAGAAGACAGCCAATTTTAATAGCTGAGTGAGGACTAGAGTTCCAGCCATCTTCAAAGCCCCACCAGGAGAGGAGTTGAGTGAGGGGGGGTACCAGTGGCAATGGCATGGTGGTGGTTCTTGGAAAAGGACTATACCTCTGAAGTGCTGTCAGCAGCAAAAAGGGTAGTGTTACTGCAGCAGGAAGGAGCAACTAAAATAGTCAATTCACCCAGCTCCCAAAGATGAGAGACTTGGAAGGATGAGATGAAGTCAGCCCACACTGGCACTGGTCACACATCTCACTGTTTATTGGAAGAAGTGCACCTTCTCTCTTACTGCAGGATTTTGGCATAGGTGCAAAGATAGTTTCACTGTTTTTATTTTTGAAGAACATGAATATTATAATTGCCTCTCCTCTATGGCATAAACTCTAAATAATGCCTCCTGACTTAAAGAAAAACAGACAACTTAATAGTTATTAAAAACAATTTAAGATGATTCAAATATGTTCCATCTCTTAAGGATTCACCTACTCAACCCATAGTCAAATGTCTTCTCCTGTCTTCTAGCTCATCCCTTCTCAATATATTCTATGTAGATGGAAGTGACTTGTGACTATTCTCTTTTGCATTCTCAACTCCCAATTTAAAACTCCCTGAAACCTATCCTACTGGGTTCTTCTGGACTCCATCTCATTCCTAGATTTATTGTAATTTTTCTTTCATTTCCAGTATAAATTCTCTAGCTAACACTTCTCCTCTTGTCCAATAAAACTAGACCTCATAATAATAAAAACGACCACCAGAGAGAGGAGAATAGAGGAGAGAGAAGGAAGGTAGGAAGGATAGGATGGTGTAAGGGAAGTACCAAGTTAACAATGCTAGAATTTCCAGAATGTTCTTTATGGGCAAAGGGAGGGTCGGAGATTATGAGTGCTTATGCATTATTTGATTGTGTCTGTATTGTTCAAGGGAAATGAAATTTCTTAGAAAAATTCGAAATATTTTTTGATAGAGAGGAAACTTTTCCATCACCTTTAATCTAGGTAAGGAGCTTCACTGAAAAAATAAAAATATAACAGAAACTTACAGTGGGATTTTCTGAGGTTGGCAGTACAGATGTCTGTGGCTTCTGTCCACTAGAGCTATTTGAGCAGACCCTTTCTGCCAGAAGAGACCACTGTAATGAAAGCATTAGTTAGTCCTCTTGGAATTATGTGGACTAAAGTGAAATTATTGAGCAAGGGGTCTAGGGACTTTGAGTGAACTGATGACTCCAAGGAGGGTCTGGCCTCCTGTCATTTGCTTTTTGACTCTCAAATTTTGGTAGCATATTTATGCAACTGTCTACAGCTACTATTCTCTCCTGGATAGGAATTTTGCATGCCAGGTACCAGTGAAAAATGAGGATGAGACCTCTGGCCCCAGCTATTGGCAGAGAGTCAGGCTCATTGGTGTACTCCTGCTGGCTAGAGCATTACTGAGAGCTCACAGGCCAGGTGCCGAGAGAACATCCCCCTCAGCAGCACGTTTGTCAGAAAGCTGTTCTCACCTGGACACCTGAATCCATTACAGGCTTTCCCCAAACCCAGCAACATTGGAGACCTGGCTTCTCTCTACAAATACTCTACCCTTGGAGATCTCAGTCTAGTGAACAAACCTTTTTCTCCATGCACAGTCCAGGCCAGGTGTGTTGGAACATAAGCCCCTGTTAAACACCTCATTGTACCTCCATCTGCAGAAGAGAAGCATGTTTTCCTGACCTTCCACTGGTAATCACTATGTTTTGGGATGCATGGTTTTTCATTTTAAACATTGATGTCAATTTCAAACAAGTTATATTCCTATCATACTCCTAACAAACCATATTTTAAATTAACGTGCAATATTCAGATTTTAAAGCAAAAGTGCAAGCTAAAACATTAACCTGTTAATTGGTTAATAGGTATAAGACCTAATGACACCTTTGAATCAAAAGTTATCCTGTATTATGCTTCATTTTGCAACGATAGTAGGAGGCAACAAACATTGACTATTTCCTGGGTGTCAGGTACATAGTACATTATTTCATCTAATCCATGGTCAACTCCTCTTTGGTTCTCAGTACTGAGGATGAGTTCTGGCTCCAGTGAACGGAGACAGCATAGAAGACACAAAGTAACCACAGGCCTTTTTCCAGTTCAGTTGGTAATACCCCTCTTCGTTATGAGAGTTAATGCAAATAAGCACAATCTAAATGAAGCCCCACTGAATTACTCAGAAAGGGGAAGGCAATGCAAGATTTCCAAAGAAGTCTTGCAGAGAGAAACAGGAGAGCCCTGGGTGGTAATAGCTATCTCATTTCCTGCTGGCACTTTCTCACCACACCACACCACTTCTCTGTTTTTCTGCTTTATCAATCAGTAAAATGAGAGCCTCAAGACAATAAGGCCCATGGCCCAGAGATCATGATTAACTGCAAGATTCAAAATCAGCTGCAAGAGAACTAAGCTGTCACATGGGTTTCTAAAGAATATTTGCCTCTTTCACTAAAAGGAGAATGAAGATTGCTTAACCTCTCTGTGAAATGAGCTTCAGTCCCTCTTCCATGAATGACTGGCTAAACTTCATTTTCTCTAAGACCCTCTAGTATTCAGTTCTCTTCCCACCTGCTTGGCCTAATCCTGCATGAGAGGCAATGATTGGCAGCAGGGAAAGAAGATATGTAATTTAGTTTCTGAGGAACAAGGCTTCTGGAAAGCTTTGTAATTAACCTATTTTCCCCATAACTGATTCTCTGTTGCCCTAGGACTCTGACAAGAAGCCATACCCATGATTTATATTCTTACCTTCTTTGCAGTAAAGGAAAGAATAATGAACCAAGAGTTGCAAGGCCAGATTTTGATCCCAAATCTCAAATAACTCTGTAATATTTGCATAAATGGTTAACCACCCTGGAGTGCTTTCTTAATTGAAAATTAACAGGGAACCAGGTGTGTTGGTGCATACCTATAGTCTGTAAACCAAAAATAAAATTCTAAGACCCCCAAGACCCCCCAACCATCTGAATGGGCCTCTTCTCTTGGCCAAGGGCATTCCAAAGTTAACCTGAAAAACTAGTTCAGTCCATGATGGGAAGGGGTGTTGGACATGCCCCATTATACACTCCTCCCTTTTGGAATTACTCATAGAAAAGACTTTTTGAATCTGACAAGAAACATTTGCAATCTATTCTCTCTAAAGCCTGCTACTTAGAGGCTTTGCTTGTGTAATAAAACCTTAATCTCCACAACCCCTTATCTTAACCCCGACGTTCTTTCTAAGTCTTTAGGTAATAACTCTTTCAATCAATTGCCAATCAGAAAATCTTTGCATCTACCTATGACCTGAAAGCCCCCAGCTTCCATGTAACCTGCCTTTCCGAACCAAACCAATGTACATGTTACATGTATTGATTGATGCCTTATGTCTCCCTAAAATGTGTGAAACCAAGTTGTGGCCCAACCACCTTGGACACATATTCTCAGGATCTCCTGAGGGCTGCATCATGGGCTACGGGTCACTCATACCTGACTCAGAATACGTTTTTTTTTTTCTCCAAATATTTTACAGAGCTGGACTCTTTTCATTGACAAGTCCCAGCTGTGCGTGAGGCTGAGGTGGTGGGATCGCTTGAACCAGGAGTTAAAGGCTGCAGTGAGCTGTGATCATGCCATTGCACTCCAGCTTGGGCAATGGAGTGCCCTGTCCAAAAAAAGAAAGAAAGAAAGAAAGAAAGAAAGAAAGAAAGAAAGAAAGAAAGAAAGAAAGAAAGAAAGAAAGAAAGAAAGAAAGAAAGAAAGAAAGAAAGAAAGAAAGAAAGGAAAGAAAGAAAATGAAAATGAAAAGGGGTTGAACCAGGTGGTCTCTAAGGACTCTTCCAACTGAAACTCAGCAGTGCACATAATGTGGAATAAAGGCATTTTCACCATCTAAAGTTCTGAAGCATTGAACTCAGCAGTGACCCAGCATGCACAGCAAATTGCCCTTGGAGTAAAAATTGCTTCCTGGAAGTGTTATTGATAAGCACTTACTTTTCATACCAGGTTTCTATTTCCTACAAGAATAACTCAGTCCCTTATTTAGAATGTGATGCCAATTTCACTACAGTTACAATGTTGATTTGAGTGTAAAATTTCATGGAAAACACATTTATTCTAATTACTGATTTTTGCTCTGCCCAGTAGCTAAGAAATAAATGAATACATGATCTCTCCTTCAATAGCCGCAGGTTTTTTAAATTAAGAAGGAGAAAATAAGAGCTCAAAAATACTTTTGAGTAAATGAATAGTAAAACATGTAATACTTTCCAAACAATTTATTTCCTGCCATTTATGTTCCACATGAAAGCAACTAAATTCATGGTTATTGCACCTCATCATAGTCCAGAAACTATAATAATAGGTTCTGGAGATACGGAAATTAAGAGATTATTATTTAGTTTGAAAAGAGAAAATAGAGTAAATGGTGAAAGGTAAGTGTATTAGTCCGTTTTCATACTGCTGATAAAGACATACCCAAGATTGGGTAATTTATAAAGAAAAAGAGGTTTAATGGACTCACAGTTCCATGTGGCTGGGGAGGCCTCACAATCATGGCAGAAGGCAAAAGACATGTCTTACATGGTGGCAGACAAGAGAGAATTGAGAGCCAAGAGAAAGGGGTTTCCTCTTATAAAATCATCAGATCTCGTGAGACTTAATCACTACCATGAGAATAATATGTGGCAAACCGCCCCCATGATTTAATGAACTCCCACTGGGTCCTTCCCATAACACATGGGAATTACGGGAGCTGCAATTCAAGATGGGATTTGGGTGGGGACACAGCCAAACCATATCAGTAAGGTAGTCATATTCAGCTTCACTTTAAAATTGATGACAAAAATGTGGTTAGGTTTTAATGGATAGTTCACATTTTTCTAGCAAATCCACAGTAATTAAGATGTTCTTTCCTGCATATGTGGTGGGCCAGAGGCAGAACACAGATGGACAATATGTGCCCATTCGTGTTTGACAGCCCAAATGGAACATTGGATCTATTTGGGAGGACTGTTTCAATGGGAGACTATAAAGAAGGACCACAGAAATCAGCATCTTGTGGGAGGGCGGTTGTATCATTTTGTGTTCCCACTAGCAACGTATGAGAGTTGCAGTCTTCTCCACATTCTTGCTAATATAGTATTGCTAATACTTTTTAAATTTTAGACATTCCAGTTGGTGGAAATTGCCATCTCATTGTGGTTTTATTTTGCATTTCTCTAATAACTAATGATGTTGAGAACCTGTTCTTTTTTTTTTTTCTTTTCTTTTTTTAGTGTGAAAACATTAAGCAATTTTATTCCTTCTCCCATGGACCTTTAAACCAACATTTCTGGACTTACTCTTTTCTCCATATCTGGATGAAATATCAGGCATGTCCTGTTGGCTTTCTGAGTACTCTAGAAATAATCACATAGGCCCTTTTGTTTGGCATGTAAAAATCCAGTTCTGTCTAATAGATTCTTAACCAGTCAAGTTCCACCTAAGTGGAATGTTTCTCTCCTACCCCAGCTTGCTCTGTTTCCATTCAGAAGCCTCTCTGTGGGAGGGCCTGCTTCCTTCCCTGGACCTTTGCACTTCCCATACCAGGGGCTGTGGACTGAATGTTTGTGCCCCCAACAAAATTCTTATGTTGAAACCTAAGGCCCAAGGTGATGGCATGAAGAAGTGTGGTCTTTGAGAGGTGGTAGGATTATGAGGGCAGCCTTCATGAACGGCATCAGTTCCCTTATAAAAGAGGCTTGAGGAAGCCTGCTTCCCCTTCTGCCACTTAAGGACACATGGAAGGTGCTATCTATGAGACACAGGTCCTCACCAGACACTGAATCTGACAGTGCATTGGTCTTGAACTTCCCAGTCTTCAGAACTGTGAGTTTCATTTATAAACTACGCAGTCTAAGGTACTTTGTTATAGCAGACTGAATAGACTAAGACACCGGACTAAGTTCTGCTCATCTTTAAGTCATCACACACAGGGGCCTGCTGGGGGATGGGGGGAAAGAGGAGGGAGAGCATTAGGACAAATACCTAATGCAGGCGGGACTTAAAACCTAGATGATGGGTTGATAGGTGCAGCAAACCACAATGGCACATGTATACATATGTAGCAAACCTGCACGTTCAGCACATGTATCCCAGAACTTCAAATAAAATTTAAAAAAAAGAATACCAACAAAACAAATATATTCTCTGCCCTTGTGGAGATTATAGTATAATGAAAGAGAACCTTTTCATGTGCTTATTAGCCATTCATACATTTTCTTTTGTGAGATATTTGTTCAAGGCTTTTGCCACTTTTTATTGGGTTGGGATTTCATTGTTAATTTTTAGTAATTCTTTATTCTGGATTAAAGTTCTTGTTAAATATACGTATTACAAATTTTTCCTCCTGGTTTGTGGCTTGCCTACTTATTTTCTTACTGGTGTCTTCATATGAGCCGAAATTTTTCATTTTGATGAATTCTAATCTATAAAATTTTTATTTTATATTATGTGTTTATGTTCTGTCCAATAAATCTATTTCTGCCCCTAAGATTGTGAAGATACACTCCCATGTTTTCTTCTACAAGCCCTTTAGTTCTTGCTTATATTTTTAAATCTTTGATCCATCTGAAATTAATTTTGGTGTATGTATAGAGAGAAGGTTTGAGGTTATTTTCTTGCCATTTAGCTATTCAGTTGTTCCAGGACCATTTGTTGAAAAACAAACAACAAACAAACAGAAGTTGCTTTTTCTCATTGAATTGTTTTGGTGCCTTTGTCAAAAATTCATTGCCCACATATGGGCGGGTCTGATTCCAGACCTTCGTTTCTGGTCCTTTGATCAAGTTGTCTGTCCTATGCCAATACCACACCATATTGATTACCATAGTTTTACGGTAAGTTTTGAAATGAAGTAGTAGGTGTCCTCCAGCTCTGTTCTTCTTTTTGTGTTTCTAGATCCTTCACATTTTACATACATCTTAGAGTCAGCACATCAATTTCTACAGAAAAAAGCTTGCTGGAATTTTAATTGGAACTTTGTTAAATCTATAAACTTGGGAAGAATAAGTATCATGACAAAACTGAGTTTTCCAGTCCACAAACACTGGAAGGTTGACTGGATGATCCACTCAAATTTTTAAAAAATAATTCAATGTCTTCTTTAATTTAATAATAACAAGATTTGGAGTTTCAAGTACAGAGGTCTTGCACATCTTTCTTTCCTAAGTAATAAATGGGCTTTGATATTACTGTAAATAGTATTGCTTTAAAATTTTATTTTCCAGCCGGATACAGTGGCTCATGGCTGTAATCCCAGCACTTTCTGAGACCAAGGTGGGAGGATCTTTTGAGGCCAGGAATTCAAGACAAGCCTGGTCAATAGAGTGAGACCTAATAAATTAGCTGGGTGTGGTGGCAGGCACCTATAGTCCCAGCTACTTGGGAGACTGAGACGGGAAGATTGCTTGAACTCAGGAGGTTGAGGCTGCAGTAAGCAGTGATGCAGGTAAGCATTACTGCACTCAAACCTGGGAAACAGAGCAAAACCTGTTCTTAAAAAAACAAAAATTATGGCCGGGCGCGGTGGCTCATGCCTGTAATCCCAGATCCCAGCACTTTGGGAGGCCGAGGCGGGCGGATCACAAGGTCAGCAGATCGAGACCACGGTGAAACCCCGTCTCTACTAAAAATACAAAAAATTAGCCGGGCGTGGTGGCGGGCGCCTGTAGTCCCAGCTACTCGGGAGACTGAGGCAGGAGAATGGCGTGAACCCGGGAGGCGGAGCTTGCAGTGAGCCAGGATCGCGCCGCTGCACTCCAGCCTGGGTGACAGAGCGATGGAATCGCAAAAAGATGATAGTTTTACTTCTTCTCCAATCTTTATGCCTTTTTAAAATCATGTTATTGCCTTATTAAACTAGCAGAACTGCTAGCATAATGTTGAATGGAAGTGGTAAGAGCAGGCAGCCTTGTCATGATCCAGATTTAAAGGAAAAACATTTATATCTTATCTAGGTTTTTAGTAGGCACTCTTCATCAGGTTAAGGATGCTCACTTCAGTTAGTTCAATTACTAATAGTTTGTTGAACATCTTTATCAATAATTGATGTTAGATTTTGTTAAATGTTTTATCTTTATCTCTTGAAATGAACATAAGATTTTTATTATTTATTCTGTTAATGTGGTGAATTATGCTGGTTGTTTTCCAAGTGTTTTGCCAATCTTGCAACCCCAGGCTAAATGTCATTGTTGTGATTTTACATATGCATATACATGCACACACACATATATACATACATATACATATTACTGGATTACATGTAACACATATATACATTCAAATATATTTCAATACAATTGAATATATTACTGTATCTAGTATTCTTAGATCTTATGAAGAAATTTTTCATCTAAATTAAGAATATTAGTCTATAATTTTCTTTCATTGTAATACTATCAGGTTTTGGCATCAATGTTATGCTAGCCTTATAAAACTATTTTAGAGACCGAGATTTTGTTGCTGCTATTGCTGGTGGTTGTTTTTATGAGGCGGGGGTGGCGAATGAGAGTTTTGATTGCAAACCTAGTGTTCTAAATAGATATAAAGTTATTAAGATTTTCAGCTGGGTGTAGTGGTTCACACCTGTAATCCTAGCACTTTGGAAGGCTGAGGCAGGAGGATCACTTGAGCCTAGGAGTTCAAGACTGGCTTGGGCAACATAGTGAGACTGCTTCTCTACAAAAAAATTTTAAAAATTAGCCAGGTGTGGTGGTGCATGCCTGTAGTCCCAGCTACTCAGGAGGCTGAGGTGGGAGGTTTGCTTGAACCCAAGAGGTGAAGGCTATGGTAGGCTATGATCTTACCATTGCATTCTAGCCTGGACAACAGAGAATGTCACTGTCTCAGAAAAAAAGAAAGAAGAAAGAAAGAAAGAAAAGAAAAGAAAAGAAAAGAAAAGAAAAAAGAAAAGAAAAGAAAAGAAAAGAGGTAGGAAGGAAGAAAGGAAAGGAAAGGGAAGGGAAGGGAAGGGAAGGGAAGGGAAGGGAAGGGAAGGGAAGGAAAGGAGGAAAGGAAGGAAAGTTACTAAGATTTTCCATTTTTTGTGTGTGTAAGTTTGTTAAGTTGTATCTTTCTAGAAATTCATTCATTTTATCTGAATTTTAAATTTTATTAGCATAAAATTGTTCATATTACCTCCTCTTTTTAATAAATATAGAATCTTCACTGGTATCTCTTCTTTCAATCCTGGTATAGGTTATTTGTATTTTTATTCTCTGTCTTGCTGAGGATCTATCAATTTATTAATCTTTTCAAGGAACAAACTTCAAATTTGTTCATTTTTCAGCCTTCTTTGTGTTTTAAAATTTCTGTTTTTATCTTTATTATTTACTTTATTCTACTTCTTTTAGATTTACTTTTCTCTTTCATTTCTGGAGTATTCATGTGAAAACTTAGGTCATATAAGCATTTAAAACTATAAATTTTTTCTAAGAACTGCTTTAGCTGGATCCCACAAATACTGATTTTATTATCATCCAGTTCAAAATATTTTTTCCTTATAATTTCTTCTTTGAATCATTGTGTTATTTTTAAATGTCCTGCCTAATTTCTAAACTCTGAAGAATTCTTTTAGCTATATAATTGATACTGATTTATAATCCAATCACATTTGTCAGAGAACATACTCTGTCTGATGTCAATTCTTTGATATTTATTAAAACTTGTTTTATGACCCAGCCTATAATCTATCTTGGAAAATCAATGTATATTTTGTGGTTGTTGGATACTTAAGCTTTTAAAATATATTGGCATAAAGTTGTTCATGATAATGTCTTATGATTTTTAAAATAGCTACTCTATTTGTACTTATATCGTACTTTCATAATATTTTTTTCTGCCTTCTTGTTTCCTTTGTCAATTTTGAGAGGGATTTCCCTCTTCTACTGGTCTTTTTAAAGAACAAACTTCACTGGTTTTATTGACCATCCAAATTTTAATTTTTATTGTTTTCTGTGTTATTAATTTCTGATTTCTGAATTTTTGTTTACTAGGCTGTGGCCTACCTTCCACCATGAGAGACTAAGTTCTATGTGGGAAAGTAAGGGACCTTTTCTCTCTAAATAAATATTTAAATAAATGAATACATGAATCAACGAATGTTTATGTGCTGCTTCCAGCATAGCTGAACAGCCTGGTGTATGTTAGTACACAGGACCCATTTGTTTAATTCTTAACTCCTTCCTTCTTGGTAACATTTATTGCCTCCTCTTCTTTCACACAGCCTCTGTTTGCTACTGTTCCAGGACTTAATCATTGGCCATCTCTTCTTTCTATACTTACGTTCTAGACAATCTCATGTGATCCAATGGCATTAAATAATGTCTAGACCCTGTTTTTCTAGTCCCTGTTTTTCTCAAGATTTCCAGAATGGTATATCTGAGTACCTTCTCAATTCCTTCATCTAACTTAACACTTAAACTTACTTTTTTTAAATATCTTACTACTCTCCCAAAACCTGGTTTTCCCCAGCACTCTCAATACATGAAATGTTATCACTCTTTGCCCTGTTTTTCAGGAAAAACCTTGAAAGCACCCCAACACTTCTGTCTTCCTATATTTAATACTGGTAAAGTCCTATTGGAATCAAATTCAAAATATAGCCTGAATCCATCCACTTTTCCTATTGACATAGTCCTCCCAAATAGATCCGATATCCCATTTGGGCTGTCAAACACATATGGGCACATACCTGTGCATGTGTGTTCTGCCCCTGGCCCACCACACATGCAGGAAAGAGCATCTTAATTACTGTGGATTTGCTAGAAAAATGTGAACTTTCCATTAAAACCTAACTACATTTATGGCATGAATTTTAAAGTGAAGCTGAATATGACTACCTTACAGATATGGTTTGGCTGTGTCTCCGTCCAAATCTCATCTTGAATTGTAGTTCCTATAATTCCCACATGTCATGGGAGGGACACAGTGGGAGGTAATTGAATCATGGGGGAGGGCGGGTCTTTCCAGTGCTGTTTTTATGAATAGTGAATAAGTCTCAGGAGATCTGATGGTTTCTAAAAGAGGAGTTTCCCTGCACATGCTCTCTTTGCTTGCTGCCATGTAAGACATTCCTTTGCTCTTCCTTCATCTTCCACCATGATTGTGAGGCCTCCCCAACCATGTGGAATTGTGAGCCCATTCAACCTCTTTCCTTTATAAACTACCCAGTCTTTGGTATGTCTTTATTAGCAGTGTGAGACTAATAAACAGACTAAGAAACTTGCCTAGTACACATTTATATCTCACCTGGACTAGTGTTTCCTAACTGGCCTCCTTCTCCCACCCCTGCAACCACAGTCTATTCTACACATGATAGGGGGTGTGCACATGTTAAAGGCACTTCGTACTGATTACTCCTCCACTCAAAATTCCCCTATGGCTTCCCCAACACTTAGAATAAAATACAAAGTCCTTCCATGGATTACATGGTCCCGTGTAATTTGGTTTCTGGTTCCCCAGTTTGTATCACTAATTTTCCTCCATTCCATTCACTCTGCACCACCTACCCTGGCCCTCTCACTATTCCTTAAACACTCTGGTCTTTTTCCCATTTCAGGGCATTTGCACTTTTTCTTCAACCTGGAATTTTCTGCTCAGATATGACAACAGCTTTTTCCTTTACCTTATTGAGGTGTCTGCTCTCATGCCAGCTGTTTCAAGAAAACTAAATCTAAAACAGCCATCAATCTAAAATAACCATCATCCCCAATTGCTGTTGGCCTTTTAAATTTTTTTTCATATTCTACAGTATATATTCATTTGTTTATTCCCTGTCTATCCCCACAAGGATATAAACTCCATGAAGCCAAAGCTTTTTCTGATTTTCCCCCCACCAGACTTCTAGTGTTTAGAGCACTGCTTGCCACATAGTAGGCCTATAATAAGTATTTGTTAAGTGAATGCATGAAGTAACAACTTTGAACTTCCACTGCAACCCTAACTGAATGGGAATACAATTTTTCTAAAATCCTGCTACCAATTAGTTATGTAATCTTCAGCAAATTCCTAGAGCCAAACTTTCTTTACTATAAAACAAAGAGGTTAGATTAAATAATTGCTACCTTGTCTTCCAGCTTGTATATGTTCAGTTTATAAACACTAAAAGTTCTGTAGAAAAATAGAGAATGCAGAAATAAAGCTGTACGCCTACAGCCATCAAATCTTTGACAAAGTTGACCAAAATAAGCACTGGGGAAAGGATCCTCTATTCAATAAATAGTGCTGGAATAGCTTGCTAGCCATATGCAGAAGAATGAAACTGGACCCTTACCTTTCACTATATACAAAAATTAACCCAAGATGGATCAAAGACTTAGTGTAACATCTCAAATCATAAGAATCCTAGAATAAGGCCAGGCATAGTGGCTCACACCTGTAATCCCAGCACTTTGAGAGGCCAAGTGGGTAGATCCTTTGAGGCCAAGAGTTCAAGACCAGCCTGGGGAACATGGCAAATCTCTGTCTTTACAAGAAATACAAAAATTAGCCAGGCATAGTGGCAGGCACCTGTAGTCCCAGCTACACAGGAGGCTGAGGTGGAGGATCACCTGAGCCCAGGAAGGTTGAGGCTGCTGTGAGTCAAGATTGTGCCACTATACTCCAGCTTGGGTGACAGAGTGAGACCCTGTTTTAACAACAACAACAAAAAATTCTAAAACCTAGGAAATGCCATTCTCGACACGGACCTTGGGGAATAATTTATGACTAAGTCCTCAAACCCAGTTGCAAGAAAAAGAAAAGTTGACAATTAAACTGACGTCCTTCTGCACAGCAAAGGAGACTACCAACAGAGCAAACAGACAACCTACATAATAGGAGAAAACATTCACAAAGTATGCATCTGACAAAGGTCTAATATCCGGAATCTGTAAGAAACTAAAAAAAATTCAACAGGCCAAAAACAACTCCATTAAAAATGGGCAAAAGACATGAACGAACACTTCTCAAAAGAAGACATATAAGCAGCCAACAAATAATATGAAAACATCCTTATCATCACTAATCATCAGAGAAATGTATACCAAAACCACAATGAGATACTATCTCACACCAGTAAGAATACCTATTATTAAAAAGTCAAAAAACAACAGATGTTGGTGAGGCTGAGAGAAAAGGGAATGCTTATACACTGTTGTTGCAAATGTAAATTAGTTCAGCCACTGTGGAAAGCAGTTTGGAGATTTCTTAAAGAACTTAAAATAGAACGATCATTTGACCCAGCAATCCCATTACAGGGTATATATTTAAAAGAAAGGAAATCATTCAACCAGAGAGACACGTGCACTAGTATGTTCATTGCAACACTATTTACAATAGCAAAGATATGGAATTAACTTAGGTGCCCATCAATGGGGGACTAGATAAAGAAAATATGGTACATATACACCATACTACGCAGCCATACAAAAGTACAAAATCATGTCCTTTGTGCAACATGGATGCACCCGGAGGTCATTATCATAAGTGAATCAACACAGGAACAGAAAACCAAATACTGCATGTTTTTATTGACAAGTGGGAGCTAAACGTTGGATGCTCATAGACATAAAGATGGCAACAATAGAAACTGGAGATGACTAGAGTATGGAAGGAGGGGAAGAACGGTTGAAAAACTAACTGTTGGGTACTATGCTCATTATGTAGGTGATGGGGTTATTCATACCCCAAATTTCTGTATCACACAATATACTCAGGTAACAAATCCGCACATGTATCTTCTGAATCTAAAATAAAAGTTGAAAAGGAAAAAAAAAAAGTTCTGTAAAAGCTTTGATTGAGGTATTTTTAGGTGGGAGCATCAATACTAGACTGAGTAGCAAGGGTATAACCTGGGTTTGAGAGAGGCTCTGTGACAATTGCTGAAATAGAAGCCCAGATCCACTGGGGATTTGGTTTCTTACAGCTCATCATGTATCAGGAATGGCTCTGCCCAGGGTCACACCAGGTGTACTTGGGCTGGCAGGTAGACACCGATAAGATGCCAAGCCTTGTCATCTATTGTTCTAAATTGCAACAAAATCAAGAGTTAAGCCTTCTGACACATATTCTTGCAAAGTCTTCTCTTTCATAATTAGGATATTCACAACCAAAAATTATAAAAGTCATAGCAGACAAAACCTTCCAAATAATTTGTTCTGGCCCATCCTGCTCTAACATTTCTCTTCTCCTCTTAATTGGCTTCATTTGATCCTGGCCCTAGTTAGGTTCTCACTGAGGCCATTTCCCCCCAACTCACTCCCTATATTTCATCACATTGCTTTATCTTATACATGTTGTCTCATAGCCTATTTGTATTTTCCTGAGAGAAAATATCCATCACGTTATTAAAAAATACAGGAAAATTTTACCGTTTTATGAGAATTTATTAGAATAAGGAGCCTCCTTTGGGCATTAGCCCACTGTGAGGGAAAGTTAAGACGTCTAGTTGCTCCCCCAAGTACACACCATGGCTCCATAGGTGAGGACTCAAAGACAATGAAGAATCACAACTTAACCTGCTCTCTGGGGCTTTACTGAGGCTGGGGGCCAGAGTAGACTCTTTGTCCTTGGCCATTGAGATTGAGAAGAAAACCTGCCCAACTTTATCAGATCAGGTCTCCTGAGACTTCTGAGGGGCAGAGTGAAGTAGTAGGATGAGTTTTTGGCCACAAATCAAAGACCCCAATCTCCACTCCATGTTACTTCCAACCAGCTATGTGGCCTTCCTGGACCTCAGACTTCAAACTTTTAAAATTAGGGGCTGAACATCCAGTTATACACGACAGATTAAAGACTCACGTGAGTCTCTAATGTTTCCTAAACCTCATGAAAATGACTGCAAAGAGATTTTGTTTAACAAAGAAAATAAAAGCAGGAATGGAAATAAGGTAATGAAATTTAGAAGCTGGAAAGCAAATGAACTTAGTTGTCCAAGAAGGCTGAGTCCCGAAAATCAGTGAGGAAAGCTGAGAAGCAGTTATGTTTGAACCATTGAACCCCCTAGTGGTCCAGGAATTAGTAGGACTTGGCATCTTCGGAAGCGAGGGTAAAGATGAGGTTGAAAGCAGGGAGATGAAAAGAAAGTCTGTTGGAAAAAATTTTGACTCCAGATCTCTTCCTATCATTACTGACCTGGAAGTCTGCTCTGACCTATTAAGATAAAACTAGAAGGCTATTCTTTAAAGAGGATTAACATAGGTATTGAAGATTCGGGCCTTAAAACACAGAAGGGGTAACATCAGAAAATAGGGGATTGACGTTAAAGTTTACAACCTGAATGTAGAGAACCCAAAAAGAACATTGGGAGATCCTTCTCTGAATTGTACCAGCCCAAGAGAAAAGAACTGAAGATAAATCCTGTTCCCAAAAGATCTAGCCCAGCTACAGACTCTAGTATCATGTCCATAGTGAACGAGCCTTCTCTTTATGCCCAGAGCTCCAAGACAGCCTATCAGTGCCTCATTCTTAAATATGAATGAAGAGTCAAGAATAACCAGGCAACCTGAGGAAAGCATCTAATATAAGAGATAGACCAAAGCAAATAGAAAAAAGTAAGGGTTAATTCTTATTAAGCATATGCTGTGAGCTAGGTACTATTCTAAGTACTTTATGTATATTTACACACTTAATCTTCACAATCACCATTTAAGTAAATACTATTATTATGTCCATGGAGAAGGTGAAGGAACTGAGGCATGGAGACATTAAGTAACTTGCCCAAGGTCACACTGTAAGCTGAGAAGCTGTTATTCTAAGCTGGCAATCTGTCACGTGTCTATGTCCTTAAGCACTAAGCCTAGAAAATGATAATAATTAATAAAATACAACACACTTGCTAGCAATAGAGACAATTCAAAGAAAAGAGAAGTTCACAAAGCAACAATAATATCCTCTGAAAGATAAGAGAAAAAAATATATCTAAGATACAAGAAAAGAATGCTATAAAAATTGAATATTTGGAGCACTAATAGAGTCTTAGCAATTAAAAATATAGAAACAGAAGTGAAAAACTTGATGGAATGGAAGGCTTCCAGAAATTAAAGCCAGTCATAGGTGGTCTCCCAGCTTCCAACTTTGCCCACTCCCCTCCCTTCCCCAATGACTTTCATGGCAATGGGCCAAGTGCTTAATTTTAAACCCTAATTTAGAGCCAAGTCAATTCCTTGTTTAAAACTCTCTGGCAAACTCCCCTCACATTTAGGGAAAAAATTTACACTCTACCATGACCTGTGAGGGATTGGGTGATCTGCAGTATGGCCTCCTCTCCAATGTCAGCCCCACTCACGCCCTCTTTACTCCAGCCACACTAGCCTCTTACTGTTCCTCATCTCTCCAAGCTTCCCCTGTCTTGGGACTCTGGACTTGCAAGTTCCACTACTTGGAAAGTTCTCCCAGATATTTGCAGGACTGGCTTCTTTATCTTGTAAGAGGCATTTGAACCAGAGTGACTCCATCTTGAATAGGGGCTGAGTAAAATAAGGCTGAGACCTACTGGGCTGCATTCCCAGGAGGTTAGGCATTGCTAGTCACAAAATGAAATAGGAGGTCAACCAAAGATACAGGTCACAAAGACCCTGCTGGTAAAACAGGATGCAGTAAAGAAACTAGCCAAAACCCACCAAAACCAAGATGGTGATGAAAGTGACCTCTGTCATCCTCACTGCTCAGTTCATTATATGCTAATTATAATGTATTAGCATGCTAAAAGACATCCCACCAGCGCCATGACCCTTTACAAATGCCGTGGCAATGTCTGGAAGTTCCCCTTTATGGTCTAAAAAGGAGAGGGATTCTCAGTTCCAGAAAATAGCCCCCTTTTCCTGGAAACCTCATGAATAACCCACCCCTCACTTAGCATATAACCAAGAAATAACTACAAGTATACTCGGTCAAGAAGCCCATGCCACTGCTTTGCCTGTGGAGCAGCCGTTTCTTATTCCTTTACTTTCTTAATAAACTTACTTTCACTTTACTCTAGGGACTCGCCCTGACTTCTTTCTTGTGTGAAGTTCAATAACCCTCTCTTGGGGTCTGGATTGGGACCCTTTCCGGTAACAGTCTCAGTGTTCAAGAAACCAAGCTATTCCTGACCTCTCAATCTAAACTACCTCCAATTCCTTTCTGCCTCATTCCTTCGATTGTCACCTCCCGGCCCTTTACTCTGCTCTCCTTTTTTTCATAATACTTACTGCTATCAGAAATTATGTTTATGAAATACTCTTTTCTGGTTTTTTGTTTGTTTGTTTGATTGATTGATCTAGACTGTAAGTTCCATGAGGGCTGAAACTTTGTCTTGTTCTTTGCTGAATTCTCAACACCTACGTGGTACTGGTACGTAGTAGCATTAAATAATTCTTTGTTAAATAAATAGGGAATGAATAATTTTGGGTGAAAAGAATGATACCAACTTCACTGGTTGTTTAAAAAAAAAATCCTGAATTTTCAATCTAAAAAATAATAAAGGTTGTACAAAGTAAAACAAACTGGTTTCATTTTTGTTCCACCCATAAGCCCTGGAGTATCAGCAAGCATAGTATCTGGGCTAAGCAGTACGCTCTGACATTTCTTAGTCCCAGAGATGACTCCCTTCTGGCCAAGCCTCAAGCACGGATGGGGAGGAAAACGCATTTCTATTAAGTATGTAAACAAGCCAGCAGGATGCCTAGGTTTGTTATCTGCATGAATAAAATGCTTCCCCTGGGGCACTGCAAAGGGAAAAGGATTCTCAGTCCCCAGAGAGCTAAATTCTCCAGGAAAGTGATTCTTGACTGATGGTTTAGAGAGAATTCAGTAATGCTCATCTACCTTTCACAGCTGTGCAGGTTTCTCTCAGCTCCATGCCAGAATGTGAGGGGGGGATAGGTTTTCTTTAAACCGTAGGGAGGGATTTCTGAGAAGACCATTTACACTGTCAGCTCCTATGGAATTCCCCACTTATAAGAGGGATGTAGAGAAACAAATGAGGAGAAATCCAGTGGTAATACAAGAAGTTCATTTTACCCTAAACAATAACCTCACGTCCCAAAAATGCCTTGTCTCCCAGGGAAGGACTTGGCAGGTATCTTCAGCATAACAGTGTAGGGTTGGCAACTGGAGCCTCTGTGTGTGTGTGTGTGCATGCACTCCCGTGTGTGTGTATTTATACATACATGTAATACTCACTCATTGTTCATTACCTGACTGCTGATTCTTCAGACCAAGACTAATGTCGTTTTCGTAATGTAATTAGCTATATCTTTAGTGAGACTGTGTCCCTGCAGTGAGAAAGGACCCCTCCCCGACCCCAGGCACACCCCAAATGTGGATTGTGAACAATCCTTGAAAAGAAGTGTTTGTTTTTAGTAGATGTGTGTGTATATTTCTGCCCAAGTATTTACTCAGTGAAGGTCACATTATCGAGACCATGCATGAGGGCCAACTACTCCTCACTTCACACTGGATGAAGGAAGGAATTAGGTTTCACGGGCATAAGTCTATCCAAGGTGGGCTACTAGTGTCCCACCTATTAAATACTGAACATATTCAGATTTTGAGAATAGTAAACCACTATGAGTGAATAAGAG
Source organism: Macaca thibetana thibetana (assembly GCF_024542745.1). Classification (NCBI taxonomy): domain Eukaryota; kingdom Metazoa; phylum Chordata; class Mammalia; order Primates; family Cercopithecidae; genus Macaca; species Macaca thibetana. The sequence continues at coordinate 38,365,024 of NC_065590.1, forward strand.
ATTCACTCATAGTAAGCCATTACGAGTGAATAAAAGATAGGGAAATCCTATCAAAGGAAATGCACGCAGCCTCATCCTTGACTGAAGGAAGAAGGGTTTTCTCCTCTCTCCTATGTTGGGGAATTTTGGAAGAGGTAGACAAGCTCCTACACCATGCAGTTGGTGGGAGCCCCCACGTGGAGGGGCACAGCCCACAGACTCCAGCAACAGCTGGAGTGAGCTGACCAGCTGAACTGATGGGCAAAGATCAAAAAGGAATGTGTGAGACTTAGACCTTCAGAAGCCTCAGCAGTAGTTGGAAAGATGATCGTGCCAGAACTTCCTGCTGTAATATAGACAGGGAGGACTTAAGCAATGCAATATCGCTGTACTCTACCCTACCGGGATAGGCTGAGGCGGGTGGTGTACTTACTTGGTTTGGTGATGTCTCCATGGATACGCTGATTGACTCCTGAGAAGATTTCATCTGAAGACCCAACCTCTTCCTAGCAGTCAAAAAGTTCTTTTAGACCGGGCGTGGTGGCTCACGCCTGTATTCCCAGCACTTTGGGAAGCCGAGGCAGGCGGGTCACCTGAGGTCAGGAGTTCGAGAGCAGCCTGGCCAACATGGTGAAACCCCGTCTCTACTAAAAGTACAAAAATTAGCCGGGTGTGATGGCGGGCACTTGTAATCCCAGCTACTGAGGAGGCTGAGGCAGAATTGCTTGAACCTGGGAGGCAGAGGTTGCAGTGAGCTGAGATCGTGCCACTGTACTCCAGCCTGGGCAACAAGAGCAAGATTCCATTTCAAAAAAAAAGAAAAGAAAAGAAAAGAAAAGAAAAAGAGTTATTTTAAATGTCTGAATGTACAGCTGGAATAAGGAATACTTTCTTTTGCAAACTGCTATTTTGAGACTCTAGATATTTTTTCTTTGCAGTTTCCAAAAATAATGACACTAATGCCTGTGCTAATTCAAGGATTCTATATGTTTCTGTGTATGTCCAGATGAAGATGACCTTCTTTGTCCCATAGTTTTACAATGCTGTTAAAAAGTAAAATGTGCTCATTAGTGTGTTTACTGTTTATTGATGTTCAAACTGTTCTTCCTTGAAATTCATGGAAGACTTTGGTTGACCCACTTCCTAAATAAAAAAGTCAGAGAGCTATAGGACTACATTTTAATGCCTCATGAGAACTGTTTTAACCCCAAGTTTCTCCAAGCCTACTCCTAATCATCTATTCGTTTTAACTTTCTGGTATTGACATTTCAGAGTTCAGTTTTGAAACAGCATCATAGGTACCTGCTTCTCTACTACCCATAGCCTCAGAACTCCCATCTTAGTGGCCAGTTTGGGGGTCTTTTCTAATTATCAGTGCATGGAAGCTGACAACTCCATTGGATCTATCTGTCCCACCTGTTGCCTTTTTGCTTTAGGGCAAAGGGCAAAAGCTCAGAAATGTTGTGCACTTAGTTAATTCTCATTACAATGAGCCTATGTCCTCAAACACTCCTCTGTACATTAGCAGACATAGAGGGGTTAAAGGAAAGACCACACAAGGTTTTCCATCTCAGTGTCAGTTAGAGGTATTCTTTCCAATCCTTGGTTTCATCCCTTTCAGTACAAAAAAAAAAAGAGACCCTAGAAGCTAAAAAATAGTGTAGCCTAGTGACCTCATGTTCTGAAACCAAAACAGCCTGCTTCTGAACTGTAGGCTAACCACTTACTGGACAAGTGACTCTCAGGAACACTAGTACCACCCAGTCACAAGATTATAAGGATTAAATAAAATTATGCTTGTAAAGTACTTAATAGAGTGCACAGAGACACTGGATTAACTCGAATTGATAGTGTAATATATTGTTATATCCCATATCACAATAGTCAAAATGAATATTTAGGTAGATCTTATCCTCAAAAAGAAAAACTTGCCTATGATAAAGAGAATGCACCTTAAGATCAGGTTAAAAAAAAAAAAAGTCCTCACAGGTGTGGTAAACTAAACATGTTTAGATTCTCTTTTTATTAAGGTCCTAATATGCTGGAGAATATTGATATCCCATCCATGTAGTTTGACAATGCAACCTTTGTTGAAAAGATGGTGATTATGTGGAAGACGAAACGTAGTCAGAGCTAACTGATACTGAGTTATTCTGGGTGTCCAGTTAAGGGTACTTTTCCTAAGGTAGCAACTAGGAAGAGAACTCCATGGACAGTGACCTAAACCAGATGAAAGCTTATTGGTATCTCACTTAGGAGAAGTGAAGATAATCAGTCCAGTGTTGGCATGGACACCACAGGTTATCATGGGCCCATTATCTTTTCTGCTCTCTGGACCACCATGCCTACAATGCAAGACTGATTTTTATCATCCAAGATGGCTCCTGGAGCTTCAGCCATTGCATCGCATTTTTTTTTTTTGGCATATATATATTTTATTTTACTTTATTAAATCTTACTAATATTCTGTAAGGGACAACCCAGATGAGTAGGTTATAGTGAAGAAATCTTATTTTGGAGAGTTAAGAAACCACTATGATACTTCTAGGTATTATCTTCAGTGATGCTTCTTATCTTTATTCAGGGAATTCAGGTAATATTCAGCTCCTACAGCTACCACAAATGCAGCAAATCCCCATTTGAATCCTTTAAAGAATACATCAAAAAAGGAAACACTCTTTGCAAAGCCGCCCATGTATCTCCAAGCTTCATTGCGGCCCCATGGATCCCTTACCCCTTTTGCAGCCAGCTTCTTCTGGATATCTTCTAATGGTGTCCCTTCTATCTTCCATTGTCTATAATCTGGAAGTTCCATTTTATGGTGTCCATGTTCACGTCCATGTCCGTGGGCCATGTCTGAATTCAATCTGACCTCTCAGGACACTTCTGCATCGCATTTTAAACAGCAGAATTTTGGAAGGGAAAGAGAAAGCACTTCTCATTTTAGAGAAGCAAGTTCCATACTTTCTTAAGTTTCCTCTTAGGTTTTACTGATAGGCACTTAGTCACATGATCATTCTTAGCACAAAGGAGTCTGAGAAATACAATTTTATTCTGAAGTAAAATTTTGATTTTTTTTTTTTTGGTATAAATGTAAGGGATACAAGTGCAGTTTTGCTACATGGATATATTGTGTAGTGGTGAAATCTGGCCTTTTGGTGTAACCATGACTCAAATAATGCACATGGGACCTATTAGGTCATTTATTATCCCTCACCTCCCTCCCAACCTCCCATCTTTCCAAGTCTCCAGTGTCTATTATTCCACATTGTATGTCCATGTGTACACATTATTTAGCTCCCACTTATAAGTAAGAACATGCAGTATTTGACTCTCGGTTTCTGAATTACTTTACTTAAGATAATGACTTCCAGTTTCATCCATGTTGCTGCAAAAGATGTGATTACATTCTTTTCTATGGCTGAACAATATTCTTATGTAGTATATTCCTGTGTACTACAAAGAAAACGTAGTCCTATGTACTACATTTTCTTTCTCCAACCATCTGTTGGTGAATACTTAGGTAGATTCCCTATCTTTACTATTGTGAATAGTGCTGTGAGAAACATGAGTGCAGGTATCTTTTTGGTATAGTGATTTCTTTTCCTTTGGGTAGATACTCAGTAGTGGGATTGCTAGAGCAAATGATAGTTCTATTTGTAGTTCTTTGAGAAATTTCCATACTGTTTTCCATAGAGGTTGTACTAATTTACATTGCGAGTAACAGTATATAAGTGCTTCCTTTTCTCTGCATCCTCACCAATATCTGTTTGTTTTTTACATTTTAATAATAGCCACTCTGACTGGTGTAAGATGATATCTCATTGTGGCTTTTATTTGCAATATCCCAATGATTAGAAATGTGAGCATTTTTTTCTATGCTTGTTGGTCATTTTTTTGTCTTCTTTTGAAAAATATCTATTCCTGTCTTTTGTCCACTTTTTAATAGGGTTATTTGTTTTTTGTTGTTGTTGAGTTGTTTGAGTTCCTTGTAAATTCTGGATATTAGCCCTCTGTTGAATTTACAGTTTGCAAGTATTTTCTCTCATTTTGCAGGTTGTCTGTTCACTCTACTGATTATTTCTTTTGCTGTGCAGGAGGCATGTAGTTTAATTAAGTCCCATTTGTCTATTTTTTAGTTTTGTGGCCTGTGCTTTTGAGGTCTTAGTCATGATTTTTGTGCCTAGACCAATGTCCGGAAGAGTTTTCTCTAGATTTTCTTCTAGAATTTTTCTAGTATCAGATCTTACATTTAAGTCTTTAACCCATCTTGAGTTGATTTTTGTATATGGTGAGAGATAAGGGTCCAGTTTCATTCTTCCACACATCACAATCCAATTTTGCCAGTACCATGTGTTGAAAAGGGTGTTATTTCCCCAGTGTATGTCTTTGTTGACTTTGTCAAAGATGAGTTGGCTGTAGATATGTGGGTTATCTGTGTTTATTTCTGTATTCTGTATTCTGTTCTATTGATCTATGTGTCTTTTTTTTTATACCAGTATCATGCTTTTTGGGTTACGATAGTGTTACAGTAAAATTTGAGGTTGGATAATATGATGCCTTCAGCTTTGTTATTCTTGCTTAGGATTGCTTTGGCTATTTGAGCTCTTTTTTGGTTCCATATAAACTTTAGGATTGTATTTTCTAATTTTTTGAAAAGTAGCATTGGTATTTTGACATTTTGATTCCTTTACACAGTAAAAAGAGAATACTGGAAAGTAAATTAAAGTTAAACTTCCCAGTCACACTAAATTCATTTTCTTAATTGGAATAATCTGAATTTTCTCTTTCCCTTACCATTCCTGGTTCCTATTTCTCCTCTTATTTGTAAAATAGCTATTTTAATTTTCTCTATAGATTCTGTCTTTTCAGTTTCTTATCCATTCCAAATATTTCAATTACTGAGTTTATGCAAGGGAAGGATTATGTTAAGGCAGCTAGTCTGTGGTCAGTTTTTACTCATTAACAGAGGAATTCTCTTAAGGTAAGGAGGTAGGTAACCCAGTCGAATCTCCTTGGAAACCTGTTGGTCACTCCATCTCCTGAAATAGATTAATGGTTTGATATGACAAGAGTCTTTATCTGCATACAGATAATCCACATAGCAAAACATCCCCATTCAGGATTACTTATGTAAAATAAAACTAATTTTTTATGGATTCATGACTTATGAGTGCTTTTTTAAAACTCACAAAATCCCTATAATGATCTGTGTTTAAAGGGGAAAAAAGGAAATGTTTCATAACCTAAATATTCCCCACCTAGTGAGGTGACCGAAAATTGCATTTAGAGACCTCATCATTTGTTTTGGGCCAAGGACCATGTCCAATGTGAGAAAGGAGGATCTATGGGGCCACTGAATTATCCCTAGACCATTCTTACTTTACCCAACTTCTTAATTTCTTTAGACTTGACATTATTAGTGAAGTCTGATACTGAGTAAGAGCTCTAATTTGTGAGTCTAATTTGACAGTCTGGTCTTGGTAATAGTTCAAAGTGAATGGTAGCCAAGTCTCTCTAATTTCCAATTTTCTCCTAAACTCGCAATTGAAATTTCTAACCACTTGCTGGATATATCTAATTATTTTATCAGTACCTCAAAATTAACATATATAATAATAAACATCTTATCTGCCTCCTAAGCCAGTTCCTGCTCCAGAATTGCCAGTCATCCAACCTCCAGATATCACCATCATCCCCTCCTACTCTTCCTTCCTTATCTCCAGTAACACTTTAAGACTTTCACTCCATTCATGTCTTCCTTTGTAGTTTTACTACCTCCTAATTGGTCTCTCTGATCCCATTCTTTCTGGCCACTAATCCTTCTAACATATTAATCTTCCTATAGTTATCTTCTATACACACACACACACACACACACACACACAATGGTCTTCTAGGGAAATATAGAGAAAGAGATATATCATTAAACCTTATGAAGTAAGCAACAGTAAGTTATATAAGTAGACAGCCAGAGGTGATAGATAAAATCCAAGGCTGTTCTCAAATTAAGGAAGGAGCACAAACTCATACATATATGATGGAAAATGGTTCCAACTCCACCCTTTAAAAGTAGTACCATGAGGAAAGGCAGTAGATAAAATTCTGAAAAAAAATCGTGCAAATACCCCTCACTGTGATGGAATCACACTGATTGTGGGAGGTAGACATCTTAGAGAAACAAACTAAATGTTCCCTTATGGATTAAAAGCTTCTTCCCACCACCATGGGTAATGACATACCAGAAATGGGAGAAACTGCCAGAATTTGCCATTTTGTTTTTCACTAACCGGAAAAAAGACAAGAAAACGTTTGAAAAAATAACCACCCAAAGCTAATATTTCTAAAAAGAAAAAATGATTTTGAGACAGAAATAATACAGAGTGATTGCAGGAGAACAGAAAATTCCAGGTAGCGGTTTCACATGTCTAGCAAAAGGAAACTGTTGAAATAGCCACAGAAGCTAGGGGCTGATAAATCCCTGAAAAACAGGGTGTGAACCAAGCTGCCTAAGACAGACTGGACCCAACATGGTGCTGGATTTGACCTAGGTTTCACGTAGGACCTCATTATATGCTCGTTAACATACTCAATCACACACTCAACAGCACCATGACAGTTCCAGGAACACCATATTTGGTGTAAAAATGGGTGGCACCACAGTTCATAGAAATCTTCACTTTTTTCCATGAGTTTTCATGAATATTCCACCCCTTGGTTAGAGAAACCCGTAAAGGTAGCAGCCTCAAATCCCTCGTGCATGACTCTTAAGTATGCCTGCTCTCCCCTTTCTCAAGTGTGTATTCTTCACTTTGCAATAAATCTCCATACTTTCACTATTTTCTGACTTATCCTTGAATTCCTTCTCGTGATGGTATAAAGAGCCTGTACACCGGCTGGGGTCAAGGTGTCACCTGTGTTCAGGAAACCCCTGCTGGCATTAATTTAGCAAAATTGAAAGAGAAAACTAAGGCAAGAACTTGATTTTGGCTTTTCTGGGGTGAGTGACCCATAAGAGATATGCGTGGGGAGCTCCAGATCACCCTCTTCTACTGCAATGTATAGTACTATGACCAGCACTACACCAGTCAGGGAACTATCAGGAAACAGAGGGAATGGGGAGACTTGAATAAAAGACAGGTTTGCAATGGTATGGCCAGAGCTAAGATGAACCAGCAAGAGAGAGGAGAGTGCCTTGAGGTCATTAAAAAGGGAGCCTACCGGCCCTAGGCCTGAGAGCAAAGGGGAGGAACAGCTACCAGGACCCCAAGAGACCAACAGCTATAGCAGATAGCTGCCCAATAGTGGTAGGGGGCTGCCAGCCCTCATGACCTGGAAAGTTGGGACTCAATTGAACAAATCCTCACCTCAATCTGCTTTATCCTCTAATGTCCCATTGGTGTCTGCCATTGACCTAATCCAGAAAGAAACTAGAAGGAAACATTGCTCAATGGTATAGTCCAAAAGTCAGTCTCTAGGTAATACAGCAAGGTAGAGAGGTGATCTAGACAGGCAAGAGTAAAATACTCTACCCAGAAGCCTTCTGATTTTCTCAACAAATGAGTGGAAGAGTATAAAAAGAAGATAAAACTACGAATAACTCATCTAGAGCAGGTTATCACTGATGGAAGTGAAGGCTCAGTAGTTCTGAGTTGGAAAAATAATCCAAAACCCTGGGCATCACTCCCAAAGACGGGATATGCAGCACCAGCAAAACTGAATTCCAGAATACAACTTTTAATAAAGTAACACAATGAAGACACAGCCCACCAACCGTGGCTACAAAGAGTTCTCTCACCCCCATCCTCAGCGGTATGAAATGTGGAGCACCAACTCTCTAACTGAAGCTATAAACAGAGGAAGCAACCAGATAAAGAGGAAGTAGAATAAGGGAAATTCAGCCACCCTGATTTGGTCAACACACTGGGGAACAGAGCTGGGTCTGTCCAAGATGAATAAAATAAAAATAATTACAACAGGAAAGCTATGCATAATTATGACAAAGGAAAAGAAATCAAACAATAAGAGAGACAAAAAGAAACAGAGAGAAAAATGAACAGTCTACCCTGGAAGAAAAAAAAATCATGGAAAACAAAAGGAAATAATAAACAAATGAAAATGTTTCAACTCTTAAATACATAAAGAGAATATGGAAAGCATGAACTAAGCAATATATATATATCAAATATAATGGAATAAAAAGGGCTATGTCAGAGTTAAAGAGACTCTACATGTCCAACCAAAGGCAAAACTCTGCTCAAAGGAAAACTCACTCCCTTAATTGCTTAAGATACAAGAAAAAAACAAAATAAGTCTATCACTCTACTCAAGAATATGTGAAAAGGCCAACAAAATCGAAATGAGGCCAGCAGAAGCAAAATAATTCATGAAAGAACAAAAAGCAATAAGTAAGAGGGTAAAGCAATAGTCCTGGTAAGTAAATCTGCAATGCTGCTTTTACAGGATGTTTCTTTGTGCTTCCCAGCAACCAAAATACCCTCTCTTCTTAAGAGCAATCATTCAGGGACATAAGCTGGAATCGCGTCATTCATCTTTGTAACATCTGAGCCTAGGACAAGAAATATCTGTTAAATAATTGCGTGAAAGAGTCCTGGAATGCCAGTTCATTAGGAGAAACCTTCCCTGGCTTCTTGGATGAATCTTTGTCATGCAGATCAGAACTGGGGCCATTGAGATGGCAGAGAGATAGAAAGTCAGTGAACCACAAGGCCCACTGAGGCATCTTTACAAGAAAAGTGTCCGGTAAAGATCTATTGATTTAATTCCATTTAAATTTGTGGGCCTCTTCTTTCCTGCCATCTCCATTTCTCCCAATGCTCACTCCAGTGTTTTGGCCTCCCCCAAGGCAGGTATTCTGAACCAGTTCAGGGGACTGTGAACTTGGATGGGAAAAAAAATGTATTGCTATTCTCACTAACCTGTAATTGAACTTCACATTTCCTGCCATTATGAAGCAGGCAACAAACCATGCTAGAATTAGCAGTCCCTGAGACTGTCGCCAAGAGATATTTTACATCTCATCGGAGTTTGGAGAGAGGTCTCAAAATATCGTTTACATTCATTGCTACTTCAAAATCATGGTAGTTTTTAGCCTGATGCTAAATATTATTATGTAAGACATTGAAGATTTAATATAAAGAAATGAAATATAAATATTTATATAATTATACCACAAACTTAAACTAATTTGAGAATTGCATTTTAATAGAATTGATTTCTTCCGTATTCCTATGTATTTTATTGAATACATTTGAAAGCATTATTTTGGGAAGAAGCTATAAATTTCACTGGATGCCAGAAGCTCCCAAGACGCTTAAAAGTTAAGGACCTTTGCATTGCGGTCAGTTGTTACGGGTCAACGAAACATCTCAGAGAAGGAAAAATAAAGATGGGAGTGGTGGTATTCTCAGTTTTTGAGAAAATCTGGTTAATTTAGATGTCGATTGATCACTTAATGATTGAACGTAAGGAGAAACGTGTTTATTTGGTTTACTAGAAAGCCTAAAGGAGGGCTAAAAACATCATATAAAGGCTGCAGCACAGAGTGATTCAAAGGCTGAGCTCTGGAGTTGAACTACTGGGCTTCAAATTTCAGCGCACTTATGTGACCTTGAGCAACTTCTGTGAGTTAAGGCTGTTTCCTCATCTGTAGCATGGGAGTATGAGGACTGACTGAGACAATTCCCGTAACATGCTCAGCCCAGCCCAATACATGGCAGATTCTTCTTGCTGTTAGTATTAAAGTCAGCCAAATTTGTTTCCAACAACCTTTCCCTTCATATTCTTTTTTTTCCTAATTATGAAATGCCTCCCTCACCCCATCACACAGACCTATTTCATACAGCCAGTTTCTCTCTGCTCTTGGCCCTCCTGCCTCTATCCCATCAAAACCCACTCTCAGATAAGGCTCTGGTATTCCTTTCTTATGTCTCTGTGTTTTCCAGTTTTTGAGCTGCCTCTACCAGGGGTGGCAATTCCATCATTGTGTGAGCGGTCCTCCCCTCCAGCGAAGAGCAATTTCAGCCTCCAAAAGCAGATAAAAGACGTTTTTCAGGCTGGGCTCAATGGCTCACGCCTGTAATCCCAGCACTTTGGGAGGCCAAGGCAGGTGGATCACTTGAGGTCAGGAGTTCAGGACCAGCCTGGACAACATGGTGGAACTCAGTTTCTACTAAAAATACAAAAATTAGTTGGGTGTGGTGGTGGGTGCCTGTAATCCCAGCTACTCAGGAGGCTGAAGCAGGAGGATCACTTGAACCTGGGAGGAGAAGGTTGCAGTGAGCAGGGATCACACCACTGCACACCAGTCTGGGCAACAGAGTGAGACTTTGTCTCAAAAAAAAAAAAAAAAAAAAAAAAAAAGAAGAAAGAAGAAATAAATGTTTCTCTTGCCAGGTGGAATGCTCATCTTTTGCTTCTCTGCACCTTTTGCTTCTGTTCAGCTCAAGTCTCACCTCCTTCCAAAAGCCTCCCCGCTTCTCTTGTCCTCACCAGCAGGGGCAGGAGGTGGCCCTCAATGTGACTAAACTCTGAGCACACAGGGTCTGGCCACTCCTCTGGACGTTCAGCCAAGTGTGGCTTCTTTTTTTTTTAAGACAGAGTCTCACTTTGTCATCAGGCTGGAGTGCAGTGGTGAGATCTTGGCTCACTGCAACCTCTGCCTCCCGAGTTCAAGCGATTCTCCTGCCTCAGCCTCCGGAGTAGCTGGGGTTAGAGGTGTGCACCACATGCCCAGCTAATTTTTGTATTTTTAGTAGAGATGGGGTTTCACCATCTTGGCCAGGATGGTCTCGATCCCTTGACCTCGTGATCTGCCCGCTTCGTCCTCCCAAAGTGCTGGGATTACAGACATGAGCCACCACGTCCAGCCAAGTGTGACTTCTTTATTTCTCTCCTCTGATTTCCTGGGGAGGGCAGCTGTTCTCATGAACAGGGGCCTAGTGTCATTCCTTTTAGATTCCCAGGAATGCCCAACTAGGCAAGGTAAAGAAAGGGTATCTGTAAACATTTTTTAGCAGTTCTTCCTTAAAATCTCCTGGTCTCCATGCCTATGCTGTGAGTTCCCAGGGGTAGAATGAGCTAAACTTGGCATGCAAAAGAACTAGGAATGTCTCTGCTAAACTTCTTAAGTAAGGGATCTCCAGAGAAGGCCAGACAGGGGTTGAACAGTCACCTCAAGGGTTCTTGAAAAGGATGCTGCCCTTTCTAAGACTCTGATGCTCCCTGCATCCAGGAATGCTGTGGTAGAAGAGCCCTGGACTCCACTTCAGGAGCCTTGGGGTCTGACCCTGGCTCTCATAGTGACCAGATGTGTGACCATAAACAAATATCTTCCCCATTCTGGACTTCAGTTTTATCAGCTGTGAAATGAGTGATTTGAATTTGATATTCTCACTTCGACTGTAGGAAAGAGAATTGGACTCATTGTTTGTGGATATAGTCCAAAATATATCATATATTTTTCAAGAATAAGACTCATATTTATAATTTTCTGGTCATCTCACAAATTCTTTGGCATTCCTTTTCATAAGGAGCCTGGAACTTGTTTCACGCTTCAGGGATTGCTGGAGTGATCACCACATTGCCTTGTTCAGTGTCATTCCAATTATTTTTCAAATTGTACTCAGTAGACGAAATCTCCAAAAGCTTTACTGTAAATCTGCCCTTATACTTTAGTTATGGAAACAGTTTGATTTTATAAAATCACATCTTTATCCTTCCGTATAAGACAATGTACTTATCTGTTTGCATACTGAAAGTATTTAGAGAACAGAATGGACACACATAGAACAAGTGTCATTTTGTGGGGCTTACCGCCAGTTTTTGGAGAAGCCATCAGTCGGGCAGCTAGTTGGATGAAATCTGAACGTGGCATGGTATAACATAGGTTTGTCTCTTGCTCACTTTGCGTGTGTGGATATTAAGCCTGTTCAGGTTTAGCCTTAGCTTATGTAATAGACATAAACAGGTCCTCAGATTTCAAGTCTTGGCACTCAGATACTAAAAAGTATTAATGGTTTTACCAGAGCAGACTTCTAGGAAGCGGATCTATAAATCAGTTAAATCTCTTTAGGATGGAGAGGGGAAGTTTGCAGCATGAGTTAGCACTGATCTCACAAATCATATGATCATGGAAACTACTTAGTGTTCACTTAAAGAACCATGTCACTACAACTAGGAAAAGGATAGGAAAGGAGGTGGAACACACAGGACATGACGCTCCATGATTTTCTATATATACAGGTATTTTCATTTCACTTGATAACAACACAACACTCTCATTCACTATAAAATTACAAGCACACACTAATATTTGGAAGCATTACAGACAGTTGAGTGAAAAATTTATACATTTTAGGCTGAAAAGCAGAGGGGGATTTGGTTGTCGCATATAAAAACCTCCTGTTTAATACAATCAACTCTTGTTTAGCATTCTTAATGAAAGGGATGGACATAATGCAATAAATTATATCATTTTTAACTTTTTAATCCAAAAGCTAACCTTCCAGATTTTAGAATGCAATATATGATTTTATATAAAAAACAAAAATGGCCTTCCAATGCATATTTGGTTTAGGCTAATATTTTAATTAATTTTATTCTCCAAGAGCATTATGATTAAATTATGATTAAATTGTAGGGTAAGTCTATTGGGTGATCTAATAGAAGAAATAAATAGATTTTTGTAATGTGTCTTTCAGGGAAATAAAGTAACTATACAAAATAAACTTTGCTGCCCAAAATAAGGAGTTGACTATATTTGGAGGGGAACATGTCACACATGCCACTTAAAAAACCTTGTAGGTGTGCTGCTCTAGAGTTAAATAAGAAAAAGACAAGTCCACGCTGTAGCTCTACACACTCGTGAGAAGAAAACCAGACTGAGAAACAACGATCCCATTGCCCAGATTCATGCTGGCTGCAAACAGGCATGGGAAGATGATCAGCACTTCCAGGATCACAAAGATACTCCGATTCTGGAGTTTCCAAAACCCTAAACTCATCTTCTAACCGGAGACTCGCCACCCTTTCCTTTATGCATCTATGAGCAAATCTCATGACCTTGTTTGCACAGCCATGTTATTAGGCACATAATGCATACAGCACTGTTAAGAAGTGCAAAGGAATAATTTACACAAAGAAAAATAAAAGTGGAGACGCCCAGGTTTCTGGATACACAAGCGAAGGTAAGAGGTTTTTCTTGTCCAGGCGCACTACACACAGTTCCTAGTCCATCCTTTTGACAACTTGTGTGGTTGAAGGCATCTCCCACGTATTGTCTCATTGGCTTCTCATAGCCACTCGGTCAGAAGGTATCACAGGTGTTACCTTTGTCCCCTCGGAGAGGCTTTGTTCAGGGCTACACAGTTGACAGACTCAAGTCTGTCTCTCAGATCTTCCAGCTCCAAAATACCAAACTCCAAAACTCAAAACATCAAACAAAGGAGGCAGGTTAGAAGGTGGGATGAGTCTTCAACAACCTGTGGGGTCACTGAAGCTCACTGTTTGGTCTAACACTACCCGTCTGTATGTCCCCTTCTTTCCTGGGTGCTCAGGGCAGCACAGACTTCTGGAAGATGCATCTGACCTGCATCCTCTGCCACTGAATCACATGACTTCATTCCCACTGAGGACTAGAAATGTGTGGCTTATCCCTCCTAAGAGGAGCCCTATTTTAGAAGCAAAGCAAGTCTTAATCCAAAGGAACAAAGACTAGGATGGATTCAGGGGCCAGTAATAAGGATATCTTGCCCTCAAATCATATCAATGAGGATACCTTACCATGCTGTCTGGTTAGGAGGGAACTCTTCATCACTCACATTTGAGAGCTGGTGAAAACAGAAAAATGAATGAAGGCCATATCCAGGTGGTACTGTGTCCATTTTCAAAGATTCTATGCTTCATAAGCATGGAGGCATGAGAGGGAAGGGAAGGACTTAGGGGAAGTGTAATTGGTCCAAACGAAATAACAGGTGGGAACAGTGTCATCTGTATACCTGGAGAGCCTGAGCCCCTGCCGCACCTGAACCGCACTGAGCCCCGCATGTTTCCAGTTTTGCCTTCCTGTTTTAACTCTCCTCCACTTGCATCTCCCTCCTCACTGAAGGCAAAAAGTCCATGGAACCGGGGGACATGCCTACCCTGAATCCAGGCTTCCCCCTCTAGACTTACTCCAGGTATCCAGAACCCGTAATTCCCTGTCCAAATGGCATCCAGGGTCTATGTGTCTTCTTCCCCAAGCCAGTCCTTCTGATGAAGAGCCTTACCACCTATGTGCAGACCTCTGGGCCTGAGGGTGGCCATAGAGCAGTGTGGGAGGAAGAGTTTGCACAGAACTTGACCATGAATACATGCATGCAAGGCCCCTCGCCATGAGAGATGAGAGGAGAAGGGCTGCACAAGGAGCTTAGAGTCTCTTTCACATTCTCGCTCCAGTCTTGCAAATGTTAGGCATGAACTCCAGCTGAAGAATATTCCCAGAGATGGGCCGGATCGGTGTGTGATGAGTAGGTGGATGGCCCAGAGATACCCTCACACTGCGAGCACATGTACTGCAATCCTAGATACCTACTCCAGTTCTTTTGTGGAAACTCCCTTATTTCTATCTACACCACAACATTTTCCTCTGTTTAATTCCAATTTCATTTTGCCAACTAATGTCATCAGCATATATAAGTCTTACCAGTACCTACTGGTGTGCAAATTAGACATTCAACAAATGCCACTATTGATAGTGTCTGGTCACATGCATTGTAGAAACTCTGAGCTCCTTGAAAACATGGTTCACAGAGTGGTCCATTTACTCTGCCCTCTGCCGCAAACAAAAAGTCCCAGGTTGATGTGCATCCAAGCACACTAGTCAGTGTCCGCAGGACCCTGCCTTGTGCTTAAACTTTGCAAAGTCCAGGGGGTTATTTTAATCTGATGCAGTCCACCTCTTCAGTGGCAGGCATCCCGATTGTCTTGAGGTCCAGGTCTGCACTGGACTTACCGCCATTGTAAGAAGCCTTCCAGTGGAGCAGCATGATCTTTTTGAAGTACTTGGCGGTGTTGTTCTTGACTGTCACGAAGCACAGGGTGTTGATCATGCTGTTGCTCATGGCGATGCACTCGACGATGTAGAAGGCAGTGAGGTAGTGCTTCTCCTTCACGAACACGGTGGGGAAGAAGTCGCGCACGATGGTGAAGCCGTAGAAGGGCGCCCAGCACAGCACGTAGGCGGTGAGGATGCACATAAGCACCAGGACCGTCTTCCTGCGGCAGCGCAGCCTCTTGCGGATCTGCTCGGTCTGGAATCCAGGGACCGCCTTGAACCAGAGCTCCCGGGAGATCCTGGCATAGCACAGGGTCATGGTGAACACGGGGCCCACGAACTCAATGCCAAAGATAAAGAGGAAGTAGGACTTGTAGTACAGCTGCTGGTCAACAGGCCAGATCTGGCCGCAGAAGATCTTTTCCTGGCTCCTGACAATGACGAGGACCGTCTCGGTGGTGAAGTAGGCGGAAGGGATGGCGATCAGGATGGACACCGTCCACACCAAGGCAATCAGGCCAGTGGCTGTTTGGCACTTCATCCGTGGTCTCAGCGGGTGGACAATAGCCAGATACCTAGGGCAAGAACACAAGTGGAGGCAGCCACTGTAAGAAAGAAGTGCTGGATAATTTTTTTTTTTTTTTTTTTTTGAAACAGAGTTTTGCTCTGTCACCCAGGCTGGTGTGCAGTGAGTGCAGTGGTATGATCATAGCTCACTGCAGCCTCGAACTCCTAGGCCCAAGCAATCCTCCCACCTCAGCCTCCCAAGTAGCTGGGACTAGAGGTGCAAAGCACCACCCGCGCTAATTTTTTTCATTATTTTTTGTAGAGGCAGAGTCTCCCTATGCTACCCAGGCTAGTCTCAAACCCCTGGGCTCAAGCGAATCTGCTATTTCATTTTACAACAGTCTAAGGAGCAACCAAATGGTATGTGTGGAGGAAACTCCCAGTGGTACATGGGCTTCTGCAAAAGGCCAACTTGAAGCAAACCCCAGGGTCATCTCTAATTAGCTGTGCAACCTCAGCCAAGTTTTGTTGATGCACTCTGACCCTTAGTTTCCTTATCTGCAAAAGTTTTGTTGGCTGTTAAATATTAAATGTGATAATGTATGCACTGTGCCTGGCACAGTTTTAAACCTAATATGTACTCAAAATGATAACAATTAGTATTAAATATAATAATTCCTCCCATCGGTTTCTAGCCTGGCACTGTTCCCAGCTCCTTCCTGTTCTTGGGCTGTTCATTCTAATTACCTCTCAGTTTAGAGCTAAAAGGGCAAGATAATTCAAAGAGTTGGGAGAATCTGCCCTTTCCAATGGAAACAGTGGGCAAAGGTTTTTCTTCATTCCACATTCTAAAAACTGTTGCTTTGCATGCAGAGGAGGAAAAGCTTGTGGCCATGTGTCTCAATTTCAGGTGGAAAAATGGAAGGCAGTGAGAGATGAATGACTTTCTCAAGGTCACAGACCACAGGACCCTTCCTTGATAGAAAACATTTAACCCTACCTCACAGAGTTGATGTGAAAATCAATTGAGAATATACACGCATGTATTTTTTTTTAACCGCAAAGCATCAGACAGTGAAAAGACACTGCTTTTGTCCTTTCAAAAAAAAAGAAAACCCACATTGCTGTTACCGCAGTGGTCCAGAAACAGAGAGAGCCCTTTCTAGGGGGGATGTGAGTCATTGTGCGGCATGAGAGCTGATAGCCTCTTTCCCAGAGAGAATGCACACAGCTTATGCAGAGAGCTCTGGTTTCCTGGAAGATATCCTGTGGCTGGCAGGGGGTGGAAGTTGGGGAAAGAGAGAGATGGGGAGTGAAGTGGGAGGGGATTGATTGGTCAACACTAGAAACAAACACGGTCTCACGTGTCCAGAACTTATCCCAGGTAGAGCCCAGAGCAAATGTGACCAGGGCCTGAAGGAAGGCCAAACCAGCTCTGTTTCCTTTGAAACCAATCCTTATGAAGTCATCTTTCTTGGAATTTTGATTTGAAGAGAGGTTCATTCTTACGTATTTTTTTTTTTTTTCCTGATTGTATTTCTGCTCTTTCTGTCCCTCCCTCACAGCCTGGGCACTCAAGCCTATTGAGCATCCTTTAGAGAGTTGGCAGGAGTAAGCCTCCAGCTCTCTTCTAGCCCCCAGAGGTTAGATGAAGTAGGATGGGTTGCGCCCACTCTGGACACCCACTGACTGCCATCCCTGGCACTCTAGCCAATCTCCCAAGTGCCAGAAGTAAAAAGGGAAATGTCTGCAGGGTGTTGGCAATGCCATTGTCAATGCACGAGAGTGAGCCCTTCATTAAGACCGCAGTGCTCCTGATGTAACCAGAGCCTCAAACTAGCCCTGACTCACAATGAAAATGGAGAGTTTAGACCTTCTGCTGTCATTGGCTCCACTGCTCTCTGCCTACCCCGCCACATTCTGCTGATTACTCTGACAAAGAAATTTCCTATTTCATATTTATTCCCTATAAGAATTTTCACCACATAATTCCATTCCTTTTCCCGATAGTAGCTACCTAAGCCTTTATGATGCTTCAGACAGAGTGTGTTTTCAATAAACATATGGGAGAGAACACCGACCTAAGACTCAGAAGACCACAAGTCTAATCCCAGGTTTGCCAGAAAGTTGCTCTATGAATCTGAGTCATTTTTCTTATCCCTATAGGTTCACTTCCCTCATCTATAAAATAGGAATATTACCTAGATACTATGAGGCTCAAATGAGAGACTGCACATAGCAACAGTAAGCTATTAATATACAAGGAATTACTAACATTTTAAAATGTATTTTTTCCCAGAGCTATTCTGTATACACAGCAATTTTCCTTTACCTGTTATTGGCAAATACTCGATTTGCAAGTCCTCTCCTACTTTCTATTTTATAGGATAAACTCTATACATCAAAACTAATCTTCAGGGTAATCTGTGACTACCTATCAGATAGTTATTTCATTCTGAGTCTCTCTGACATCACCCCAACTCCATCCCCAGGATTAGTGCCATGAGCTGTGCGGGAGGCATTCCTGATATATTTACAAATAGGCAAATTGCGGAAAACTGTTTCAAGGATTTCCATCAGCATTGTCAATGCTAGGACCAGAACTCCAGACCTCTAGCACTAGTAATGCTATGTTTGCTTATGTTTATAAAGAAGTTTACAATTTACAGCGCATTTTCAAATCCACTTTTTCACTAGATAATTCTAACCCTATTAAATAAGTAAGACAGTGACGATGTCCACTTTATAGATGAGAAAACTGAGGCTTGGGGAAGTTAACCTGCCAAAAAGCCACACAACTAGATAACAACAGAACAATGACTCAGACCCACATCTTTCTGCAAATCCAGTGGCCTCTCTGAATGCTTTTTACCTCCTCCTTTTTTCAGCCAAGAGCAAACGATGCCCCCTCCTCTTGCCTTCCTGGCATCCCAGCAGCCCTTCTCCTCTTTCCTCTCCATCACGGTTGGTTTCTAACTATTGGTGTTCCAAAAAGGGGTCTGACATGCGGCAGCCGCTTTTCTCTGCTTATGAGTATGTCCTTGGCTTGCCCTGTGTGTCTGCCACTACAGTGGCTTAGGTCCAGATTCACGTAGAGCTAACAGTTCCCAGAGAACAAGGAATAAAAGCTGCTAGACAAAGAGATGGTCCAGGCAATAATTGTGATAACAATGGGCTGGAAAAGAAGTATTTGGGCTCTGTCTCTCTTCCCAGGACCAAGTCCTGGATCAAATCATGGTAACAGTGGTCCCAGCAGCTACTAGGCTAGTCATGGGATGGGCAGAGATAACACAACCCAATCGTCAGGCCAGTGGCCCTGACTAATGAGCTCACCAGGAGGCTTCTGTGCTTCCTAAGGTTGGGCAAGATTATTCAGGCCTTAGCTTCATCAAGACAGAAGAAGAGAGCTTCTTCACAGGTATATAGACTGGCCAGTTTCCTCAGCATTCTGGGTAAAAGAGAAATTCCCTGGAGCCCCCACATGCTGTGGGATCTTAGTGTCTACACATTAAAAGGAAACCCAGACCTGTGGCTCGGGCAGAGGTCTCTCATGATGCATGTTTTTTTAAGACAGGGTATTGCTCTGTCACCCAAGCTGGCTGGAGTGCAGTGGCACAACAGCTCACTGCAGCCTCTATCTCCTGGGCCCAGTGGTTCCTCCCACCCCAGCCTCCTGAGTAGCTGGGACTACAGGCACATGCCACCATGCCTGGTAAATTCACAGACAGTAAAAGGTTATAAAAGAAGTAAGACACAATCACAGCTCTTGAGGGGCTGACCATCTGGAGTTGCAGGTAGGATGGGACCAGGGAGAACTAGCACTTACAAACCCTATTAAATTCACATTAGTCATTGTTAATCTTATTAAATCCACATTAGTTTTTTTTTGTAGAGACAGGATCTCTCTGTGTTGCCCAGGCTGATCTCGAACCCTGAGCTCAAGGGATCTACCTGCCTAGGGTTCCCAAAGTGCTAGGATTACGGGCATGAGCCATCGCAGCTGGCCTCATGATCTTTTTTAGTTTCCTGCTTCCCTCAGGTCTGACTCCCTCTGCCTAGCCATTGAGACCTTCTGAAATAGATCCTATTCTTTCCGATCTCTATTGTCCTTCTGTTTCTTACCCACGCCCGACATCCCTCTCTAAGGTACCTCAAACTCACCTCAGGCATTCCCACCTCTAGGCTTTTCCGAACACTGTTTTATTCACTCTCTTGGGAAAACTTGTCTCTCCTTTGTTGATCTTCATTTGTTGAAGGACACTTAGAAGTCCACCTCCTGCATGAAGCCTCCTCTGACTACTCTGGTACATAATGATCTTACTCTTCTCTAAATTTTCCTTCAAATTTATCCTTTACTTATTCTTTAACTGTTTTGTAAGTGCTAGTTCTCCCTGGTCCCATCCTACCTGCAACTCCAGATGGTCAGCCTCTCAAGAGCTGTGATTGTGTCTTACTTCTTTTATAACCTTTTGCTGTCTGTGAATTCTGGGCACCTAATAGGGTTTTTGTGCAATTTCACCCTCATCGAGTGCCTGGCACTGGGTGAATAGACATGTAAAAAGTTGGCTGGACACGGTGGCTCACACCTGTAATCCCAACACTTTGGGAGGTAGGGGTACAAGAATCACTTGAGACTAGTTCAAGACTAGCCTGGGCAGCATAGCAAGATCCCATCTCTAAAAAAATTTTTTTTAAATATAAAAAGCCATGGTGACAGTTCCTACAAAGATTGCAACATTTTTGGGGGAAACAGGACATAAATGTGTTTAACCATGAGACCGAGAAGCAGTCTGGGGCTAGATAATAAAAGTTTGGAAGAACAGATGAAAGGGTTTGAGCCATACTTTGTAGACAATGGAGTTATTAGAGGTCTTTTAAGCAAGAGAGGGGAGACATGTACAAGATAGAAGATTAATTTGGCTGCAGCCTTGCTTACTTCCCTCGGCCCACATGGGGCCTTCTCTCTGTTCCTCTGTTCATAGAACCCGTCTGGTTTGTTCCTGCCTCTGGGGCTTTGCACTTACAATCCCCCTTGTCTGGGATGCTTGCTCCCTGTCTTCCCAAGGCAGGCTGCTTCCCCCTGCATCATTCATAAGCCAGTTCAAAGGCCACTCCTCGGAGACCCTTCTCTTGACTACTCACCTAGAATAGGTCCCACCTAGAGTCACTCTCAACATTTTACATGTGTGCTTGCTTTTTGTTCAGAGTATTTCTTGCTTCTGAAATTACCTTCCTCTTTTGTTTGCCTGACTGGATCTCTCTCTATCCCTTGGGTATAAGCTCCAGGAAAGCAAGGAGTTTTTTTGTCTTGTTCACTGTCGTATCTCCAGTGCTTGCAATAGCATCTGTCACATCATAGTTACTCTATAAAAATGCATTGTTTAAATGAATGAATGAATGAAAGCTTCGGATGGATTGTCAGAGGAGTAGAGTCGACAGATGGGGAGATCCAAGAAACACTGAAGGAAGGAAGACCAAGAGGAGACTAGGATACCAGCCCTAATGAACAAATGGGTATTGCCAAGACCTGGAAGTTGAATGAATGCTGGTGAAGAAGGGAGAGCAGCCGGGGCAAAGGAGACTTTCTTCTAGGCTAGATGCCTGGGAGAACAATGGAACCAATCATATAAATAAATACAAGCAGGTAGATGATAAATAGTTGTGTTCTAGCATTTTGTAGAAATCTTGTATTTTTTAAAAACCACATAATAAAAACAATAATTTTAACGAAAACAAAGGGGTTAGTGTATCAGAAATGTTCATTAGTTTATCTGCTTTTTTGCTGTAGACGTTCCTATAAGGGTTAATTTAAGAATTAAGCATTACCACATCCACTGTTTATTTATTGCTTACTGTTTTAAATATTGTTCTAAGCAATTAAATATATCATTTCATTTAATCCTCAAAGCAACCCAATACAATAGGCTTTCTTTTTATCCTCATTTTATAGGCGATAAAATGGAGGCAGAGAGAGGCCAAATAACTAACAGAAGACCCAACACACAATACAGCCGGAATTTAAACCCAGGCAGAATAACTGCTAACATGGCTACAGAAGTTTCATTAAACAAAAATAAAGGCATTTTTACAACTAAGTGTATTTGTTATAAACCGAGATAAAAATTAGTTGCTCCCAACTGATCAAATCCTGAACAACACATGAGACCAGAGAAAAATTAATGATTCCTAGACCACAATTAGATGGTAACAACACATACAAATAAGAATAATTGAAGAAAAGATCACAAACATCAATAAAAAAATGGGCATTGGAGCAGCCGTTCATCCGCCAAGACCACTGGGCAGCCCCGTGAAGGCCCACGGTGCTTTCCTCGAGGTCTGGGTACAAGCTTCCAGTCATAACCCCAATCAACCATAGCAGCCGCCACGGTGCAAAGCATGTTTTCTAATTCATCTTTCTTATTGTATCTAATTTCCGTTGTGTAAACACACTGCAAGAGAAAAGCTTGCAGTATTTCAGACAAGCTCGGTTTGGTATGAAAGGAGGTTATGAGCTTGAAGAATTTCAGTAGATGGAGACTGACTGGTTGACATCGATATCAGTCTTACATGTTCCAAATAACCCAATGCCCCTTAGTGTATCCTGGCTTCCTTTCCCCTTGAAGCTACTTCCTCCTACCATTGTTACTCCGTACAAGTGGTAAAATGGATCTCATCCAGGGAGTAGGGTCCCACTCCACAGGAGGCACTCTACCCCACTTTTAGTAGCTGAGCACATGTAGTTTCTTGCTAGTATGAAACTTCAGGAAATGACTCTGTATGCTTTGTCCTGTTCATGGGCTAAGAGAGAAGGTGGCGGCTTCTATTTTCAGAAAAGTTCAGAGACAAAGTCCCTGGAGCTCTTCCTTGGCAGCTCTGAAGGGAACCTAGGAGGCAGATACTCTACTTGACTGCTCTCCTCCTGCTCCTTCTGTGGGTTCACCTGGGGTCCTTGCCCAGGTAAATGAAAAGCCGCGGGACTCTGTGATTCAGTGGAGGGAATGTGGCCAAGGAGAAGTAGCGTTCTGCAAGGATCTACGGGGACAGACCAAGGGCTATGTACGCTGCTAACTCCCCGATGTCCTTCCCTGGAGAAGGGAGGCAGAGGTTCCACCCCTCGGCGGTTTTACAGACAGAGGCTCCTTGGCAACCCCCTTTTCTCAGGTTATCCTTTTCGGTCATCTCACCCCTGCTCGCCCTGCCTGTGGTCTCAGAAAACAAGCCTTCTTAGCTGTGCTCCTCTCTGGAACAGCGTCCTGACTGTGAGGGCCAGGTCAAATCCCCTCAGATCCCCGAGGCCAGAGAACAGGGAGAGCATGTATGCCTCAGGCTCTCTGGGTTAAGGGACAGAGACAGGCTGTTCAGATCCAAGTACACAGAGTCCTGATTTGATCCTCGGGGTAATTGTCTCTAGACTGTAACCAGGTGCTTTGTAATGACAGTCCAACTGTGGGCAGAGGAGCTAGCAAAGATTGTCCCCCAAGGAACAAAGACCAGCCTGGCCCATTAGCACAAGTTTACACTAAAGGAACAGACTAAGTTGAAGGAAGGCATGCAGGGGCTGCTCTTCCTGATTTTATTTGTGATCACCAGAAACAGTTCTTCTGCACTATCTGTGCAAATGGACTAAAAGGTACAAAGTGATTAATGCAACAACAAAAAGTAAATAAGCATATGTTCTCTTTTTCTTTTCAAAACAAATCCTTCAATCTTTTTTATTTATTTATTTATTTATTTTTTAGAGACAAGGTCTCCCTCTGTCACCCAGGCTGGAGTGCAGTGGCATGAACATAGCTCACTGCAGCCTGGAACTCCTGGGCTCAAGTCATCCTCCTGCCTCAGCCTCCCAACTAGCTAGGACTATAGGCACTCACCACCACACCCAGCTAATTTTTTTATTTTTTCAAAAGATGAGGTCTGGATATGTTACCCACGCTGGTCTCGAACTCCTGGCCTCAAATGTTTCTCCTGCCTCGGCCTCCCAAAGTGCTGGGATTATAGGCTTGAACTATTTACCACAGCCAGCCACAAATTCTTGAATCTTATTTAAAAACAGATGATGCTAGAAGGTCATATGTTAGTAGAGGAAGTCTTGATGAGATAGAAACCTCCTTCAAGATTTCCAAGTTGACTCAAGAGGTAACTGCCTGGAGCTTAAAGTGTTCCTCAGTATCTCCTCTTACCTGTCTACTCTAGACCTTGAAAGGTATAACATCTAGGAAAACATCCATAGCAGGGGAGACCAAAAGCTTCCCATCACCCAACTCTAGAGGGCTCTGCTGCCTTCTGTCTGAACAAAGCTGGAAAAGGAGAACTCTTCTCACTGTCAGTCAATGGGCAAGCTTTTGAGTCCCCCATGCATCTACATCTAGGGTGAATAGAGACACCTCTCATCAATCTGCAACTGCAGTACAGGAGGGGGCAATTCCAATGCTCCTTCCTCCCTGACCGCCTTTGTTGCCCCCACTGCTGCTGCACTCACCTGTCAATGGCAATGGCCAGCAGGGCATTGGTGGAGACATAGAGAGAGACAGTGCGCAGGTAGTTGACAGAGGTGCACAGGATGTGGCCGTGCTCCCAGGAGAGCTGGCGCACCACATAGTAGTCCATCTCAAAGGGGCAGCAGACAATGGCCACCAGGAAATCCGAGATGGCCAGGTTGGCGATGAGCAGGTTGGTGAGATTGCGCAGTTTCTTGTAGCGGACCAGAGCAGCGATAAAGACGAAGTTGCCAATGCCACAGACCAGCATGATGCCCACCAGGGCCATCCCAATGACAATCTTGGCAGCAAAGAACGTCCGGGAATTGGTCACATCCTCATCTTCATCCAAAGGCATATCATAGTCACCATAGCTGAAGTTGAATGGGAAGGAAGCGGCATGGGCTCCATGAGGGTTGAGCGCAGAAAGGAAGCTGGTGGAGGTGTTGGTGGCATTGTCATCCATGAACCCCATGGTGGTCTCCATCTGGCCAGGTGGTGCTGTGAGCAACACTGCTCAGTATTCCCCGGAGCAATGTCTACAAGGCTGATATCACCCCTCTCTGCTATCAGCCAGCTCTCCATTAATGAGTCAGAATGTCTCTGCCAGCATCTTTGGGGTATGGTGTCTGAGCTCCATTCTAAACCTTTGAAAGACATACAAACAGTTGGCTACATGTTGGAGTAAAGCTGGCCAAATTTAAAACCACTCTGTAACCTAAGCAGATCTATTAGCTACCTGCCCAGAGTGAATATAGGGTGATGGAGTAGAAATAAAGGAACCAATGGGAGAAAATGAAGGAAAACCACATGCATTGAACATAGGGAAGGGTGGATTGCTATAGAGACAATCAAGCACTGGCTCAGTTGATTTCTATTCCACTGAAGACTCAGAAATGTTGCACCTTTTCTCAAGGACAAAAGTTGGGAGTGTGGGGAGGCTGAAGAGTAAGAAATTACTTTAAATGCTCTTTAAGAGGGAGGGCTTTCAGACAAGCCTGTCTGCTCTCCTTGCTCTTCTGGCAAAACATGGCTCTAAAATCACGAGCCATAGAACAGCCACCTTCCTCTCTCTTTGCTGGACTTCGTGTTCCCACATCAGAACCTGCTGTGACCCTAGAAACTGGAAACAGCATTTATGAAGGTCTGTCCCCAGGCAGAAGCTGTAGGGTAAAGTCACAACCTGTGACTAACCAAGTGATGAGAATGGGGACTCTAGAGCAAAATTTTTCCTTGGCTGGTTGAGTGTCCAGAGGTAAATAGCTTAAACACTCAGAGGTTCAACATCTGCCAGGCAGGAGATCAATAATGTCTGCACAGCCTGGAGCTCCCTGGAGGAGAGCCTTACACCCTAGAACTGCAAGGAGTTACTACTGAGCTCTCAGGCCTCCTCCGTCAGCTGCAAGGAAGAGGAGCGAAATCCTGGTACAGGGACTCCACCACACCACATAATGGGGCAGGGGTGAGGGGTCTCGGGGAGTGTCAGCTGCCCTGGTGAGCACAGGGAGGCAGCCAGAGTCTCCCTATCCCCTGCCCTCTCCCTGCAGTCCCTCCCAAACCCTGAAGACATCAGACCAGCGAGTGGGACATAGAAGGAGAGCTGAGGTCTGGAGAGCACCCTAAAACAAATGTCAGGAGAACAGAGGGAAGAATGCAAGCCTGAGTTTCCTGGGAAAGGGAGATGAGGAAGATGCCCAGGACCCGACCTCCCCACCCCCAGGAAAGCCTGCTCTCCATATTCCTCCAAGCCAAAACATCTGGAGCCTGTCTTCTTGGGGCCAGGGTTAAAGTCCCTCTGTGCCCCAGCGAGACTCAGCCCCACTGCTGCCTCTCCTTGCCTCTCTTTCCCAACTCCTTCCCCTAATTTTTTCCTTCCTCTGAGCTCTCAATTCTGTTTGGCTCAGCCCTTGCCCTCTGCCCCTGTCAAGGAGGAGAAGCAGAACTCAGCCGAAAAGAAGGAGGTGGGCAGGCTTGGAGCCCAGGCGGGACAGGCCCCACTCCTTGCAGGCCCCGTGGCTCACAGGGGCATGCCACTCCTGGAGGGGTACCCCTACAAGCATGCTACCTGAAGGCTTAAAGTAGTGTTTAAAAGCAAAGAATATAGAAACTTCGGGGGTGGAGAGGAGGGCGTCACGAGATTAAGGATGAATGTCCAGCCGTCTTTTCTCCTTTATTCTCACCGTTCAGAGAGGAACCCCAGTCCTACCCCCACCTGGTGACCTCTCGATCTCTGGGAGCCTCTCTCACAAACACCTGCTGACAAGTCCCCCGCCTGCTCCCAACTTTCCCCCTGGAGCCTGGGCGGCTTCCCCTAAGGACAGAGGAGGGGAAGCCTGGCTCTCCTGAAGAAACGCACAGGAATGAATCCCTTGCAAAGCCCCCTCTTTACTCAGAAGCCCCCGCGCCCCACGGCCGCAGGCGGTGGAGCGCGGGGTCCCTGGAGCATCCTCCCCGGGAGGGCGGGCTCTGTACCTGCGGCATCGCGGAGCCCAGCGGGCAAGGTCCAGGTTTCTTATTCCGGGGCCGTAACAGGAGACGCTTCTCCCAGAAGCCGGCAGGCGGAGGGCAGGTCCCCGCTCCCTTCCTCCTCTGCTCCGGGCTCTCCCGGCTCTGGCTGCGGAGTTACGCTCGCGCCGCCGCTGCAGATCCCCCGGCCCGGCCCGCCCCGGACTCCCTGTCCCCGCCTCCGGTGGCCGTGGGGCGCCAAGGTGCCGGCTCCAGGCGAGGCGTGTCGGGGGTCGCCCGGGCCAGCGGGGCTGCGGAGGCCGGGATGGCCCTGGACGGGAGTGTCCGGAGCGCCCAGGCTGCCGCTCGCGACGAGGACGCGCGGGAGGGAGCCGGGCCAGGCGGGCGGCGCGTTGCCGGGCTCAGGCTTCGAAACGGCCGCCCGGGGCGGGAACGGGGCCGCTGGGGCTCCGGGCAGGGTTCTGCGTCAACCCCGAGCCGGGGGCACCCATGCGGGGCGGCTGTGCCCGCCTCGGGGCACCGGGCTCCTCGGCGGCTCACCTTGGCAGCCCAGCGCCGTCTGAGTGGGTGGATACGGCCCCACTCAGCCGCGAGCTTGCAAAGGACCGAGGAGCCTCCCCCGCTGTCCACACACCTCCTCAGGGGACACGCAGGGGCCGACCCCCACCTGGTCCCCTGGGCCAGCCTGACTGGACACCAAGGCAATCTTCGTTGCCAGCTGCCCTACCTCTCCGTAAAAGAGGCTCAGAGAAGTGCTTCCTAGAGAGCAAACAAGGGGGCGGGGTAGCACACTGGAGAGAGGAAGGACCCCCGCCCAGGGATGTCTGCTCAGAAGACTGGGACGGACAGCGCTGACTTACAGAGCACAGTTTACCTTTACAAGCCCATAGATTCCTCAAAAAATGAGGCATACAGTCCCGCAATCCCACTCCAAGGTATGTAACCCCAAACTATTGAAAGCAGGGACACACATACACCAATGTTCATGGCAGCACTATTCACAGTAACCAAAAGACAGAAACAACCCAAATGTCCATCAGCTAAGTTGATGAACAAAATACATATAGTATATGCACGCAATAGAATATTATTCAGCTATAAAAAGAAATGAAAACTGTTGGTGAGAATGTGGAGAAACTGGAACCCTGTGCACTGTTGGTAGGAAAGTAAAGTGGTGCAGCCACTGTAGAAAACAGTATAGTGTTTCCTCAAAAAATTAAAAAATACAATTACCATATGATCTAGTGTTTCCACTTCTGGCTGTCTAACCCAAAAAAATAAAAGCAAGGTGATATGGTTTGGCTGTGTCCCCACCCAAATCTCAGCTTGAATTGTATCTCCCAGAATTCCCATGTGTTGTGGGAGGGACCCAGGGGAAGGTAATTGAATCATGGGAGCTTGTTTTTCGCATGCTATTCTCGTGATGGTGAACAAGTCTCATGAGATCCGATGGGTTTATCAGGGGTTTCCGCTTTTGCTTCTCCCTCATTTTTCTCTTGATGCCACCATGTAAGAAGTGCCTTTTGCCTCCCACCATGGTACTGAGGCCTCCCCAGCCACGTGGAACTGTAAGTCCAATTAAACCTCTTTTTGTTCCCAGTTTCCAGTATGTCTTTATCAGCAGCATGAAAATGAACTAATACACAGGGTCTCAAAGGCATGTTTGTACATCCATGTTCATAGCAGCATTATTCACAATAGGGAAGACATGGAAACAATCCAAATGTCCATCAATGATAAAGGGATAAGCAAAATGCTCCACATATACATGCACACTTACATGGGAACTTCCAAAAATTTGTGGGAAAATGGAATTAAAAGATAAAAATAAAAAATATATAAACTTTAGCTCTCAACATAAGCTCCACCACATTCAGGATGCTTTTGTGATGCTGCCAGCCATTTAGTCCATCCCTAAAGGACTGAGGATCCTGGGAATTTTTCTGTTTTATTTCTTTATTTTTAATTTTTTGTTGAAACAGAGTTGGGCTAGGTTGCCCAGGGTGGTCTCAAACTCATGGCCTCAAGCAGTCCTCTCACCTCAGCCTCCCAAAGTGCTGGGATTACAAGCATGAGCCACCAGGCCTGGCATGGGTCCTGGGAACTTAACCATATCAATGAAGCCTTTTTTTTTTTTTTTACATTATTAACATAAGAAAAATGGCTGCTCCTTAAAGACTTTTGAAGATTAGGAAATGAAGTCAGAAAGAGCCAAATCAGGACTGTAAGATGGATGGCTAGTGATTTCTCATTGAAACTCTTGCAAAATTGCCCTTGTTTGATTAGAGGAACGAACAGGAGTATTGTCATGGTGAAGGACTCTTTGGTGAAGCTTTTGCAGGCATTGTTTCTGCTAAAGCTTCGGCTAATTTCTCAAAATACCCTCATAATAAGCAGATATTTCATTCTTTGGCCTTCTACAGAAAACCACATGCAAAATACTGTGAGCATCCCCCAAAAAACTATTGCCATGACCTTTGCTCTTGATTAGTTTGCTTTTGCTTTGTCTGGACCACTCCCACCTCTTGGTAGCCATTGCTTTGATTGTGCTTTGTCTTCTGGATCACACTAGTAAAGCCCTGTTTCTTCTGTCATTACAGTTCTTCAAAGAAATCTTTCATGATCTTACCCACTTGTTTCATATTTCCATTGAAAGCTCTACGCTTATCTACAGCTGATCTGGGCACAATTTTGGTACCCATCAAGTGGAAAGTGTGCTTAACTTTAATTTGCCAGTCAGAAATGAGTGAGTTCAACCAATTGAAGTGTCTGTGGTGTTGGTTATTGTTTGTGCTGTTAATCATCAGTCCTCTTCAATTAGGGCATGAATAAGATTAATTTTTTTCTCATAAATCATGTGGATGGTCTGCTGCTACAGACGTCATCTTCAACATCCTCTCGTCCCTTCCTGAAATGAGTATCCATTTGTAAACTGCTGATATCTTTGGGTCATTGCCCACAAAAAGCTTTTCGTAAAGTATCAGTGATTTCTCCATTCTTCCACCAAGCTTCACTGTAAATTTCATGTTTGCCCTTGCTTCAGTTTTTCAGAATTCGTGTTCCTCTGATAGGGGCTCTTTTCAAACTGGTATCTTATCCTTCTTAGTGACTCAAACTAGATCCTGTTTAGACATGTTGTAATAAATGTGTACAAGTTTATTTGGGTGCAAAAAATTTTTGAAATCCATGCTTACTTTTTTCATAATATGCATTTTCCATGGATTTTTGAAGCCCCTTCATGTGTATGTGTGTGTGTGTATATACACAGAATGGAATATTATTCAGCCTTCAAAGGGAATGAAATCCTGACATATGCTACAACATGGATAAACCTTGAAGACATTGTACTAAGTGAAATAAGCCAGTCACACAAGACAAATACTGTATGATTCCACTTACATGAGGTAGCTAGAGTAGTCAAATTCATAGAGACAGAAAGCAGGATGATGGTTGCTTAGGTCTTGGGGAAGGAGGAATGGGGAGCTGTTGTTTAATTGGTACAAAGTTTCAGCTTTGCAAAATGAAAAGAATTATGAAAATGGAGAGTGGTAATGGTTGTACAACAATATGAAGGTACTTAATACCACTGAACTGTATATGTAAAAACCGTTAAGATGGTAAATAGTTTTTTTCACTTTACCACAATGAGAAAATGGGGAAAAAAGGAATGATGTACTGACACATGCTACAACATGGGTGAATCTTGAAAACATAATGCTAAGTTAATAAGCCTATCACAAAAAACAAACATTGAATGATTCCACATATGTAAGATACTTAAAATAGGCAAATTCATAAAGTCAGAAGGTAGAACGGTTGTTACCAGGGGCTGAAGGGGGAGGGGAAATAGTAGATTATTATCTGATGGGTTCAGAGTTTCCGTTTGGGATGATGAAAAGGTTCTGGCAATGTATAGTGGTGATGGTTGTACAACATTGTCAATGCATTCATGTCACTGAATTGTAACTTAAACAGTTAACATGGTGAATTTTATGTTATGTGTATTTTACATATGCAGCCATGCATCACTTAACAATGAGGATACATTCTGAGAAATGCATCATTAGGCAATTTCATTGTGTGAATATCATAGAGTGTACTTAACACAAACCTAAATGGTATAGCCTACTACACACCTAGTCTGTATGGTATAGCCTAGTGCTCCTAGGCTACAAATTGGAACAGTATGCTACTATACTGAATACTGTAGGCAATGGTAATTCAATGGTAAACATATCTAAACATAGAAAAAGTACAGTAAAAATATGGTATTATAATCTTATGGCACCACCATCATATATGTGGTTCATCTTTGATCAAAACATCATTATGCAGCCCATGACTGTATCTATCTCCTATAGTATAGCTCAGACCTCCTTACCAAGGCAACCACAAAGGCC
This sequence comes from Macaca thibetana thibetana, assembly GCF_024542745.1. Taxonomy (NCBI): domain Eukaryota; kingdom Metazoa; phylum Chordata; class Mammalia; order Primates; family Cercopithecidae; genus Macaca; species Macaca thibetana. Next base: position 38,395,911 of record NC_065590.1, read on the forward strand.
TATACAACGTTGGTCTCCAATTTTCTGTAGTGGAAAGAGAGTGCTACCTGGGATTTGGATCTTTAGTACATTTTGCCACTATCAAAATATACTAAATGTACAAAATGTATATGACTTTAGGCAAGTCATGTACCTTTTCTGGTGTTCTCTTTCCTCATTTACAAAATGAATGAGTTGAACTTGCACTAGGAAATCACTGCCAAGTTCCAATACTTCATGCAGTATCTTCCCCTGGCCCATATACCTCCCTGGACACTTTCTCCTGTCATTTGCAAAAATGTCGCAGCAGTTTCATGTCTCTGAGGCTCATGTCACCTGGAAAGTGGAAGAGGACAGTGGTAAAGAGCATAAGATAAGGAGTCCACTGCCTCCTTTCTGCCTAGTTCTGCACATGTGAACGGTGTCACCTTGGACAGTGTGGTAACTAAAACCTAGCCTTCCTCATTTGGAATTAAGAATGACAATAGCGGCCGGGCGTGGTGGCCCAAGCCTGTAATCCCAGCATTTTGGGAGGCCAAGACGGGTGGATCACAAGGTCAGGAGATCGAGACCATCCTGGCTAACACGGTGAAACCCCGTCTCTACTAAAAAAAATACAAAAAAATAGCTGGGGGAGGTGGCAGGCGCCTGTAGTCCCAGCTACTCGGGAGGCTGAGGCAGGAGAATGGCGTAAACCTGGGAGGCGGAGCTTGCAGTGAGCTGAGATCCGGCCACTTGCACTCCAGCCTGGGCGACAGAGCAAGACTCCGTCTCAAAATAAAATAAAATAAAATAAAAAAGAATGACAATAGCTTCTACTTCATAAGGTTGTGGTGAGGATTAAATAAAATAAGATGGGTTATATGCTTAGCACAATGCCTGGCACTTAGCAGGCACCTGAGAAATGCCAGCTATTACTATTCCTTGGTGATTCTTTCTATATCTGGCCCTGTATGGGGTTGTAACTAATCTTGAGACTTTGCTCACATGTCATTTCTTCCAGGAAGCACTCCTTAATTCCTCCAATGGTTTTCACGTCTTCCTTACTTCTTGGTGGTTCTCTTTAAATGCACTTTTGTGCACAAAAATTTGCTTTCCATCTTGCACTCCTTCTGAGAAGGAACTATGTCTCATTCATTTTTGCATCCTATTCTGCAATGTTTTTCAGATTTGCCTGATTATACAAATTATCTGAAGTGGTAGTTGAACCTACTGATTCCTAAGTTCCACTTCAAACCAAGGGAAGGGGCCTAGACATCTAAATGTTTAATCAGCACCCCAAGTGATTTTTTTTCTTTAGAGTCAGGGTCTCACTCTGTCTGTCACCCAGGTTGGAATGCAGTGGCACAATCATAGCTCACTGCAGCCTCAACCTCCTGGGCTCAAGCCATCCTCCCACCACAGCCTTTCAGGGTAGCTATGACTGCAGGTGCGTGCCATTATGCCCAGCTAAGTTTTTCAGATTTTTTTGTAGAGATGTGGCCTCATTATGTTGCTCAGGCTGGTCTCAAACTCCTGGCTTTAAGCAACCCTCCACCTTGGCCTCCCAAAGTGCTGGGATTACAGGTATGGCCACTGCACCCAGCTCCAGGTGATTCTTATTAACAAGTGAGTTTGGGAATCTAAGAACTTACAACAGAGCTTGGCACAAGATACACAAATGTTCATTTGTCATTCCATGTAGCATATGTCTTCCTGACTGCATTTGTCTCTACTCAAAAATAAAAAACAATGCTGGTTTGATAAGAATGATTGTGATAAAATTGATAGCCTCTAGAATTGATGAGGTATCATGGAATGCATTCGTTATCTAATACTGTATAACAAATCACCCCAAAACACAGCAACTTAAAACAAATACATTGTCTCATAGATTCTGAGGGTTAAGAATCTGGGAGTGGCTGAGTTGGGTGATCCCAACCTCTAGGTCTGTCATGATATTGGAACCAAGCTGTCAGCCAGGGCTGCAGTCTCATCTGAGTGTTCAAGTGAGGGAGGATGCACCTCAAACCTCACTTATGTGGTTGTTGTCAGGCCTCAGTTTTTTCACTGGCTATTGCTGGAGACTTTAGTTCCTCACCATGTGGGCATAGCTCTAGATTTCCTGGGTGACTTCACAACGTGGCAGTGAAACTCTCCTACATGTGCTATATGCTGTTCATCACAAAACAAACGCTGGTACAATGTGGAAGAGGAGCCATACAGGTGTGCGGATGCCAAGAGGTGGAACCACTGGAGGCTAACACGGAGGTCATCTTGGAGGCTGACTACCACACAGAACTTAGAATTTTCCTTTTCAACTTCAAAGATCTGGCAAGAAATGGTATTTGAGGCTAATAATGAGTTTAGCCACAATGAAGATATGTTTGACCTTCAGAGTAGGGAGGTGGTGGATACCTTCTCAGGACAGAGTCAGGAGGGCATAACTGGGGTGATTTATTGGCCTAGCCCCTCCTTAGGGGAAGTGGAATAATGGGAGTAGATGCAGTCTGGCAGGCTCTTTGCACTGCAAGCCCTGCTGGGGACTCATTAGAAGGGTTTGGGTGACCGCATGTTATTTTCCATCCCTCCCTTCCTTCTCCTCTATCTGAGAAACAAGCATCTATCTGGGGTCCTCTGAGGAGTTAATCCTATTAGAATTTCAATGGTCTGTCTCTGTGACCAGGGCTAACTTGGCTTAAAGCAAAATCTGGAACTCAATTTTTTTTTTTAAGAAAGGAAAACAAAATCTGAGCCTGGCACAGTGGCTCATGCCTCTAATCTAACCCTTCGGGAGACCAAAGCAAGAGAATCGCTCGAACCCAGGAGTTTGGGACCAGACTAGGCAACATAGTAGGATCTGTCTCTACAAAAAATGCAAAACTTATTAAGTCATGGTGGTGCATGCCTTTAGTCCCAGCTGCTCTGAGGTAGGAGAATCACTTGAGCTTGGCAGGTCAAGGCTTCAGTGAACAACTGTGATGGCACCACTGCACTCCTGCCTGGGTGACAGAGCAAGACTGTCTTTCTGTCTCGCTCTCGCTCTCTCTCTCTTTCTCTCCCTCTCTCTCTCTCTCTCTCTCTCTTTCTCTCCCTCTCTCTCTCTCTCTCTCTCTGTCTCTCTCTCTCTCACACACACACAATCTGGAACTCCACTGATAAAATTGTTTAACTTGTTGCCCTAAGGATGCCAAAAGCCTGGAAATTTTGTCTGTGATTAGATTCCGTGGGCACAAGAGCCAGAAGGGCCTTGCTTCACCCTGCCCACAGAGAGATCTATAATATCTGAGAGAATTTGCTATCCCAGGGAGTGCTGGCCACACATGATCCAAATAACTGGTTTGGGAAGTACTTCCTTTGCAGAGGCTCATCCACTCTAAATGATGTCCATGGGCTACTTCGGATGTTTTTCTTTCCTATTCCACTGGCAAGAATCATCCCAAAGGCCTTTTGAGTTCTCGCTTTTTCATCATTTTATTCTATAATTATGCCCCTTGGGTTCAGACGTGAACATTTTTAACATCTTAGGGCTGTTCTTCAGCCATGCAACTCCTATTGCATGTGTCAACTCTAATGCCTCAGAGAAACTCAATTCAAGGAGGGCCTTAGAGGTCATTCAGTGAACATGCATGTTGAGAAAGGAGCCAACAGATTTTCAAATGGGGAAACTACTGGCCCAATGTACTGGCAGATTTCAGGGCTCGTGTAGGAATCCCAGTCTCAGAGCTCATATAAGAATCCAGCCCCTGCCATCCCCCGCCCTGCACTCCTCTGGCCCACCATGCTCACAACGCATATCTCCCTGTCCTCAGTTTGCCCTCCTTTCCCTGATCCTTGGCTCCAGAGTCCAGTCACAATTTCTCCTGTCTGACAAATTTACTAAATCAGCTTATTTTCTGCTTTCATCAGATTTGTTCTCCAGCATACACTCATCTAATGCTATGAAAGAAATAAAGGATTCCTGGAAGATGCCAGAGCTGGCTTAGAACTCATCCTGCTTCCTTTTCCAATTACCTCTGCAGCGTGTGAGCCAGTAAGCTTGACTGGTCTCCCAAAGCCCACTCAGCTGATCAGGTGGGCTCCTCCCCACCGGTCCTCTCCACCTCCCCACACCCCCAGGAGGAAGACTCAGATAGGTACAGGCACACGCCTCTCCTTCCTGATGGGGGTCCAAACACCCGAACAGTGTTAACTCTTTCATTAGTTTCACTCACCTAATTCTGCCCCGAACACATTTTCCATGGGATTACTTTGGAAGTTGGCAAACTATTCATATGTTTATCCACAAGAATAAACAGGTAATAGCTTACAAGAATTTTTTGTAAAAGAAGAGCAGTAGGAGAAAATTTGCTGTATTAATATCAAAATATAAGAAATAATGAGTGTAAATGTAAGATGTACCTGCTATCAAGGTCTGGATATGCCTTGGCATGAAGTCTGATAGCTCAGTGGAATCGCCATTCTGGAGTATTTTACATGCAGACAGTTGAGGAGACAAGTAAAGGTCAGAGACAGAGCCCACACATGGTATCTGCTCAGATTCTGGTCTTCCTGACTAAGTCCCATAGTGACAGGGCCATGGGCAGTGGGACTCTGGGAGACAGGAGAACACAGGTAGTGCTGCTTGGGGCTTCTGGTGCAGAGGGGAAAGGAAAGGCCTCTCCTTGAGAAATATGGCCTGATTTTAATGCAGTGAGGGCCACGTGAAATGCCACAGTGCCCTGGTACCTTGAGGTTACAGCTTCTGAAGGCATGAGATGGATCTTTGCTACTGACTTGGTGCAATCTTAGGGAAAGTAGCACAAAGATCTACTGGATAGAACACTTCTTTGTGTCTTCCTAGCTCCTGGGGGTGCCGTCGACCTGTGGCCTTCCTCCAGGTACAGCTGCATCTCTCCAGTCCCTGCCTCCGCCATGATGTGGTGTTCTTCCTGTGTCTCTGTCTTCAGATGGCCTCTTTCTCTTCCAAGGACACCGGTCATATTGAATTACCACCCACCCTAATGACCTCAACTTAACCCAATTACATCTTCGAATACCACATTTCTAAATAAGGTTACATTCACAGGTACTGGGGGTTAGGATTTCAACATACTTTTTTGGGGAACACAATTTAACTTATACCAAGTATGTTATGATACATATATGTGTGATGGAACCATATAGCTATCAAAAATAGCTATCAAACACCACATAGCTATCAAAAACGGGGCTGTGAGGCTGGGCGGCGGGTGACTCACGCCTGTAATTCCAGAACCTTGGGAGGCCAAAGTGGGAGGATCGCTTGAGCAGTTCAAGACCAGCCTGGGCAACATAGTGAGGGGCCCATCTCTACAAAATTGGTTTTTAAAAAATGGGATCTATGCTATTAAATGTCAGTATAGGAAGACAGTGGTTACCCTTGGGAGAGAAAGGTGACTAGAAAGAGCCAGTCAGGGAGCTTTTCAGGTGCTAACAATATTCTGTTTTTTGATCTGGTAGCTCATGATAAGGTTGTGTTCAGCTGATAAAAATTCATCCTGCTGTATACTTATGAAATGTGTACTTTTCTGAATGTACAGTATATCTCAAGGAAATGTTCATTGGGACATGGTGCTGCAAAGGTATATTGATTGGCATGGAAAGATAGTCATGATATATTACGGGATGGAAAAACATTAGGCTGCAAAACCATATTGCAATATGATTCCATTTGGAGGGGAAATGTATCCATAGAAGAAAACGTCTGGAGGGACAAAGCAAGCTGCTGACATTCAACTCAGAGTGGAAAGAAAATGCAAGTGTTTTTCTCTTCCTTTCAATTATCTGCATGTTCTGATTTTTAAAACGAACCTATATTATTTGTGTAATGCTTTAACTCTCATAAATGAAAAAAGGATGAAGTAACTAATAACGATAAATAGAGGACCCAACTCGTAGGGAAAATTATTTCTTTAGATTTTCTCTCATGCTGTAGTCCAAAACGCAATATGGAAAGTTTAAAGGGTTAAATCCCAAAAGTCAAAAACTGGGGAGCTAAACATTGGGTACTGATGGCTATAAAGATGGCAACAACAGACGCTGGGGACTACAGAGGGGAAGGGAGAGAGGAGGACAATGACTGAAAAACTAACTGTTGGATACTATGCTCAGTACCTGGGTGATGAGATCGTTCATACTCCAAACCTCAGCATCACATTAAATACCTAGGTAACAAACCTGCCCATGTACCCCTTGAATCTAAAATAAAAATTGAAAAAGAGAGAGAGAGAAAGTAGAGTATGTAACAGCGTTATGCTATGTCAATGCAGATAATAACTATTTAAAAACTGAGAGACAATGAAGAGGGCATATTCAAAAATATTTCAGACTGTTTTCAGTAATCATATGGGGATTGACAGTATTAACATTTGTATTTCAGGAGTATTGTATATGTATTTTTGAATAAAGCAAATAAATAATTATGATATTTCCTATTATTATCTATACTTGGAATCCAAGGGTCTTACTGTGGAGGAAAGGAAATACGCAACTGAAAAAAAAGTCAAAAACTGAAAGAAAATGTTGATAAACATTTATCTGATTTCAGAGTGGTGAAGGCTTTACTATGCAAAAAAAAGAAAAAAAAGCAATAGATTATATCCCAAAGGAGAAGATTGATAGATATTTCTGCATTAAAATGCAAACATTTGGAAGTCAGCAAAATCATAAACAAAACTAAAAGATAAATGTCAAACCAAAAAAAAATTTATGATGGATATAGCCAACAAAAGGTCAACATCCTTAATATATGAAGTACTGTTATATTCTAATAAGGAAAACACTCATATCTCAAAGGCAATGGGCAAAATGCCCAAATAGGCAATTAACACAAAATAAATACAAATAACAATACAATGTATTTAAAAATATTTATCTTTACCAGTAATCAAAGAAATGCCACCTATAAACAATGAGATACCATTTTGTCTATCAAGTTAGCCAGGAACATAAACTGTAAACATGGAAACTGGATTAGTAAATTCAATTAAGAGTTCAAACAAACAGCCTGTAGCTTTGGAAGTATCTTGAGCTTTTTCAGATTCTTCAGCCTTTCTGCATTCTGCCCAGAGTTGCTTTGTAATAAATCTAGGTTGATGCAGTTGATTCCACACAACCATTTTCCCCTCTTCTGATTTTAGATCTGCTTGACATTTGTTTGAGCTGCCGCCAGGAAAACAGTCAGAGGCACCAGGCCAAGAAGATGACATCATTTGAAGTCAAGTCAACTGTCTGAGTTCTGTGCTGACCGCCTGTACTTGAAAAGAGACATGCTCAGGAGAAGGATGAACTCAAATTACACCTAGGATATCTTAGTTTAAAATGTGTAATTAGTCTTTCATGTGGTGTACTGAATAAATTTCAAAACTTGTCTTACATTCAGATCGTTTTCGAGTGGCACACGCATGTGTGTGTGTGTGTGTTCATGCACGTGTATGTTGGAAGGAGTGAAATACATGCCAAAGCCCCTTTTATTACTGGCCAAAAGCCAGGCTCTAGCAATACAGTTGGCCTAATAAAACCACCTTCAATGTTTATTAACCACTAATTTTTATTACTGGTTTATTTCAAAGTTTATTAACCAGAGCACTGTGAAAATGAGAGGACTGGGAATATTGAGACAAAAGGGACTAAGACTTTCTATAAAGTATGTAAAGTAGAATGAAAGCCACCACTTAGTAAGAAGGGGTTGAAAAAAGAGTTGAAATTGCTAAGACAAAAACGCCACTTTGTATGGAAGCACCTTGCCCTCAACTCCTTGGCCTTCTCATCAGCTTTTTCCTTGTTGGTGCTGTCATCTTATCCGAGCTCAGGTGTGTCCAGAGCTCCTGCTCACCTGTGCCCGTTTCTCTCTTTCTCTTTCTCTTTGTCACTGCATCAAACACTATCTTCATAAACAAGGATGTGTGTGTGTGTGTGTGTGTGTGATGTTTAACTCAGCATAGTACATGATGTATATATTTCCAATGTGATATAATTTGGATAGGTGTCCCCTCTAAATCTCATGTCAAATTGTAATCCCCCGTGTTGGAGGTGGGGCCTAGTGGGAGGAAATTGAATCACAGGGGTGAATTTGCCATGAATGGTTTAGGACCATCCTCTTGGTGCTGTTCTTGCGAGATCTTGTCCTTTAAAGGTGTGTGGCATCTCCCCGCTCCCTCTTACTCCTGCTTTTACCATGTGATGTGCCGGGGTGCTCCCCCTTTGCCTTCTGCTATGATTGGAAGCTCCTGAGGCCCCTCTAGGAGCGCATGCCACTCTGTTCCTTATAGAGCCTACAGAACTGTGAGCCAATTAAACATCTTTTCTTATTACCCAGTCTCAGGTATTTATTTATAGCAATGCAAGAATGGCTTCACATACACACACACACAGACACACATACACACACAATGTCTTCAAGTTTTGCCTGTAGTCACAAAAGTCATATGTATTGTAAAAACAATTTCAAACCATACAAAGTATAAAAAACAAAAATTCTCACACTTAACCTTTATTCCTAATTCCACTATTAGCAGTTTTGGTACAGGTACTTTCCTAAATACAGAGTGTCTTAAAATAACCTTTTACAGAATTCATTAATGTGATATTAGCATATGTTCATATATATTTGAACCAATACAGGTAATAGACTGTGAAGTCACAAACGCTCAAAATACCCACCTCAGTGCCAGAGCATTAGTTTAACATTCTAGTGGCGTACATGGTTAGTCAGAATACTGTCTATGGGCCGGGCATGATTCTTTGTGACATCAGGGTTAGCGAGGTCTTCTGTACTGCCAAATTTGCCAGTTTACTCCACAAGAACAAAGAGAACAGGGCTTAGGATACGAAAGTGCCTTAGAGAATCTTGGCGTTTTCCTGGGAGGACACTGTAAAAACAAGAAGGCAGTTCTTATAATGGGTTGACTTACAGGCTCAGTGGCATTGACACCAAACGGTAAAATTAATGTGATCTCATTTTGTACATTAGTGAAGTGAACAAATCAGGGGGATTTCATATATGTGTGTGTGTGTGCGTGTGTGTGTGTGTGTGTATCAGGGAGATTGTATATACATATATTATATACTTTTATTATTTTTATTTATTTATTTATTTATTTATTTTGAGACGGAATCTTGCTCTGTCACCCAGGCTGGAGTGCAGTGGCGCAATCTCGGCTCACTGCAAGCTCCACCTCCCGGGTTCACGCCATTCTCCTGCCTCAGCCTCCCGAGTAGCTGGGACTACAGGCGCCCGCCACCACGCCTGGCTAATTTTTTGTATTTTTCGTGGAGACGGGGTTTCACCACGTTAGCCAGGATGGTCTCGATCTCCTGACCTCATGATCCGCCCACCTCGGCCTCCCAAAGTGCTGGGATTACAGGCGTGAGCCACCGCACCTAGCCTGTTATATACTTTTATTAAACAAAAAAGTAGGTTGGGCACAGTGGTTCACACCTGTAATACCAGCACTTTGGGTGGCCAAGGCCTAGGAGTTTGAGACCAGCCTGGGCAACATAGCAAGACCTTGTCTCTACTGAAAATAAAAACTAACTACTTGGGAGGTTAAGATGGGAGGATTGCTTGAATCTGGGAGGTTGGGGCTGCAGTGAGCCTTGATCATGCTACTGCACTCCAGCCTGGGTGACAGAGCAAGACCCTGTCTCATATAAATATATATGTTATATTATTTTCTGCAGTTTGCTTTATTTACTTATCGGTGTGATATCCTTTCTATACCACTGCATATATAATGGATTTATCTCATTCTTTTTAATTGCTCAATTTAGTGGTCCATTGTATGGATATACCTCAATTTCTTACCTACTGGTAAATATTTTTTTGCTTCCAGTTTTTTAAGATTATCAACTGTGACTCCATATCTCGACTTCTCTAATACTAGTTATTACCAGTTGTTTTACAAAGGATGTTTTTCATTTATTATGGTGATCAAGCTATAAGCTTTAGGATTGAGCTTCTATAGTAGAATTGTAGTAGCCTGATGGTGAGTGGGAGAGATATTTGGGGAACAGACTGATCTTTCCTGGAGCCACAGAAATTGGAAAATTAGTTAACTCTTTGCTAATGAACCACTCCACACTCTCCTCCAGTCTGCTCAGGCTTCGCTGAAACCGCTCCCCATTCCACCGTCTACTGGGTGAGGCAGTGCAGAGTGCAGCCCATACAAAACGCAGACAGGTAGTTGAATGGCGACTGAAGCTCAGTCCATGTGCCTCATGCCATGCTGATAGCCTTTCTGTGGTCCGAGTGCACCTAGTAAAAGAGGCATCATTTCTAGTTTGCACAGAGGCATATTAAGCACTAGGAGTGGCCCAGATTTTGTCCATTGGATCAATCCTTGGCCTTATTTTAAAGCCTGTGCTTTATCAGTTCAGCTTGCCAGTTGATGATCATTTACATCTCATTTGACATTCCACCATTCTATATTCACTTAAATGAAGAGGACCCAGCATGAGGCTGGAAGGCTAGAGTACACAGTTCGCATTTCTACTCTGTTGTTATCTGTATGATGGTGTGAAACTTGCTTACCTTCTCTCACATTCAGCTTTGGCATAATCTCTAAGGTCCCTTCCAGCTCTAAAGCTGCATGAATCTTTGTGACATCGGGTCAGAGATGTCCTCTGCACTGCCAAATTTGTTCCAAGTCAATGAAGTGAGTTCCCCGGGCTTTGAGACACAGCCCCTATCACTGAATGAGTATCGTAGGAAAAGCCAGAAAGCCTACTTTGACACCATTGACCACACTCTCACTGAAGCGGATCAGCTTTGCTCCCATATGCTTTAGACCCTGGTGCATATTCCTGAAGATATCCTTTGGTTGCCACAGAACCCATTCTGCTCCACCTTCTGAAACTTCCAATGGTAGTCCTCAAGCTTGTTTTGTAGATGAAAGATGGTTTGGGAAGATTTCAGGTTCTTGTCAGAGACCTGTTTGATGTGGACCACCTGTTGCTTGCTTGCACTATTGGCAAGCTTTAAGTACTTGTCAACGTCATCCTTTGAGCTGTTGGTACAATGTCAATCTATTCTGTAAGCTTCAGGATCTCCTCTTGCAGGGTAGCAATAGCAGCTTTTGTGCACTGAGCACCTAGTGTTCCATCGATGAGGCCTGTGTGGATGTTGCCATCAGTGTTGGTGGACATTGCACTAGAGATCTGAACAAGGGTGCTTACTTCCAAATGCTCCATCTATTCTGCAGTTGCCTCCTCTCCTGGTTGACAAGTAGCAGCAGCACAAGCTATTTCCACCACAGCTGAGCTGCTAGGAGCATTAGTCACAGATGAAGAAGACCTAGGTTGGTTTGACTGCTTGATAGCTGCCGTATCCTGGCCGTATAACCTACTGATTTTGAGACTTTCTTTTGAGGCCTCTGGCTTGCCCTGCCTGCCATAAAAATTTCTCTTGTCTTCATCTTGAGTGGTACTTGGATTTGTTGCAGGAACTGATTCAGAGCTGTGGGGTGGGAGGTGGGGCTACTCTCAATCTCAGCACATGTGTGTTGGCTCTCCAGATCTGTTTCAGGTTCTGGATCTGCCTGAATTTTCTGCACATCGTGTGGAGACATGGATGACTTCTAGGGCTGCTGCCAGAAGAGATGCTTCAAGCCTTGGCCAGTCACATTAAAGTACTCCAGAGCACTGTGGGTCATTCTAGACAATTTGTTTTCTGATTCTGTCTGCTTCCTGGCCTTTGCATCTGCAAAGTAGAAAATGTGGCATTTTCTACTTTGAAAACTTATCGTTTTCTTGATGATATTTTCCCCTTATCTCTCCTCCTCTAATTAAGAAAGGGTTGCAACCAAACTATGCCTCCCTGACACAGGACACTGTACCAATAGAGCAGTCCTCCTGCATCCTACCTCAGTCACACCCTGTGGTTCTTTACAACACAGTGTATCTTTGATGCTGACTGTCACCAGGAAACCTTTCTCCTTAACCCAAGGAAACAATAAGCAGTCTTTCACTAACGTCTTAGCTGTGTGATTGTGTGAATAGATTAAACCTGGAGTCAGGAACAGAAAACAAGCCACATACACTAATTATAAAATTCTTTGGATCTGTTTTTAATTCCATGCAACTGATGTGGTAAAGTGGTAGAAGATGAGCTACACACAAATCTGGATTTGGTTCTGTCACTATCTGGGTGGCCTTAAAAATGCTACTTGGCCTTTCTGGGTCTCAATTTTCTCACTTATTCAGAAAAATACCATTTGAGTACCCTCTACGTGCCAGGTCCTGTGTTAATCACAGGTAAAGAAGACGTGATCCAGACGCTGTTGGTAGGGAAGATAAACAAAAAGAAAGAAAAGAACAGAAGGGAGAAAGGAAGGAAAGAGGAAGGAAGAAAGAAGGAAGAAAGGAAGGAAGGAAGGAAGGAAGGAAGGAAGGAAGGAAGGAAGGAAGGAAGGAAGGAAGGAAGGAAGGAGGGAGGGAGGGAGGGAGGGAGGGAGGGAGGGAGGGAAGGAAGGAAGGAGGGAAGGAAGGAAGGAAGGAAGGAAGGAAGGGAGGGAGGGAGGGAGGAAGGAAGGAAGGGAGAAGGAAGGAAAGGTGAGAGGGAGGGAGATAAGGACAGAGGGAAGGAAGGAACAAGTAAATATATAATAATAAATTTTAACATAAAATTTGTGTTTTTCAAACTTTTACTTTAGTCAAAATGCTATTTGTTCAAGACAAATCTAATGTAGCAGCACTGACCCGCAAAACACAACACGGCCCCACCTTGTTGATCTCTACCACTGTCTCCTATGGCTCTCTGCCATTGCTCATCCCACCCCTGCCACTGTGGTTCTGTCATTCCTGAATCATGCTAACCTCACTCCCAGTTCAGGGTCTTGCCACCTGCTGCTCCCTCTGCTTGGAACACTTCCCCCACATCTTCAGATGACCTGACCTTCATTTCATTCATATCTCTGCTTAAATATCACCTCAGAGAGAGAGACATCTCTGATAACCCTATCCAAAATCATTTTGTGTTCTCCATTGCCTTCCTACCTTGTTCTGCTTTATTTTTCAGCATTTATTTCCACTTGAAATAATATGTTTTTTCATTTTTATTTTCTGTCTCATCAGTGTAAATTCCATGACAAGGTCTCTGCTTTCCTAATTTCTCTTTGTAACTCCTTTTATCAGGCCAGACTCATAGCAGGAGCTCCATTAATATTTGTTAAATGAATATTAGGAGAGAGGTGACTAAAGGGGGAATGGAAACACTGAGATAGGAATCTAAGTCCTGTGCAATCTATTTCCTCCCCATGTAGCCCCTGAGGACACTTCCAGGTCTAACACTGCAGGATACAAATTATTTCATCAGGAAAGAGGTCTTAAACATTAAACTTTATTTTTTATTCATTTTTAAATTCCAAAATGTGTACTCTGTTCTATAATAAAAGCTATGCTATGTGCTTGGATTGAAGGAGACAATAACATTATCTATTCTGTCTTGGACTTTATTGTCTAGCTATAAAAAATTAATCTAAATTAATGGGATGATATGATAGAGAAGCTGGGGCGCACAGAAGACAGAATAACTGCCTGCAGGACACCTTACATTTCTCCTCCATAAAAGGGGTGTTTACTTCTCAGCTCCCAAGTTTATTATGAGAATAAAATGAGAAGATGGGTATGAAAGTGTTTGAAATACTGCAGAACATCATCAAAAATCCAGTGTATGATTATTCAAGATTAAATAGAACATCAGGAAAAATGGCAGAGTAAGAAACTCAGGAGTTTTGCCGCCTATGAAAGCAATGAAAAATAAACTGTCAAAACCTTTCAAAATTAACCTTTTTGGAACTGTGGAAATTAACCAGAGATTGAGTAATATAGGAACTTATTCAAAAAAACTATGTAAGGGCCGGGTGCAGTGGTTCACACCTGTAATCCCAGCACTTTGGGAGGCCAAGGCAGATGGATCCCGAGGTCAGGAGATTGAGACGATCCTGGCTGACATGGTGAAACCCCATCTCTACTAAAAATACAAAAATTAGCCAGGCGTGGTGGTGTGTGACTGTAGTCCCAGCTACTCGGGAGGCTGAGGCAGGAGAATCGCTTGAACCCGGGAGGCGGAGGTTGCAGTGAGCCCAGATGGCGCCACTGTGCTCCAGCCTGGTGACAGAGTGAGACTCCGTCTCAAAAATAATAATAATAATAATCATAAATAAATAAATAAAACTATGTAAGAACAACAAGCATAGTGGTGTTTCAATTTACCCTAGTGCAAGCCCTTCTCCCAGGCTCAGCCGTAGTCTTGGAAATAATAGCCTATATTCCCAGCACCAGTGGAAGTGGATTAACTTCATTCACAAAAAAATTGTCATTATTTAATCTATCTGTTAGCTTCCTGGAAGACTGCTTGAAAGGCTTATCTTTATCTTACTTGACTCAATACTTACCCACTGCTAAAGCTAAAGCTGCTAACCAGGTGGGCATTTGTCAAAAACAATTATAGGCAAAAGTTTTAATCACTATTGCCAAAGGCAATGAATAATAGTTGGGCAAACAGTAGACTGACCTCAAAACTTGAAAGAATGGGGAATGAAAAGCTTTAAAAAGCTTCTACATATTTTTGGGAATCTAGAAAGCCACATGCTTGCCCACAGCTGTGCACACGCTCAAGAAAGATGTAAAAAGGCTCTCACTTTTGGCTGACCCTGAGATTCTGTACAAAAAGAAAGTGAAGCCCAAGGCAGAGTTGTAAGCTATGCTAGGCTGAGTTTTGAAGGCATTCCTCAACACGCACAGAGTCCCTTAGAAAAAAATGGAAGAATTTTTAGTTCCAGGTGTTTAAAAAAATCTCTGTCCAATCATTAGGTGACCATTAAGCTCATAGAACAGAAACTTCAGTTACCACACATGACAAAGAATACAGACATTACAGAATTAGTTCAGAAAAGTCACCGAAAAAGCAAAGGCCCAAAGTACAACAAGCAGCAAAAGCAAGTCATCTAAGCAACAAAGAAAAAATACACATAGGTTGGACTTTATCAAATTACAAGCTTCTGTGCATCAAAGGACACTATCTCAAGAAAGTGAAAAGACAACCCAAAGAATGAGGACAAACATTTGCAAACCGTGTATCTAATAGGGGTCTAGTATCCAAAATATGTAGAAACAGACACAGTGGCTCATACCTGTAATCCCAGCATTCTGGGAGATCAAGTCAGAAGGACCACTTTAAGCCAGGAGTTTCAGACTAGCCTGGACAATATAGCAAGGCCCTATGTCTACAAAAAAATTAAACATTAGTTAGGTATGTGGTGGCATGTTCCTGTACTCCTGGTTACTCAGGAAGCTGAGGTGGGACAATCCTTTGAGTCCAGGAGTTCAAGGCTGCAGTGAACTATGATCATGCCACTGCACTTGAGCCTGGGTGACAGAGTGAGGCCCTGTCTCAAAAAAAATTTTTTTAATAAAAGTAAAATAAAATATAGAGAGAATTCTTCAACAACAAGATGACAAATAACCCTATTTTTAAATGCACAAGTGATTTGAATAGACATTTCTCCAAAGGAGATATACAAATTGCCAATAATCACATAAAAACATACTTAACACCATTAGCCAACAGGAAATGCAGAGCAGGCACAATGCCTCATGCCGGTAATCCTAGCACTTCGGGAGGCCATGGCAGGAAGATTGCTTGAGGCTAGTAGTTCAAGACCAGCCTGGGCAACAAGCAAGACCCTACTCAAAAAAAAAAAAAGCAAGGGAAATGCAAATCAAAACCTCAGTGAGACACCACTTTATATGCACTAGAATAGCTACATTAAAAAAAAAAAAAGGAGACTAACAACCATTGATGAGGATGTAGAGAAACTGGAATCTTCATAATACACTGATGGCAAGAATGTAAAACGGTGCAGCCATTTTGGCATTGAGGAAAACAGTTTGGCAGTTCCTTGAGTAGTTAAATATAGAATTATATGACCCAGAAATTTCATTTTTACACATATACCCAAAAGAGTTAAAAATATATGTACACTCATTAATTTGTACATGAATATTCATAACTGCATTATTCACAATAGCCAAAAACATCAAAATGTCTATTGACTGATGATGAAAGGATGAAGTGAAGGAATGGGATATTATTTGGCAATAAAAAAGAATGAACTGCAGATACATGCTAAAACATGGATAAACCTTAAAAACATTACGTTAAGTGAAAGAAGCCTGTCACAAAAGGCTGCATAGTGTATAATTCCTTTTTTATTAAATATCCCGAGTAGGAAAATCCATAGATACAAAAAAGCAAATGGTGGTTGCTGGAGTAAGGGAGAATGGGGAAAGACTGTTTGTCATATGCTGAATATCTGTGTCCCCCTAAAATCCACATATTGAAGCCTTAGCTCCCTATGTGATGATATTTGGAGACGGGCCTTTTAGGTGGTAATGAGGTTTAGATGAAGACATGAGGGTAGTCCTTTCTTAATTACTAGGACTGCTATAACAGATTAACATAGACAGAGTGGCTTAAACAACCAACCGTTCTAGATGTTGTAAAGTCCAAGATAAAGGTGCTGGCATATTTGCTGTCTGGTGCAGATGGTTCTCTTCTTACAGAATCCTCACGTGGTAGAAATAGAGACCATCTCTTTTGTGTTTCTTCTTCTAAGGGCACTAATCCCATCCATGAGGGCTTCACCTTGATGACCTAATTACCTCCTCCACCTCCAAATGTTATCACACTAGGAATTCGGGTGTCAACAGATGAATTTTGGAGGGACACAAACAGTCAGTCCAGAGCAGGCCTTTATGATTGGCTTAGCGTCCCTGTAAGATTAGGAAGAGACTGGTGTTTGCTTTCCTTTGCCACATAAAGACATAGCAATATGGGGTTCAGGACATGCCATCCCAAAATACGATTGCAGGAGATAAGAATATGTACTTCTGCCATAGGATTATATGGACTGGTTATTTTGAGAAACTAGACACAAGAGGAGTTCTAAAAAGTTACCCATTTGTAAGAGAAGTTTACATGTATAAAGGAAATCTCCATTGGTAAGGGTATCTCCCTGTCTGTATCAGGAAAAAGATGACTAAACGAAACCACTAGAGACTCAATCAATGGAGAAAGTATTGACTTAAATCTGAGTAAGAAAACTTACCCTTGTTTTAAGATGCTTTTTTGGCCATCTCTTAATGAGGCATTTCTTTCCTTCCTTCCTTCCTTCCTTCCTTCCTTCCTTCCTTCCTTCCTTCCTTCCTTCCTTCCTTCCTTCCTTCCTTCCTTCCTTCCTTCCTTCCTTCCTTCCTTCCTTCCTTCCTTCCTTCCTTCCTTCTTTCCTTCCTTCCTTCTTTCTTTTGCGACAAGGTCTCATTCTGCTACCCAGGCTGGAGTGTAGCAGCATGATCATGGCTCACTGCTGCCTCAACCTCCTGGGCACAAGCAGTTCTCCCACCTCAGCCTCCTAAGTAGCTGGGACCACAAGTATGTGCCACCAAGCCTGGCTAATATATTTTTTTAATATTTTGTAGAAACTGGGTCTCCCTGTGTTGCCCAGGCTGATCTCAAACTCCTGGGCTCAAGCAGTCCTCCAGCCTCAGCCTCCCAAAGTGTTAAGATTACAGACACGAGCCACTGCATCCAGCCCCACACACCCTTCTTTCTTTGTCTCAGAGAATGACGGCATTTAGGCCTAAAGTCTAAGACAACTCTTTGACATAATCCCTAGAGATTTACTCATCATTCTGGGTCAACTCCCAAGTATACAGGAGGTATACATGTTATTAAACTTTGTTTTTCTCTTGTTAATCTATCTTTTTTGCAGAGTCCAGCTAAGAACTCCAGAAGGGTGGAGGAGAAAATTATTTTTCTTCCCATATGGCAAGAAGGCAGCCATCTGCAAGCCAGGAAGAGGGCCTTCAGCAAGAGCCTTACCACACTAGCACCCTGATCTTGAACTTCCCAATCTCCAGAACTGTGAGAAATAAATGTCTGTCATTTATGTCACCCAGTCTATGGCATTTTGTTATAGCAGTGAAAGATGACTAAGACGCTGCTTAACGGGATGATGAAAATGTTTTGGAACTTGATGTAATTGGTGGTTGCATAACATTGTGAGTGCACTAAATGCCACTGAATTGTTTATTTTATAGTGGTTAATTTTATGTTATGTGGATTATACTTCAATTTTATTTTATTTTATTTTATTTTGTTTTTAAGAAGGGTCTGGAATTCCCATCTGGAATTTATTTATTTTTATTTATGTATGTATTTATTCATTAGGTTATTGGGGTACAGGTGGTATTTGGTTATACAACTAAGTTCTTTAGTGGTACTTTGTGAGATTTTGATTAATCCATCACCTGAGTAGTATATACAGCACCCAATTTGTGGTCTTTTATCTCTCATCCCCTTCCCACCCTCTCCCCCTGAGTTCCCAAAGTCCATTGCATCATTCTTATGCCACTGTGTCCTCGTAGCTTAGCTCCCACTTATCAGTGAGAATATACAATGTTTGGTTTTCCATTCCTGTGTTACTTCACTTAGAATAATAGTCTCCAATCTCATCCAGGTTGCTGCAAATGCCATTAATTCATTCCTTTTTATGGCTGAGTAGTACTCCATCATATATATATATATACCACAGTTTCTTTATCCACTCATTGATTGATGGGCATTTGGGTTGGTTACGTGATTTTGCAATTGCAAATTGTGCTGCTATAAACATGCGTGTGCAAGTATCTTTTTCGTGTAATGACTTCTTTTCCTCTGGGTAGATACTCAGTAGTGAGATTGCTGGATCAAATGGTAGTTCTACTTTTAAATTATTTAAGGAATCTCCACACTGTTTTCCATAGTGGTTGTACTAGTTTACATTCCCACCAGCAGTGTAGAAGTGTTCCCTGATCACCACATCCACACCAACATCTCCTGTTTTTTTATTTTTATTTTTATTATGGCCATTCTTTCAAGAGTAAGGTAGTATTGCCTTGTGGTTTTGATTAGCATTTCCCTGATCATTAGTGATGTTGAGCATTTTTTTCATATATCCGTTGGCCATTTGTTTATCTTCTTTTAAGAATTTATACATCAATTTTTAAATTGCAAAATAAAAGATTAAACAGAAGTGTCCTCCACATAATTTGAAAAATGGGTTTGTTTAAAATTAAAACTGAGTTTACACATGAGGAAATAAAAGTCTAGGGATACATCTTACTAAACACTTCTGGTCTAGACTATTGATTACGTTGCTGCTGTTTATAGAAACAAATTATTCCCTAACACTATATTCCCCATCTTCATAGATCTTTATAGTCCTGCTTCTCCTGTGAGAAAGAAGGGTTTATATCTTGAGTTACACAGTTGTACCTCGGTATCCATAGAGGATTGGTTCCAGGATCCTCACAGGCACCAAAATGTATAGATGCTCAGGTCTCCAATATAAAATAGTATAGTATTTGTATATAACTTATACACATCCTCCCATATACTTTAAATCATCTCTAGATTGCTTATAATATCTAATACAGAGTAAATGCTATGTAAATAGTTGCTATATTGTATTATTTAGGGAATAATGACAACAAAAAGTTTGTACATTTTCAGGACAGATAAAATAATCCTTTTTTTTCCTCAACTATTTTCAATCAAAAGTCAGTTGAATCCCTGGATGTAGATGTGGATGCAGAGCCCACAAATGTGGAGGCCCAACTGTGTTTGAATTCCCATTGCCTCAAAAAAGATAGGAATAGCTGTGCTAGGGCCCTTTGGCTATGGGCCAAATTCTGTTCAATTCATTTCAGGTGTTTTTAAGTATTTCTTTTTCCCCAGCTAAAGAAGAAATTAGGCCAGGCGAGGTGGTTCACACCTGTAATCCCAGCACTTGGGAGGCTGAGGTGGGTGGATCATGAGGTCAGGAGTTCGAGACCAGCCTGACCAACATGGTGAAACCCCGTCTCTACTAAAAATACAAAAAAAATTGCTGGGAATGGTGGCATGTGCCTGTAATTCCAGCTACCCGGGGGGCTGAGGCAGGAGAATCGCTTGAACCCAGGAGGCGGAGGTTGCAGTGAGTACAAATCGTGCCACTGTACTCCAGCCTAGGTGACAGAGCAAGACTCCGTCTCAAAAAAAAAAAAAAAAAAAGAAAAGAAATTAACATGTTGAACCATTTGTTATTTCCTTTCCTGTGGTCTTCTCGAAAAATGAACATTTAGGTTCTATCACACATGTCAAATCCTGTCCAGACCCTGGGGTAGGGGTTTTGGTTACAGAGCATGGCCAGGCTGCCTAGTATTTTTATGGGACACAAAGGCCTGCCCCGTGGAACCTTTAAGGAGAGGAGTGAGATCCAGCTCAAAGGTCAGCAATTTGAGTAATCAGCAGAAAAAGCTCCAGCAAGAGTAGCTAGTGGATTAAAAACACAACCCTATGTGATTGTCAGAAGCATTTAAACCAGAGTGACTCCATCTTGTATAGAGGCTGGGTAAAAGAAAGCTGAGACCTACTGGGCCGCATTCCCAGGAGGTTAGGCATTCTAAGTCACAAGATGAAATAGGAGATCGGCACAAGATGCAGGTCATAAAGACCTTGCGGATAAAACAGTTGCAGTAAAGAAGCCAGCCAAAACCCACTAGAACTAAGATGACGATGAGAGTGACCTCTGGTCATCCTCACGGCTCATTATACACTAATTATAATACATTAGCATGCTAAAGGACACTTCCACCGGCACCATGACAGTTTACAAATGCCATGGTAATATCAGAAAGTTACCCTATATGGTCTAAAAAGGGGAGGAACCCTCAGCTCTGGAAATGTCCCACCCCTTTCCCGGAAAACTCATGAATCCACTGTTTTTTAGCATATAATCAAGAAGTATCGGCCTTCACTTAGAAGCCCTGGTAATGCCACTTAGATGACTGCATCTCAGACAACCTAGCTCAAGCTCTCTCTCTTTATTTTTTTGGTTGGAGGGGAGGGGAAATGAAGTCTCACTCTGTTGCCCAGGCTGGAGTGCAGTGGCACGATCTTGGCTCACTGCAGCCTCCACCTCCAGGGTTCAAGAGGCCTCAGCCTCTCTACTTGGGAGGAACCCACCACAACGTCTGGCTAACTTTTTGTATTTTTTAGTACAGACAGGGTTTCACCATGTTGGCCAGGCTGGCCTTGAACTCCTGGTCTCAGATGATCTGCCCACCTTGGTCTCCGAAAGTGCTGGGATTTCAGGCATGAGCCATTGCACCCAGCTGCCATTCTTTTATTCCTCTACCTTCTAAATAAACTTGCTTTTACTTTACTGTATGGATTCGCTTCAAATTCTTTCTTGTGTGAAATCCAAGAACCCTCTCTTGGGGTCTTCATCGGGATCGGTTTCTAGTAACAATCTTAGTCAGTGTCACACCTTCTGCCCCATAGGCTTTTCAGATTTTAAAAACAGTTAACAGTAAATGTTTTTCACTGAGCCGAGAAAAGATAGTCAAAATTTACCTACGCACAATAGCTTTGCCTAATGTGTTCAAGTTATTTCTGGATATGGAAGAGACAACTCACTGCCAGTGGGGAGAATCCACGTTCTTCTAAAGATTTATCTTCCTTCCTTCAAGATCCAGTTATTGCCAGTGCTGGATCGTGGCAGACACCATTCCCTGCCAAGGAAGGGAGCAAGTGTTACTGAGCACCTGCCATGTGCTGGCACTGTATGTACATTGTCCATTTCATACTCACCACAACTTTAGGAGGTAGATCCTTGATACAGTTTGGATGCTTATCCCTTCCAAATCTCACGTTGAAATGTGATCCCCAGTGTTGGAGGTGGGGCCTAGTGGGAGGTGTTTGGGTCATCAGGGCAGATTTCATGAATGGCTTGGCGCCCTCCCTGCGCTAATGGTGAGTTATCATTCTATTAGTTCAAGCAGGAATGGTATTTTGAGGGAGGCTGGCATTTCCTGCCCCCTTCTCTCTCACCATGTGACACCCTTGCTCCCCCTCCACCCTCTGCAATGAGTGAAAGCTTTGTGAGGCCTTACCAGAAGCTGAGCAGATGCTGGTGCCATGCTTGTACAGCCCACAGAACCATGAGCCAAATAAACTTCTTTTCTTTATTAATTACCCAGTCGCAGGCATTCCTTTATAGCAATGCAAAATGGACTAACACAATTCTCTCATTAGCTCCAGTTTATACTAAAGAGGGAGGTAATGTGCCATAGTCTCAAAGGTAGTAAACAGCAGAGCCAGAATCTGAACTCATGGTTCTAGAACTTGAAACTTACACCCTTTCCATTTTGGTGAGGTAAACGAAGCAGGAATGTGAAGAACAGGATTAAAAACAGGACTGAATGTGGCATCCCAATTCTCAGCTTTGTTATGCGGAACTGCTGGGACTTAAGATACACCACCCCAAAATATGACTATAGGAGACCAGAATATGCCACCCGAAAATATACTTATTTGACATATTTCAAACTGGTTATTCTGAGAAACTGCAGTCACAGGAGTCCTTGAAAAGCTGTTCTATTGCAAAATAAATTTACATCTCTAAAGGAAATCTACATTAATAAAGTACCTGTATCAGGAAGAGGGATGCTCAAAAACAACTTTTATTACCCGACAGCAGGAAATGCCATCTCAGAATATGCCACTTTCATATGCTGATTACTTCAAATTGAGGGTACTTGGAGAACAGCAAATGCAGGGAGGGGCTGTCTCTAAGCTCCCTCTGTCTGCTTTCCTTATGGGCTGAAGGAACTCAGTTGTCATCAACCAGGGAAGACTGGCTCATATCACAGCAGAGGAGACTGGGGTCGGCAAACCATGCCCAGACAAACTTGGTCATAGACTACACCTATGCTTCTGATGGCCCATTCACCTTCCTCAAAGCTCATTTACTCCACTCCAAGTTGCCTACATCCCCTCACCCCTCTGAAGAGGGTATATAAGCTTCCAGATCCCACTGAGTTTTGGGTATTCTTTTTTCTCTCATGTGATGCCTCCACCCCACTGTGCCCTCACCTCTGCACAAAATGAATTTGTATACCTTTTCTCCTGTGAATCTGTGTTATGTCAATTTAATTCACAGCTCAGCCAAAGAACGAAAAAGGGTGGATGGAAGCCATCTTTGACTTCCCTACCGGACCAAGAGTGTTCCTGAGGGTTTATTTTGTTACCTCTAGAAATGTGATTTTTAATGAGTTTTGCATCAGAATCACCTGAGGAATGTTTTCATTATACATATGCCTGGGATTCACCACCTGGAAGTTCTGGTTATTGAGAAAATAAAATATGCTAAGCTTTTTATAATTCCTAGAAAATACACCAAATAAAAATAGTGAGAGGATTAAGCTCAAAAGAAATACCTTGAATAAAAAAAGATAGATTTTAATTAATTTAGGACTAAGTTATTAGATCTTGAAGATGTTAGAACATCTCAATAGGATGACATTTTGTTATCTTGTTCATAATTTCTTGAATCAGGAATGGTTGTCTAGGTGTCCATCAACAGTTATATTAAAGCTGTGTTTTGTTTTGTTTTTTTTCCCGTCGTCAATTCAATCATTCTTTTGAATGCATGCCATTTGAAAACCTGCCGCTTTTAAAAGTCACATCAAGAAGAAAAGGTTAAATTCAACAAAAAATTTAACAAACAGTTTATTGACTACTTGACATATGCAAAACCCCATGTTAGGCAGTGCAAGTCTTGAAAGAAGGAAAAGGGAGACAGAGGCAGGGAGAGCATTTCAGGAAAAGAGGATAGCTTATCTAACAGTACAGAAAAACAAAGTGATTGTTCAGAAAGGTTCTGCTAGATTTTTTTGAAGTTAGGTGATTCATTTATTTATTCCAAATATGGTTATTGAGTACATTTTTTTTTCTGTTCCCGCATCTCCTGAAGTAAATTGACTTTTACTTTTTTTTTTCCATAAGTTATTGGGGTACAGGCAGTATTTGGTTACATGAGTAAGTTCTTTAGTGGTGATCTGTGAGATTTTGGTGCACCCATCACCTGAGCAGCATACACTGCACCACATTTGTAGTCTTCTATCCCTCACCTCCTCCCACTCTTCCTCTCAGGTCCCCAAGGTCCATTGCATCATTCTTATGCCTTTGCATCCTCATTGCTTAGCTCCCACATATCAGTGAGAACATACGATGTTTCGCTTTCCATTCCTGAGTTACTGCACTTAAAATAATAGTCTCCAGTCTCACCCAGGTAACTGCAAATGCCTTTAATTCATTCCTTTTCATGGCTACCTGGTATTCAATCGTATATATATACACTACAGTTTCTTAATCCACTTGCTGATGGGCATTTCGGTTGGTTCCATGTTTTTGCAGTTGTGAGTTGTGCTGCTATAAACATATGTGTGCAAGTATCTTTTTCAAATAATGACTTCATTTTCTCTGGGTAGATACCCAGTAGTGGGATTACTGGATCAAACGGTAGTTCCACTTTTAGTTCTTTAAGGAATCTCCACACTGTTTTCCATAACAGTTGTACTAGTTGACATTCCCACCAGCAGTGTAGAAGTGTTCCCTGTTCACCACATCCATGCCAGCATTCTCTGTTTTTGATTTCTTGATTATGGCCATTCTTGCAGGACTGAGATGGTATCATATTGTGGTTTTGATTTGCATGTCCCTGATCATTAGTGATGTTGAACATTTTTTCATATATTTGTTGGCCATTTGTATAACCTCGTTTGAGAAATGTCTATTCATGTTCCTAGTCCACTTTTTGATGCAATTGTTTGTTTTTTTCTTACTGATTTGTTTGACTTTGTTGTAGATTCTGGATATTAGTCTTTTGTCAGATGTATAGATTGTGAGGATTTTCTCCCACTCTGTGGGTTGTCTGTTTACTCTGCTGACTGTTCCTTTCGCTGTGCAAAAGCTCTTTAGTTTAATTAGGTCCCAGCTATTTATCTTTGTTTTTATTGCATTTGCTTTTGGGTTCTTGGTCATGAAATCCTTGCCTAAGCCAGTGTCTAGAAGGGTTTTTACAATGTTATCTTCCAAAATTTTTATAGTTTCAAGTCTTAGTTTTAAGTCCTTAATCCATCTTGAGTTGATTTTTGTATAAAGTGAGAGATGAGGATCCAGTTATTCTCCTATATGTGACTAGCCAATTATCCCAGCACCATTTGTTGAAAAGGGTATCCTTTCCCCATTTTATGTTTTCATTTGCTGTGTTGAGGATCAGATGGCTGTATTTGGGTTTATTTCTGGGTTCTCTATTCTGTTCCATTGTGCCTATTTTTGTACCAGGACCATGCTATTTTGGTGACTATGGTCTTATAGTATAGTTTGAAATCAGGTAGTGTGATGCCTCCAGATTTGTTCTTTTTGCTTAGTCCTGCTTTGGCTCTGCGGCCTCTTTTTTGGTTCCATATGAATTTTAGAATTGTTTTTTCCTAATTCTGTGAAGAACGATGGTGGTATTTTGATGCAGATTGCATTGAATTTGTAGATTGGTTTTGGCAGTATGGTCGTTTTCACAATATTGATTCTACCCATCCCACATGAGCATGGGATGTGTTTCCATTGGTTCATGTCGCCCGTGATTTCTTTTAGCAGTGTTTTGTAGTTTTCCTTGTAGAGGTCTCTCCACTCCTTGGTTAGGTATATTCCTAAGGTTTTTGTTTGTTTGTTTGTTTTTGCAGCTATTGTGAGAGGGGTTGAGTTCTCAATTTGATTCTCTGCTTGGTCACTGTTGGTGTACAGAAGAGCTACTGATTTGTGTACATTAATCTTGTATCCAGAAACTTTGCTGAATTCTTTTATCAGTTCAAGGAGCTTTCTGGAGAACTCCTTAGGATTTTCAAGGTAAACAATCGTATCATCAGGAAACAGTGACAGTCTGACTTCCTCTTTACCACTTTGGAAGCCCTTGATTTCTTTCTCTTGTCTGACTGCTCTGGCTAGGATTTCCAGTACTACGTTGAAGAGGAGTGGTGAGAGTGGACATCCTGTCTTGTTCCAGTTCTTAAGAGGGAATGCTTTCACCTTCTCACCTGTGGGTTTGTCATAGATGACTTTTATTACATTAACATATGTTCCTTGTATGCCAATTTTGCTGAGAGTTTTAATAATAAAGGGATACTGGATTTTGTCTAATGCTTTTTCTGCATCTATTGAAATGATTATGTGATTTTTGTTTTTAATTCTGTTTAGGTGGTGTATCACACTTATTGACTTGCATATGTTGAACCATCCGTGCATCCCTGGTATGAAACCCACTTGATCATGGTGGATTACCTTTTTGTTATGTGCTGGGTTCAGTTAGTAAAATAATTTGTTAAGGATCTTAGCATCTATGTTCAGCAAGGATATCAGTCTGTAGTTTTCTTTTTTGGTTATGTCCTTTCCTGGTTTTGGTATTAGGGTGATGCTGGCTTCATAGAATGAATTAGGGAGGGTTTCTTCTTTCTCTATCTTGTGGAATAGTGTCAAAAGGATGAGTACCAATTCTTTGAATGCCTAGTAGAATTCTGCTGTGAATCCATCTGGTCCTGGCCTTTTTTCATCGGTAATTTTTAAATTACCATTTCAATCTCACTGCTTGTTATTGGTCTGTTAAGGGTATCTAATTCTTCCTGATTTAAGCTTGTATTTTTCCAGGAATGTATCCATCTTTTCTAGATTTTCTAGTTTATGTGTGTAAAGGTGTTCATAGTAGCCTTGAGTGATCTTTTGTATTTCAGTGGTGTCATTTGTAGTATCTTCTGTTTCTGTTTCATTTCTTAGTGACATTATTTGGATTTTCTGTCTTCTGTTCTTGGTTAATCTTGCCAATGGTCTACCACTTTTATTTATCTTTTCAAAGAACCAGCTTTTTGTTTCATTTATCTTTTGTATTTTTTCATTTCAATTTCTTTTAGTTTTGCTCTAATCTTGGTTATTTCTTTTCTTCTGCTGGGTTTGGGTTTGGTTTGTTGTTGTTTCTCTGGTTCCTTGAGTTGTGACATTAGAATGGCAGTTTGTGATCTTGCAGTCTTTTTGATGTAGGCGTTTAGGGCTGTGAAATTTCCTCTTAGCACCACCTTTGCTGTACCCCAGAGGTTTTGATAGGTTGTGTCATTATTGTCATTCAGCTTGAAGAATATTTAAATTTCCATCTTGATTTTGTTTTTGACCCAATGCTCATTCAGGAGCAGGTTATTTAATTTCAATGTATTTGCATAGCTTTGAACGTCCCTTTTGGAATTGATTTCCATTTTTATTCCACTGTGGTCTGAGACAGTGCTTGATATAATTTCAATTTTGTTAAACTTACTGAGGCTCATTTTATGGCCTATCATATGGTCTATTTTGGAGAAAGTTCCATGCACTGTTGAATAGAATGTATATTCTGCAGTTGTTGGATGAAATGTTCTGTATATATCTGTTAAGTTCATTTGTTCCAAGGTATAGTTTAAATCCATTGTTTCTTTGTTGACTTTCTGTCTTGATGACCTGTCTAGTGCTGTCAGTGGAGTACTGAAGTCCCCCACTGTTATTGTGTTGCTGTCTATCTCATTTCTCTATTAGTAATCATTTTATAAACTTGGGAGCTCCAGTGTTGGTGCATATATGTTTAGAACTGTGATATTTTCCCACTGGACAAGGCCTTTTACCATTACATAATGTCCCTCTTTGTCTCTTTTAACTGCTGTTGCCTTAAAGTTCGTTTTGTCTGATATAAGAATAGCTACCTCTGCTCACTTTTGGTGTCCATTTGCATGAAATGCCTTTTTCCACCCCTTTATTTTAAGTTTATGTGAATCCTTATGTGGGAGGTGAGTCTCCTGAAGGCAGCAGATAGTCGGTTGGTGAGTTCTTACCCATTCTGCAGTTCTGTATCTTTTAAGTGGAGCATTTAGGCCATTTACATTCAATGTTAGTATTGAAATGTGAGGTACCATTCCATTCATCATGCTCTTTGTTGCTTGTGTACTTCTGTTTTTTGTTTTTGCTTTTTAACTTGTATTTTTGTTTTATAGGTCATGTGTGATTTATGCTTTAAAGAGGTTCTGTTATGATGTGTTTCCAGGATTTGTTTCAAGACTTAGAGCTCCTTTTAGCAGTTCTTGTAGTGGTGGCTTGGTAATGGCAAATTCTCTCAGCATTTGTTTGTCTAAAAAAGACTGTATCTTTTCTTCATATACAATGTTTAGTTTCACTGGATACAAAATTCTTGGCTGATAATTGTTTCGTTTGAGGAGGCTGAAGATAGGGCCCCAAACCCTTCTAGTTTGTAGGGTTTCTGCTAAGAAATCTGCTGTTAATCTGATAGGTTTTCCCTTATTGGTTACCTGGTGCTTCTGTCTCACAGCTCTTAAGATTCTTTCCTTTGTCTTAACTTTGGATAACCTGATGACAATGTGCCTAGGTGAAGATCTTTTTGCAATGAATTTCCCGGGTGTTCTTTGTGCATATTGTATTTGGATGTCTAGGACTCTAGCAAGGCCAGGGAAATTTTCCTCAATCATTCCCCCAAATATGTTTTCTAAGCTTTTAGAATTCTCTTCTTCCTCAGGAACACCAATTATTGTTAGGTTTGGCCATTTAATATAATCTCAGAGTTCTTGGAGGCTTTGTTCATATTTTCATATTCTTTTTTCTTTGTCTTTGTTGTGTTTGGTTAATTCAAGAATCTTGTCTTTGAGCTCTGAATTTCTTTCTTCTATTTGTTCAATTCTATTGCTGAGACTTTCCAGAGCATTTTGCATTTTTAAAAGTGTGTGTAAAGTTTCCTAAACTTTTTATTGTTTTTTCTTTAAGCTATCTACTTCCTTGAATATTTCTCCTTTCACTTCTTTTATCATTTTTTGGATTTCCTTACATTGGACTTTGCCTTTCTCTGGTCCCTCCCTGATTAGCTTAATAACTAACCTCCTAAATTATTTTTCAGGTAAATCTTGGTTTGGATCTATTGTGGTCAACTAGTGTGATTTTTGGGGGGATGTTGAAGAGCCTTGCTTTGTCATATTACCAGGGTTGGTTTTCTGGTTCTTTCTCATTTGGGTAGGGGGTTTGTCAGAGGGGAGGTATAGGGCTGAAGGCTGTTGTTCAGATTCTTTTGTCCCTCGGGGTGTTCCTTTGATGTAGTACTCTCCCCCTTTTCCCATGGATGTAGCTTTGGGTGAGTCAAACTGCAGTGATTGTTGTCTGTCTTCTGAGTCTAGCCACCCAGCGAGTCTACCCAGCTCTGGGCTGGTACTGGGGGTGGTGTGCACAGAGTCCTTGATGTGAACCATCTATGGATCTCTCAGCCATAGATACCAGCGCCCCAGCGCCTGTTCTGGTGGAGGTGGGAGAGGATACAATGAACTCTATGAGGGTTCTTATCTTTGGTGGTTTAATGTTCTATTTTTTGGCTGGTTGGCCTCCTGCCAGTAGGTGGTGCTTTGCAGAGAGCATCAGTTGTGTTATTATGGGGAGGAACCAGTGGTGGGCAGGGCCCTAGAACTCCCAAGATTATATGCCCTTTGTCTTCCCTTACCAGAGTGGGTAGGAAAGGACCATCAGGTGGGGGCGTGGCTAGGAGTGTCTGAGCTCAGACTCTCCTTGGGCAGGTCTTGCTGCAGCTGCTGTGTGGGTTGGGGATGAGATTCTCAGGTCACTGGAGTTGTGTACCTAGGATTACGGCTGCCTCTGCTGAGTCATG
The DNA here is from genome assembly GCF_024542745.1 of Macaca thibetana thibetana. Lineage (NCBI taxonomy): Eukaryota > Metazoa > Chordata > Mammalia > Primates > Cercopithecidae > Macaca > Macaca thibetana. Next base: position 38,425,481 of record NC_065590.1, read on the forward strand.
CAGGTTGTCAGGGAAGTTGGGGAAAGCCAGCAGGCACAGCCCTCACCCAACTCCCATACAAACCGAAGGGCCAGTCTCACTTCCACCGCCCTTGAAAACCTGCCCTAGGCTATCTACCTCCTAGCTGTGAAAGAAAAGGGCTTGGTTCTTCCCCAGCCTGTGGAATCTGCACACCGGATTTGCACCCTCCCCTGCGTTCTGCTTCTCACCCCTTTCAAATTGTTACAAAGGTCAGCTATAGCTTTGCTTCTCCCTGTGTAGTTTTACCCACTGCTCCTCTCCCATTGGATCCCTGTGGTGCCAGGCAGGAGTGGCCTGCTAGGGGACCCAGTGAGCTCTCAGGGCCTTTCTGCTGCTTCCTCTACTCCTGTTTTTCACTTGGCTCTCCAAAATTGACTCAGCTCCAGGTAAAGTTGGAAACTTCTCCTGCAAACAGACCTTCAGCTTCTCCAGTGGGGGTATATGTTAGGGAGAGAAGGGTCTCCCTTTCCCACTTCCACAGTTGGGGCACTCACAGTTTTTTGGCAGGGGGTCTCCTCAGTCTTACAAGAGCAATCTGCTTCCTTCAGAGGGTCTGTGGGTCCTCTCAGGACTGCTGGTGTGTTCTTGCAGTTGATCTGGAGCTAAAATTCACAATGTGAATCGCTGCCTGCTGCTCTTTCCTGGGGCTGCGGTCTAGTCCTGCCTCCCATCCACCATGATCTCCCTGGATTTTGATTATAAAATATATGATCAAGTATATATTTGTGTCATTAAAAAAACTCACAATGCTTCTTTCAAGCATGGTGCTGTGAGTAAATTGTATTACTTGTTAGTAATTATTTGTTCATACCTGTCTATAGGTAGAGTATACTTTTCTAACCCCTCTAGCCTCGCTCCTCAGCCAACTTTGGGATTAATCATACAATTCACTTTGGCCAAGCAAAAGAGTGAACATCCTCTACGTGACCACTTGCATGGCTTGGCTTGACCATATGAATTCCTTCCTTCCGCTTGAGAACAACATGTCTCAGAATGGCTGCTTCTTCAGTCTTGGTCCGTTCAACACTCTCCTGGGACTTCTGGACAATTTAATGCAACAAGAAAAAGAAATTAAGTTCAAGTATTGAAAATGAATAAGCAAAACGGCATTGTTTGCAGAAAATATTATCTAACTAGAAAGCATCTCAGAGGCAGAAAATGAACAAAAAAAATATGTGGATTTAAATTCAACAGTTGACAAATTGGACTTAACATACATCTACAGAATACTCCCCACATCGACCACAGAACATGCATTCTTCTCATCGGCACACAAGACATACTCTAAGATTAACCACATGCTCAGCCATAAAGCAAGTTTCAATAAATTCAAAAAAATCGAAATCATACCAACCAGATTCTCAGACCACCTTGGAATAAATATAGAAATCAATGATAAGATCTCTCAAAACCACACAAATACATGGAAATTAAACAATTTGCTCCTACAAGACTTTCAGATAAACAATGAAATTAAAGAAAATGTCAAAAAATTCTTTGAAATAAATGAAAATAGAAATATAAGATACCAAAATATCTAGAATGCAGCAAAAGCAGTGTTAAAACGGAATTTTATAGAGCTAAATGCTTACATCGAGAAGTTAGAAAGATCTCAAATTAATGATCTAACATCACACCTAGAGGAACTAGAAAAACAAGAACAGACTAACCCTAAAGCTAGCAGAAGAAAAGAAATAATTAAAATTAAACCAGAACTGGCCAGGTGCAGTGGCTCATGCCTGTAATCCCAGCACTTTGGGAAGCTGAGGTGGATGGATCACGAGGTCAGGAGTTCAAGACCAGCCTGGCCAAGATGGTGAAACCCAGTCTCTACTAAAAAATACAAAAATTAACCGGGTGCGGTGGTGGGCGCCTATAATCCCAGCTACTCAGGAGGCTGAGGCAGGAGAATCACTTGAACCCAGGAGGCGGAGTCTGCAGTGAGCCGAGATCACGCCACTGCACTCTAGCCTGGGCGACAGAGCAAGACTCTGTCTCAAAAAAAAATTATTTTTTAAAATAAATAAAATAAAATAAAACCAGAACTGAATGAAATTGAGACCCAAAAATCCACACAAAGGATCAATGTGACCGAAAGTTGGTTCTTTCAAAAGATAAACAAGATCAATGGCTAGCTAGATTTAAAAAGGAAAAAAGAGAGAAGATGCAAATGAGCACAATCAGAAATAAGGGTGACATTGCAGCCAATCCCACAGAAATACAAAAGATTCTTGGAATCTATTATGAGCACCTCTACACACATAAACTAGAAAATCTAGAGGGAATGAAAAAATTCTTAGAAACATACAACCTCCCAAGATTGAATCAGGAAGAAATTGAAACCCTGAATAGATCAATATTGAGTACTGTGCTTGAGTAAATTTTTAAAAAGTGCTAACCAAGGAAAGCCCTGGACCAGAGAGATTCACAACTGAATTCTACCAGAAATACAAAAAAGAGCTGGTACCAATTCTACTGAAACTATTCCAAAAAATTGAGTTGAAGTGATGTCTCCCTAGCTTATTTTATAAAGCTACTGTCACTCTGAAACCAAAATCTGAAAAAAACACAATGAAAAAAGAAAACTACAGACTAATATCCCTGATGAACACAGATGCAAAAATCTTCAACAAAATTGAACAAAATGTGCTGCATATTGAATCCAGCAGCACATGAAAAAGTTAATTCACTATGATCAAGCAGGCTTTACTCCTGGGATGCAAGGTTGGTTTAACATATGAAAATTAATAAATGTGATTCACCACATAAACAAAATTAAAAACTGGCTGGGCGCGGTGGCTCACACCTGTAATCCCAGCACTTTGGGAAGCCAAGGCGGGCAGATCATGAGGTCAGAAGATCAAGACCATCCTGGCTAACATAGTGAAACCCCGTCTCTACTAAAAATACAAAAACATTAGCCGGTCTTAGTGGCAGGTGCCTGTAGTCCCAGCTACTCGGGTAGTTGAAGCAGAAGAATGGCATGAACCCGGGAGGTGGAGCTTGCAGTGAGACAAGATCACGCTACTGCAGAGAGCGAGACTTCGACTCAAAAAGAAAATTAAAAACAAAAACCCTATGATTATCTCAATAGATGCAGGAAACGTTTTTGATAAAATCCAACATCCCTTTATAATAAGAATGCTCAACAGACTAAGCATCAAAGGAATATATCTCAAAATAATTAGAGCCATCTATGATAAACCCACCGCCAACATCATACTGGATGGGCAAAAGCTGAATGTATTCCCCTTAAGAACAGGAACAAGACAAGGATGCCCTCTCTCACCACTCCTATTCAACATAGTAATAGTCCTAGCCAGAGTAATAAGAGAAAGAAATAAAAAGCATCCAAATAGAAAAAGAAGTCAAAATATGTCTCTTTGCTGATGATATGATTCTATACCTAAAAAATTCTAAAGATTCCACCAAAAAGTTCCTAGAATTGATAAATGACTTCAGTAAAATTTCAGGCTACAAAATCAATTTCAACAATCCTTAGCATTTTAGACAACAATGATGTTCAAACTGAGAGCCAAAAAAAGAATACCATCTCATTTACAATAGCCACACAAAAATAAAATACCTAGAAATACATCTAACCAAGGAGATAAAATATATCTACAAGGAGGAATACAAAACACTGCTGAAAGAAATCACAGATGACAGTATCAAAAGGAAAGACATTCCATGCTCATGGATTGAAAGAATATCGTTAAAATGGTCCAACTGCACAAAGCAATCTACAGAGTCAACACTATTCCTATCAAACTACCAATGTTATTTTTCACAGAATTAGAAAAAAAACTATCTAAAATTCATATGGAACCAAAACAGAGCCTCAATAGCCAAGATAATCCTAAGCAAAAAGAACAAAGCTGAAGGCATCACATTACCCAACTTCAAAGTATATAAGGCTATAGAAACCAAAACAGCATGGTACTGATACAAAACAGCCACATAAACTACCAAAATATCTGGAATGCAACAAAAACAAAAACAGTGTTAAGAGAGAAGTTTATAGTGCTAAATGCTTACATCAAGAAGTTAGAAAGATCTCAAATTTGGAATAGAGAACCCAGTCAAAAAGCTGCATACCTACAGCCATCTAATCTTTGACAAAGCTGACAAAAATAAACAATGGGTAAATGACTTCCCATTCAACAAATAGTGCTGGGATACCTGGCTAGCCATATGTAGAAGAATGAAACTGGACACTTACCTTTCACCATATACAAAAATAAACTGAAGATGGATTAATGATTTAAGTGTAAGACCACAAACTATAAAAATTCTGGAAGAAAACCTACGAAATACCATTCTGAACATGGGCCTTGGGAAGGAATTTATGACTAAGTCCTCAAAAGCAGTTGCAACAAAACCAAAAATTGACAGTTAAACTAAAGAGCTTCTGTAAAGCAAAAGAAACTATCAACAGTGCAAGTAGACCACCTACATAATAGGAGAAAATATTTGCAAATTATGCTTCTGGCAAAGGTGGAATATCCAGAATCTATAAGGAATTTTAGCAATTCAATGAGCAAAAAGCAAATAAAATAACCCAATTTAAAAATGTGCGAAAGACATGAACAATCACTTCTCAAAAGAAGACATACAAGTGGCCAATAAATATATTTTAAAATGCTCATCATTACTCATCACCTGACAAATGCAAATTGAAGCAACAACAAGATACCATCTCACACCAGTCAGAATGCCTATTATTAAAAAGTCCAAAAACAACAGATGCTGGTGAGGCTGGGACTAATGTCTCTATTATTGTTATAAATCAACAGCCCCAGCACTGGCCTAAGCAAAAGGCATCCATTAGTATTGTTGGAGTAGGAGCTGCCTCGGAAGTTTTTCAAAGTTCTTCGATTTTACCACGTCCAGGGCTGGATAGTCAGGAAGGGACCATTTGGCCTATCGTTACACCTATTCCTCTCAATTTATGGGGTAGAGACTTATTGCAACAATGGGATGCTGAAATATCTGTTCCTACAGATCAATATAGTAGTAATAGTAGATAAATGATGAAAAATATGGGATATCACCCAGGGAAAGAACTAGAAAAAGATTAAAATGGCCAATCAGAATCTTTAGAATTAAAAGGGCAAACAGATCGGACCGGATAAGAGTGTCATTTTTAGGAGTGGCCATTGTTGAGCCTCTGTCTCCCATTCCTCTTGTTTGATGAACTGCCAAACTGGTTTGGATGGAGCAATGGCCGCCGAAACAGGAAAAACTGGAGGCTTTAAAAGAACTGGTACAGCAACAATTGCAAAAAGGACATATAGAGCCTACTTTCTCCACTTGGAATTCTCCTGTATTTTTCATTAAGAAAAAATCAGGGAAATGGAGAATGTTAACAGATTTAAAGTCTGTTAATGCTGTGATTCAACCCATGGGCATGCTACAACCAGGGCTGCCGTCCCCAACAATGATCCCAAAATACTGGCTTCTCATAGTGATAGATGTAAAGGATTGCTTTTTTACCGTTCCTTTAGCTGCCCAAAATTATGAAAAATTTGCTTTTACTGTTCCCGCCATAAATAAACCTTAAATGATTTCCAAAAATTATTAAGAGACATTAATTAGATTCGTCCAACTTTAGGCATTCCTACCTATGCTATGTCTCACCTCTTTTAAAGGAAAAGTCTCCTTTGCAGGACCTCAACAGCAGGTTTTTCAAGCTGACTTTACTTCTGCTCAAAGAGCTGAACTTATGGCTGTGATAATGGTGTTAAAAACTTTTAAACAGTCAGTAAACATTGTTTCTGATTCAGCCTATGTAGTGCAAGTCATGCAAAATATTGAATGTACCTTAATTTGAAATGTGACTGATGAACAACTTAATCTTTTATCTCATTCTTTATAGCAAGCAGTACAATGAAGGCATTCACCTTTCTATATCACTCATATGGGAGTACATACTAACCTCCCTGGCCCTTTAACTAAACTTAATCAAAGGGCAGATGCATTGGTGTCTGTGGTCTTTGCTGATGCACAAACATTTCACTCTTTAACCCATCTTAATGCCACAGGCCTTAGAAAAAGATATGGTCTGTCATGGAAACAAGCTAAAGAAATTGTGCAACACTGTTCTGCCTGCCAAGTCGTGCATCTGCCACATCAAGGAACAGGAGTTAGCCCTAGAGGTTTATCTCCAAATTACATCTGGCAGATGGATATAACACATATTCCTGCTTTTGAAAATTGTCCTTTGTTCATGTTTCAGTAGATACCTATTCACATTTTATCTGGGCCACATGTCAAACAGGGGAGGCTACAGCTCATGTTAAAAGACATCTTTTATTTGCTTTTCAGTTATGGGAATCCCAGAAAATATCAAAACTGATAACAGCCCAGGATACTGTAGTAAAGCCATGGCAACATTTTTTCAATAGTGGAATATTACCCATACTACAGGTGTTCCATATAACTCGCAAGGACAGGCAATAGTGGAAAGAGCTAATCATACTTTAAAAACTCAAATACAAAAGCAAAAGGGAGGGGACTAGTAATGTAAGACACTGCACATACAATTGCATTTAGCTTTATTAACATTAAATTTTTTAAATTTACAAAAAGATCAGCCCATGACTGCAGCTGGAAAACACCTGACAGGACAAAAGGAAAATAAAAAGACTGGACAAGATATATGGTGAGGGATGCACATACAAAGAGCTGGGGTAAAGGACAGATAATTTTATGGGGAAGAGGATTTGCTTATGTCTCTCCAGGTGACAATCAGGTGACTGTGTGGGTGCCCACCAAACATCTGAAGATCTGTCATAAACCACGGCATCTAATGGACCCACTTGTACCGTGCAAATTGAAGGTTTGAGGATTGCTTTTAAGCTTGAATTTGCTTTCTCTGTGCCTTCTGTTAGAAGGCGCCTGCTTCTCATTATCAACGGTAAGTTTTACACTGCGGTAATCAACCAAAGAGGCAGAAGCTGAGTTACATACAAATGCTTCAGCAATGGCATGCCTCCCGGCTACAGCCACGAAAGTTTTTGCTTCTGTTTCAGTAGATTTACTAACACGGGGGTGAGGGTATGCTTGTGTTTTTGCAGGAGATGAACAAACCATGTGGGTACCCTCAAGACGTGTATGACCATGGAACAGGAGACTGGAAGGACCCGTGGATCCCAACCATGGACTGGGTTCCCCCAGTACGAGCCATGCTGAGAAACTGCTGGAGCACCAGGGTTCTACCTATAGGTGCTTAATGGACCAATGCTTTCTGACTGAACTCCTCTCTACCCTGAATACAAGAGACCCTAACAGGTAGGCAGGAGTATCATCGCCCCTATTCAGCATGAAGAAGTTACAGAAGATGGACCTTCATCCTTCTGCAACCCCTAGGATTAAGGGTCCTCTTGTAAAAGGGAAAGGGGAGATATGTGGGAAGCATTCAAACCAGAGCAACTCCATTTTGAATAAGGCTTAAGAAAATTGAAGCTGAATCACCAACCAGCAATTAAGGGCTGCACAGCCTGCAATTGCTTTGCTCAATTAATTTTAAAAAGAGGCCACCTTATGCTAGTAATAATGATAGCTGTGGCGATTTTACAAAAAAGAGAAAGGGGCATGTTGGGAGAAAAGCTGAGTGTTGGGAGAGAAGCTGAGGCAGGGCTTACATGTCTGCTAGACTTGCTGGCTCCTTGCTTCTAGCACTGCCATTATCTCAAGCAGCCATGTTTCTCATTCACTTGATACACCATTTCCTTTCAACCCACACATCCTCACCACCTGTTTCTTTGTTTGAGCAGCAATAAATAGCCTGGGCTCCCAGAACTTGGGGTCTTCACAGCCTCCACACTCGTGATGGCCCCCTGGTTCCCACTTTCTCTCTCAAACTGCCTTTTTCTCGTTCCTTTGACTCTGCCAGACTTCATCACCCCCATGATCTGGTGTTGGGTGTGATCACCCCAACACATTGGAATCAGACAAATGTAGGTCCACATTCTATGCTGTCATTTAGTACTTTTAACTTCCACTGCAGGAAGGGGAGCATCACTTTACTTTCATTACAGGTACTTGAGAAAGTAAGTAGATGCATATTAGAGGTATTTGAAATCACCTAGAGAAACCCACTAGAAACAAATATTCACCTTAACAAGTCTGGATGCCATAAAACATTTTAGAACCAGGAGTTTCAAACCTACATGTCTGCCTAGAAGGCAATGTAAATAGGTTAAGCAGTAAGAGATAACTAGACTTGAGGTTTATCAAATGCCTCAGGTCTTCTGGTGAGGGTAGAAGTATTTAGTGTTGGTGTTTATGGTGACTAAAGCATCTTCTACCATTGGAAGTGGCAAATTGGACACAGTCATGATGTGTCCATGATGATCTAAATGACTTTTCATTTAGATCAAATAACCATTCTTTTAAGTTAATTAAACTCTGCTTTAATTTAAAGTTTTTTGGTGTGTGCAAAAAATAAAACAATAGCTATTAATGTATTGGCTTCATTTATAAAAGAAAAATTCTTTATAAACATTTTATATTGGTGTCCTCAAATGAGTCCAACTGAAATTCAGTTGAGCTGATTCCAACAAAGGTTTAATCTTTTTTTTTCCACATTCAGAATTACAGTAAATTTTTTGGAAGTTTATTCTAGAAAAGGAAAACATTTGACATTATTGTAAATGCTATTATAAATCCAAGTAATAAGTTAAACACTGAAAACAGAAGTACTTGTTGTGTGTGTCCATCTAAATTTTAATGAAGCTTAGTATTATGGTGAAAACAATGTTCTTATTAAGTTAAGAAACTTATGGAGCAGAAACATACAAAATTAGGTTTTTACACACAAATTCATAATTATAATCAAACTTGCAATATTCTACAAAACAAATAGAAGCCATAGTTGGCACCATTTATAAATATTACATGTATACACAGAATAACATAACTACAACATCTTTACATTGATAATATCATTCAGTTAAAAAAAACTCTTTAGGTTGGCATCAGGTACTTTTTCTCTTTGCTTTCTGTTATTAATCAGATTTTAGAAATGTTTGTGCCTTTGAAAAACTACTTTATAAATCAGTTTGTCTCAGAAATGTATTAGAATTTTTAATACTTCCTCTAAATTTTGATTGCATTTTGAGCATAAACAATTTGAAGTCTAATTATTCAATGACTATTACACCAAAAGAATTTAAATTTTGAAATTTTTGCAACATGGAACAAGTCCTAAGAAGGGGAATTTGGTAATATATAATGAAATTACATTTTCCCCTTAACCTAGCAATCCCACATCTAGAAATTTACCCTCAAGGCATGCTTTCATAATTATGAAATAATACATGTATGAGGTTACTTTTGTGGAATTATTTTTAATAAAAACTAGAAGCATCTGACATATCCACCAATAAACTTATTGAGTAAATTATCAAAAAAATTTTTTGAGACCTTTAGAAAATTCCAATTATTGAAAACAAATCTCCTAAACAGAAATGTTGACATTTATTTCTTTCAAAGCTGGAGAAATGGAAAAATTAAATGAGAGCTTTAACTCTGATAGTGCTTTGGAATATTTCTACATGTGAGAAGAATCTTTTTATTTTTATTTTTATTTTTTTTTTTATTTTTATTTTTTATTTTTGAGACGGAGTCTCGCTCTGTCTCCCAGGCTGGAGTGCAGTGGCTGGATCTCAGCTCACTGCAAGCTCCGCCTCCCGGGTTCCCGCCATTCTCCTGCCTCAGCCTCCCGAGTAGCTGGGACTACAGGCGCCCGCCACCTCGCCCGGCTAGTTTTTTGTATTTTTTTAGTAGAGACGGGGTTTCACCGTGTTAGCCAGGATGGTCTCGATCTCCCGACCTCGTGATCCGCCCGTCTCGGCCTCCCAAAGTGCTGGGATTACAGGCTTGAGCCACCGCGCCCGGCCCTTTTTATTTTTTTAACTGTGGAAAAAACACATAAAATAAAATTTACCATCTTAATGTTTAAGTGTACAGCCTCAGTAATGTTAAGTATATCTAAATTGTTTTGCATCTAATCTCCAGATCTTTTTCAGCTTGCAAAATTGAAATTCCATACTCATTAAACAACTCCCCATTTTCCTACTAGCCTTATCCTGTGAAACCGCTATTCTTTTTTAATTTGACTACATTAGCTACCTTATATAAGTAGAATCATGCAATTGTTTTGTGACGGGCTTATTGTACATAATATGATGTCTTCAAGGGTTATTTATGTTGCAGCATGTGTAAGAATTCCTTTTGTTTTGAGGCCGAATAATATTCCATCAAATGTATATGACACGTTGTTTATCCAATCATCTGTCAATTAACATGAGCTGCTTCCACTTCTTGACTATAATGAATAGTGACACTATAAACATGAGTGTACAAATACCTCTTTGAGATCCTGCTTTCAATACTTTTGGAAATATGCCCAGAAGTGGTATTGTTGAATTATACAATAATTCCATTTTTAATTTTTTGAGAAGCTTTTTTTTTATAGCATAGTGTTTTCCATAGCAGTTGCACCATTTTACTTTCCTATCAACAGTGCACAGGGTTTCCAATTTTTCCACATCCTCATCAATGCTTATTATTTTCTGTTTTATTTGGTTTTGATAGTAGCCATCCTAATAGATATGAGGTTTTGATTTGCATTTACCTAATGAGTAGTGATTCTGAGCATCTTTTCATATGCTTGTTGATCATTTGTATATCTTCTTTAGTAAAATGTTTATTCAAGTCGGTTGCCTGCTTTTGAATGGTTAATTGTATTTTTGTTGTTGAGTTGTAGGCATTCTTTATATATTCTGAATATTAAACCCTCATCAGATATAAGATTTGCAAATATTTTCTACCATTCTGTAGGTTGCTTTTGTGTTCTGTTGATTACATCCTTTTGTGCATAGAAGATTTTTTATTTTGATGCAGTCCAATTTGTCTCTTTTTACTTTTGTGGCTTGTGCTTTGGTGTCATATTCAAGAAATTATTCCCAAATCTAATGGCATGAAATTTTGTCCTTATGTTTTCTCCTAAGAGTCTTACAGTTGCAGGTTTTGTGTTTAGGTTCTTTAAATCATTTTAAGTGAATTTTTGAATATGGTATGAAGTAGGCATCCGACTTCATTACATTGCATTTTTCCAGCACTATTTGTTGAAAAAACTATTCTTTCTCCATTGAATTGTCTTGACACTGTTGTTGAAAATTATATGACCATATATATGATAATTTATTTCTGAGCTCTCTAGTCTATTACATTGGTCTGTATGTCTGTGTTATGCCATTTCCACACTATCTGGATTACTGTAGCTTCGTAATAAGTTTTGAAATCAGAAAGTGTGAAACTTCCAGCCTTGATCTTTTTCAAGATTGTTTTGGCCATCTGAGATGCTTTGAGAATTGAAATATATGAATTTTAGGATGGATTTTTCTATTTCTGCAAAAAATATCATTGATATTTTGACAAGGATTGCATTAAATTTGTAGATCCCTTTGGGAGTGTTGGCATCTTGATGATATTAAGTCTTCCAATCCATGAACACAGAATATTTTCCCATTTATTTTTGTCCTCTTTAATTTTTCTCAGCATTTATTTTTTCTCTTTAATTTTTCTCAGTGTTTACTTCTTTAAGTTTATTCTTAAATATTTTATTATTTTTTATGCTGTTGTACATGGAATTGTTTTCTTAATTTTGTTTTCAGATTGTGTATTGTTACTGTATAGAAATACAACTGATTTTTGTGTGTTGATTTTATATCCTACAACTTTGCCGAACTTACTCATTAGTTCTAATAGTTTTTGTGGCATCTTTAGGGTTTTCTACATGTAAGATCATATTGACTGTAAACATAGATAATTTTACTTCTTCTTCCTTTCCAATTTTGATGCTTTTTAAAAAACTTGCCTGATTACTCCAGTTAGGACTTCCAGTACTATGTTACAGAAGTACTAAAAACAAGTATTTTTATTTTGTTCCTGTTCTTAGAGGAAAAGCTTTTGGTCTTTCACCACTGAGTATGATGTTAGCTGTGTGGTTTTCATTTATGACCATTATATGTTAAGGTAGTTTTCTTCTGTTCCTATTTTGTTGAGTGTTTTGTTCATTAAAGGGTGTTGAATTTTGTCAAATGCTTTTTCTGCATCCGTCTTCATCAGGGATCCTAGCCTGTAGTTTTCTTTTCTTGTAGTGTCTTTGTCTGGCTTTGGTACCAAAATGAGTTTGGAAGTGGCCCTTCCTCTTCAACGTATTGGAAGAGGTTGAGGAGGATTGGTGTCAATTCTTCTTTAAATGTTTGGTAGAATTCGCCAGTGAAGGCATCTGGTCCTGGGATTTTCTTTGTTGGCAGGTTTTTTATTACTGACTCAATCTCCTTTACTAGTTATGAGTCGGTTCACAATTTCTGTTTCTTCGTGATTCAGTCTTGGTAGGCTGTGTGCTTCTAGGAACTTATTCATTTATTCTGGTTACAAAATTTGTTAATGTACAAGTGTTTATAGTATTATCTCATAATCCTTATTGTTGTAAAATTGGCTGTAATGGCCCCTGTTTTATTTTTTATTTTAGTTGGGTCTTCTCTCGTTTTTTCTTAGTTAAGCTGAAGTTTTGTCCTTCGCTATTAATTTCTAATTTCATTCCATTGTAATTGGAAAAGATACTTTGTATGATTTAAATTTTCTTAAATTTGTTACGACTTATTTTGTGGACTAATATATGGTCTGTTGTGGAGAATGCGCACCTGAGAAAAATGTGTATCTTATTCTTGTGGGTTGATGGTCTGTATATGTCTGTTAGTACCAATAGTTCTATAGTGTTGTTAATGTCCTTTAGTTTGCTTATTGATCTTTTATAAGCTGTTCTCTCCATTACCAAAATTGAGATATTGAAGTTTCCTACTATTATTGTAGATCTGTCTATTTCTCCTTTCAATTCTTTCAGTGTTTGTTTTGTATATTTAGGAGCTCTGATGTTGGTGCATATATATTTATAATTGTTATATCCTCTTGGATATCTTTTTATCATTAACAGTGTTCTTTTTCTCTCTTGTAACAGTCTTTGACTTAAAGTCTACTCTGTGTGATATTAGTAGTATGCTATTCCATCACTCTTGGTTACAATTTGCAAGGAATATATTTTTCCATGTGTTTAATTTCAACCTATGCATGTCCTTAAATCTAAAGTGAGTCTTTTTTGTCTCTAAAGTGAGACAGTATATAGTAGAATCATGGTTTGTTATTAATTCAGCCAATCTATGTATTTTGATTGGAGAGTTTAACCACTTACATTTAATATAATTATGGATAGGGAAGAATTTACTATTGCTATTTTGTTAATTGTTTTCTGTATGTCTTATAGCTTTTTGGTTCCTCAGAAAAGAATGTTCTGATGGAGCTCCTACTTATAATTAGATAATTGTATACTCTGTGCTGGAATGAAATGAAATTGAATAGGCCTATGATTTTTATAACATCTGAAACTCTGCTAAAAGACTCCAAAAGCGTATACAGACAACTTATATTTGATGCGTCTGTCATGTAAAAACATTCCTTAAGAAAAGATATTCTGAATACAGGTAAAAGACAGTACCTCTAAAAATGCTGGGGTTGACATATTGTTTCATTTCAACAAAAAAACAAATAGATTTGGGAATAGCCTCCATTTAGAAAAATTTTCTTTAAGCTTACTGGGTACTTCAATATCTATACTGACAGTATTTTCTCCATTAATGATATTACGTTCTGCAGAGAAGAAACAAATAAAGGCATAAACAATTTCAAATTGATCAACCATAAATGACAACTGTGAACAAGACCAGATAATTTTATGAAAAAATTAAAAATTAGATAATATTTTTAAAAATACATTATTTAGTAAAATGCTACTGTCACAGAATTAGAGACAAATATGGTTAAGAAACTGATCCAAGTACAAGAATATGTATGAAGAATAAATATTCTGCTTATATATTTTTAAAAATTAAAAACATAATGAAATTTTAAATTTTGGTTAATTTTAGACACAGATGTATTTATATTTTTAAAAACATTTCATTTTTGTAAAATGATTTGAATAAAACTATTTTGCAGGTCTGCTAATACAACAAAAACAATTTGTTGTTTAATAAATAAATATTTTAAAAGCATTTTAAAAGATTGTAGTGTTCTCTTTCATTTTCGAAAGTGTTCCAATGTGGTGTTGAATTACACGGTCACCCTCACTATACGTGACATATCTGCACATCCCTAAACATAGGCTAAACATAGGCTTGTCCTTACCTTGTCCTTAGACTCAGAAATTTTATTTAAAGATGAGGCTGCCTCCTATAGGCAGCTGTATTATTGCACCCTCCACTAACATGGGAGGACTGGAGAAAATCCAAGGTAGGTACCAACCAGACAATAAAAGAACCCCAGCATGTTCTGCAATAGCCAGACTGATCCTAATAAGGAAGGGAAATTTCCTCCCAAGCAATTGGTTCTCTTTGAAAGATCTGAGAAAAGGACGCTGGGATTTCAAAGAAGAGGTCAACCTGCAGAGCCCATAAAGTAGGGGAAAGAAAGGTCACAAAGGCGACTTTGGTACATAAGAAAATAACAGCTGCACTATTCACAATAGCAAAGGCATGGAATCAACCCAAATGCCCATCAATGATAGACTGGATAAAGAAAATGTGGTATATATACACCATGGAATTCTATGCAGCCATAAAAAAGAATGAGATAATGTCCTTTGCAGGGACACGGATGGAGCTGGAAGCTGTTATCCTCAGCAAACTAATGCAGAAATAAATGCTGATGAACTTTGAAAAAGATAACAGCTGCAGTTACATGTAGAAAAGCATTTGATGGGACTGCTAGAGACCTTATTAAGTCTACCAGAAACAAATATGCCCTCTTTTGGGTGACACATGTGCAGGGAACCAAAGCTGGGTATTAATTACCGAGTGACTTCAACTACCAGCCATCCTCTAGAAGTCCGCTGTGAAGTGGAATGTGAAATAGCACAGGTAATCACAGACACGGGTTGCTGGAAATGATGCAAACACATTATTCTCCCCCAAATTAAAACACTCTACTCATGTCCAGAGCTCGAAAATTTGTTTCTCGGTAAAGGTCAAGAAAAGCAAGCACTGCTTGAATTTAATTATTAAGCCAGCTGTCAGTCACTGGCAGTGACACAAGCAGGAAGACGTTTCAAGGCAGGAAATCAGCTGCAGTTAACATGACAGGGTCCTTGCATCTTTAATCAGGAACTCCTCTGTCAGAATATTTTATTTATCACGGAAAGAATAATGCCAAACACCTGCCATTGCCTCTAGAACAACCACTGCAACTTTTTTCCTCTGTAATGGGTTTATAATAGGGGAAGGAATTCATCATTGACTCAAATTGTAGTCAATGTTCATCTACAGTCTACATTGCTTCTCAATGAATTCTAAAGCTTCTTCCAGCAGGAAAATTAAATGATTATGATACCTTTACTACTTTCTTCCAATACATATTTTCCAGTGACCATGATGGTACAGAAATACCATCAGGGCTTAATGCCTGACATGGGGTTAATGAACAACATAGAAAAGTTCATCAATTCAAGAGACTACTTAAAGGTCATGATTAATTACATTTTGAATAGTCTTTAATTTTTTTTCAGGACAATGATGGTCATAAAGAAAAAAATGATTTTTAAAATTATATTAAATTAAATTAAAATGATATAACTAAAAACGGAAAACAAAGATGCAAATGTATACCTAATACCAAAGAAAGTCTTATTTTTAAGTTTCTATCTCTCCTCAGCATATGTAATGACACATTTCATTAACATGCATGCACAATCTTCATCATTTCCACTTGGAGTTCTTCTTAAACTTTTGAATAATTTGAGTGCTATTAATGGTTATGATAGAAATGTTTATGCTTCCCACGTATGGATTTATTATTCAGCTGACATGGGCTTGGATTTTGTTGGCTATAGTGTAACTCACTTTCTCTTCTAGAATATTCTAGAATATTCATTTTCTCAAAGTCACAAGATATACATTTAGTTTAGTAGAACAAATATTTACAGATAACCAGACTTGTATACAGCACTGGGCTAGGTATTATGTGAGAAAAAGAGAACACAGCCCATTCCCTCAAGAAAAGTAGACCATCAGTGATACTTCTAACATGACCACTTCTTCCCTATTGAGATAGGGCTGTCAGCTAGAAGTAAGGGAGCCCCAAAGAGCTCTAGATGTCCTTGATAATACTTCCTTTTCCCCACCTTCCGGATGCCACAAGCCTTGGCTGCCCACGGACAAATCCAGGTTGGAAGCTGCAATGAGAGCTCAGTAGTACCCTGTATCACAACTTATCCCAACATGCTGTCACCCCTGTTTGCTTCAGTCACCACCAGAATCCAAGATGCCAGTTCACTTATTCCTCATCTAGTATCTTATACCTGTGTGTTCAACAGTTATAAAAATATGACTCAGTTTCTCACTCCTTCACAACCCTAAACTCTTGCCCTTTGTAACTCACAGCCTGTCATTTGCAAAATCCCTTAAATGCTCACCTCTTCTCTGAACATTCCCATGATCTGGCCCTATACAATCTGGCTCCTGCCTACTTTTGCTAGAGGGAGCCCTCTCCCACCCCTCCTCTACACCTTGATCCTTCTACCGTAAGCACTGTAGTTTTCCTGCTGTTTCTGGAACTCCACAAGCTCCTTCTTGCCTATGGCCTTTGTACTTGTCAGCTCCGTTTGGTATACTCTCTTCCTACACCTTCTCCTGGCCACTGCCTTGTTCATTCAGGTCTGTACTCACATGTCACTCCTCAGGGAGGCCTTTCCTGACCAAGGATTTAAAACAGCCACCACCCCTCACACCCACCACAAGCTCCCACCCCACCATTCTCTATGCTTTTTCCCTGCTGTATTTCTATAGTACTTATTACACATATCATAGTCTCTATTTTGTTGGTGTATTTCCTGTTATTCTGTTGTACTATAAACTCCATTTGTGTTCCATTCTTCATCTATTTCTTTTTCATCTTGTGTATTTCTGCAAGCTGCCTTGGTTCCTTAATGGAATGAGGCAGGAATGTAAATCCACAGAGCAACAGAGTGTTTGTAGGCATAGGAAGACGCAGGCGTGTGTTGACATACTTATTTGTCTGTCTTGAAAAGTTTAATCCTCAGAGCTGAAGGTCATGAAGCACTGCACCATACTGGGTAATGACATGCCATTTCCATTGGCATTTAATGGTAAATTGCATTGCCTTTCACAGTACTAAAACTGTTGTAGAAGAAAGAAACACTTTGGATTTTAGAAATCAAAGCAAATGGGAGAAATAATGTAAACCACCTTATCTATTGGAGGCCAAAGTTGTGAGCTTGTATTCTGGCTAGAACTCTCAGCATTAGCCTAGTGCTGCCCAAACCCATCTGATTTCCAGTCCTCAATTTGCTCGTCCTGAGAAGGAAGGTGGAATGCTTTAAGAATTGCGATCTTTCCCTGAACGTGTTTTAAAATTGAGGACCAGGGAAAAGAAGAAATAAAATGAGTATCAGAAACTTTGCAATTAGCTACTTAAGAGAAATACATCTTAAGTAAGGAGGAGCTAACGGAGTCTTTTGTAGCCTACATAGCTCTGAGCTGACTCCCAAGTTCAGCTCCAGGTATTATCAGCTGTCGACAGGTCAAGAAAGAAGACATGAGAAGAGCTGGCCCCTGCGTACAGAGAACACTAGCCTTGTCTTCCATGCTCATGTGTCTCATCTGCTTGAGAACTTCATTTCTGCCTGTCTTTGGGCTGTTTACCCCCTAAAAGCCCAACTTTGCTATTCTGAGTCTTAGATCCTTGCTCAAGAGACTAGCTATTGCATTTGTGTACATGGCAGGGTTGAAAAACAAAAGTTGTGGGAGGAAAGACAACCAACCATCCTCCCACAAACATGACTTTAGATCTTGGTTTGAACAAATCATACACTAGAAGGAACAAATTCATACACTAGAAGGAAGTTCCTGGATGGCCTAGATTTCTGTCATCCCAGTACCTGGAGCAGAGCTTAGCAGTAAGCGGGAGCTCAATAAATATTTATTTGTTGAACAAATGAGTGGATGCTAGGAGTTACATAGGCCAGTACAACTTCATAGCATTGGTGTTTAATGGTCACAGATCACAAAGGCACAGATCATGTCCTGTGCTGAAAATGAGTTAACAAATTCAAACAGGCTCAAGCTGAGCTGTCCCCTATTGTCCAGAGCTCCCAAATACCAATTGCTTTCCTTCCTTTGCAGCATTGGGAGGCATTCAGTGACTTAGAAGACGATGTTAGAATGTGAGAGGTCGCACAAAGATATGAGGCTTCTGAGTGTTCAGCTGACACCCCCACCCCACTGACCAGGATGAAGGTTGAATTGCCCCTCTCTGTTTCTACTCCCTGTTTTTTTTTTTGAATCAGGGTCTTCCTCTGTCGCTCAGATGGAGTGAAGCGGCACCATCTTCTCTGCTCACGGCAACTTTCATCTTTTGGGTTCAAGCAATCCTCCTGTCTCAGCTTCCCAAATAGCTGGGATTAAAGCGGGCACCACCACACTTGGCTAACTTTTGTATTTTTAGTACAGACGGGATTTCACCATGTTGGTGAACAGGCTGGTCTTGAACTCCTGATGTCAAGTGATCCACCCAC
Source organism: Macaca thibetana thibetana (assembly GCF_024542745.1). NCBI lineage: Eukaryota > Metazoa > Chordata > Mammalia > Primates > Cercopithecidae > Macaca > Macaca thibetana. Next base: position 38,444,160 of record NC_065590.1, read on the forward strand.
TTTGGTCTCCCAAAATACTGGATTACAGGTGTAAGCTGCTGTACCCCACGTTCTGAGAGTTCTGCTTGCGGCTTCTCCTCTGCAAAGTTACCTCCAACCTTGTCTTTGGCCCTGTTTCTCCTCATGGAGCCAATGTGGGAAGTGGTGGGCAGGGAGCACGTCCTGCCCCCAGTCCCTAGGAAGGTCCCAGGCTGCTCTGCCTCATCTGTCCCTCTCATGCTGTAGGAACTGCCAAGGACAACCTTGAGAAAAGGTTACGGAGCTCCTCAGCCTGCCAGTGGGTGTGACCTGTGTAGCCCTTGCTCTGCTTCCCAGCTTTGGTGGTGTCATTTCTTTACCTATAATGTGTGTTCAACCTAAAACTCCATTCCCAGCTGCTGCAGTTTAAAGCTATATTTAACTGTCTAATAATAAGCTAATATACGTTGGTGCGACACGTTGCACTCTGTGGTCCGAAGATCTGAAGAACATTTTTTTTAGTCCCTATATGTATTTGAGCTCAGGAAGCATTTATATAGCACCTGTGTAACAGAATAGACTCATTTCTTGGCACAATGCCAGAATTTCATGTTCCAGCCTTGTTAGACTTTTAAAAGACAAACATTAACTTTGCAACATTTCTATGTCGGCCTGACTCCTTAATTACTAACTTTTGGAGGAAGAACAGGAAAAGAAAGATCTTAATAAGCGATGACCAAAATTTCCTTAATGAAATGACAACTGTAGTGTTCATTATATAGCTTAATCTTAATCTAAACTCTAGTGTAATAACTAAAAGTTGGTTTGTTTCTCCTTATGCTGTATGTAACAGACAGGTCTGACTAGCTTAAGGGAAATATGAAAAGCTGCTGGGGTCGTTTGATGAAAGGAAGAGTTGACCAGCCAGAGAACCAGACAGCTCCAAGGCCTCAGCAATGGAGGCCTGGGGACCTGCTCTCCGAGTGCTGTGGTAGAGAGCGCCTCTGATACGACTCTTTGTCCCTGTCCTTATCCAATAAAAAACAAACAAACAAACAAAAGACCCTAGAAAAAGCACCCGACTGGCCCTGCTAGCGTAAGGGGTCACCCCAAACCAGTTGCTGAGGCCAGACGGGTAAGGTCGTGGGCCTGGGCCGTGGCCCCTGGAGGCCTTCTTCTGTGCACCGGCACTGTCTCCAGAGAGCGAATCAGCCAGTGAGGCAGCTCCCCAGGGTCTCCACCAAGGGAAGCGCAAATGTTCTTCTTTAAAATGAACCAACTAGGTGGGGTGCAATGGCTCACGCCTGTAATTCCAGTACTTTGGGAGGCCAAGGTGGCAGGATCTCTTGATCCCAGGAGTTTGAGACCAGCCTAGGCAACACAGGGAAGCACCATGTCTACAAAAAAAAAAATTGTTTTTAATTAGCTGGCCATGGTGGTGCATGCCTGTAGTCCCAGCTGCTTGGGACGCTGAGGCAGGACTGCTTGAGCCCAGGAATTTGAGACTCCCGTGAATTGTGATTGTACCACTGCACTCTGGCCTAGGTGACAGAGCCAAACCCTGTCTTAAAAAAATTAAATTAAATTAAATTAAAAAGAATAAAATGAACCAATGGTGGCTTCTGTTGGTGTAATGTCGTGTTGAGAGGAGATGCAGGGAATATCATTAATTCAACACTGTCACTCCAAAAGGCTTGATCTCTCTATGTTGTTAACATTTCTAAGGTGAAGTGCCAATGATTTGTATTGGTTTAGGAGGACAATAGTCAGTGTGCCAGTTTGAAAAAAAAAGTTTGGGGAAAACAAACCTGTATCCTTCCTTAGGGAATATCTACATAAACATTCAGGCTGCTAATTCTACACAGATGTTTATTTCACAGGCCAGGAAGCCTGCTAAGTCAAAAAATGGACATCTCCTTAGCAGGAGACATGCGTTAGTATTTAGGTATGGATGACTAATGCCATTTTGAGATGTCAACCACTAATTAAAAATAACAAGTGCTATATCTAAGAATAAAATAACAGGCAGATTGATCTGTGGCTATTAATTAGACCTACCAAGCAACATGATTTGATCTTCTGTCAGTTAGCTCTTAGTAATCAACATTGTCAAAGGAAAGTGACTTTTATCAGTATGGAATTAAGGGTGCTGGGCATACAGTTTGCTTAATCTCAGTTTTGGAACAACAAATTTCTCTTTCAAAATAAAAGAGATGAATTCCAATGCTATACTTTCCTTAAGCTAGCACTAACACAATTAGGAAGATTCTGGACCTCCCACTTAAGCACTGAGGTGAGGGGGGCAGAGGTTGTTTGGAGTCCTAATTAGCTCAAGTTCTTCAACCCACATTTCTTATCCAGTGATGAGAACCATGAGGAGAAAGCCTCCTGGCTTCTGACTTTTTGGTGCTCTGCTAACAGAACAGAAACAATCCTGAGAGTTCACCTGCTGAGCTAATGATGCCAACACAGTGAAGAGTCCAAGCACTAAGATATCCAGGAGAACTGGATCATGCAATGTTTATGGTGAATGCTGAATATCACAGAATGTCAGCAGTTGTCCAGAAGAGGGTGAGAAGGTGAAGAGTGATGATGTGGCACCGAGCTGGTTCATCCTATTTTACCTTATAATCATCCTGCACCTGCGTCATCCATAAACTCCCTACCCAACATTGCCTTACAGGGTTAAGTTGGTAAATGCCTGGAATTTGGAGGATACTGGGAAAGTTCAACCATCAGATTTGGACTAGGGCATTCATTGCTTAACACCCATGGCATGGGACATGCCTCAAATCCATAAAATCTAAGATTCTACCTGTTAAATTGTTTTAGTTCTAATTTATGTTTTGGAAAAACGCCATGGGACATGGCCTTAGCTAAGAGGACTAGTGCTGGTCACCAAAATAGTTTTCATTGACAAAAATGTTACTGATAGTATCAGAAATAACACAAGGATTGTCTACCAGGCCTCTGTGAGATTCATCTTGAGACTACATCCGGTCTCTTTCACTGTGAGCCTCAATTGTATCTCTAGCAATGTTTGTTTTGACACAGGCGGTACCTGAATACATTCTCGTTAAAAGAGTCAGGCCATACATTACAGTGTAATTGAATTTGACAGTCCACCCTTCCTCCCCTTTCCTTCCTCACATTTATTCACATTCTCACATTAAGTTCTATAACAGTTATCTCTGTACCCTCCCAGTGATTTTTCTATTCGCAGGTAAATAAATACACGTTGATACTTCTTTTTTGTGTAAACAGAATCATACTAAGATCATTATTCAATTATTTCCTTTTTTAAAAAATGTGTTTCTTGCCAATCTTTTCACACCAGCATATAAGTCAACCTCATTTTTCTTCAGGATGGCATAATATTCCACACTATGGATGCAACATGTTTACTTCCCCATGATGGAAATCTGGGTTCTTTTTTTTTTTTTTAATTTTTCTTTCTCCTCTTATTACAGACACAGCTGGACTTCCCAGTATATTCTTTACACTGATTCACAAATGTTTCTATAGGACAGTTTCCTAAAATAGAAACAACCAGGTCAAAGGGCATGCGCCTTAAATATTGATAGCTATGCCTCAGTTACCTTCCGGGAAGGTTTGACCAGTGAACACTTCCTTGTTATCACTGAAAATTATAAATATTTTAGATTTCTAAACTTAATGGTCAAGAAATATTTCTTCATTTTAATTTGTACCTATGGTTACAAGAGGGGCTGAACTTGTTTTTACATATACATTGGCAAACTGTTTATCTTCTATGAATTGTTCTACGAAAAGAGAAAAATTACCTCTCATCCATTTTTCTTTTACATTTTTAGGAGCTTTTTATATGTATATATTATATGTGCTGCAAATATTTTCTCCCAGTCTGTTGCTTCATTAAAACAAGTTCCTTAATTTCTATAAATGAAATACGTCCATTTTTCTTCTTCTTCTTCTTGTTTTTTGAGACAGGGTCTCGCTCTGTCACCCAGGCTGGAGTGCAGTGGCGCAATGATTCACTGCAGCCTCATCCTCCCAGGCTTGAGCGATCCTCCAGCCTCAGCTACCCAAGTAGTTGAAACTACAGGTGTGCACCACCAGGCCTGGATAATGTTTTTACTTTTAATTTTTCTTCTAAAGAGATGAGATCTCACTATGTTGCCCAGGCTGGTCTCAAACTCCTGGGCCCAAGGGATCCACCGCCCTGGCCTCTCAAAGTACTGAGATTACAGAGGTGAGTCACCACGCCTGGCCAATTTTTTTTCTTTATAGATTTTGAGGTGTATACTTTACTTAAAAGCACTTTCCTCAACATTAGGTTAGGGAGCACTTCCTTCCCATATTTTAATTTTTCCTCATGTTTGCTTTTTAATTCACCTAAATTTTATTTTTCAGAATATGAGGCAAGAATATAATTTCATTATTTTTTGAATTGTCCCAATTGGTTTAAAATTGCATTTTTATCCTATATAGAACTGGGTCTGCTTCTGGAGTCTCTCTTCTGTTTTATTTATTTGTCTTTTTCTGTACCAATATCCCTTTTTTTTTAAAAAAAAAAAGCACATATAGCTCTATTGTTTTGATATAGACATTTTAACAAGGTAGGCAAGTCTCCCCAATGTTCTTGTTCAAAGATTATTGATTTGTCTAGTGCATTTTTCTTTAAAATGAACTTTAGAATTAGATCATAAAACTTTATATATAAATAATCCATTTGGAATTTTGAGCAACACTGCATGAAATTTATAATTTGGGGAGAATCTGTATCTTTCAACATTGCATTTTTCTATCTAGAAATATGGTGTGTGCATCTCCATTTGTGTCAGGCCCTCATGTCCGTTAAAGTTTTAATGTTTTAATTGTGTAGGTCTTGTACAATTGAGGCAGGGGAATAGGGTCTGGAGGCAGGGAACCTAAGGCCAATTCACACTGACTTCCTAGAACTAAATCAAAAGGAAAACCCCAACTTTCCATGCCTAAGTAACAAAAGGACCAGAGGCTACTCCCTTTGCAAACCCCCACCTTTTCTGGCAGCAGATGGAAAATTGAAAGTATCTCTGATTCGTTGCAGAAAGTATCTCTGATTGGTTTGCATAGAAGTGTAACTTTGTAACTTCACTTCAGCTTCTGATTAGTTGCTGTCTGCAAGCAATCAGACTGAGGTCTGCTGTTCACAACCAGTCAGACTGATTGCTGGCCAAGTCTTTGTTTGCATAGACATGCAACTTTTTAACTTCACTTTAGCCTCTGATTGGTTGCAGGAAGCAACCAGTGTTTGCATAGGAATTCGCATAGGAGTGTGACATTTGTAACTTTACTTCAGCCTCTGATTGGTTGCTTTTCACAACCAATCAGACTGATTGCGGGCCACCATTTCATTTACATGAGGCGAACACCAAGTGACCAATGGGAAACCTCTAGGGGGTATTTGGACAGGAGAAGATTCTGTATCTGGGGTCTTTGAGCCTGCTGCTCAGCCAGCTCCCACACTGTGGAGTGTACTTTCGTTTTCAACTAACCTCTGCTTTTGTTGCTTCATTCTTTCCTTGCTTTTTTGTTTGTGCATTTTGTCCAGTTCTTTGTTCAAAATGCCAAGAACCTGGACACCCTCCACCAGTAACAGTTAGGGTTATTACTACGCATTTTGGGTTGTGGATTGTCTATATAAGATCTTTATTCTTTACATTTTTCTGACCATTTATTGCTGATATATAGGGAAACTTAATTTGGGGTGACCTTGTATTTAGCCAATTTTTTTTTAAAAAATCTTGTTTTAATAATTTTTCAGTTGATATTCTTGTGTTTCTTAGTTAAATATGTTATGCATAGTACCAGGGTCTTTTTTTTTTTTTTTTCCTATTCAATACATAATTTCTTAAGGATTTCAGAAGAAAACAAAAGAGTAGAGATGATAGTGGACATCTTTGTCTTGTGTCAGACATCACTGGGAACACTTCTAATCTTTCCCTGTGAGCTTAGAAGCTTACTGTGGATTTCTGAAAGGTACTCATCAAGTCAAAACAATTTCACTCTACTCTTATCTTATCACGAGTTTTCTTTTTATTAGTTTGTGTTTTGAAGGGGAACAATACAGAATTATCAATACCTTTTTTGGCCTTTCATGAGATCATAAGTCATTCCTTTAATTTGCTGATGTGATGAATTGCAACAATAGATTTATTGACACTGAACTACCCTTACACTCTCAACAGAAACCCTTCTAGGTCAGGATATCTTAGTGCATTGTTAAAGTCAATTGAGTAGTTATTTAGGATTTTAATATCCATGTTCATATTGAGGTTACTTTGTAAGTTTTCTTTGGCTAATTTAAAGAATTGGAGTTTCCATGTTTTTCCATATTCTACAGTAATTCTTGTAACAGGGAAATTGTTTGCTGAATAAAAGTTTTATATAATTCATTTGTAATTCCCAATGTTTAGTACTATCCTAGGAGTAGAAATGTGAATACTTTCCATTTCCTCTGTGGCTGTTAATCTGTTCACCCTTTTTAATGTTTTATAAAGTATACTTTGGAAAGCTATTTTTTTAGAAAGTCATACATTCATCTAAATTTTCAAATTAACATGAAGTTGTACATACTCTCTTACAAAATTTTAAAACATCCCTTTTTGTAGTTCTAACCCTTATTTTTAATGTCTTTTTTTTTTTTTTTGCTAAGAGTTCTCTTTATTTTTTGTCTTATTGATCAAGTCTGTTGGGTTTTCTTTTTTTAGTCTTTTATCTCAAGATTTTACTTTACTAATTCTGTCCTATCCCTGGCTAATTGTGATGCTCTGCTTTTGTCTAGCTCTAAAATACTCAGTTGATTTATTATTAGTCTTTTTTCTAATATATACACGTAAGACAATATTATTTTTCTTCAAATATATTACTTGCTACATAATAGTAACATAATACTCTGATTGTTGCTTATTTTTAAACAGTTTACAAGTTCAACCTGATGCCTTTTTTTCCAGAGGTGTGATTTTAATCTATTCAGAAAGATGGATTAAAATGTCACATCCATTAGATTTATATTTCCTGTCCTTTGGTGGTTTGTTTCTAATTTCATTACACCATAGGAAGTTTCCACTGTGGGCTCCACAGACAAAATGACACCCATGGCACATACAAGGAAGTTTCCTGACAGTGTAGTTAGCACCAATGTGAGCTGCTAAACTCACAGCTAATGAAGGCTAAAATCTCAAGAATAATGTGTGTCACTGATGGAATTACTGTGTGTATAATTTTATGGTTTCGAAGAGTATTGGCTAATTCTATTCTTGACTTTCCATCTTTTATGCTTTATGAAAAATGAAAATCTCACAGATTAATCCCAAACTTCAGAATGATTAATTTTCTTTTGAGGTGTCACAAACTCTGCTTGCTTTTCATTGTTGGGGCTGGACTGAACTGCTCACTAGAGATATATAAAGTGGGCTTATACTGCCTGCTTTCCAAAGCTGTCCTTCAACAGCATCTAATCCATGAAACAGAGTGTGTGTGTGTGTGCACATGTGTGTGTATGTGTGCATATTTTAGTACTAATACTAGTGCCCCATCTGAGAGATTGACTCAGTCGGTCTCTCAGGAAACCCAGTACCTATTTTTTTTTTAAAAAAGAACTTCACAGGGGATTCTGATGCACAGCTAGTTTAAGGATCACTGTATTAATAAATTTAACTAATACAAAAATGCTAACAGAAGTACAAGTACCCATTCCTTAACTTTCACAACATTGTAATCTCTCTCTGCAGATTCCTTCTTTCTGCCTGTAAAACATGCTCTGTGCTCCCACCGTAAAAACAATGCCACACAAAACAAACCTCTACTGATTTTATCATCTCTAAACTTCCCTGGAGTGATTGCAATCAATATATTTATTTCTTCTCCACCATTTCTTCCTGAACACCCTGACATCTTGCTTGTTTCAAATGTTGAGGAAAGGTTGAGAAGGATCAGGGCTAAGAAATGACCATAGGATTCAGGAGAGTGGAAATCACTGATGCACCTGACAAAAGCAGTTTCAATGGAAAGGTGGTAGGAAAGGCTTGATTTTGTAACCAAGTTCAAACTCATCCTGCGCACCGCACAACAGCCAGTAAGTAGGGAGACAAGGAGTTGGAGCAAGGAAAGCAACTTAATTTTGGAAAGGCAGTAAACTGAGAATATGGCAGACTAACGTCCTAAAATACCATCTTAAATCAGAACAAATTTCAGGCTGTTTTTATGTTAAGGGCAAAAGGAAGAGGAGAGGGTTGGGACCAAAAGGTGACCAATGAGTACAAATATCTGGGCACCAGTAAGGGTCCAAGGGGGTTGGGAACTTCTTTGTGCTTGGTCAGGTCACCATACACCTATAAATCTTTAATAAAATATAGTTGTTTACATATATAATCCCAGAATTAGTTTCAAAAACTACATCATTCCGGTTTTTACATTTAATGTCAGTGCTCTGAAATCCCAGCCTATGTGTAGCAATTGGTAAAGGCCCCTTAAATGAAAATGGAATTAGTTATGTTAGTTCTTTTGATGTTTTTCTGTTACAATTTGAAGGACTTAAAGGATAGGCACTGGTGACAGCAAGTATAGACAACACTTTTGAGGAATTTTGCTGTTAAGGGGAGAAGATAAATAGGGTAGTAAAGCTGTTGGGGGAGTGAATTAAGGAAGTTTTTTTTTTTTTTTTTTAAGATGTAAGAAATACCATTAAGTTTACATGGTGATGGGAATGAATCAGTACATAGGAAAAAACTGATGAGATGGGAGAGGGGGAGGAATTACCAGTATAAAGTCCTTAAGCACGTAAGAGATGCCTGGATCTACGGAAATGGTTTTAAATAAAATAATAAACAATTTATCTATAATACCAGGGGAGAAGATAAAGAATTTGAGAATAGCTGGTAGGTGGGTAGATGCAGGTGAGAGTTTGTAAAAGTTCTCATCGAATAGCTTCAATTATCTCGGTGAAGTAGGAAGCTAAATCTAATCTCAGTTCTTAGGCGTGTAACCATTCTATAGCAACTGACAATATTGACTACTTCTTCCTTCTTAATATTCATTCTACTTTCAGCTCCTGTGACACAGAAAGTTCCTAACATTCCTCTTCTTCTAATTCCTCTGAAGAATCTTTTTATTTATCTTCCTATTCCTTAAATTATGACACACTCAAGATCTTGTCCTCAACTCTCTTTTACCACTTACTCCTTTGGCGACGGTGGTAGACATTACTAGTGTTCACTCTGTTTCTCATCTTTTCTGGACACCCATAAGACTGTACTTCCCATGCCCCTTCTAGTGGATAAAGCCATGTAACTACTTCTGGCCAATGGGCCGCAAACAGAAGTGATGTCTCTTCAGCCTGAAGCCTTTAATTACACTATAACCCTCTACTTTCTGTATTCCCCTTGCAGTCATGATTAACAAGGTCTCATGATCCAGATGACACAACTACAAGAAGGCAGAGACTCTAAAATGCTGGAATCCTGAGTTGCTACATGGAAGACAGTGCCCTAGAGGGTCACCCAACACAGAAATTCTTGGTATAAGAAAACGTTCCTTGTGTTAAGGCACTGAGATTTTGGGGTTATCCTAGCATAACTAGTCCAACTGAATGCTACAGTGACCTACTGGAGTGGTTCTCAAAATTTTCAGCCTCAGGACTCTTTTTCACTCTTAAAAATTACTGAGAAACCCAAAAAGCTTTTGTTTATGAGGGTCGTACTTGTAGATAGTTACCATACTGGAGATTATAATTGAGAAATTTTAAAAATATTTAGTAATTCACTTAAAAAGAAGAGTAAACCCATTACACACTAACACAAACATATATTTTATTAAAAAATTATGTATTTTAAAGAATTTAGTGAGATGAATGGCATTGTGTTAAATTTTTGCAAATCTCTTTAATGTCTGTCTTCTCTAGAAGACATGTAGATTCCTATGTCTGCTCTCATATGTTGTTTTGCTTGAAGTACATGGAGAAAACCAGGCCTTACACAGATAAGTAGTTGAAAAGGAAGGAATATTTTAATAGGTTTTTCAGAATAATGTTCCTATCGACATTGTGTGCAGTTTTTATATGGAAATGTTTTCAATTCCTGTGGGTATATACCTAGGAGTAGATTAAGTAACTCTTCAAGGATTAAGTTAGTGACAGAGATGAAAATAAGTTAAATATTACATTCATAGACTTGTTATACTACCAAGGTTTAAGGGACATTATAAGGGGAAAAATAGTTCCCAAATAACAATAAGAGATAAAATCAGAATAATAGGTAATAGTCTAGAGAAATGTTTATCTTATTCTTGTTCCAGTTTAAGTAAATATTAAGTATTATACAATTACTGGGAGATATATTTAAAAGCACTGAGAAATAATATTATAAATATGTTTTGCTCTTTTAAAATATAAATTTTTAAGTTCCTTTAGAGTAGAAAATATCCGTATTTAACAAAGACTCTTTTGGCTTAGTGATTTATGATTTCAATAAATATCTCCTGCTCTGTGCACGCAACCCAACTGTTATTAAAGATTCTAAACTACATTTTAACAATTCAAAGTCACTTAAAATGAAGAGCATTATAGGGCTTAAAGTAGTTTTAGAACAGAAATACAGAAAGATACGTCATGAAACTGAAGAATAAGTGGTTTCTTCTTGATATGGGAGGCCAGAATCTTGAACTTTCAACTGGTAAACAACTTGCTACTTTCATCAGAGGTCAAAAAAACTAAGGCAAAATTCACGCCATTTGAAGAAGCTATGTCATTTCTCTATTCTTAATATAAAGACAGCACATTGAGAGTTAAAATAATCAGGTAGGACTTTAGTTTGAAAAAAAAAGGTCAAATTCTTTGAGTTTTTTTACTTTTAAATTCAAACATACAGTAAATTGCAGATGTGGAACACAAAATAACATTCCCTGCATGGTGAACATTTCTCTTCTACAGCCTAGTTGAACCTATTTTCAGTATCCATTTGGAACCAATCTTCCCAAGTTTTGAAGGACAAAAGTAGTAAGTGAAATTGCAAAGCTCACATCTAAGGTACTAGAAAAAAAAAGCCATTAAGTAATGGCTGCATTTTAAAAATCCTGTTCTCTTTGGGAGGCCGAGACGGGCGGATCACGAGGTCAGGAGATCGAGACCATCCTGGCTAACACAATGAAACCCCGTCTCTACTAAAAATACAAAAAAATTAGCCGGGCGAGGCGGCGGCGCCTGTAGTCCCAGCTACTCGGGAGGCTGAGGCAGGAGAATGGTGTAAACCCGGGAGGCGGAGCTTGCAGTGAGCCGAGATAGCGCCACTGCACTCCAGCCTGGGCGACAGAGCGAGACTCCGTCTCAAAAAAAAAAAAAAAAAAAAAAAAAAAAAAAAAAAAAAAAAAAATCCTGTTCTGCTTACAGAATTACTTCAGTAACAATGAAAAGAGGCATGTTTTCATGTAATTTGCCTGGTTATACTTGCAGAGTACTCCATAAAGATAATCTTTGGAAAAAAATTTACAAAGACCAAAGTTTTGCGCAACCTATGGCTTTTACTTTTTATTACCAATATACAAAGTACATCAAAAATATCCATTTTTACTCTACCTTCTCTGTCTTCCTATTTCCAGATGCTTTATGTAGGAAAGAAAAGGCAAGGCAACAAAAAATTCCATCTATTATACTGAAGGCTGACGTTTCAATGTCTCACTTGTAAAGAGTCAGTAGTAGAAGTCATTAACTATCAAAAGAAGGAAATAACTGTCACTTAAGTACCTCCTTAGTTCATAAATGTTTTCCCACAAAGAAAAAGTAAATGTAAGGCACACATGACTACAGAAGTTAGTTACTATTTTCTTTTCATAAACTGTTTTGCTTCTTTCAAAAGCTCTTCCACGTCTTCCTTCTCTTCATCTTCCTTTCCTGGTTCCCAGTCAGAATCTTCATCTGTTGGCTCATAGTCTTCTTCCTCATCATCTAGAAAGCTGTCGTTCAGGTCATACTCACTGGGTTGCCCAACATTATCATTATCTTCATCTAAAACATTTCTCACTGAAAAACAGAAGATTGGTACAACACATCAATCGCCACTCAACCTGGGATGACAGACATCTACCTATAAAATGTCTTTCTGCATCCAGAGAATTAATTTTATTAATGCATAGCTTACCACTACAGATTTCTGGAAAGGGCACTAAAATGATGCTTTGTTATTTATTATTCTAACTTTTCCTACCATGAGGTTCCTGAAACTAAAATGGCCCATGAGATTAGTAATAATGGTTCCTTAATCTCATAATCATATTCACAACATCCCATCTTCCCATGTGGTAGAATGTATTTTTGTCCCAGTTATTCACTGCCCCTTCCTGTGATATGATTATACTTCCTCACTTCTCAGTGATTGCCCAAAGAAATGTGAGTGGAAATAGTGTGTGTCACTTCCAAAAGGATGCTTTAAGACTCTTTCTCTGGTTCTGCTATTGCCATTTCCCCTCTGCCACAAGAAGCATGTCCCAGATAGAGGCTGATCCCTCAGTCTGGATTCCAGCATGAGAATACACATGGCACACGGCCACAGCCAATTCACAGCTGCAATAAGGAGAAATACACTGAAATAAGTGTATTTATTGTTATAAGGCACTGAAATTTAGAAATGTTTGTTATTACAGCAAACCTAGCAAAAGCTTATTGACACATCAGGGCGTTAGCTTAGATACTTTGGAAAGTTTAGTTTTATAGGTCTAAGATATTCTTACAGTTCATGTTTCAATAAGACTAGGATTGCCATCATAACAGACATTATAATTTACAGATTTCTAAGTAATATTATAATACTAGAATTATTCTGTCTCCAAATTCATTTCTTCCCTCATCCTACTCCTTCCACAGTGAGCTACAGAGTTGCTTTAAAATAAAGCAGTGAAAGACTCTAGGACAGTGTGGAACATTCAAGAAACAATTAAGAAGACTGTATCTAGAAATCTGAATGGCAGAGGACAGTCCCTGATGAACAGCAAATGTATAGGTTAAAAACATTAATGTATGTACTTTAGTATATACTTTGGTTAATATCTTTCTAAAATGTTCACATGCAACATATAGTTATAATTTTAAAAATAAAGTCAATGAATTGGGAAAAATGAGAAAAATGACAAAGGAAGTAACATATCTGTCCTTTTAACCTTTATAGCCCAATACATTTATATTTTTCTTTTTTCTTTTTCTTTTTTTTTTTTTGAGACGGAGTCTCGCTCTGTAGCCCAGGCTGGAGTGCAGTGGCTGGATCTCAGCTCACTGCAAGCTCTGCCTCCCGGGTTTACGCCATTCTCCTGCCTCAGCCTCCGGAGTAGCTGGGACTACAGGCGCCCGCCACCTCGCCCGGCTAGTTTTTATATTTTTAGTAGAGACGGGGTTTCACTGTGTTAGCCAGGATGGTCTCAATCTCCTGACCTCGTGATCCGCCCATCTCGGCCTCCCAAAGTGCTGGGATTACAGGCTTGGGCCACCACGCCTGGCCACATTTATATTTTTCTTAGTATCAGTACTCATTCCAGAAAGGATTTGAGACAGTTTATAATAATAAAATGCTAATAAAGGTAGAAATCAAAAACATAAAAAGCAGAATACACATATGATAATCTCAATTTTTAACACAATTGTTAAAAATAGAGCATCAAATTTATCCCCAAGATTCTTGGTAGCCACGGCTAAAAAGGCAATATAATAACTTGCACAATTCTCATTATAGTAGGAAGCTCACCAGTTCCTTAAGGAAAATCTTGCATTACATTTATCTGTATACACAGCTCCTGTAAACATCTTGAGGGCATGTTTTATGTCTAATCTCAGTTACCCATATTTTTAAAAATAATAACATGCATTTTTTAAAAATTGGAAGGCAGTTTACAGTTGGGAAAGGGAGTGAGAAGGAAAGAACATCAATATCTCTATTTTTGTCAATTTTCCTCTTGGAAGTACCTTATACACATAACTTTCTTTTCTAAGATGTGAATGCACATTATCACATAACATGTCCTAATGATATCTCAATAAACAGTTTCCTTTCAGATTCAGAAATCACTTAGCAGCTTTACAAGAAAAACAGATACAAAGCTGAAACAACTCCAGGTTCTCTGCTCACTTCATTGGCTGCTCCTTCTCAGTTTTCTTTGCTGGATTTTCCTCATCATCCTAATCTCTAACTTTTTAGAGCTGGAACTTCTTCTCTAACTCACTCCTTAGATGATTTCATCCAGTCTTATGTCCTAAATTCCCAAATTCACATCTTAAGCCCTGACCTACTGCCCTGAATTCCAGACTCATTTATCTGGATACCTAAGCATTATCTGTACTTGGATGACTTACAGGCACCTGGAATATAACATTTCCAGAACATAACTCTTTAGTTGCTTCAGCCAGATCTGGTCATTCTATTTATCAGTCTTGAATATATGACTTCTCTAATCATCCAACCATCTAGTTGTTTTAGCAAGAAATCTTGTAGTCATCCTTGAATATCCCTTACCGAGAACCCAACATCTAATACCTCAAGAGATCCTGTTAGCTTTACCTGCAAAGTAAATCCACCACTTCTCATCACATCCACTCTAATGCCCTGGCCCCAGTACTACCACTTTATTCCTGGATACAATATCCTCCTAACTGTCTCCCTTGCTTCCATTCTAGTCTATTCTTCACAAAAAAAGTCAGAAAACCTTCCAATAGCTGTCTCACTCTAAATAAAATCTAAAGTCTTTATTTACAGGTCTCAGCTTTGAAGACTGTACTCAACTAGCCCACTAGTAGTTTTCTGATCTCATCCTATGCCATTCTGTTTACTTGCACTGTTCCAATTGTATTTGCTCTTTGCTATTCCTACAGTACAAACATGGTCATCACCAGGGATTTTAAACTCATGATTCCCAATGCCTGGCATATTCTTCCTTAGATAATCACCTGGCTTGCTCCCTCCTCCAAGCTTTGGCTCTAATGTCAAATTATCAGAGTGCTTCTTTTACCATCCTATCTGACATGGCACTCCCCATACCATGTACAGACCCTTGCTATTCTGTCCTCCTACACAGTTTATTTTTCTTCTAATTATCAACACATGACATCAAATAATTGCTTATGTGTGCACTGCCCATCTGTGTACAATTCTGCAAGAGCAGGGCTTTGTTTCTATTGTGTCGTTAGCTCAGACAACAGTGCTTAACATGTGGGAGCACTTAATAAATATATTTGTTGAATATATCAATATGAATAAGTGAACCATTTGCAAATCAACTACTGAATATCTTTAGTTTTACAGAAACCCTTCTTATTTTAGCCTACACTTTTGATCACCAGCCTGCCAGTCAATATAATGAATTATGTAAAAGACCTTAATTCTGCTAAATGAAGCCTCAGTGAACCCTGGAAATATTTAGCAACTTATTAAGAAGCCTCATTTGTTGAGGCAGTAAGGCCACATTAATCGGAATAATTTTGTTGGTTTACTCAAAAAAAAGCTCTTATCTATCATCACTTACATTTTATGTTTACATTCATGTTCTTCTAACAAGAAGTCCAGAATCTAACAAAACCATCTGTAACAGAATTCAACGTAGCTAATAGTCAAATTTAATCCACCTTAACTCATATGAACAGGTACTTTATACTTTAAGTGAAGACATCTGAAGAGCCAAGTCATGACATGAGCACAAAGTCAGTTCTAGAATTCAGCTCTGTGTCCTTTGTTAGTGGTGTCACACAGATCCTTCATAACAGGGTTGTTTTTTTTTTTTTTTTTTTTTTTTTTTTTTTTTTTGAGACGGAGTCTTGCTCTGTAGCCCGGGCTGGAGTGCAGTGGCCGGATCTCAGCTCACTGCAAGCTCTGCCTCCCGGGTTTAGGCCATTCTCCTGCCTCAGCCTCCGGAGTAGCTGGGACTACAGGCGCCCGCCACCTCGCCCGGCTAGTTTTTTGTATTTTTAGTAGAGACGGGGTTTCACGGTGTTAGCCAGGATGGTCTCGATCTCCTGACCTCGTGATCCGCCTGTCTCGGCCTCCCAAAGTGCTGGGATTACAGGCTTGAGCCACCGCGCCCGGCCTCATAACAGGGTTGTAAATGCTGATATGTGATTATCCTTGTGGGACCAATTATTTAATAGATTATATTGTGGAAAATTCAATTAATAACTTTAAATATTATATAAAACAAATGCTACCTAGGTGACTTTCCTTTTTTAAAAACTGCTAGTAGAATCTGAAGGTGTTTTTTGAGAAATATCCAATTCTGCCTTTCAGTGTAACTGGGCCAAAAAAAAAAATTAAACTTTACTTACCTGGAAAATACTCTGAATACTGATTTTTACAATGACACACGTATTCTCATTACAATATTCCAAGTAAATTTATCTTAGAAAGTTTCTTTTTTTTTTTTTTTTTTAAATTTGGGTTAACACTTCTAAGTCAAGGTAAACTTGAAAGAAATAAGTCTTTTCTCTATTTTTGCCTAGAATGCTTACAAATTCCTTCCTGCTAGTTACCTCTGATCTCATTTGATTGTCCATAAGAACCGGAAGTTGTTCCGGCTTTTTATCTGTTTTTCTTTTAAAGCTGTTAAGTGATTTCTGAATCTGAAAGGAAAGTGTTTATTGAGAGATCATTAGCACATGTTATGTGATCATGTGCATTCACATCTTACCCAACAAAAAGACTCTTTAAAATAGCATAGTTTAAGAGAAAGAGGACTAGACCAGGGGTTTGAAGTCCAACTATCTGTGTTATAAACAAGCTCATGACAATGAACAAGTGACATAACCTAATGGAAATTACTTTTTTTTTTTTTTTTTTTGGAGACAAGGTCTCGCTTTGTTGCCCAGGCTGGAGTGCAATGGCACAATCTCAGCTCACTGCAACCTCTGTCTCCCAGGTTCAAGCAATTCTCCTGCCTCAGCCTCCTGAGTAGCTGGGATTACAGGCCCCCGCCACCATGCCCAGCTAAGTTTTGTATTTTTAGTAGAGACGGGGTTTCACCATTTTGATCAGGCTGGTCTTGAACTCCTGACCTCAGGTGATCTACCTGCCTCAGCCCCCCAAAGTGCTAGGATTACAGGTGTGAGCCACTGCGCCTGGCCGGAAATTACTTTTTAAACTACAAATCATTCGATTAAATGATCACAAAGATATTTCTAACTCCAGAGTTCTAATTTTAAGGCCCCAACAGGAATCTTCATTTTCTCTACAAATCAGTGAAGTAAAATGAAATGTGGACAGGGATTGACAGCTTGACTACTTAAAGCCAGAACTGGTGAAATACGCTGTCACTGGTTTGTAAACACTGATGGGTAACACTGAACTACCATTATGAAAAATAACTTTTAGAAAAAATAATAAAATCTTTAACATATTTAAAACAACTCATTATTTACTATAAGGGATTAGAATATGGTAATTTCTGATTTTTTATATGCAGAGGAATTTATAATATGAGAATGACAATTCCAAATTTTTGTCTAATATTTCTTTTACAATTTAAAATTTCACCATTAATTCTTATCTCAAGAACTAAGTCTTCAAACTATTGAAGAGCATACTGTGTGACATACATGCCGGAAGAAATGTTGATTCTGCATGGAGAAAAATCTTTTCAAATTGCAGTGTTTTGTTTTGTTTTGTTGAGACAGGGTGTTACTGTGTTGCCCAGGATACAGTGCAGTGCCACAATCATGGCTCATTGCATTTTTCACATCCTGGGCTCAAGCGATACTCCCACCTCAGTCTCCCAAGTAGCTGGGACCACGGGTGTGCCCATAACCACAACTGGTTAATTTTTTTTATTTTTTGTAGAGATGTGGTCTCACTCTGTTGCCCAGGCTGGTAGTGAACTCCTGGGTTCAAGTGATCCTCCTGCCTTGGCCTCACAAAGTGCTGGGATTACAGGCATGAGCCACCACACCCAGCCAAACTGCAGATTTTTACCAATAGTTTTTTGGTGTTAGATCTAAGATGACAGGCGCTCCACAGCAGATTAATAGTTTAATACTGATAATTCTTCATGTTTTATTTTCTTTAATTTTCTATTAAATCTTAGGACTAATTAGGATATTAATTTTTATTAAGTAAATAAATATTTCGGCTCAATATTCCTAAAGCTGAAAATTTACTATATTTACAAGAACAAACATTTCTAATAATGCTTCATTTTATTATTAAAGACTATTTTTTAAAAATGCACTAAGCAACTAGTTGGTATTTATATTTTAGCTTTTATATATTTCTGATCTACTTTATTATATATAAAGTTCATTTCTTTTTATAATTCCATTGCATCAGGCTTTCTCATATTCCATACATTAGCTTTCTACACATTAAGTAGCAGTTTATAGAATTTCATGTAAATCCCACTAAGCCTCCTTAATAGCTTTCTTTCTAGATCTTTTAGTTTTATCTTCTGAATAAAACAGTATATATAAGCACGTACATGTATACAATTGTAGAAATAGAGAAACATTAAAGTAGCTATCAGTGGACCATTCTAAATTTTCAGTCATGAATGTTATCAATCACCTAGAATAATACATATCACATAATAATAGAGGCAAGAAAGGAGGACCCCAATAATTAGATAAAATATTGATGATAATTTCCTTTAAATGTTGTCAACAGGTGAGGCAGCTAAAAAAGAATAAAACAAAATCTTCCTGGCACTGGTTACTTTAGCATTCAATAACTTGTGCAAACATTGTAGCACTCTGAAAAAGTGTGGAAAGTTAAAATACAATTTTAAACCAATTATATATACAAGAAACCTAACAAATGACAGGAGTCAAACCTACAAGAAACAGAATGCACTATATAAACTGTTACATGTATAGAAGCACTCTATAGATAAAAGTGTTTTAGAGGTATTACAAATCAGAAATTAAACACTAACAGTTTAATGTAGTTATTTTAATGTTGGCACTATATTAATAATTGCATTATCTTGTTATATATGTTCTTATGATACACCCACCTCAAATTCAACATGTTTAAATGAAAGCAAAAACAATAAAACTCCCTAGTTCACCCTATTCTCTATTGTGTGCCTTGTCCAGTCTCCTGATAATGTGTACTATAATCCTGAGTCATCCTGACTTCATTTACCTCATCCCCATATCATAGTCAACTGATTAGTTGGTAAATCCTCTTGATTCATCCTTCAAAAATCCCTCTTATATCCAGTCCAACCTTTCCATGTTCATGACAGCTGCCCTAGTTCTAGCCCTTTATTCTACCTAACTAATCTCCAGGCTTCCCCCTCTCTAATTCAAACTGTTTATCACCAGCTTGATTTTGGTAAAATACTGGCTTATCATTATGTGCCAAAGTGCCCATGTCTTTGGTCTGGCCGTAGAGAGTTTCCATAATCTAGCTTCAATACACCCTTTTAGCAACATCCAAAGCAGCTATAGAGACTTCCCACATGAGTTAAAATGATCCACTTGCTAACTCCAACTACAACACTTCTACCTTGATGTCCTTGATTGATCTATTATTCACTTTGCCTGTGATGTCCTATACCAACCTCCTACACAGCAAAGAAACAAAAGTGATTGAAATCCTACCCTCTTAAAGGCCAACTTTTACTTAAAATTCTCATATCAAGTCTACCTGATAATCCCCAGCAGAAAGTACTCCCTCTCTTTCCCCGGAGACTTCAGAGCATCTCACTGCAAGTGGGGAGAGCCAGAGCTGGTTCCCATAACCACAATTATGAGCTGGTTCTCATCTCTCTGTAGCTTTTCTCACGTGGAAGACATTCAACAAATGAATATGTGGATGTGTGAGTAAATGAATCAATACATAGCTGAGATTAAGATTTGAGGGTACTGTTAAATCTTAATGATTTGGGATACAAGAAAAACAAGTATGTTAGAATTCTTTATTAGGTATCTCTAAATCAGAAAAATACAATGATACCTCAACATTTACTATTTGAAATACTCAAAATCCCCAATTTTTAGATTTTGTAGGGTAAGAGATGTTCTGACTATATTGCCACATAGCAACTTCTGAAAGCACATTAAAAATATAAGACTAAACCCTTATAGCCTTAAACTTATTCCTTTAAAATATATATACTTCTATTAAAAATGATCTTTTCAATAAAATAAAGTTTTTCTTTAAAAAGTTAATTGTCTTAAAATATGTCCTTCATTCAAAAAATACTTCAATAATTTCAAGAAATTTTCAACAAAAATTCAGATATTTTTAACTACGTTACATGATGTGTATTCATAGTTTTTAGGTAAATATTTCCTATTTCTATAAAGTTATATAAAGGTGTCAAATGCTCTTGCATGGGACAATGCTACAATTTGTGAACAATATATACTTTTAATCAAATACAATTACATTATTGCTAGAAAGGAAGACACTTAAACTACCATAACTGCCACATCATGAGATACGAGCACAGTAAAGAAAGTATAATATATAACATGTAACCTCCATACTATGTTAGCTCAGATAAAGGGAATATTTTTATGTCTGGAGTACTAAAGCACTAAAGTGTGTTTCAATAAGAAATATCAAATGGAATTCCCGTATAGTGAAATCATTTACTTTCATCACTTGCTTGATTACAAGTCAGCTGTTTGTATGCCATATAAATCAAGTGAGCACAGCCTTGATAGTATGCATTTTATTTTCTCACTCTGTGAGCAGAAATATTATGTGTGAATCAGCCTCTGTATTATATGAATGATATGAAAAAGCCAGATTTTATTAAAGAAGAAAAATGTTACAGTTTAGAAGCATAAGAAACAGAAGGTAAAACAGATTGAGGTAAGTAGGAGAGATGGACATTTGATGGTTGCTTCTCTGGTGTCTCTCCCCCCTCCTCCCTTCCTCAAAGCTCTAGCTTTTATTGGAGATGGCTGTGGTTCTGATGAAAGTGACTCCACTCTGGTTTCAGGAGTGGCACAAACTAATCAGTGGCCATGGTGATTGGATCAAGGTTAAGAATGTGATCTAATCCAGTAATAAAAAGTGAATTTTCTGATTTTTCCCTGGAATCATGAGGGTCAAAGTTGTTTATGCTCTTTACAGGTGATTATCGTCCCAGCTGAATAAGGATACATAAAGTCCCTCACTGGAAGAGGAGCCAGCCTTAGGATGATAATGACCCCTCTAAAGACAGAATGAAGGAAAACATTTGGGTCCTGGGGGACACTATTGACATTATTAATGAGCCAAAGCAATATAGCTTATATAAATCCAGCCCTAGCTCTGGATGTTTTAGTTATAGAAGTCAATTATCATTTAGGCCAGTTTAAGATTTTGTTTTCAGGTACTTGCAAACAAAAGAATCCTAAGAGATACAAGGTAAATATATATTGTGGACAATGGGGAAAGCATTTGCTATATAAAAGGGTTGCAGTTGTTTTTTCTGTTCGTTTTTTTTTTTTTAAGAAAAATCATTAAAATCAGCAATTCAACAAATTCACAGAAGCAGAGATTTTAAAATATTTTCATAATAACTGGAAACTATCTAGGTTTAACAGGAGAATCACTTAAAGGTTTCATTTTGAATTTCCTGAAGTAAAATTACTTACCTGGAAGTGTACTATGTCTATATTCTATCTTGTGCTGAGGATTCTTCCTGAAAGAAGAATGCAAAAATAAGAGCTAGTCTTCCAATTACTAAAATTGATGACTATTTACACTAAACTAGAACACTGACTAACTTACAAACAAACTTAGGATCCAATAGACCTCTTATGAAAAAGCATTTGTTGTTTAATTACAATATTTCCTGTGTGCCTACTCCACGCCAGGCACATTTCTAGATGCAAAGATAGAGTGATGAAGAAGACAAAGTTCTTACCTCAAGAACTTATACTCTAGAAAGATGGAAAAGACAAAATATGTATTTCCAAAATATATATTTCTAAACTGTCATGTATCACATATATTAAAATATAGAATCCAAAACTCATGACACAAATATCAAACATGTATATAAGTATGTATGTGCACACAGCATACAGTATTAAAAATTTCTAAGGCTCTTCTGGAATCTAAAGAAAGCAGTATTCTTTCAAAAGAACACCAATCACTTGTTATGAAAAAAACACAAAAGTTAATTTTGTTGATAAATTCAGATAACATACTCTGAAGTCAAACAAAAATTAGTGTTTGAAGATCTATTTTTGATTACACATACTTATGGCCCCTTCTATTATTTTGTTAAACAAATGTTTGGGTACCCTACATGTACAAGACATTCTCCAAATGTCCCAGCAGTAAAATCCAAGGCAACGGGTTCATCATGACCAAACTGTCTGGTACCCCTTTCTTAGGGAACTGACGAAGCAGAGCTGGGGTACACTAACAACAGATATGTGCTGAGGTGACAACTTTCAAATATACCTGTGTCAGGAGTTATTATTTTTACATGACAAATGTTCATTTGTTCATTCAGCAAATATTGGCTGAATGTTTCACTATATTCTGGCTCTAAGCAGGCACTGAGGATAAAATATTTAACCAGATACACATTCTTGCCCCTAAGGAGACAGAGTCTGGGGGCAGGAGCAAGGCAGACATTAAACAAGCATTTTTTTCACTGAATAATAATAACACCTTCTGTGAAGATAGGAAATATTCCTTATAATATATCTTTTAGGGCACAGGAACTAAGTTAAGCCTTAAATCTTCCCTTTCTCAGGCGAAATAACATTTGTTCTTCATTTTTTAAATCTTTTCATAGGACAAGTAAGGCAATTTTTAAAAAAATTATATAACAGGTAAAATATGACTTTAAATTTTTCTATAAATCCTCCCATTCAACCCTGTAATTCCACATCTACTGCAATGGAGAAAAATGGCCAGTCTCAGGAAGTGGATCTCTAGCCCTGAACCTAGTCTGAGTCATAGGATGTAAATATGTCCTAGGAATGATCTCAGAGCAGATACTCTGCCTCCTCCAGGTGACCGATGAGCAATGTGAGCCTAAGGAGATGAAGTTCATGCCCAGGGTTTGTGCTTTCCAACTTGGGTGATGACCATATTAAGACAGACGTCCAGGCAAAATTGTGGACTACATTCTTAAAATATCTCTGAAATAATCAGGTGATTAAATGTTCCACTTATAAATTCCTTTATGAGTCTATTGTAAAAAAATTTATCCAACTGCTCTTTTTCACCATTTAAAAAAGTATAGTGTGTTTAAAATATTTCATAATAAAAATTATACTTTAAAAATATTGTATTTCCTCTGTGCCTTCGACACTATTGTGATATTAGTAAACAAAGTAAAATAATTTCTAACACCATAGAACCATCTGCTTGAAAAATATGTGTCTTGTTTCCAGCACTGCCTATTATATTTGCTCCAAATATTAACTTCCTTTGTCTGTCTGTCTGTCTGTCTATCTATCCTATCCATCTATCTATCTATCTATCTATCTATCTATCTATCTATCTATCTATCCATCCATCTATCTTAGAGACAGGTCTCACTCTGTTACCCCGGCTAGACTGCAGGGCACAATCATAGCTCACTGCAGCCTCAAACTCCTGAGCTCAGGTGATCCTCCCACCTCAGCCTCTTGCGCACAGCTGGGACTGCAGGTATGGGTCACTCAGCCCATCCTAATTTCCTGTCCCCCCATCATAAGTTGTTGGGTATTAGGAAGTAATTACAAATATACAAATTTAAATTAATTTATAAAACCCAAGAAATATACAGTGGTACTGCTTTTGAGAGCTGTAATAATCATGAAATCTATTTTCCAAGATAGGTTTTAAGTAGTATTACTTTGAAGAGTTTCAACTGATAACCCTGGAGCCTCTGTAATGCTATCCAACAGAGAACTTTTTGTAATGAGGGAAATTGCTCTGTGTTGTCCAATAAAGCCACTAACTGTATGTGACTGCTGAACACTTGAAATATGGGTAATAAAGCTGAGAAAATGAATTTTAAATTGTATTTAGTTAATTCATATTTAAATGTAAATAGCCACATGTGGCTAGTGGCTATCATATTGGACAACAGTTTCAATTCAAAAACCAAGAAAAGGGAGATCCTCTCTTCTCAGCCAAGATTAATTACAATTAATGCTCCCCAAACCAACAACTAAACACCCTCTTTCTTATGAAGTGACTCTCAAATGAAGTAAAACATTCTATAGGTAGAAATGCTATGATTGAAAGTGTGAGGTTAGTGACTATAGTCAGAAAGACCCCATTAGAATCCTAACTCAGCCACCTTCCTGCATGCTGTCTGAGCTTCAGTTTTCCCATTTGTAAAAGGGGGATAACAACAGAACCCATACTCACATGAAGCTGTTGTGAGGATTCATGAGATAATGCACAATGGTCTTTAATCTAAGGGCTTGGTAGGTGGTAAATAATGTCAGCCTTTGATGCCTTCATTATTAGTTCAAGAAACAGTTACAGAATACTTATTACATGCCAGGCCTTGTGTCAGTGTGACACTCATTCCTAATCTCTCTTCTTTCTGGTAACTTTTCCAACAATGCGAGCATTAAACACAGTGCAAAAGTGTAACTCCACAGTTAATTAAGGTCCTAATTCAACAGTTTTGAAAAGTGGAAAAAAGATTCTATACAAGATTGTGTGTTTAGCATAATTAACCCAAATTTGACCTTTTGATGAAAACGAAATTTAAACTTGAAAAAATTAAGCTGGACAACTTAGTTGTGAAGACAGCTGCAAATGAACAAAGCTATGGTGATGATTTGTGGGAAGATCTTTCCTACACTGACCATGCTGGTGCAGGCCACTGACTTAATTAAATCCAGTCTTTATTAAAGTATAATTAATGCTGGGCATCAGGAATGGGGAAAGATAAAAATGGGAAACATTAATACCAAAGATATTTTTCATCTTTACTTTAGAAAAAATGGTTACTAGTCATTTGAGATTATTTCCAGTAACATGTTATTTTGAAAAAATGTCATACCTACTTTAAAAAGCAACCAAGACTAGTACACTGAAATTCATCAAAACTTCATCAAGATTTTTCAAGTGTTAACATTATATATGGCTGCCTTACTGTTATTATCTATCTACAATCATTTCAGAGTAAGGCTTTTCCTCCTTCTTTTAATGTTTGCTTCAGGTACCAAGCAGTTGTCTTTTCCTGCTTTGCCCTTAACAGTTAAGTAGGATAACTGAAAAGTTAAATATAGTCTTAATTGTTTGCTACTTCAAAAGCTGCTTTAGAAATGCTCAAGTAACTAAATGTCAGGCTTTTTAAATAAAGTACAGTAATGAAACCTAAGGAGTTAAGAGACTCAACTATGGTTTAAGCACCAAATACCAATTAAACAACTGCTGATATCAGTTGTCAGGCTAGAAAGATTAAAAAGGAGAGTAACTTTTTAAAAAGAGAGAGTGAAGACAGAGTATCACAAAGTGGGGGACTGGGGTTCAACTTAAAGTTTCAGAAGGTAGTTCCTCATTCTCTATTACCTTGGAAAACATTTACAGTTGCACTCGTATGCACCATCTACATCCGCCAACCTCACACACTACTTAGGAAAAGGCAAGCCATTTCAGAATAAGTGAACAAAAAACTATGAAAGAAGTGTTACATTTAGTCATTCCAAACAGGAAGAGCAGAAAATGTAATGTGAAATTTTATATTTTAAAAATAGGAAAAAATTTTCAGGTACATGTACAGGTTTTCATTTGCCTTAGAAGGGGAAAATTGCTTCTTTGAGAATCTTCCATCTTTTCCTAGAACTTGCTCTTTTCATAAAAAGACAGGTAAAAGACTATAATGCAGACCAAAGAAACTAGCTGAGTTGGTGTTTTTCAACTGGACAATGAACTTCCAACCTAAAGCAAAAGAAATAGTATCAATAAAACGTTGCCAGCTATTTCACCGAAACTGAAGGAAAAGAATATCTATGACAGGCTCAAAAATTTGCTGTTGGGGTATTTATTCTCTTTGATGATAAATACAACTCACAGAATAGATGGACTTTAATAAGAAAATGAGCCCAAACAGAAAAGATAGTTTATCACACACAAAATCACACACTCAAAAACAAATTTTAGATATGTTTAGTTTACATAAAAATTGAAATGATAAATTGAGTCTTCTGAAAGTTAAATTTCTTAAATTATCTTTTCCTTCAAGGTCCTTCATAATCTCAGTGCCAACCTTTATTAGCAGCTCAATCTTTTGTTTCTACTCTAGGGGAGTACTTTGTGATTTTTTCCCCATTTTTAGGAACTTGTTCATAGCTCTTTTTGCCAAGTATATTCTGACTCTGTACTACTACCTAAGTTCAAATCGTGTCTCCTTCATGAAAGTAACTTTGGTAATCACTGGGAAATAGCTCCAGAATGTATTGTCTATGTTTACCACTTCGTACCTACCATGCCATTTCTTGTCCTGTCATCTAAATTTTCAGCACACACACAAACACACACTTGTACATGTATGCATTATCTCTATCATCTGTCACATGAGCAGCTGGAGGGCATGAGATTTTTCTTAAACTTTTTAATGTCTTTCATAGCACCTACAAATGTACGTCTCTCCAGCTGGTTTTCAATTATAGTTTTCACAGATCAATCCATCTACTAGAATATAATCAACCTTTTTCCTTCAAAAAATGTTTTAAAATAATCTTACACATGAGTTTTCAAAATGAGTTTTATATCCTTTGACCAATACCTCTCCAACCCATCCCTCCTCCCAGCCTATAGTAACCACCATTCCTCTTCTATGCATGGGAAGTTCTTAGATTCTACATATAAGTGATACCATGTGGTATTTGCCTTTCTGTGCCTGGCATATTTCACTTAACATAATGTTCTCTAGGTTCATCTACCTTATCACAAACGATATCATTTCCATCTTTTTAAAGGCTGAATTATATTCCATTGTGTATATATACCACATTTTTTTTTACCCCTTCATCCACTGATGGACACTTACATGGATTCCATCATTTGCAACACAAACCAGAAGTTTAAAACGCTCATTGGTTGGAGTACAAAAAACAGTTTCTAATAATTTCTGGACTAAAACTTTCTCGAGTTAATGCTAACACTTATAATTTTTTATTTTTAGTAAACCCTAATCTATAGATTTTAATGATTTTCAGAAAGCTACCCTTTGAAAAACAGTTTTTCTGTGGGATATATTCCAGAGAATGGTTATTCTCATTAGGTTAAATATACTGTCAATGTGCTGAAATTTCTCTGCACTCACACCTATAAAGTTAACAATCAAAGTACTCATTGAATCGTGTTACACAAACCCAAGACTAAAATATGTCAGAACTTCCTGCCATTAACACTGCATATTACTTCCTCAGGAAACAATGAAAATATGACACTCATATTAATCTGACTCTATTGCAATCAGATTCCTGAGATACAGACTGCTCAGCATTGTAAGACACTTAGCTCTAGTCAATCAATCACTCAGGTCAATCAGAAACACCAGGAGTCCTTCACGAATGCTGAAGACATAGATGCCCCAGTGTCTTGGGCCTGTTCTCATCTGGCAATTTAAACTTTGGATCACCAGCATTTTGTTGTGGAAGGAGCTCAGATTTTAGGATCAGAAGAGCTGAGCCTAATTCAAATTCTACAATTTATTGTTGTACAAGTTAGGGCAACTCCTTTGAACCAACTCTCTTTCCTCATCTGAAAAGGAGGGATAACACTGTCTACCTCAAATAAGATTGTTCCAAGGGTTAAAGTAGTGTGTATAAAAATCTGTATGCTATTAAGCATTTTAGAGATATCAGTTATTCAGATAGACATAAAAATCAATTTTAAGATATCCAACAATGGCTAGAAATCCTATGTGCTAGTAAAAATCACTGTCAATTAATATTAAATAGCTGAATTTTTCCTTCAATAATATATAAAATTCCTGTTGAATATTTTCCCTGTCATATCTCACACATTTATATAATATTTTCTAACATCCATCTATGCATATTCCATTTTCAAAAGTCAGTTATTTCATAACAAGGCAAAATACCTTTTGCATGTAACCCTAAGTCAAAGCTAAATGGCAACTCTGTACAGCTCTTCAGGGGAATATGAGCATTTGAACTTTCAAAGGCAATGCCAAATTCCACAAGATCTTTTTCCTAACAATGAAGGGGATTACTTAATCAGAGCTCATTCATAAAAGATTTACATCAACCTTTTTCTCAAATGGCATTTTCTGTAATTCAGTCTGTCTCAAAGTCCTTTTTGTTTTTTTCATTGTTGTTAATTATTAACAGTTTGAGATCTAAACATAAAGCTATACAACCATAACTACATCAGATTTTTGTGAGCTGTTATATTTTAAAATATGTTTTCAAAAACATTATTCTGATTTTAATGATGTAGGTGCCTAAGTAACAAAAATTTAGATAACAGCATATTTAAATACTGTAAGGACATAGTGGTTTATAAATTTTTACATTATGACAAAGTTATAAATCCTTGTAATTATAATGAACCAATGGAAAATTTGGCCCTTTCTAATATTGCCTGATGATGCTCCTACAAACAATGTTTAAACAGAAATAAATAAAACAGTCCTATTGCCATCCATTTCACTCTAACAATAAAAATTCACTGAATACCTACTATATGCCAAGCGCTGTTCTAGGTTCCAGAGACTCAGTTAGTTGTAAACAAGCAGAGAGTCTCTGCTTTCACGGGGTTTATATGCTGGTGGATAAGACAGGAAACAAATATGTATTTATAATTTCAGGAAGTGATTGCTATGAAGAAAAATAAAGAGAGGGACATAGAGAGTGACTGAACGTATAGGTAGAGAGGTCAGAGACGGCATTTCTGAGGAAGTATATCACATACATATCTGAAGGAAGAACACTTCAGGAAGAGGAAATAGCAAATGTCCTTACATTTGTTAAGGCCCTGATGTGAAAACAAGCTAGGATATTGGGTAAAACACAAAAACATAATGAAGACTGATACACTTCAAGGGGAATGAGTAAAAAGGAAAATAGTAGGAAATGAAGTCAGAGAACTTGTAAGCCATGATAAAGTTTGTTATAGGAAGCCACTGGAAAGTTACGAGTAAGAAGATAACATGAAACGACTTATCTTTAAAGAATTGCTCCGGTTGCTATGAGGAGAATGAACTACATGAGGACAAAAGAGAAAACAGGGACGTTGGGAAACTACTGCAGTATTCCAGGCAAGAGAGGATGGTGGTTATGACTGGGGTGGTAGAGGGTGAAGGTAGAGACCTAAGAAATGAGCAGGCTCCTATTATATTTCAAAGGTTAAAATGGCAAGGGCTGCTGATAGATTGACTGAGTGATGCGAAGGAAAGAGAAGAGTCAAAGGTGCTTCTTGCTGAAGCACCTGAGTACTATGTGAATGGTGGAGTCATTTACAGAGGTAAAGAACACTTGCAAAAGAGTTGTTTTCATGATAAAAATCAAGAGTTCTGACTTAGAGGTGGTAAGTTTGATCTACCTATTATAGAAAGTGGAGGCATTTAAACATATGAATCTGAACCATTAAATTGAATTAGCTCACCTAAGAAATAAGAACAGAAAGGAAGACATCTGAGAACTGAGCCCTGTGGCTCTGTAATATTTACAAGTACGGAAGAAAAAGAGGAGACAGAAAAGAAGGCTAAGGAAGGGTAGCCACGCACATAACTGAGCTGACTTTATGAATATGAAGCTACTGCTCTCTGCTCTAGATTTCTCCATAGTGAATTGAAGACCCCCAGAGCACAAGCAATCTACCTCTGTATTTTTCATGTTTTCACAAGAAACTGAAACCCAGGAAAATCAACTAGCTGATGCAAAGTCATGCTACAGAATTAGCATAACCATAACTAGAACCTAAGTCTGCTCATTTAAAAACACTTTATCACTTTGTCATAAAGGAGTACCTAAAGATTAACTAGACAGTGGTAGCAACAACAGAGTAATAGTTTTTAGTTGTATTTACTTC
The DNA here is from genome assembly GCF_024542745.1 of Macaca thibetana thibetana. NCBI lineage: Eukaryota > Metazoa > Chordata > Mammalia > Primates > Cercopithecidae > Macaca > Macaca thibetana. The sequence continues at coordinate 38,474,063 of NC_065590.1, forward strand.
CAAAGATTTGCTAACTTAACACCATGATTGTAAATGAACCTAAAGAACTGTTTAAAAGCCAAACACCATATGTTCTCACTCACAAGTGGGAGCTGAACAATGAGAACGCATGGACACACTGGGTGGAACAACACACACTGGGTCCCGTCGGTGGTGGGTGGTGGGTGGTGGGGGCATAGGCGGAGGGAGAGCATCAGGAAGAATAGCTAATGGATGCTGTGCTTAATACCTAGGTGACGGGTTGATCTGTGCAGCAACCCATCGTGGTAAATGTTTACCTATGTAACAAAGCTGTGCATCCTGCACATGTACCCCAGAACTCAAAATAAAAGCTGAAGAGAAAAAAAAAAAGAACTGTTTTACATCAGCTCCTAGATCAGTGACTAGAACACTTTAGATGCTCAATATTTACCCACTGAAGACATGAACATACTATATTTTTGTCCCATCAAAACAAACTAGTTTATCTTGCATTTTTGAAATTCAGTATGTATTTTAAAACCCAAAGCAAAACCATAAATCCCATTATTATCACATATCTAGGTCTCAAAATTCAGAAGAAAAAGGAAAATGTTTAAATACAGTCTTTATTAAATAAAAATCAAGTAAACCAGCATAAAATAGTAAAAAGTACTCATTTGTTACCTGATAATCACTACAATTTACTATGTATGCCAAAAGAACTCTGAAAATTTTTATCTATGTGTAATTAACAGTAAATATAACAAAGAACAAATTTATTATTATGAAAATGAATGCACATTAAAATAAATGAAAAAGAAAAACAAAACCACAGAAGGCATTCCAGTAAATTTTGTCAAGCCTACATGAATATAATTGATGTTGTTACTGTTATTTCTAAATGAAGTTTAAAAAAAATTATAGCCAAGTCATATATAAAACTGTGTAGCAAGTGATTAATATTTAAGATACTTTTTTTCCAAGATCATATTCTTATACACAATTAAAGAACTGTAAGCATGGCAAATGATAAGTTACTTTCTATATATGCAGAACCTATAAAAATGGATTAAGGTGCTGTCAACTTTGACTATACTTTTTTTTTTTTTTTCCAGATGAGTCTCATTCTGTCACCCAAGTTGGAGTACAGTGGTGTGATCTCAGCTCCCTGTAACCTCCACCTCCTGGGTTCAAGTGATTCTCCTGCCTCAGCCTCCCGAGTAGCTGGGACTACAGGTGTGCATCACCACATCAATTAATTTTTAGTAGAGACGGGGTTTCACCATGTTGGACAGGCTGGTCTTGAACTCCTGACCTCAGGTGATTTGCCCGCCTCAGCCTCCCACAGTGCTGGGATTACAGGCATGAGTCACCATGCCCAGCCAACTTTGACTATTCTTAACTACAAATAGATTGATAGCATCCCACGACTGATTCTGAAAATCTTAACTACCTGACAACTAGAGGTCTCCTTATGAAGATCTATTTTTGCTTCATGAAATAGAATCTGGATTTATAATAAACAACACACATTCTTATTTTTTGTTAAGAGGTCTCTAAAAATCATTATCTTGCAGCTTGAAGTGTACATCTGCAGATACAGTCAGCCCTCATAGCGGGATTCAGCATCTGCAGATTCAACCAACTGCAGATTGAAAATGTAGTTAGGCCTACAATGATTGCATCCTTACTCGACATGTATAGACTTTTGTTTCTTGTCATCATTCCCTAAACAGTATAGTACAATAACGATTTACATAGTATTTACATTTTATTAGGTATTTTAAGGAATCTAGAGATGATTTAAAGTGCATAGAAGGATGTGTGTAGGATATATGCAAATACTATACTATTGTACATAAGGGACTTGAGCATCCCCAGATTTTGGTATGCCCTGGGGTCCTGGAACCAATCCCCTGCAGACACCAAGGACAGATTGTACTTTCTGTCAATTAAGATAACCTTATGACGACTTGGAACACTTTTCAAAAATAGAAGAGGAACTAGTAAAAAATTTTAGATCATACTAGGATCAGCAAATAAAAAATTATTAATTTACTCACTATCACCTATATGTCTTGAGAAAATGATATTGTGCTTGTGGTAAAACATTGTGTTCTTTCACATACACAGGCCATGTTGCAGATTCAATATTACACTGAGAGCACTTACAGTTGATAACTGACACACCTCCTAAGGCCTTCCCTCTCAGAAAACATTATAATTTAAAAAATGACACTAGCTTCTGAAAGACATCAAGACACCGACATTTTCATCTGCATGACACATGGCAGCCTAAGGTTTTGTAATCCAAGGCAATGTACACGAGTGTGACTTTACATTCTTACACCAAGTTGGCTGAAAATAGACTCCATTCATATCTGTTTATATTCTAAGATAAGTGCTTTCTGCAACAAGTAAGAACAGGAATACGCACTGCATAAAATCCTATTATTCATCAGAGGAACTGAATGAGTCAGAGGTAGGAACAGCAATCACTGGACATTAAGTATCCAATGTTCTAATTCAGACAAGTGCCTTAAACTAATGACATCCATTAAATTGAGTGAGTCTTTGATAAACAGCAGTGGACAGCACAAAAAGAATAAATTAGTTGACAGGCAAGATCTTCTTTTTTATTAAATTTTTTTATGTCCATAGGTTATTGGGGAACAGGTGGTATTTGGCTACATGAGTAGGTTCTTTACCGGTGATTTGTGAGATTTTGGTGCACCCATCACCCGAGCAGTATACACTGCACCTAATTTGTGGTCTTTTATCCCTCACACCCTTCCCACTTTCTCCCCAAGTTCCCAAAGCCCATTGTGTCTTTCTTTCTTATGCCTTTGCATCCTCATAGCCTAGCTCCCACATACAAGTGAGACATAACATGTTTGGTTTTCAGTTCCTGAGATACTTCACTTAGAATAATAGTCTCCAATCTCATCCAGGTCACTGCAAGTGCCATTAATTCATTCCTTTTTATGGTGGAGTCGTATTCCATCATACACACACACACACACACACACACACACACACACACACACACACACATATACAGATATATCTCACAGTTTCTTTTTCCACTCATTTATTGATGGGCATTTGGGTTGGTTCCACATTTTTGCCATTGCAAATTGTGCTGCTATAAACATGCATGTGCAAGTATCTTTTTCATATGATGACTTCATTTCCTCTGGGTAGATACCCAGTAGTGGGATTGCTGGATCAAATGATAGTTCTAATTTTAGTTGTTTAAGGACTCTCCACACTGTTTCCATAGTGGTTGTACTAGTTTACATTCCTACCAGCAGTGTAGAAGTGTTCTCTCTTCACCACATCCACACCAACATCTATTATTTTTTCATTTTTTCATTATGGCCATTCTTGCAGGAGTAAGGTGGTATTGCATTGTGGTTTTGATTTGCATTTCCCTGATCACTAGCATTTTGATTAGCATTTCCCTAATCATTAGTGATATTGAGCATTTTTTTCATATGTTTGTTGGCCATTTATATATCCTCTTTTGATAATTGTCTATTCATGTCCTTAGCCTACTTTTTGATAGGATTGTTTGTTTTTTCTTGCTAATCTGTTTGAGTTCATTGTAGATTCTGGATATTAGTCCTTTGTCACATGTACAAATTGTGAAGATTTTCTCCCACTCTGTGGGTTGTCTGTTTACTCTGCAGACTGTTGCTTTTGCTGTGTAAAAGCTCTTTAGTTTAATTAAGTCCCAGCTATTTATCTTTGTTTTTATTGTGCTTGCTTTTAGGTTCTTGGTCATGAAATCCTTGCCTAGGCCAATGTCTAGAAGGGGTTTTCCAATGTTATCTTCTATAATTTTTATAGTTTCAGGTCTTAGATTTAAGTCCTTGATCCACCTTGAGTTGATTTTTGTATAATGTGAGAGATGAGGATCCAGTTTCATTTTCCTACATGTGGCTTGCCAATTATTCCTGCACCATTTGTTGAATAGGGTATCCTTTCCACACTTCATGTTTTTGTTTGCTTTATCGAAGATCAGTTGGCTGTAAGTAATAGGGGTTTATTTCTGGGTTCTTTATTCTGTTCCATTGGTCTATGTGCCTATCTTTATGCCAGTACCATGCTGTTTTGGTGACTATGGCCTTAGAGTATAGTTTGAAATCAGGTAAAGTTTTATAGCTAAGGATACAGAGACTTGCTTGTCACATGAAAGTTGGGAAAGCCCTGCCAAACAAGCAGAAGTAAAACAAAAGTGTACTGAGTTTTAATAAAACTCCAAACTAGCTACTATCTGTCTAAATTTCCGACTGGACAGAGATGACTAGCCCCTACCTGCCAAGTAGAGGTGGTATCCTTACTAATGGAAGACAACATCTAGGGTACCTATAGTTCTTTTTATTAAAAAATGTTAGAATTGCAATAAAGGGTTGCTAGACACAAAGAGGCAGAAAAATATGACCCAACAATCAAGGGGAAAAAAAAAAAAAGCAGAACCAGAAATGTTGGTTCACAAATAAGAACTTTAAAACAACTAAGATTAATATGTTTTTTTAAAAAAAGAGTAGAAAATTGGGGAAAATGAATTAAAAGATGGATAGTTTCACCAAAATTAGAACTGGCGAAGAAGAAGAAGAAGAAGAAGAAGAAGGAGAAGAAGGAGAAGAAGGAGAAGAAGGAGAAGGAGGAGGAGAAGGAGAGGGAGAGGGAGAGGGAGAGGAAGAGGAAGAGGAAGAAGAATTAAATAAATATCCTAGAACTGGAACATACAGTATCTGAAACTAGGAACTCCATGAATGGGTTTAACAGCAGACTAGAAGAACTATGTGGGACATGGTCAAAGGGTTTAATATATGTTTAATTGGAGTACAAGAAAGAGAGAAAAGATAAAATAGACACAATATCTGATGAGATAATAGCCAAGCAGTCTCCTCCAACTAATAAAAGGCATTAACTTGCAAAAAAGCTCAGTGAACCCACAAATAGGATGAATACAAAGAAAAATATACCTAGGCACATGTTAGTTAAACTGTTAAAATCTAAAGGCAAAGATAAAAATCTTAAGAGTGGTGAAAGAAGAGGCACATTGATTTAAAAATATAATGGCAATAATAAGATAGACAACTGAGTTTCAAGAGAAACTATGGATGCAAGAGTCCATGGCATGACACAAATGATAAAAGAAAAAGTATGCTAAGCTAGAATTACATACCTAGTGAAAAGAGCCTTTAAAAATTTAAAATAAGAACACTTTCAGACACACAAAAATGTAAAGAATTTCTTTTTAGTAGATCTTCGCTATAAGAAAAACCCACTTTGGGAGGCTGAGGTGGGTGGATCACGAGGTCAGGAGATCGAGACCATCCTGACTAACACAGTGAAACCCCATTTCTATTAAAAATACAAAAAATTAGCCAGGCGTGGTGGCAGGCGCCTGTAGTCCCAGCTACTCAGGAGGCTGAGGTAGGAGAATGGCATGAACCTGGGAGGCGGAGCTTGCAGACAGCAGAGATCACGCTACTGCACTCCAGCCTGGGCACAGAGCAAGACTCCATCTCAAAAATTAAAAAAAAAAAAAAAAAAACCCCAAAGAAGTTTTTAAAATTAAAAGAAAAGGATCCCAGATGAAAGGATAAATGTTTAGGAAGAAATAAAGGGCACTCAAAATAATAAATATGTAAATAAGGGGAATGTTGATGCTTAAAACAATTTTAAAACAATAATTACAAAGTCTTGTGAGTTAATACACAAAGGTATAACTACATGATAACAATGGTTTAAAAAGACAAAAGAGGAAGTAAATGAAATTAAAGTGATGTAAGGTTCCTGCACGGTTTGGGAAATGGTAAAAGCACCAACAGTAAGGTAGATTGTAATAAGTCACAGATGCCTATGGAAATAAAGTGTGGCTACTGAAAAGTTAACAGAGGAGAAAAAAATAGAATGAAAAACACTTAATCCAAAATAAGTCAAAAAGAGGAGAATAAAAAACAAAGAATATGTAGGATAAATAGAAAACAAATACAAAAAAGTAAAAATTAAAATATATCACTAATAGTATTAAATGTAAATGGGGTTGGTGTGGTGGCTCACGCATGTAATTCCAGCACTTTGGGAGGCTGAGGTGGGCAGATCACTTGAGATCAGAAGTTCGAGACCAGCCTGGCCAACACAGTGAAACCCCATGTCTACTAAATGTACAATAATTAGCCGGGCGTGGTGGTGAGCGCCTATAATCCCAGTTACTCGGGAGGCTAAGGCAGGAGAATTGCCTGAACCTGGAAGGCAGAGATTGCAGAGAGCCAAGACTGTGCCAATGCACTCCAGCCAAGACAACAGAGTAAAACTCCATCTCAAAAAAAAGAAAATGTAAATGGACTCTATACTCCACCTAAAAGGCAGAGACTATTAGACTCGATTAAAAATAAACACCAGTGAATCAACTATATGCTCTTTATAAAAGACATGTTTTAAATATAAGAACACAAGTTGAAACTAAAAGGATTAAAAAAGACATTACACAAACACTAACCACATAACTTTGGGTAGTTATATTATATTAGACAAAACAAGAATTCCACTTTCAATAATGACAGAGTAGATTGTATTGGACCAACACTCTGACAGGTAAAAATTACACTCTGGAAAAAATATTAAAAACAATAATCGGAAGGCAGTGGATAGCTACCAAAAGCAAGCAGAAACTGGAGAGTCAACATGTGGAAGAAAGATACAGCTCTGAGTAAATTTCCCACTTTTATGGCTTTTTCACTGAGGACAAATTTACAGCTGGAGTACTAAGAAAAACAGACAGAATTAAGCAGAGAAATAGACAAACCTACAATCATAGTGAAGGTTTTAATATTCCTTTCTCAGTAACTAGCAGAACAACCACAGGAAAAAAAATCAACTAGCAAATATATAAAAAAATCTGAAAACACTATAACCATTTTACCAAATTGACATTTATAAAACCTTACTTCCATTCCAGCAACTAGAGAATACACATGTAAGTGCACACCATATGTTCAATAAAAGTCACCCATATGCTGGGCCAAAACAAATCTCAATAAATTTCCAAAGATTTAATTTCCAAAGTGTTTGCCATATAACCACATGGAATTAAATTATAAATCAATAATGATAATTATAATAGATATTACAGCAATTCTCAAACATTAATAAATATCAAAGTAGACTTTCAGGTAAAAACATTTTAGAGACTAAGAGGGAAATAATATTCAAAGGACCAGGCAACTTTCACAATTTTTAGAACTGATAGCTGATGAACCCTCTAGTTCAAACTATAAATTATTAGGAAATACAGGAGAATGTGATTAATGACATCCTGAAAATACAATCAACAAAATGCAAATGATGGAATCCTCTTCAGAACAAATGATTATCTTTTTCAACAAATATATAGCAAGGAAAAACACGAAAACTATTGATTAAATAAATTAAGAGACATGGCCATCTTTTGCCATATAGAACTTAAGCAGATCCTGATTCAGATAAACTGTAAAAAAAAAAAAAAAAAAAAAAAAAAAAAAAAAAAAAAAAAAAAGAAAGAAAGAAAAAAAAAGACACTATAGGGAAATGTAGATACTTGACAGGATACTGAATAATATTAAATATTTATTTAATAACAGTGTTGTGGTAGGTTTTTATAATGTATTTTTAGAGATACACCCTAAGATACTCATAGATAAAATGGGATGAAAAGATATGAGGTTAGGTATTTGCTTCAAAAATAATACAGGGATGGGGTAGCAAGTGGTTTGGTGGTTGATGAAACAATATTGGTCATGAGTCGATAACTGCACAAACTAGGTGGTGGATTTCACTAGAACTCATTCTACATTCTCTCCACTGGTGTTTATGGATAAAATTCTCCATTATGAAAGTTTTTTTTAACAAATGAAAAGGCTTATCACCACAGTGCCATGAATTATTATATACGACATGAGTTATGAAAGGTGGCTTTGTTCCAAAAATATAAATAAATATATACAAGTATGTTTGTTCTACAAGTACATCTCAACACTGTTTCATCAACACTTGGCATTTGATGATTCTTTGGAAAAGAATTTGTTGAATGAATAAATAGGAGAAAACAGTTACTTCAAGGTTTTAGGTTTATGTGTGTGTGCACGTGTGTGTAATTTCCCTGATTACTAATGACACTGAGTACTTTTTCATATGTTTTTAATATTTGGATTTCCTTTTGGGCAAAAAGGCTATGTATGTAACTAAGCAAAAAGCAATAGCAACTTAAAATATTTTTTCACGTGTGCTAGATAGATGCTACTGTCAATTATGTGGGTTGTAAATGTATTTTTTCTTACTCTGCACTTTTCTATTCTCTTAATGTTGTGTACCGATGGATTAAAAACACCTTACTTTTAATGTAGTCAAATAATTAAATGTTTTCCATTTGAATTATTTTTCGTTTCTTGTTTTAGAAAATAATGCCTGCTCTGAGATCATGAAACAATGCCCTTATATTTATTTTTAAAGCTATATTACTTTGTTTTTTACATTTAGTATTATGAGTCATCTGAAATTCAGTTTTTGACTATGGTGTTACATAAGGGTCAAATTTTATTTTTTCTTCAGATGAATATCTACTTATCCCCTTATAATTAATTGAAAAAATTCATTTTTCTTAATACCTGCAATGTCCCCTTTCATAAATATGTCACCTTACATGTATAAGTCTATTTTGAAGTACCATTCTGTTCTGGTCATGTTACTTTATCTTTGTGCCCAGACCACACTGCTTTAGTAACTATAAAGTATAACACATCCTGCCACCTATTCTTCATTATGTACGACTGACTGTCATGACTATTGTTATCCTTTGTAATCCATATACATTTTAGAATCACATTATACATTTCTTTATAAAAGCTAATATGATTTTGAATCAGTTTGCATATAAATCCATTTGAGGAAAACTGGTATTTTGACACTATCGAATAATTCAATCATGAACAATTTGATCTTCATAATTATTTAGGTCTTTCTGAAAAATATTTTCTCATTTTACATTTAAAGTTTTACAGTTTTCTTCATAGAGGTTTCTACACCTTTATATTTATTCCTAAGGACTCTTTATTTTTGATGTTATAATCTTTAAAAAATTTTATTTTCTTACTGGTTAATGTTGGAATATAGAAATACAGTTGGTTTTGTATATTTATTTTTGTATCCAATAACCATCCTAAGCACTTTTTAAATTTATAACTCATCAGTGGGCCACCTTGTATTTACTGCATATACAATAATACCATCTGTTAATACAAAGTTTCATTTCTTCCTTTGCAATCCTTATCCATTTTCCTTTTCTTATCTTAGTGTACTGTCTTGAATCTCCACATAATGATGAACCAAAGTGGTAATAACAGGCATTCTTGTCTCATTTCTGATTTCAAAAAGGAAATTTTAAATATTTTACTTTAAGTATAATATTTGCTATACACTTTTTGTAGATATTCTTTTTGAAATTAAAGAAATTCCCTTCCATTCTTACTTTATAACCAGTTTTTTTCATAAATGAATGCTGATTTTGGTTTGTCAGGTTTTTTCTTTCTAGTCATCTATGGAGATGGCTTTTCTACTTATTCTGATGATATGGTAAATGAATTTATTTTTTAATATTAAAACATGCATTCCTTAGATAGACCCCATTTGGTCATATTATATTTTTCTTTTTATTTATCACTTGATGCTCATAACATTTCCCCTCCTCAGGATATTTAAAACTATGTTCAAAAGTAAGCTTATCCTATACTTTTTCATTCTTGTATTATTCTTGCTGGGTTTTGGTATCAAGCTTGTGCTGGTCTCACATCATGAATTGGGAAATACACCCTCTTTTACTTTCTCTGGAGTAGTTTGTGTAAAAATGAAGTGTTTCTTCTTTAAATGTTTGTTAGAACTTGCCACTAAAACCAAACAGATCTATCATTTCTTTGGTGGAAAGCTTTAAATTGTGTATTCAATTTCTCTTATATTAACTCAATTTTTGATTTTTTTCTTGTATATATTTCTTAAAGTTATATCTTTCTAGGAATTTGTTAATTTCTCCAAAAACTGTCAAGTTTATTGGTAAAGTTGATCATAATGAACACTTACCTTTCAAAAAATGTATAAGCCATTTTGTCTTGTCCCAGAAACTTACTTTGCCTTCTCATTGAAAACCACAATCATAGAAATAGAAACAACTTCAAATAGCCCAGAAGGTTCAGCAATCTGTATTTAAAATTATCTAAGAAAGATGGCTGTCTGGAATTAAAGCGCTCTAAAGCTGAAATCACTACTTCTTTCTTTGGTAGTTTGTTTCATTTCAAGTTCATTCATTTATTAAGCAAAGTTGCAAGATACAAAGATGAGAGTCCTTGCTGTCAAGATACTTGCTGCCTGTAGGAAGAGATGTTCTAATAAAGAAACAAACATAATCTCATGAGATAAATACTACTCTGTGTATGATACAGACAAGGACAAGATGCCATGAAAACTGAGAGGAGAAGTATTCTTACTCTTCTTTTAGGATTGGACTTTCTGTGTTGGCAAGAATAGTTGAGCAGTAAAAGTTGAGGAAGCAGAGGGATGCAGAGATAACATCCCAAATGGATGTATATGTCATACCTAGGACATATAGAGTGAATTAAGTGTATGTTGGGGTACCATCAACAGCTTTTAAGTGATCTAATTTGCATTTTAGAAAGTTGGAAATAAGGAAAAATTTCAGGCAGTCATAGATGTGTAACTTCAGTAATTTAGAATTAGCTAAAAGAAATATAATCCTACCTATTACCAACATGAAAACCTGTAATCTACAGAAGTTTAAAAATGAAAATTAAAAGGCTTGAGATAACAAGCTGCTTCTCCTAGATAAGTAACAGAGATAAGAGATAAGTAACTTGAGATAACAAGTCAGTTTCTCCTAGATAAGTAACAGAGATAAGAGAGAAAAGGAGTACAGTCAAACATTTCAGTTTCTATACCTATAACAGGATGGTCCATAGGGACATTCAGGCCGGTCATCAGTCTCATCTTGGTCCACGATTTGTACACCTCCATAATCACTATCACCAGGATGGCTAAAATGTTGAAAATGAACAGGATTCTTCCTAGGAGGGCGACAAATATACTGTCAGAAAAAATAAATAGGATATTCTAGATTTTTAGTGGATATAGCAATCCACATCTGACTATTCCTGAACATAAACCAACATGCTACATTGATGACATAAGCACAGATTACATCAACATGCTAAATTGATGACATAAAGTTGATGACATCAACTCAGTACAGGACTCTCACAGTAACATAATACATTTCTGGTGTCATGTGATAAGCCATGAGTATCAATAGACAACTTGCAAACAGTACTATATATATGACACATATGTATGTAAGCATATAACATAAATATCATAAACATATATAGCTTTTCAAAACTTTTAATAAAATGAACACATATATTGTTCCCTCTGCTAAGATAAAAAACAGAACATTGGCCGGGGGCGGTGGCTCAAGCCTGTAATCCCAGCACTTTGGGAGGCCGAGATGGGCGGATCATGAGGTCAGGAGATCGAGACCATCCTGGCTAACACGGTGAAACCCGTCTCTACTAGAAAAAAAAATACAAAAAACTAGCCCGGCGTGGTGGCGGGTGCCTGTAGTCCCAGCTACACGGGAGGCTGAGGCAGGAGAATGGCGTAAACCCGGGAGGTAGAGCCTGCAGTGAGCTGAGATCCGGCCACTGCACCCCAGCCTGGGTGACAGAACAAAACTCCATCTCAAAAAAAAAAAAAAAAGAACATTTCCAACATCCTAGAAAGGTCCCATGTGCCCTCTTCCAATCACTAAATCCATTTTAGTACCCAAAGGTAACTATCCTAACTTCTAAAAGTGTGTTTCAAACTTTTCAGTCTCAAGACTCCTTTATAAAAAAAAAAAAAGATTAAAACTCCAGAGAGCTTTTGTTTATATAGGATATTTACCCTATTAGAAATTATAAATGAGAAATTGAAAAAGTGCATTTATTGACTTAAATAGAACAATAATAAACCCTTTACATACTATCATAACATGTCTTAACATAAATAATTATTAACTTCCAAGAAAAAATTCTTGTTTTATACTATGGAAATTTCTTTAATCTCTACTTTAGAGAAGGCATTTGGCTTCTCATGCCTGCTTCTGCATTCAATCATTAACAACAACACATAATGTGTGGCCTCTGGGAAACTCCACTGTACACATGTGAGAGTGAATGACAGTAAAAAAAAGGCATTCACAAAAAGTCACAATATTATTATGAAAATACTTTTGGGTCGGGTGTGGTGGCTCACACCTGTAATCCTAGCACTTTGGGAGGCTGAGGCGGGCAGATCACTTGAAGTCAGTAGTTCAAGACCAGCCTGCCCAGCATGGTGAAACCCCATCTCTACTAAAAATACAACTAGCCGTGCTTGGTGGCGCACGTCTGTAGTCCCAGCTACTCAGGAGGCTTAGGCAGGAGAACTGCTTGAACCCAGGAGGCAAAGGTTGCAGCGAGCCAAGATTGTGCCACTGCACTCCAGCCTGGGTGACAGAGCAAGACTCCATCTCAAAAATAAATAAATAAATAAATAAAATACAATTGACCTAACAGATTTCTTAAACGTGTTCTGGGGACATCCAGGGATCTCTGGATCATACTTTAAGAAGTGATATTATAAAACAACAGATCAGTATTGTCTGTCTTTGAACTTAAATGAAAATATATACTAGTATATACTTCTTTGAACCAGCCCTTTTATGTTTATATGATTAATTCATGTTGTTACATGTAGCAGTAAGTACGTTTTCAATACCATGCAGTAATAGCATCACCCATTTGATGATGGTATTATAATTTATCCATTTTACTACCGATAAACTTTTGGGTTCATTTCAGGTATTGACTTCTATAAATAATACTGCAAAGAGCATTCTAGTATAAGCCTTTTGATGCACATCTATATGCATTTTCCTGGGGATATAGTTAAGAATGGTCACAGGGTACACATATGCTCAGGTTTGATAAATACTGCCAAATTGCCAAAATGACTGTATTAATTTTCACTCCCAGTAGAAGGTTATTAGAGTTCCAGTTTTTCAACAACCTCACCAACATTTAGCACTGTTACGTTTTTTGTTTTTTGTTTTTTTTTCTTGTGGCAGTATTTATAGCAGAGATCGGCAAACTATGAACAGCAGGCCAAATCTGGCCCACTGTTTTTTTTAAACTGTGCTAAGAATATATATGTAACATAAAATTTACCATCTTAACAATTTCTATGAGCACAGTTCAGTAATGTTAAGTATATTCACACTGTTGTGCAACCAATCCCTAGAATGTTTTCATCTTGCAAAACTGAAAACTCTATACCCATTAAACAACAACTTCCCAGCTCCTGCTCTCCTCCCCTGGAATCCACCATTCTGATTTCTGTTTCTCCCCACAGCCACTGGTAACTGCCATTCTAATTTCTGTTTTTATGAATCTAACTACTCTAGATACCTGCTACAAGTAGAATTATGAAGTATTTATCTTTTTGTGACTGGTTTACTTCACTTAGCATCATGTCCTCAAGGTTCATACACATAGGAGCATGTGTCAGAATTTCCCTTCCTTTTAAGGCTGAATAATATTCCATTGTATGTATATACCAAATTTTCTTTATTCCTTCAATAATTGATGGACCTGTGGGTTCCTTCTACCTCCTGGGTATTGTGAACATAGTGCTGCTATGAACTCTTTGAGATTCTGCTTTCAATTCTTATGGATACAGACTCCAAAGTGGAACTGCTACATCATATATTAATTCTATTTTTAATTTTTTGAGGAACTACCATACTGTTTCCCACAGGGGCTACACCAATTTACATTCCCACCAACAATGCACAAAGATTCCAATTTTTCCACATCTACACCAACAATTGTTACTTGTGTTTCATTTTGTTTTTGAAAGTAGCCACCCTAATAGGTGTGAGGTGATATCTCAATGTGGTTATGGTCTGCATTTCCCTAATGTTTAGTGATGCTGAGCATTTTTTAATATGCTTGTTGGTCATTTGTATATTATCTTCAGAGAAATATCTATTTAAGTTCTTTCCCCCAATTTCAAATTGGGTAATTTTTTTTTGGTTGTTTAGTTATAGTTCTTTATGTATTCTAGACATTAATCCTTATCAGATATATAATTTGCAACTATTTTATCCCATTCCATAGTTGTCATTTCACTCTGTGTTGATTTTGTCCTTTCATGTACAGAAGTTTTTAACTTTAAAAAGTCCAATTTGTCTATTTTTGCTTTTGTTGTCTGTGCTTTGGTGTCATATCCAAGAAATCTTTGTCAAATCCAATGTCATGAAGCTTCTCCCCTAATTTCTTCTAAAAGTCTTATAGTTTTAGATGTTTACAGTTTTATATTTTAGATTGTTTGATCCATTTTAAGTTATATTTTGAAAACAGGTGTAAGGCAAGCAGACAACTTCATTCTTTTGCATGTGAATATGCAGTTTTCTGAGCACTCTTTGTTGAAAAAAAATCTGTCCCTTCCTCTTTGATTTGTCTTGAGACTATTGTTGAAAAATTATTTAACCATATATGTGAGGATTTATTTATAGGCTCTCTAGTCTATTCCATTTATCTGTATGTCTATCTTTATGCCAGTACCACACTGTTTGGATTACTGTAGCTTTGTAATACATTTTAAAATCAGAAAGTGTGAGGCCTCCAACTTTGACCATCTTCAAGATTGTTTTGGCTACTTGAGATTCCTTGAGATTCTACATTATTTTAGAATAATTTTTTTCTATTTCTGAAAAAAAAAATACCACTAGGATTTTGATAGAGATTGCATTAAATACTACCTTGAGTAGTAGTATTAACATCTTCACTGCCTGTGCTGTCTATGGCTGCTTGCACACTATGACAGCATAATTAAGCAGTGGCAACAAAGACTGTATGGCCCAAGAAGCCAAAAATATTTACTGTCTGGCACTTTTAAAAGTTTGACAACCACTGATCCGTAGTATTATTTTTTAAAATGTGTTTCCCTAAATGACTAACAAGCATTAAACCTTTCTTGTATGCTTTTTGGCCATTTCACTATCCTCTTTTGTGCAGTGCCTTTTGCTCATTTTTTTTTTCTTAACTGAGTTGTCATTTTCTTATTGGTTGCTAGTTATTTACTTTGGATACAAATTATTTGACATACGTATAACAAATATCCTCCTCTACTTTGTGCCTTGCCTTTTCACCCTTCTAATGTTATATTTAAATATAACATAAAGGGTTATTTTAATTTTAATTTTAATTTTGTCCAGCTGATCAACTGGATAACATGATTATGATTACTTCATTTTATAACATGCTTAAGAAATCTTTGCCCAATGTCATGAATATATTCTATGTTATCCTCTGCTACCTTTACTTTATATGTTTTACAAAAATCTATCTGAGATTTATTTTGTGATAGGTATAAGGCAGGAGTTAAGATTCATTATCTTTTCATATGAATATCCAATTGCCAAACACCACTCACTGGAAGTTCATGCTTAACCCACAGATCTTCAGTGGTAACTTTGTCATACACACAGACATATAGGTTTGGTTTTGAACTCTTTAATCTTTTGCACTGATTACTGTTTATCCTTGAACCAATATTAAACTGCATTATATATGGTACCTTTATAACAAGGCTTTCTATCTGGTCATGTCTTTCAAGATTGCACTTGAAGATTGTATTCAGAATTCTAGGTCCTTTGCAATTCCTCTATAAAGTCAGCTTGTCAACTTATACACATACACACACATACACACGCATGCACATACACACACCCTACCGGGATTTTGATAAAGACTGCTTTAAACTTACAAAGCGATTTTGAGGAAATGTATATCTTTACAATATTGATTATTGCAATTCATATACCCTTCCTCCCCATTAATTAAAGCCTCATTTAATTTCACCATAATGTTACCAAATATGTCTTTCAGATCTTTTGTTAGATTTAGTTCTAGGTGTTTAAGGTTTTGGCACTATTGTAAATGTTCCCATTTTAATTTTTCTAATATTTATTTTTAGGATATAGAAATATATTTATTTTTGAATGTTCATTTGAATCGAATGACTATGCTAACTTCATTTATTAATTCAGATTATCTTAAGATTATTCTGAATCTTCTCTTATTCTATGCTCATGGATAGGAAGAATCAATATCGTGAAAATGGCCATACTGCCCAAAGTAATTTATAGATTCAATTATTCCCATCAAGCTACTATTGACTTTCTTCACAGAATTAGAAAAAACTACTTTAAATTTCATATGGAACCAAAAAACAGCCTGCATAGCCAAGAATCTAAGCAAAAGGAATGACACTGGAGGCATCATGCTACCTGACTTCAAACTATACTACAAGGCTACAGTAACCAAAACAGCATGGTACTGGTACCAAAACAGATACATAGACCAATGAAACATAACAGAGGCCTCAGTAATAACGCCACACAGCTACAATCATCTGATCTTTGACAAACCTGACAAAAACAAGAAATGGGGAAAGGATTCCCTACTTAATAAATGGTGTCAGGAAAACTGGTTAGCCATATGCAGAAAACTGAAACTGGATCCCTTCTTTATACCATATAGAAAAATTAACTCAAGATTGATTAAAGACTTAAATGTAAGACCTAAAACCATAAAAACCCTAGAAGAAAATCTAGGCAATACCATTCAGGACACAGGCATGGGCAAAGACTTCATGACTAAATTCCAAAAGCAATGGCAACAAAAGCCAAAATTGACAAATGGGATCTAAATAAACTAAAGAGCTTCTGCACAGCAAAAGAAACTATCATCAGAGTGAACAGGCAACCTACAGAATGGGAGGAAATTTTTGCAATCTATGGATCTGACAAAGGGCTTATATCCAGAATCTACAAGGAACTTAAACAAATTTACCAGGAAAAAAAAAAATACAACCCCATCAAAAAGTGGGCAAAGGATGTGAACAGATACTTTTCAAAAGAAGACATTTATGCGGCCAAGAAACATATGAAAAAAAGCTCATCATCACTGGTCATTAGAGAAATGCAAATCAAAATCACAATGAGATACCATCTCACGCCAGTTAGAATGGCAAACATTAAAAAGTCAGGAAACAGCAGATGCTGCAGAAGATGTGGAGAAATAGGAATGCTTTCACACTGACGGTGGGAATGTAAATTAGTTCAACAATTGTGCAAGATAGCATGGCAATTCCACAAGGATCTAGAATCAGAAATATCATTTGACCCAGCAATTCCATTACTGGGTATATACCCAAAGGATTATATATCATTCTACTATAAAGACACATGCTAATGTATGTTTATGGCAGCACTATTCACAATAGCAAAGACTTGGAACCAACCCAAATGCCCATCAATGATACACTGGATAAAGAAAATGTGGCACATATATACCATGGACTACTATGCAGCCATAAAAAACGATGAGTTCATGTCCTTTGCAGGGACATGGATGAAGCTGGAAACCATCATTCTAAGCAAACTAACACAGAAACAGGAAACCAAACACTGCATGTTTTCACTCATAAGTGGGAGCTGAACAATGAGAACACATGAACACAGGGAGGAGAACATCACATACTGGTGCCTGTCAGGGGGTGGGGGGAAGGGGAGGGATAGCATTAGGAGAAATACCTAATGCATGTGGGGCTTAAAATCTAGATGGTGGGTTGATGGGTGCAGAAAACCACCATGGCACATGCGTGTATACCTATATAACAAACCTGCATGTTCTGCACATGTATCCCAGAACTCAAGAGTATAATAAAAAAAAGATTCTGAATTTTCAAAATTATACAATCATGTCACCTGTAAATAATTACAGTTTTATTTTTTCCTTTCCACTTTACATTAGTTATTTCTTTTTCTTGCCTTAGTGTACTGGCTATGATCTCTACTACAATGTTGAATAAGAGTGGTGATAGCAGACATACTGGTTAGTTCTCAACATCATGGGAGAAACTCTAATCTTTCACCATTAAGTATGAAATTAGCTGTTGGTTTCTGTAGATATTCTTGATTAAACTGAAGAAGTCTTTTCTATTCTTATATAATTAAGAATTTTTTTCATAAACGGGATGTTGAATTTTATCGAATGACTTTTCTCTATTGAGATGACCATTACGAATTTTCTCTTTTAAATTGTGTTATGAACTGAATTGTTCCCCGCCTCCCAAAATTCATATGTTGAAGCCCTAATTTCCAGTGTGACTAATTTGGAGATAGGGCCTTTAAAAAGATGATTAAGGTCAAAAAAGGTCACAAGGGTGGGGCCCTAACCTAATATAACTGGTGTCCTTACAAGATGTGGAAATGAAACCAGGAAGGTATGTGTACAGAGAACGGGCTATGTGAGGACACAGTGAGAAAGTGGCAGTCTGCAAGCCAAGAAAAGAGGTCTCAGGAGAAAACAAACTTGCTGACACTACAATCTAGGACTCCCAGCCTCCAGAACTGTGGGAAAATACATTTCTGTTGTTTAAGCACCCAATCTGGTATTTTGTTATGGCAGCCCTGGCAAATTAATACAATCCAAGGTAACAGAAGGTTTATATACTTCTATTCTGCAAGTTTTTACATTATGGTCCAGATGTGAAACTAAAGCCATTGCATATGTACGAAATTGTTTCAAAAAGCATAAATCAGAACTATTCAAATTTAAAAATATGAGTTATTCAAGTGCTAAAATGGCAAAACATTTTAAAGAGAATATGAATGTGAAATTAACAGAATATGTTAAAATATACTATTGCAATAAAGATATCTATCTTCTAGAAAATCCTGCCATAGGCTGTTAAGATACATGGGGGAACTGAATGTTTTATATGTACACACACTGACTAGTGTCTTATTGACACAAAAGACAAACTACTGGAAAGGATTGCTAGGATATTTGGTTTGGCAAGTTGGAATGGCCAACAAATCTTTCTGAAATAGGGCTGTGTAATTATAAACATGTTACTATAAACACTATGGATGAAAGTATAGTCTAAAACTAAGAGATTATAATTCGAATTATCAAAATAAGACATTAGAGTATATAGGGCAGTGTAAATAAATGAAGCAAGTATAGGAGCAACCCATCAATCCAGGATTATTATATTCAGTTGTTTTAGAGGGTACCATGATGATTCAACACACCGTTAGAAAAATATAAAGAAAAACGCACAAGTATAAATAAGACAGCTAAACACAACCTAAAATTATAGTTATACTGTATACAACAACTGTTTAGGAAGCGATCTCTCTAATATTTAAGAAAACACTAAATAACAGGTATTTCGATCTGAGGGATTCAGTTTTCATGTCTGGATTCCCAGTATTCAGATCCTCACATTAGTCAGCATGTCTATACATAAAACATTTAATTCTCCCACTGTATCTTAAAAGCCTTAAAAGGATTTTCTAGAAGATATACTGATGAAGTACAAACAGCAGAAACACGATAAAGTCCCTAACCTTTAGGCCAGTGGGTTTTATTAGGTTTTTAACACACTGTAGCATGTATCTACATAGCTACATGCTATCAAAATAATGGAACTAAATGCTACTGTAATTTCATTTTACCTATAGCAGTTTGCCCCATACATGCAGGATGTCCTCTTGACCTTGTTTCCTTCAGAACCTTGTAGAACTGAATCAGTCGCCTTTGCATGCAAAGTTTCAGGACTGGAGGGATTAGAGCTGGACTCAGAATGAGACCCTTGAGACTCATCCTGGAATGACTCGCCCTGGGCACTCGAGCAATTTTCAGAACAGCTCATTGCCTCATCTTCTTTATGTGGTGTTCTTTTAGTGGCAATTTTATGTTTAGAAACTTTACCAAGTTCCTCTATTGGAAGTTTGTTTCTCTGTGCACTAGTCTTAATATTATTTATCTCTGTGTTACTTAATGTGGCTGCAGAAAATGATTGTGGCATTTCCTGTAAAACAAATATGAAAAACATCAGAAATAAATGAAAACTTTTTTTTTAAAGATATGAGCATAATAGCACAAAACTACAAGACCCATGCAAAATGTAAACTTAAAACTTCAAGATTCACATTTTAAAGTTATCAAATGCCACTATTTTCTATGTGCTTAGTTTAATAACTTAAAACATTTTTAGTTACTAGAAAAGGAATTTGGCCAGGCGTGGGGCTCATGCCTGTAATCCCAACACTTTGGGAGGCTGAGGCGGGTGGATCACCTGAGATCAGGAGTTTGAGACCAGCCTGGCCAACATGGTTAAACCCCGTCTTCACTAAAAAATATAAAAAATTAGCTGAGCATGGTGGTGGGTGTGTAATTCCAGCTATTTGGGAGGCTGAGGCAGAAGAATCGGTTGAACCTGAGAGGTGGAGGTTGCAGTGAGCCGAGATTGCGCCATTGCACTCCAGCCTGGGCAACAAGAACAAGACTCCATCTCAAAAAAAAAAAAAAAAAAAAAAAAAAAAGAAAGAAAGAAAATAAATTTACAGTTGTATCAAACCTTTACAATCATGTCAAACATTCAGTGAAAAATAACCAGAAAATACAAATAAAATATAAGATACTCGCTTTCATTTGAACGTAATCTTTAAAATCTCTTAAAAGTCACTGTTCAACAATGTATCATGTTCTTAACAGGCTGACCCTCACTGGCAACATTCATGTCATGTCTATCTAAAACATATGCTCTTTGCTCCCAGGCTGCACAGGTACACCCCAATCTCAACCCCCCAACTACAGGACCAACTGGCCTGTGCCAGCAACTGGAACTCTCGAGTGAGAATTGGGCAATCCTAACCCATCTCCCTACTTGGCAGTCCCCGCTGGGTCAGTTTTCCCCAGTTTTCTTTTTCCTTGTTCAGGTAGCAGTGGGGTAGGTCAGCAAATCCACTGGCTAACTGGTGTTCAATAAAACATATCTCTTGTTTCTGCTGGCATTTCCAAGCTCCACAAGTAATTATCTTAGAATGCCCCTCTTCTCTTGATTTCAGAAAAGGAAGAAATAATTTCCACCATAAACACTGCACTTCCCTTAACCTTAAAACCTTTCGGCCTCTCAATTCCCTTTGTATCAAGCCTAGGGGGTTGGGATGGCAATCGCTTTCATACCTTTCAATAAACCATAAAGGGAAAGGGCTAGTTCTTACTGCTGAGGGCTCCTTAACATGGGATACTTTATTAGTACTTCTATTCCCAGCTTTGAGCCTTAGCAGCAGTTCTGGGACAAGGAAACAATCCCACTCAATATCTTATCACATAAAAAAAAAAAAGAGCACAACTAGGGAAGTGGTTAAATAAATTATATTCTTACTATGAAACACTATGCAGACATTAAAATAATAATGACACATCTAAAGATGTTTTTTAACTAAACAAGAACAATATCTATACTGTGGTGCCATTTAGCTTTTAAAAAGTTCCTTATATATCTATGTGTGCATTCACTTGTGTAAATCCAAATGAAAAGAGTTAGAAGGAGACAAACCAAAAAATTAGTAAGGCAATGAGATTGAAGGACGAGGCAAATGGAGGTTTTTCATTCTTTACTTCAAATGCTCCTGATACTTCCATTTTTGACAATAAGCATCTATTATGTTGCCATTTAAAAATAAAAAATAAACCAATGAAAATGAAATATAAGAAATAAAATCCATAGTATCATATTTCAACTCTGTCTACTTCTGTGAATTAGAGAAGAGTTTGCTTTATTTTTAAATCCTCACAAGGAGTAGGTTTAACATGTTAATTTATTCTAAAAGAGAAAGAAATGTTAAAGTCCCAAATATCAATACTATGGATCAGGGTAATCAAATATATTTTAAGAGGCACAAAAGCTGGAAATCATAATGCTCTTTATGGAACTCCATGAAATACTGATTTATAGTACACCCTTGGCATTCAAGAATTTAACATTCATGGTTTAAATTATTTATAAATGACCCCAAAATCCATTACATGCAGTAATTTGTAAGTTTGCTGAGACATAAATTTGCACTGTGCCAATTACAAAGCTCAGGAGCTAGAGTAAGCCACTGAACTGGCAAGTGAGCAAGCAGGAAAGATGGAAGGTGCTCTGTACTTGGAAGAAGTAGGAGAAAGTCAGAGAGCTCTATATTTCCTAAGCATCCCACATTGCTTATTTCTTAGATTAGATGAAAATGGGCAGCATTAAATGTGGAAAGCTGGCGACTCATGATAGAGTGGCCAAATCCCCTACAATGTAAATATACACGTTAGAAACCTGAGGGACGGAAGAGCATGAGCTGGTAGAGGGTGTTTGGAGATGGCAGGAATGTATTATTAAGGCTATTGAAATAGCCGGTTAACTTCTCAAATAAGCCCTTCCCCTGTCCCTCAACCATCTGAGTGTTAATGTACTAGAAGGGACAAGATAAAGAACTTCCACCTAGAACAATTTCAATCAAGAAATGTATTGCTGTTTCCAAACTGCTCCTGGAAAGAATGTCTGTGGTGATAAATTACCTTAAAAGTCCTGCCTCAATCGCATTAACACTGACATACTAAAGACTAAAAACTCCTAACCTGTAGCCCCAACTTCACTCCTGAGCTTCACACTCATATTTTCAACCACTAGCTAGACATTTCTTTCTCAATGTTCTATGCTCCTCGAACTCTAAATGTCAAGACTGACATTCTGCCTCTGTGTTCTCTGCCATAAGTTTCTGCCAACATATTTCATCTATTCATGCTAGCCAGAAATTTAGAAGTCTTTTACTCTTTTCTTGCCCTCTCTCCCCAGATCCAAGCAAGAAGTCCTACAATTTTATTCCTGAATGCTTTTATAATCCAATACTTCTTACCATCCTTAAAGTCACTGCCCTAGCTTAGATTCTCTATTTCTTCACTGTGTTAATGCCACAATTTCTTTCCTTACCTCCAAGTCTTTTATCTTGTTCTTTTGCAATCTGTCCTCTAGTGAGCTGTAGGGATTACCTCTGTGACTGAAAACATTTCAAGGACCCTTCTCTATTAACTGGTCACAATGCTGTCTTCACCCTCATCTCACAGTGCCATCTATCTGAGACCTGGTAACTTGCTCTGACCAAAAGAATTCAGCTAAATAACAATTCTAGTTCTAGGCCTTAAAAGATCTAACAGCTTTGACATCACTTTCTTGGGGCCCAGCTGTCAGGTGAAGATGCTCAGTCTAGGCTACTTCACGGTACGGTGACGGAGGTGGGCCCAGCCATTCCACCAACCTTTGCTGAGGCACCATTCACATGAGTAAAGCTATCACAGATGCTTCATCTTCAGCTGAGTTCTCAGCTGAATGAAGCCCAGCTAACACCAAAAACATGTCATAAAAGAATTGCCCAGCTGAGCCCAGCTAACCCACACAATTATAAGACAGAATATAATCATAATCACTGACATAATCATGTTGTGTTAAGTCACTAAGTGTTGGGGTAGCTTGTTTCACAGCAATAGACAGCTAAAACACTTTACCATACTATTTTCACTTATGTCGTTTTGGTTAGGCTTCCTTCTGTCATTTATAAGAGTTCTCATTAGATTATAATATAATATAGATTATAAAGGAAATACATTGTCTTAGTCTGTTTTATAGCTGTGATAACAGAATATCACAAACTGGGAATTTTATAAAGAACAGAAATTTCTTATCTCACAGTTGTAGGGTCTGAGAAGTTCAAGATCAAGGCACCAGCATCTGGTGTGAGCCTCCTTACTGCATTCTTACATGAGGGAAGGTGGAAGGGCATGAGAGGATGAATGCTGTGCCCTTATACGGCAGAAGAGTGAAAGAGTGTAAACCCATTTCTACAAGCCAAGTCTTCCACCATTTTTTTAGAGATGAGGTCTCCATATGTCACACAGGCTGGCCTTAAACTCCCGGGCTTAAGCAATCCTCCTGCTTCAGCCTCCCAAGTAGCTGGGACTACAGGTGCATGTCACCGCATCCAGCTTCACAAGCCCTTTTTACAGCAGCATTATCCATTCATGAGCACGGAGCCCTCATAACCTAAATAACCTCCCATTAGGCCCACCTCCCAATACTGTTGCACTGAGGATTAAGTTTCAACATAAATCTTTAGAGGAGATAAAAACACTCAAACCATGGCAACCATCCTTTTCGCTAAAGTCAATCGATTCAAGTACCCTCATTTTCACATCTAAATTAGAAAGTTACATAACTGGGAAGGAGTTGTAGAAAGACATACAAGAACTGATGAAAAATATAGACTATTTCTGACAACTGTCTTATGAAGAGAAGTTACTAGAGTCACAAAACTCTTTACATAGTCTAATATGTATGGTAGAAAACTTCATTATACCCAAAATGAAAATACACCTACATTTGAAGCCAAGGTTACTAACAAATGTGATCTTGGGCCTCAGTTTCCTCTGAGATGTTCAATGATGGTACAACAGTAGCTCTCAATTTTGAAGGGACACTAAAATTGGGAGAGTTTATTTAAGATACCACTGATGCACAGGCTCCACACACCAAATGAATCAGAATCTCAGAAACAGGGTCTAGTGGGGCAAAAGTGATTTTTGTCCCTTCTCTCCATTGCTTCTCCTACTTTTCCCAAAGAGAATGTAATTTTTTCCAAGTACATTGATCCAAATGTAGGCCTGGCCAAACTGTTATTGGTTTTTTGTAGCTGGCAACCTCCTGCCATTAGACTAGATAGGTGAGCCTCGCCTCTTGTTTTCTCTCTCACCTGCTCTGCACTATAGCCATCCCTTTAGGAGTAGCTGTTCTAAAGGTTCATTGTTCAGACTCAAACTGGGCAGGGATGGAGGGTGGGGTTTGGAAAGGCTCTGCTGGGATTTTCAGTCTAAGTCACATTCTCTGGCTCAGCTTTACCAGAGAGCCCTGCATAAAGGATCATGAAAATTTAAGCCTTATTTTTCCCGGGCTAGAAGAGGTAAATCTTCCTCACAAGGAAGGGAAGGAAAAGCAATTGGCCAAACAGAACTTGGGCATTCCTCAGACCTGGTTGTAATACTCCCTTGATGTCATCAAAACCTCACAAATAGCTTGAATATCTTGGATCTGCTCCTCTCTATAATCCATCAATTAAGATGTTTCTCAAAGTTTTTCTTGTGATTATCAAACCTTATGGGTTGGGATAAACAGAGGAAAACATGTATACTACAGATTTTCTTCTGAACACAATAATTTCTCTTGAAAAAAGGCAACGTCAAGTGACATGTTCAGAGTTCAGAGAATACAGTATATGAGGGCCCAAAGTTTATACAAAACAAATTTTGTTTTAATAAGTTTTATGGCAAATATATCTGAGCCAAAAACATTTTGTTTTCATTTATTAAGCTTGCCTCCATAAGTAAAGCAAAGGAATTGAGTGTATAGTGACCAGGCCCCACTTCTCTAGCTGGAACACAGGCTCCAGTGAGAAGCGGTTCCTCTCTCTGGGAGAGAGGATAGGAGTGAGGAGAATATATTTGAAGACTGACCTCTAAGGTAGATGTTGGCATTTCAGTCATTTTGGTGCACAGTCTTCCATGAACAATCCTGTTCCTCTGGTTTTCCCTGAGACTGAGACAGGGATCCACAGAGCTCAGCCATGGGACTAAAAGGATCATGAAAACTGTCATCATAAGCTACCTCTCCCTAGAAAGGAAGCATGCCTGAACTTTCTGTCCTGGGGCCATCTCTATCTTTCTCTCTCTTTTTAAGTACTTCCAATAAATAGTCCTCATTTTCTTTAAGAACCCAGTGTTACAGAATGCGTATTTCAGCCAAACCATTCTAGTGAGTTAGCAAAAACTGAAAGAGGAAAGAAGGTCTACAAATATTGTCAGTTAGCCCAGAAGTGATCCTGAAACAGGCTCTTAAGAACTATCCCATCAATTTGTTTTTCTCATCACACTTAGCAAGAAAATGGTGGTTAAATGCAATCTGAGAACCACCACCAATGGAATAAGAGAAGCCAGGTTTTCAGAACAGAGGTGCCAAATTATGACCAGAGTGAAGTGGTCTCCCCCTTTTTTTTTTCCAGTCTGAAAATTTCTAAATTTTCAACAAATACTGTATTAAACAATACTATATTAAAGATTAGTTTCAGTAAGTCTGAAAAAATTGGGCTAGTTTTTGTCTTCATAAACTCAGCAATAAAAGGCAGCTTTGATTTCTCCTTATATAGCATATGATTAATTTCTATCTAAAATACCTAACGAAGAAACAATCAAATAATGAATTTTTAAAAATCACCTTGGATGAAATGGTAGACTCTTCCTGATCAGTATTTTTGCACTTTTCTCCTGTATCTTGTTCTGCTGATGTATATTCTGAACTTCCTGATGAAATTAATTGCCTCCTTCCTTGCTGTGTTGTGTTTAGTTGGGTTTTATCTTTGCAGATTTCTTCTTTTCCACTTCCCTGGATTACATTACCTTAAACACACATAAAGAAAAAGAAGAAAATTATCTTCAGTATCTTCAAATGTCAATAATCTATACCAAAAAAAGAAAAAAGAAAAAGGATTCGAGACCAGCCTGGCCAACATGGTGAAACCCGGTCTCTACTGAAAATACAAAAGATATCCAGGTACGGTGGTGTGCACCTGTAGTCCCAGCTACTTAGGAAGCAGAAGCATGAGAATCAGTTGAACTCAGGAGGTGGAGGTTGCAGTGAGCCAAGATCACACCACTGCACTCCAATCTGGGTGACAAAGTGAGCCTCCGTCTTAAAAGAAAAAAAAAATGCTAACTTGGAAACACTTATGTGCAAATCTCAGAAAGTATTAAGCAGCAAAATGGCTAAGAGCTCCAGGCCTGCATTCTACCAGGCTGAGATGCAAATGGGGACTCCATCCCTTAACTATTTCATCTCACCTTTCTGAACTTTGGTTTCATCATCTGGGTAATGGGAATTATAATTCATGGAATTATTAGGAGAAGTAAATGAAGTAAGATAATGTAAACTATCTAGCAGAGTACCTGATACATGTTATTTTTTTTAATTGTAGAATTGAATTTCTCTAACAGAAAATGTGACTTATAGCTATCCAATGAACTTTACATATACTACTTATTTTTTTTTATTATACTTAAAAGTTCTAGGGTACATGTGTACAACATGCAGGTTTGTTACATATGTATACATGTGCCATGTTGGTGTGCTGCACCCATTAACTCGTCATTTACATTAGGTATATCTCCTAATGCTATCCCTCCCCACCCCCACCAAAATAGGACCCGGTGTGTGATGATCCCCTTCCTGTGTCCAAGTGATCTCATTGTTCAATTCCCACCTATGAGTGAGAACATGCAGAATTTGGTTTTCTGTTCTTGTGACAGTTTGCTGAGAATGATGGTTTCCAGCTACATCCATGTCCCTACAAAGGACACGAACTCACCCTTTTTTATGGCTGCATAGTATTCCATGGTATATATGTGCCACATTTTCTTAATCCAGTCTGTCACTGATGGACATCTGGGCTGAGTCCAAGTCTTTGCTATTGTACATATACTACTTATTAAACCCTAACATCTACAGTGAGGAATTAAACTTAAGCTCTTTTTTTTTTTTTTTTTTTTTTTTTTTTTTAATGAAATAGAGTCTTGCTCTATCACCCAGGCTGGAGTGCAGTGGCACGATCTCAGCTCACTGAAACTTTTGCCTCCCTGGTTCAAGCGATTCTCCTGCCTCAGCCTCCCGAGTAGCTGGGATTACAGGTGCGCACTACCCTACACCTGGCTAAATTTTGTATTTTTAGTAGAGACGGGGTTTCATCATATTGGCAAGGCTGGTCTTGAACTCCTCACCTCAGGTGATCCGCCTGTCTCAGCCTCCCAAAGTGCTGGGATTACAGGCAAACCCAAAATAACCCAAACAGGGAAGTGACTTCAACAGACTTTGCCGATGAAGTAAATAAATCTCAATAACAATGGATATTGTATCCCATAAAATACTTACCCAAAGTTTAATGCAGTTGGCAAACCTAAGTCACTATCACATTTTGTTAACAAATTCATATTGTCCAAGGCAAATTGTCCTTCTCCTCTACTTGCGAACGATGTCTTCATGAAGGCAGAAACTTTACATGCCTTGTTCACCGTACCTCCCTTGTCTCCAGTACCTTCAACTGTGCCTAGCACAAAACTGATGCTCAATAAATATTTCTGAGTAAATGAATTTTGAACATGAACAATTTGTCCAAAGATTCCCTTAAGAGCCAGGATATAGGTATGTAAAGCAATCTGTAGTCATTATTCTAATGTTCTAAAGCAGGGATTAGCAAACTTTTTCTGTAAAAAGCCAGAAAGTAAACAGATTAAGCTCTGTAGGCCATACAGTGTCTGTCAGTACTACCCAACTCTGTCTTTGTAACATGAAAGCAGTCACAGACAATGCACATATGGTTGACCATGGTCATGTTTCAATAAACTTTATTTACAAAAACACGCAGTGGGCCAAATTTGGCCCATGGGCTGTAGTTTGCTTAGTCCAGTTCTAAAGGACATTCGAGTAGCCTAAAATAACATTCCCTCATTCAGTTCAGGAAAGAAATGCCAATAGAATACTGTCCATATTATAAACAGGAATATCAATTGAACCAATATAAAAATAATACATTTATCAAATGAAACTGAGGAATAAACTATTATAATAACTAAATTTTAACTAAATTATTTAAACATTCATCAAGAATCTAAATTAGAAAATAGTTAATATCATTTTTGGAAACTGTCATAAACAGGACTTAATAGGACAGTGTAGCTTGGTACAACAAATGACCAAATGCTGTAACAGTTACGAATTAAACCAAGTGACATACTGAACTAGTGGTATTGCTGATTATGCTAAGAACTAAAGTAAATTAAACAAGACACAGCTTCTACACAAATGGTAGTTTATATATTCCAAGTGTCACAAATGTACCCAAAATTCTAAATTAAAAAATATATATATTTAAAATAGTTCTTCAAAACTCCAAATTCTTTACTACAAACCGCCTCTAGGGACTAGAGCTAATTTTTTTTTTTCCTGCACGAGAAGCCATTTTGGTATTATTAAAATGCTCTTCACGAAGAGTGCATAAAAAACGAATAGCTTAAAATGGCTAACAACAGTCTTTATATCTGGTATGGCAAATATTCTTCTGAAATCCAAAATAGGTACAGTCAAATGATAGAAATATAAAAGAAATTAACTATTAATACAAAACAGCTTGATTTTAACTATTACCAAAGGCACTTATATGAGCTGTTACACTAATACTACATGAACGATAGCTCAATTATATATATATATATATGTATCATTAAAAATACATCCATCCAATCTTACCCTTTAGAGGAACTACTCCCAAACAGCTATATTAACTATTGCATGTGTATACTTCTCAATTTTTTCCTGTGTTTAAGCAAATATATCTACAAATACATATGCATAAACATATACAGGACTAAAAGTACAAATGTTATTATTTCTGCGGTTTAAATACCTAGGATTGCAATTTCTGGATCAAAGTGTATTGTATATTTAAAAATTTAAGAGATACAAGTGATTTTGAAAGGCTGTACTAATTTATACCTCCACAAGTAATGTTCCATAATACTCCTTTCTGCCAACAGTGGATATTATCAATTGCTTAAATGTTGATAAGTTAATGAACAAAAAATGGTAACTAGTTGTTTTCAATTTACATTTTCCTACCTGATAGTAAAGTCATAACATTTACTATGTGTATTTATTATTCTGTAGTATGTCACACATAATGCCCAAAATTTCTACTGAGTTTTATCTTTTTTGTTACTA
This sequence comes from Macaca thibetana thibetana, assembly GCF_024542745.1. Taxonomy (NCBI): domain Eukaryota; kingdom Metazoa; phylum Chordata; class Mammalia; order Primates; family Cercopithecidae; genus Macaca; species Macaca thibetana. The sequence goes on from NC_065590.1 coordinate 38,503,871, forward strand.
AGTAGACAATTTTCTAAAAACTTTCTTTTATAAGTGTGGTAGATAATGTATCTCAGTATACTGCTTGGCAGGCTATTATTTGCCTCTGACTTTATTTATAGTGTCTTTTGCATAGAAGTATTTTTCCTTTTTATTTAGGTAAATCTATCAATTTTTCCCTTAGGATTCCAGGTTCCCTATCATCTTAAGAAAGTGTACAGGAGTAATCAAAATATTTTTCCCATACTTTCTTCAAATGCCTTGTTTTAATATTTATATTAAGACTATTAATTCAATAGAAATTTGTTTCTGAATATAGTATAAAGTAGTACTTTAACATTATTTTCTTCAAAATGGAGAGCCAATTTTCTCCACGTCATTTATTGAATAATATACCCTTTCTCCATCAGTTTGAACTGGTATGTGTTTATAAATTAAATGTATTTTTTTATCTGTTTCTGCATGTTTCATTCTTTTTTTTTCTTTTTTTCTGGTCTAAATTACCTATTCCTCTGCCAGAATTATCAACTACTAAAAGCAGGCATCAGGCCCAGATCAGGAGAGTTCCATGAAGAAACATAATTTTTCAATTATTCAAATTGTCCCTGACCATATATGCAAATAATTCAGTGCTCTAACATTAAAATCTCACATAGAAGGCACACATAAAGAAAAATACGGACTAACCATAATATAGATAAGAGATGTCCTAAACCAAATATTAGCAAATTTAATCTAACAGAGTATAAAAACAAAAAGTTATCAAAAGACTGAACTTATTCCAGGAACACAAGCATAGTATATTACATTAGGATATCTACCAATATCATTACTTACATTAACACACGAAAATGCAGAACTATTTCTATACCAATACATTTTTAAATAATTCAACAGTTATTCCTGAAAATAAAATGTAAAAATAAAGTGAACCATACTAAACATGATATAACTATTTATCAGAATCTAATACCAACAATATAAAATGCTAAAATATTAAGAGAATTTCTATTAAAATCATGAACAAGAACAGACCAATTTTAACCATTTTTATTTAAAGTTTATAGGGTTCAGCTAATAAGACAAGAAAAGAAAGCAGTAGATAGATCAGAAGAGCCAAAATTACCCTAATTCTATAGATAATATGATTCTACAGCTAGAAAATATAAGGTTCAAAAACTACTAAAATTAAATAACTTGGCCAAGTTGCTGGAAACAAAGTAAACAGAATAACTAGCACTTTACATAAATGTAAGTACAGTTTGAACTATAGTCCAATTAAAATAATGTATAAATGCTCAATATTTATAATATGCATCAAATTGCCATGGTGAAAATATTCACAGTACAAAATTAAATGCAAACCAAACAGTTGGGGGACTAGTTCAATCTTCATCAGCATGTACCACTTTTTACAACTTCATGTTGGTAGCTTAGAAGATGCAGGAAGAGGAGCTCTATAGAATAGCATGATACCAGTGAAAATATAAAAGTTCCTTTTTCAATCTACCAGGAGTATCCTAACCTAAGAGTTAAGATTAGTCTTGTGGCCTGGAAGGCTGAAGGAACAGAGATAACTGGAGATCAAGAAAGAGGAGACTCTGAAAACCTTTGCCTAAATATATTTACTTCTCTATCACTAATGGACATTTAAAAAAATTCAGCCCAGGCCTAAAAAACTCATGACAACATCCAAGAGCTAGTACCTGAGACATAAAAAATAAAATAAATTAGAACTATATTGGCTGTCCACTTTCAACACTTCTATTCAACATAGCATTGGAAGTCCTAGCCAGAGCAATCAGACAAGAGAAAAAGTAAAGGGCATCCAAATCAGTAAAGAGTCAATAAGTCAAACTGTCACTGAGTCAAACTGTCACTGTTTGCCGACGATATGATCATATACGTAGAAAACCCTAGAGATGCATCCAAACAGCTCCTAGAACTGACAAATGAATTCAGCAAAGTTTCAGGATATAAAACCAGTGTACACAAATCTGTAGTACTGCTATACACCAACAGTGACCAAGCTGAGAATCAAATCAAGAACTCAACCCCTTTTATAATAGCTGCAACAAACAAACAAACAAACAAAACAAAAACAAAAACAAAACTTAGGAATATACCTAACCAAGGATGTAAAGGACCTCTACAAGGAAAACTACAAAACACTGCTGAAAGAAATTACAGATGACACAAACAAATGGAAATATATCACATGCTTATGGATCGGTAGAATCAATATTGTGAAAATAACCATACTGCCAAAAGCAATCTACAAATTCAATGAAATTCTCACCAAAATACCACCATCATTCTTCACAGGACTAGAAAAAACAATCCCAAAATTCATGTGAAACCAAAAGACAGCCCAAGCAAGTCTAGCCAAAGCAATACTAAGCAAAAAGAACAAATCTGGAGGCATCACATTACCCGATTTCAAACTATACTACAAGGCTACAGCCAGCAAAATAGTATGGTACTGGTGTAAAAACAGGCACATAGACCAATGGAACAGAATAGAGAACCCAGAAATAAAGCCAAATAATTACAGTTAACTGATCTTTGACACAGCAAACAGAAATACAAAGTAGGGAAAGGACACCCTATTCAAATGGTGCTGGGATAATTTGCAAGTCACATGTAAAAGAATGAAACTGGATCCTCATCTCTCACCTTATACAAAAATCAACTCAATATGGATTAAAGACTTAAATTTAAGACTTGAAACTATAAAAATTCTAGAAGATAACATCAGAAAAACCCTTCTAGACATTGGCTTAGGAAAAGACTTCATAACCAAGAACCCAAAAGTGAATGCAATAAAAACAAAGATAAATAGATGGGACTTAATTAAACTAAAAAGCTTCTGCACAGCAAAAGATAATCAGCAGAGTAAACAGACAACTCACAGAGTGGGAAAAAATCTTTGCAAACTATGCATCTGACAAAGGACTAATACCCAGAATCTACAAGAAAAAACAAATTAGCAAAAAAAAAACAAATAATCCCATCAAAAAGTGGGCTAAGGATATGAATAAACAATTCTCAAAAGAAGATATACAAATGGACCACAAACACACGAAAAAATGCTCAACATCACTAATTATCAGGAAAATGTAAAGCAAAACCACAGTGCAATATCACCTTACTCCTGCAAGAATGGCCATAATTTAAAAATCAAAAACATAATAGATGTCGGTGTGGATGTGGTAAAAAGGAAACACTTTTACACTGCTGGTGGGAATGTAAACTAGTGCAATCACTATGGAAAACAGTGTGGAGATTCCTTAAACAACTAAAAGTAGATCTACCATTTGATCTAGCAATCCACTACCGGGTGTCTACCCAGAAGAAAAGAAGTCATTATATGAAAAAGACACCTGCACATACACTTTTATAGCAGCACAATTTGCCATTGCAAAAACATGGAACCAGCCCAAATGCCCATCAATCAATGAGTGGATAAAGAAATTTATATATATCTATATCTATCTATCTATCTATATATATAATCACATAATAGCACTTGTTAAATGAAAAAAAATTAGGGTGGTATTTGATAAATGGCACAAAGTAATAGCCTATGTTTTAAATTAGACTTCATGTTCACAACTAAAAACAACTAGGCTAAGCTATACATTTACACAACCTCTATCTCCATAGAAATAGTTTATAGTTTTTCTTCAGAAAAACTTTCAAATTCTGTTTACTGTTTTCTTGAAAGTCAGCATTAGTAGAAACAAAAACCTACCTCCACTGATTGCTGGTACTGAAAGGTTTTGATCACTTAAATGTTCTGCTAACATCCAAGCTGGAAGGATTCTTTTCCTCTCGGCAAGGATTCGCTGCTGCTTACTGAAGTCTCTACTTTCACCTAGGAAAGACTAAAAAGGCACCTATAAATTACTAAAAATAATCACGTCTTTAATGAATTTGCAAAATATTTGCTTTGCAGAATACTACCATTAAAATACCCATATGCAACTGTAGACTGAGTTCATCAAATTTCTTGAACAAAGAAATTATTTCTATTAGTTTAAATGTTGGATTACTGCCATATTCTCTAGAGCTTAACTTAAAATCAGCAAAAGTAGATAAATGCTAGCAATATTATCATAATAGGCCTAATTTCAGTTGTCTTTTCTGCCTTCATCATAATTTGAAGAACATATTATAAATGGATGAGATCTCAAATTTCTCACCACACTATTTGTGGGAGTCATCTGGGTCTTGGCTATTTCTGTGCTTCCTTCCAGTTGTGAGGCACCAGTAGTCTCATGAGGTAAATTAATCACGGGGGATTTTGGTGTTTCATTCAATATATTATCTTCATCAAGCATTTGACTGTTTCTATAAGATAAAATAGAAACTTGTCTTTAATTTTAACACTCTTCTGCTGCCTTAGAACTACATCTAAGTTATGTCCCTTTTCTCAGACTTAGCAAAAACAAAAAAGCAAATTATAGTATATTAGAATAAAATATATAGACTAGAATATGTTCTTTATTTCCTACCTGCTGTATTGCCATAAAATACATCAATCTTTCCAAATCATGGGCCTAGAAACCACAATTATTTTTGAGATGTGTGTCAGCCATCTTTCTTAAGGCATAAGAGCTCTTTATTTAATATTTGTCCAGATGGTCCACAAAAATTAAGATCACCACCCAGCCTCTAGAGAGAAAATGTAAACTGCAAGGGCATCAGCTAAGCTAGTTAGATGCTTGGAGAAAAAAATAAATAAAATTCTGAGTTTAAGTTGACACACTGCTACCGAAGTTCAGGGAAGTATTAAAGAGCTACTTATGAAATATCCCCAAACTTGTAGTATAGCTGCAAGCTAAATGTTCTGGAACAGGAACATCCATGGTCACATGTGGGACATGCCAGCAGAACCAATTACCTCATACTCCTGCAATATGCAGTAAGATCATCCAAAGTTGTTGGGTTATTATTACTTACGTATGCATAGACATGATCCAACAAATTTGTCTTTTTGAAAATTTGAAACTACAGATGAAATACTACTCAGAAATAACAAGGAGTGAACTTCTGATGTGTACAAGAATATAGATGAATCCCAAAGGCATTTTGCTAAGTGAAAGAAGTCAGACACAAAAGGTATATTGTATTACTCCATTTATATGACATCATGAAAGGTAAAGCTAGAGTGACAGAAATCATATTAATGGTTGCCAGGGATTAGGGGTGGAGTGAAGGGACAGACTACCAAGAGCCATGAGAGAACATCTGGGGAAATGGAAATGTTCTATATCTCACTCTAGTAGTATTTTAAATGACTATATTGTCATTTTTAGTGCACTGAATTGCACATTTAAAAGGGATGAATTCTACTGTGTGTAAATTGTCCTCATTAAATGTGAATTTTTAAAAACTAAAGACATAAGATTTTAGAAGTGTGTCTAGCTGAGAAGAGTCTAATTAACCATTTGTTTTGTTTGTTCATTTTAGTATTTCTTATACGGGAATAATCTCCTTCAAAGGCAGTCTTCAATTTCAATGGCAAGAATTAGCCAAAAGAGCAAATTTACTTAGAGTAAATTACTATGCGGCATCACATTTTTTGTTCATTCAGTCAATATTTTTAAAACTTCTACTGTGTGTCAGACACTGCGCCAGGTGCTGGAAACATATCTTGGAAATGTCTGATTGTCCTATCTATGAAAGTTCACTCCACTACAATACCCAGACCCATTTTACTCGTAGGTTACAGATGTACTTCCAAATTATAATTTTTTTCAAGTTTTCTTAATATTTAACATGAAAAACATTAATAAACATTCAAGAGTAGTGATGATTTTTCACAATTTATAGTATTAGGAATTAAGTAACATCGTCAATTCCATTTCTAGTTTATTTTCTATTCTGGCATAAGTCTGAGATGAATTCATACACACTCTATAGTCCATATGTAATTTGTATTAATAGTTACCCACAATAAATGTAATAACAAAAAAATCTCAGAACAAAATTCTCTTTAACATTTCATTCAAAAAAGTACAAGCACAAATTATTCTATTACACATTTATTTAAATATCGAACACTGTCACTGTGATATATATTTTTATTTTATCTTCAAATACTTGTATGAGTAATCAACTATCACAGGATTTATAAAGTATCATTACAGAATATTTTAAATAAAAAATTAAAACTTGGAAAGTTAAATGCAGTCTAATAAAGGTAATAGAGTTATCCTTTTTTATAATCACTTTATTGAAAAATAATCCATATAGCCATAAGATTCATCCTGTTAAAGTGTACTATCCACTGGTTATTAGTATGTTAACAGAGTTGTGCAACCATCACCAATATTTAATTTTAGAACATATTCATCACCTCAAAAAGAAATTCCATATGCATTAGCAGTCTCTTCCCATTGCCTCTTCCTCCTGCTCCTGGCAACCATTAATCTACCTTCTGTCTCTATAGATTCGCATTTTCTAGATATTTCATATAAATGAAATACAGTATGTGGTCTTTCATGTCTAGCTTTTTCACTTAGCATAATGTTTCAAGATTCATCTGTGTTGTAGCATATGTAAATATTTCATTCCTCTTTATGGTCAAATAATATTCTACTGTATGACTACACAATACTTGTTTATCTCAACAGTTGTTGGACAGCTGAGTTATTTCCACTTTTTGGCTATTATGAATAATGCTGCTGTGAACATAGATGTACAAGTTTTTATGTGGGTACAGGTTTTCAGTTCTTTTGGGTATATACATAGGAGTGGAAATACTTAGCCACATAGTAATTCCATGTTTAAACTTTTGAGGAACTGCCAGAATATGTTCCAAAAAGGCTATACCATTTTATAATCCCACCACAATGTATAATAGTTCAGTTTCTTCACAACCTCACCAACACTTGTTATTATATTTTTGATTATAGCTTTCCTAATAGAGGCGAAGTGGTATCTCATTGAGGTTTTAATTTGCATTTCCCTGTGACTAATGATGTTGAACATTTTTTCATGTTCTATTGACCATTTGTATACCTTCTTTGGAAAAATGTCTATTCAAATCAGTTATGCATTTTAAAATTGGGTTGTTTGCCTTTGCATTGTTGAGAATTCTTTAGATATTCTGAATGTTAAGTCTGTTATATGTGATTTACAAACATTTTCTCCCATTCTGTGGTTGTTTTTTCACTTTCTTAACTGTGTCCTTAGAAGCACAGAACTTTTAAGTGTAATGAAGTCCAATTTACCTACTTTTTCTTTGTTTGCTTGTGTTTCTGGTGTTATAACCATTGCCTAATGCAAGGTCACAAAGATTTATACCTGTTTTTTTCTAAGAGTTTTATAGTTTTAGTACTTATATTTAGGCCTCTGATCCATTTTAAATTAATTTTTATATAGTGAGCAGCAAGAGTCCAACTTCATTCTTTTGCATGTGGATATCCAATTGTCCCAGCATCATTTGTTGAAAAGACTATTATTTCCCCCATTTAATTGTCTTGACACCTTTGTCAAAAACCAACTGGCCCTAAATGTGGGGGTTTAATTCTGGACCCTCAATTCTATTTCCTTGATCTATACGTCTTTCTTTACACCAGGACTGTCCTGATTACTGTAGATTCATAGTAGGTTTTGAAATCAAGAAGTGTGAACCCTCCGACTCTTTTCTTCTTTTCTGAGATTGTTTTGGCAATTAAGTTATTCTTAAGTCTTTCAAATATATTCCAAATTTTGTTTAAATATGTTATGCATTTTCATATCTTTAATATAAAATATGCTACTATTATGAATGAGCTGGATCTAAAAATACATTTTAAATAATCATAAATGAATTCAGAACTTGCATGTTATCATACTATCATGACATTTTCATTAATGTTTTATTGTTTCTTCAATATCAGTGATTAAAATTAGTATTTACAAGGAATCTACGTACTTAGATTTTCAACAATTTGAAAAAAAAGTAATGACATATAGCAAAGGATTTACTTTACTTTCCTCATAAGTGTCTTAAAATAAATAATCTCCCTAGAGTGAAAATGTCATACTTCCTCATCAGCAATGAAACTCAGCTATGAAAACAAAATGTTATACTTATCACATTATCACTCAATTTAATATCTTCAGATATTTCATTAATGCATTCAAAAAACCAACACTTACTAAACACCCACTATTGGGGAGGAAGAATTAATATTAGTGCTTCTAAGTGAAATGTGCTATAATTGAATTTACTAAAATATAAAACCAACTATTCTCTTTCTTATTTGGTTTTCTCTTTGACTTCTCAAAAAAGCATGGGTTTTGGTACTCCTGGCAGAATAATTTCACAGATACATATGTAGAGAAAAGAGTGAAAAATGAACAAACTAGAACTGACATGTATAGACTTAAACGTTCCTTCAAAATAGGTAATGAGTAGGACTAGTTATACAGAATCTAAATACTATATAAAAAACATTTTAATGTGAGTAAAAGGAAAAACTAAAGAAATGACAAGCTTTTCTATGGTTGGTTTGTGGTTCAGATCCCTCTCTTAAATTCACACTGGTTGGAAGAAAAGAATTATGGCAAGGGAGTCCTAACAACTTCTACAAAGCATATAAACTTTTTTCCTATTCTTTTTTAATGTCTTAAATATTTAAACATGCAAAAATACAGAGAATATATGTAGTCTATCTACATATCTATGAATATAAATACTTGTGTATCCACCACCCCAATAGAAACATTTTCTCATATTTGCTCCAGATTAATTACAAATACAATTCAAGCCCTCTCCATACCAGCCTCAATCTTGTTCCTTTCCCTCCCATTCCTTCTCCAAAAGTAAACATTAACCTGAATTTGATGCTTATTATTCCCATGCATGTCTTTATACTTTCATTATTTGTACGTATGCATCCATTATTTTATAGAAATTATGTATGTTTTATATGTTCATAACCTTTTTGATTTTTTTACTTCAACATTATGGTAGGGAGATTTATCCATGTTTTAACCTGAACTCTCTCTTAGTTCATTCTCGTTCATATAATTATAGGACTACACCAAATTTATTTAGCCTTTCTGCAGGTGTTTTCACAATTCAAATGAGTGCTATAGTAAACATTCTCATACAGCAGGGGGTAGTTGGTAAGAGCATCAACTCTGGAAACAGCTGGCTTGAGTTTGGATCCCACCTCTGCCATGTATTAAGCTGTGACCTTGGGCAAGTCTTAATCCTCTGTGTCCCAATTTCTTCATCTGTCATATAGGGATATTAACAATATCTAGTCCTCATAGACATTATTATGAAGAACAAAAAGTTCATACATGTAAAGCTTGTACAACAGTAAGCAGTGTTTTTATGCGGTTGACCCTGCAAAACAGAGCTAGTTCAAAAAATGGGAAAATCCCAACGATATCAAGAAACGTCTAAAAGTGTATTTCAATGCTTCCTATCTAATACATATCTAATACCACTTCCCCTTGCTAGCAGACAGTGGACTCTCCCTCTCTGGAAATCAGGCAGCTGCCTCCCCTGGGGTAGACATCTCTCATGATGATACTCAAATTCAAGATCTGCCCCCACCTTCCCTCATGGCTTCTAGTCTAATAACCAGGGTTACCTCATCATTACCTGACTACAGAAGTACTGTCCTTGCTTCAATAGGAAACTAAATACTCATTAAGAAGCTACAGGACCTAGCTACTGGCAGAAACCACAAGAATGTGCCTGTAATGGTGTGACATAGTAAGAAACGCATATTTTGGTCTTCATTTCTGGTTCCTGGCTAGAGCTCCGAAACAAATGAAAGGAGCATCTTTTGTTATTCACAATATACCCCTTTAAACCACACCTGAATGTATGTTAATGAGGTGACTTTTGGAAAGCCTCTAAGGATGAAGGGCTAGTTGTTAGGAAAACCAATCATGATTAGAGGGTAGGAACTCCCAGCCTCACCACCAGGGAGGGAAGAGTGGCTGGAGATTGACTTAATCACATTGGCCAATGATTTACTCAATCATGCCTTTGTAATGAAGCCTCCATAAAAACCCAAAAAGACAAAGTTCAGAGGACTTCCAGGTTGGTGAACAAGAACGTGTCCATGTGCTGGGACAGTGGTGTACCCCAACACTCCACTGGAACAGAAGCTCTTGTGCTGGGGACCCTTCCAGACCTCACCCTATGTATCTCTTCATCTGGCTGTTAATTTGGATTCTGTAATATAGCACTTGTAATAAATCAGTAATCTAGTAAGTAAACTGTTCCTGAGTTCTGTGAGCCCTTCTAGCAAATGACAGAACCCAAGGTTTAAATAGCCTGAGAAAAGTACAGTGCTGTGAAAGTGGGTTTATTTTCAGTTTCATCAATACGAAAAAATACAAAATTCACTAATCCCATAACCTGATATATTTAAAGTGTGACACTGGCCTTAAAGACACTGGTCTTTCATACTAAGGGAATAAGCTAATTTAAATCAATATAAATGAAATTTAAATAGACATATAATAGTTTAAATACGTTATCAGGCAATGATCATACTGTGTTTCATAAGGATGCACATTTTCCTAATTTTTGAAAAAATTATGTAATTCTATTATGAAAGTTTACTGTAACAAAAAAAATCAGTTCTTTACATGTCTCATTTCAACAGCTAGTTTAAAATAGCATGCTTCATACATGTATGATAAGAGAAAAAGACATGTATTTTAATGTAGTAAGCAATGGTTAATGAATTTCATTTAACTAAAAAGCAACTTCTTGACATTTTTTTCCACTTACATTTAAGCATTTTTAGATATAACTTATATATGAAATGCACATATCTGAAGTGTGAAATTTGATTAGTTTTGACAAATGCATACACCCACATAATCTGCTCCCTTAACAAGACACAGAATATGTCCATATTTGTTTAAAAGCTGAAACAAAGTCAAACAAAAAGTTCCTTTGTCGCTTCTTACTAGTCAATCCCCTTGGAAACAACCATTGATTAAATTTCTCTTTAACAGATTAGTTTACTTATTACAGAATTTAATATAAATGTAATCATATAATAGACACTGTTTTGTGACTTGCTTTTCTTTTTGGTAGATTCCTCAGGATTTTCTAAATACACAATCATGTCATCTGCAAATAAACACAGTTTTACTTCTTCCTTTCAAATCTGATATATTTTATTTTTGTTGTATTCCCAATCTTAGGGGGAGAACTTTCAACATTTCACTAATAGGTTTTTTGTAGGAAAAAAGTTTCCTTCTTTTCCTTGTTTTCTCAAAAATTTTAAAAATCATGAACAGGTGTTGAATTTTGTCAAAATTATTTTTGAGCATCTATTAAAATGACAGTTCTTTAGTCTGTTATGGTGAATTGCTTTGATTTTTATATGATAAACTAACCTTGTATCCCTTGGACAAGCCCCACCTGGTAATAGAGTATTATCCTTTTCACATATTGCTGGATTTGATTTGTAAATACTTTATTATGAGGAATATTGAACCGTAGTTTTGAGGGTTTTTTGTAAAATCTTATCTGATCTTAGTATCTAAATTATAGAAGCTTCCTAAAATGAGCTGGGAAGTATATCCTCTTCTATTTTTTGAGAAAAAAGAATAATATTGGCAATATTTCTTCCTTGTAAGTTTAACAGAATTCATTAGTGAAGATCCTTATGGGAAATACTTAAATTATGAATTCAATTTTTTAAATAAATATAGAATTCATCAGATTTCTATTTTTCCTGAATCCGTTTTGTTTTTTAAGAAATGTACCCATTCATTTCAACTGCCAAATTCATTGGCATAAAGTTTTACATAATATTTCCTCATTACTCTTCTAAGGTCTGTAGTATCAGTAATGATATCCCCTCTTCTACTGTTGATATTGATAATTTGTGTTTTCTCACTTTTTTCTCGGTAAGCCTTACTACAGTTTCATCAATTTTATTAATCTTTTCACCAAACCAGCCCATAGCTTTACTGATTTTCTTTTTGTTCATTTTCTATTTCACTGACTTCTAGTTCTTACTTTTTTCCTATTTTCTTTGGGATTAATTTGCTTTTTGTCTATCCTCCCAAAGTAGAAGCACAGATCACTGGTTTTATAGATTTCTTCTCTTCTAATACAGGCATTCGACTATAAACTTCCCCCTAAAGGCCAATTTAGCTGCATCTCACAAATTTTTATGCTGTTTTCAATATCACTCTGTTCAAAATGTTTTCCAATTTCCCTATGACTTCTCTTTGACCCAAGGGTAATTTAGAAATGTGTTATTTAATTTCAAAATATTTGTATATTTGTGTAGCTATTTTTAATGATTTCTGAATTAATACCATTGCTATCAGAGAACATACTCTGCATAATTCTGTCCATCTACTTCTATAAGTCTAGTTTATGCATTCTATAATTTAAAAGCTGAAATGAAGCCAAGTGATCTTCTAATGAAACTAAAAAACCTAGTGTATGAATTTTAACTGTAAGTCAGACATCAGTATATTTATTCTAATACCTCATTTCCTCAGTTTCCCTGTTCTATAGTTTCTGCTATTTTTATAAGACAGAGGAGTTAGACAAGTGTAAGTTGGAAGTTAATACCTTAATAAAATTCAAAAAGGTAAAAAAATGAGGAAAAGGTAGTCAATTTCAAATTAACTATATTGAATACTGTTAGATGGAAAATACATTCTGAATATGATGGTAAAAGACACCACCTATGGGAGCAACTGCTATCAAGGCATAGTAAGTTTCCAAAGTCAAATGTTTTCTAGAAATAGATACACATGTGTGTGTGCACAAAACACACATACATGCACATGCCCGCACACACACACGTACACACACATTACACACCTACTCTATCTCCAGTTTAATGGTTTCTACTGGTTCCTACCAAAGGATTTGTGATGGCTGAGGAATTAGATTAAAAATAACATTCTTACTCTCATTTCATCAAGACTTACCTTAAGGTACATTCCATTTCCACTTCAGAGGGTATAGAGAGAACGCGGAAAATGTATTTGTCAACTAACAAAGAAAAACTATCTCCAGGATTCAAATAGCACCATAGATTTGTCTTCAATGGTAAGAGCTGACTCTTCTCTGAAGACTGATAAAAACACGGATTTGTGTGTATCTAACAAATTAAAAAAGAATATAATTAAATGTTAAGATATAATACAATAATGTTGTAACTCAAAATTACGACAAAAATACAATTAAATATGAATTCACAACTTTGGTATCAAAACAATTTAAGCATAAACTTAGACTTAAAAGTTTAATAAATCTAACTCTTATGAGTACCATAATTATTATTTATATATAAAAGAGAAAAGAAGCTATGGTATACCTCCCATTTCTCCAGGAATCAAAGAAAAAAAGCAAAGTTATCAACTAACTGGTTAAAAGAGTCTTCTATTTTGCTTAATAGAGACAACTGGACATCACAAGAAGAAACATGAAAAATAATTCTTAGTATGGAAAAACTGAGTCCCCCAACTTCCATATCCAAAACGCACTAATTTCCTGACAATGGCTAGTTTCCTTACCATTTATTTTCTCCTACTAATTTCTTACTACAATTAAAAAAGAAGAAACTACAATGCTATGGTTTGAATGTGTCCCCCAAAGTCCATTTGTTGGAAACTCCAACCCTAAGGCAACAGTGCTGACAAGTAGGACCTTTAACATGTAGGTCATAAGGGAAATGTCCTCATGAATGGATGGATTAATGACATTATCACAAGAGTGGATTCATTATCTCGGGAGCAAGTTTGCTATCTCAAGAGCGAGTCTGTCATAAATGCAAGTTTGGCCCTCTCTTGCTTACTCTCTCATGCATGCTCTCTCTCCATGTAATGCCTTCCACCACGTTATGATGCAGCAAAAAGGCTCTCACCAGATGCGGCCCCGGCATTTTAGACTTCGCAGGTTCCAGAACGGTGAGCCAAATAAATGTCTGTTCATTATAAATTACCCAGCCTCGGGTATTCTGTTATTGCAGCACAAAATGAACTAAGACATATGGGAAGGAAGATTCTAATCAAATCTCTCAGACAAACAACATGGCTTTCTTTCTACCTCCTGAAAGAGGAATCGCCTTATTTGTTTAAATGAAACTCCCACTATGAAGATCATCCACATTCAAATCAAAGTAGTAAACAGATCTCAAAATTAGAACTATTGCAATATCCACTATTTTAAATTATGTTTGCCACTATTTCCATGTTAGCAAAGATAACAAGAGTTGCTTCAAAAAACAAAAAAGACCTATTATAAGGTGCCTTAAAAATTCTAACCAGATTCAAGCTAAAATTGGCCATTTCCATAAGTCAAATAGTCTTTTTGTCATCAATATCACTGGGTTTTTAAAATAAATAAGCTTTAGGATATGACAAGGTAATCTACATAGTGCAGATCTTTGTGTGTGTGTGTGTGTGTTTTTTAAAGCACAATCTTATATAGAGCACCTATCTCTATTACCCTTCCTTCTATCTATTTCATCAGTTTAAATGAGACTTTTTCTGGAGATATCACAGCAAAGTAATTACCACCCTGGGAATGGACATATGCTGAGCAATAACAACAACAAAAAAGACACATTTGAAGCTAGAATGAATATAATCCACCTGGTTCTGACCATTCAATTTCATGAGAATCTGGCCATACATCATATTTCTATCCTTTAAATCTGTGTTACAAGAAAGCAGTAAAATAAAACTCGGAGATAAAGAGCAGAGGTAGAAATTTAAAACAGAGATGACACAAATTTGGTCGGCCATTATTTTATTAGTCAAACTATACATAAGATTGCATAAGAATGGAGATGCAGTGTGATTTATGCAATATTATATTCCTAAAAAGTGTAGTGAATGTTTGATTTTTAAATTCAAGTTATAATTTTAACAATGTTTACAAATCTTTCACCATTCTAACAGCCACTCCTAATTTCTCTCTCTCAAAGCTGTCCTCTGGCTCTTGGCAGGTTAAGCTTTTGAGTGCAACAAGCACATGACAAATCCACAGGATCTGAGCTTGTGTCCACTGCTGAACTTGGGAATCGTGCCCTGTATTCCTCAACCTTTTGGGCAAAGGCTCCCTTTCCTTGAGTATGTCATGGTCATCAGAGTCAGGAATGTTGAACTAACAAGAGAAGCAAGAGTCAGAACAGGAATCCACATAGCTTTGGTCTGAACTCTGAATATTCTTTAAGTGAGGCT
The DNA here is from genome assembly GCF_024542745.1 of Macaca thibetana thibetana. Classification (NCBI taxonomy): domain Eukaryota; kingdom Metazoa; phylum Chordata; class Mammalia; order Primates; family Cercopithecidae; genus Macaca; species Macaca thibetana. Next base: position 38,519,045 of record NC_065590.1, read on the forward strand.
TGCTTCGGATTATAGGCTAAGGCCATGTTTTTATTCATGAGCATTAAAAAAATTCAGATGAGTCTCTAAACAACGTTAAATACTGACATAGTCCCAAACTTACAAAGGCTAGGATGTTAAATACAATGGCATAAAATTGTAAGAGTGGAAAAGGTAAAATGCTTAAGGAAACTACATTTCTTTACAAAGGTATCACAAACCCAAAGATAATGCAATATTCTGTTTGAGTATATTTTCCTCAGTGGAAAGCACTTAATATTTAAATTATAGTTGGTTAAACATTGGTAGTCAGCAAATCCAGCCACAAAGAAAGTGAACCCATGACTACGGTCCATGATCATCTTTTCCTTTTCCTAAAACTGTTCATACAGGAGATTCCAAAATGAAGAATAAAAATGACATTAAAGTCTAATGTTTGATCCTCTAACGTAAACCTAAATTCACATTACTCACTGAATAAGTTAAAAAATCAATGTCAAACTACGATATGCTCCAACTAAAATGCTACACATACATGAAGTCCAAAAGGTAGTTTTTAAAAAGTTACAAAGTATACAAAAATCTAACAATATTAATAAACAAAAAGGAAGATTACACACCAAAAAATTAGGAATGAAAACAATGACATAATTACATAAAAAATAAAAGTTTTGAAAAATAACAGAATACTGTAAATACTTTATAGCAATACATTTGTAAATATGGCCAAAATAGACAATTACCTAATAACACCAAGTAGATTTTTTTAAAGTATGTTTACGTGTATGTATGTGCAGCCTGTTTGAAAGTATTTAATTTTTTTTTCTTTTTTTGAGACAGAGTCTTACTCTGTTACCCAGGCTGGAGCGCAGTGGCGTGATCTCTACTCACTGCAACCTCTGATTCCAGGTTCATGCAATTCTCGTGCCACAGCCCCCTGAGCAGCTGGGACTACAGGCGCCCGCCACCACAACTGGCTAATTTTTGTATTTTTAGTAGAGATGGGGTTTCACCACTTTGGCCAGGCTGGTCTCAAACTCCTGGCCTCAAGTGATCTACCTGCCTTGGCCTCCCAAAGTGCTGGGAATACAAGCATGAGCCACTGCACCTGGCTTAAGAGTATTTAATTATTATAGAAAGGAGATTGAATTGGACTTGTAATATTTCAAAAGTACAATCAATAATTAAAAATCTTTTCAATCCCTGCCAAAACCCCTTTTTCTGAATATTCAAACTTTTCTTGAGACCACAAAAGTGTTAAGGATCCCCAACTGCTTCATGAGACAAGTTTAACTTTGATTCTAAAAGCAAACAAGGGCAGAAAAATATTGGCAAACCCAACCTCACTGTGATTAAAAGATATAACTACCTACATGAGAGACGTAATGTTGGTGTGTGCCTTTTAACAAATTCATGAGATTATAAATTCAAACTTCAATAGGTTATGCTATAACTTTAGAAGTGGTGCAAAGGATGCATTATCCCTGCAAAAAATGGAACTAAAATACAAATCAATTTCCTACAGCTTTCTCTTAGAGTTATCATTAAATATTAAAGAATGATAGATGTATACCCCCCAAAAGCACCTTAATTTCAGTGTTTTTCTTTTAATTTGGATAGCTTTTTTTTACAACAAAATAAGTTGAGGAAGGCTATTATTATAGGATTTTCTAGATATTTCACAAGTACACTTTTAATTTCAAGAGAAGAAAAACAATCTCAATTCAAGAACTTTGTGCAATAAAAAAAACCACAAGCACCCAAAGATGTATATATTGAGGGTCAATAACAAAAGGCAAAAAAGAAAAACTACAACTTATATGTAGTTATAGAGCTACTGCCTCAATCATCCAAGACCCCAAGTGAGTAAGATTTTATTAAAATGAAATAAAAGCACCGACAGCTATGAATTTACCCTGAGGGCATAACCAATCACTGGTGATACAGTCATTTACAAAGAACATCATCATCAGTTTGCTTTTGTAATGTCTTTTCTCTCTGCTGATACTAGGCTGTAGATTAAATTTAAATGACATATAAAAAAGCTAACATCCTCTCCTCATGAGCTAGCATCATCTCCTCATGCACCATTTCCAAGAACTGCTGGAGAGCTACAGCATTTTTTGTAGGAGACATATTAGAGGGAAAAAGGCAGAAAGTCATTCAATGTAAAAGTACAAATTAGTAATTGCCCTAATTGCATTGAACTCTCCTTGTCAAAGCTATTTTTTTATTTGGTGGTAAGTTTAGATTTCCAAGTTAAAGAAAAGCAGAAAAACATTTAATCACTTAAATGTAATTTGGGGTATGCAGTATACAGATGGGATCATCATAACAAAACATTTGCTATATTCATTTATGTAATTTTACAAATATTTTTAACTAAAATTTCCCTCTTGACATTTCATTACACTTGTATAGATACCTTGCTTTAGTAGATCAAAGAATTTGTGACTGATGAGGGAACAGAGAATAAGTGATATTTAACAAACATTAAGATAAAATGAATGAACTAGAAGTCACTTGTCCATCTCATTCTGATTTTCAAGATCTTTAAACTTCCACTAACAATTAAAATCAGTGTTAGAAATTCTCTAAATGTCTTTAAATTGCACCTTGTAGACAGTGCAGCTACAATAAGCTGCTAAATAAACACATCAATCTATTTCAAGATAATGGGCATTTTATTGAAACTATATTAATATAAACAAGGTTATTAGTTCGTCAGGTTTCTAAGGTGCAACTCAAGTCTTTAGCCCATTTTTCTACTGGATTCTTTATTTTTTTCTCATTGATTAAAGGCATCTGTCATATGTTTTGGATAGCACTCCTGATATAGCTCGGATATGTGTCACTGGCCAAATCTCATGGTGAACTGCAATCCACAATGCTGGAAGTGGAGCCTGGCAGGAGGTGCTTGGATTATAGGGGCAGATGCCTCATGGCTTGGTGCTGTCTTAAAGATAATGAGTTCTCATGAGATGTGGTCATTTAACTAATACAGAGCAACTCCCACTCTATATTAGTCTGTTTTCACCTAAGACTGGGTAATTTACTAAAAACAACAATAACAAGAGGTTTAATTGACCCACAGTTCTGTAGCCTGTACAGACAGCATGGCTGGGGAGGCCTCAGGAAACTTTCAATCAAGGTGGAAGGCAAAGGGGAAGCAGGCAAATACTATATCGCTGGAGCTGGAGAAAGAGAGAGAAGGGAGAGGTGCTACAAACTTTTAAACAACCAGATCTTGTGAGAACTCACTCACTATCATGAGAACAGCAAGGGGGAAATCCAATGCCACCATGATCTAATCACCTCCCACCAGGCCACTCCTCCAACACTGGAGATTACAATTCAATGCAAGATTTGGGCAGGAACACAAATCCAAACCATATCACCCTCCCACTCTCTCTTGCTTGCTCCTGCTTTCAACATGTGATGTGCTGGTTCTCCCTTTGCCTTTTTCCGTGATTGTAACCTTCCTGAGGCCTCCCTAGAATCCAAGCAGATGCTGGCACCATGCTTCATTTCATGTAAAGCCTGCAAAACTGTGAGCCAGTTAAACCTCTTTTTATAAATTACCCAGTCTCAGTTTATAGCAACACAAGAATGGCCTAATACAGAAAATTGGGACTGGAATTGGGGCATTGCTACAAAGATACCTAAAAGTGTGGAAGTGACTTCAGAACTGCCTAACAGGCAGCAGTTAGAAGAGTTTGGAAGGCTGAGAAGAAGACAGGAAGATGAGAGAAAGTTTGGAATTTCTTAGAGATTGGTTAAATGACCAAATGATCAGCAAATTTGTGACCAAAATGCTGATAGTGATATGGACAATGAAGTCCAGGCTAAGGAGGTCTCAGATGGAAATGAGGAACTTATTGGGAACTAGAACAAAGGTCAAGTACGTTATGCCTTAACAGAGACCTTGGCTGCATTTGGTTCATGTCCTAGGGATCTGTGGAAGTCTTACCTACAGAAAGATGATTTAGGGAATCTAGTAGAGGAAACCTCTAAGCAGCAAAGTGTTCAAGAAGTGGCCTGGTTGCTTCTAACAACCTGCACTCAAATGCATAAGCAAAGAAATGACTTAAAGTTGCAACACATATTTAAATAGGAAGCAGAGTGCAAAAGCTTGATAAATTTGTAGCCTAGCCATGTGGCAGAGAAATAAAAAGCTTTTTCAGGAGAAGGATTCAAGGAGGCTGTGAAGCAACCACTTGCTAGAGATATGTGCACAACTAAAAAAAAAGTCAGGCTAGGCACGGTGGCTCACGCCTGTAATCCCAGTACTTTGGGAGGCCAAGGCGGGTGGATTACCTGAGGTCAGGAGTTCAAGACCAGGCTGGTTAACATGGCGAAACCCCATCTCCACAAAAACTACAAAAAAATTAGCTGGGCATGGTGGCATGTGACTGTAATCCCAGCTACTTGGGAGGCTGAGGCAGGAGAACTGCTTGAACCCAGGAGGCGGAGGTTGCAGTGAGCTGAGATCATGCAACTACACTCCAGCTTGGGCGACAGAGCAAGCCTCCATCTCAAAAAACAAACAAACAAGTTATAATATGCAAGAAAATGGAGAAAAGGCCTCAAATGCATTTCAGAGACCTTCATGGCAACCCCTCTTATGACAGGCCCAGAGGCCTATGAGAGAAGAATGATCTCATGGGACAGTACCAGGGCCCAGCTGCCCTGCATGTTCTTGGGACAGTTCTATCCACATTCCCACTGCTTTGGCTCCGGCCATGGCTCAAAGGACCCACATGCAGCTTGAGCTGCCACTTTGGAGGACGCAAGGCATAAGCCTTGACAGCTCTCACATGGTGTTAAGCCTGTGGGTGCACAGAGTACAAGAGTGGTGGATTCTTGGCAGCCTCCACCTAGATTTCAGAGGATGTATGGAAAAGCCTGGGTATCCAGGCAGAAGCCTGCTGCAGGGGCAAATCCCTCACAAGAGAACTTCTACTAGGGCAGTGCAGAGAATAAATGTGGGGTGGCAGGTCCCACACAGAGTCCTCACTTGGGACGCTGCCTAGTAGAGCTGTGAGAAGAGGGCCACCGTCCTCCAGACCCAAACATAGTATATCTACCAACTCCAGCCTGTGAGAGCAGCCTCAGGGGATGTACCCTGTAAAGTCAGAGGGGTGGAGCTGCCAAAGGTCTTGGGAGCCCACCCTTTGCATCAGTGTGCCCAGGATATGGACATAGAGTCAAAGATTACTTTGGAGCTTTGAGATTTACTGACTGCCCCGAAGGGTTCTGAACTTGTGTTGGGCCTACAGACCCTTTGTTTTGAAACAGGGATGTTTACTCAATGCCTATACTCCCATTGTTTCTTAGAAGTAAATAACTTTTGATTTTACAGGCTCATAAATAGAAGAGATTTGCCTTGTCTCAGGTGAGACTTTGGACCTCGGAGGTAATGCTGGAATGAGTTAAGACTTTGGAGAATTATTGGGAAGGTATGATTGTATCTTGCAATGTGAGAAGGATATGAGATTTGGGAGAGGTCAGGGGAAGAATGATATAGTTTGGGTATTTGTCCCCACCTGAAACTCATGCTGAATTGTAATCCATAAATGCTGGAGGTAGGGCCTGGTGGGAAGTATTTCAATCACGGGGGTGGGAATACCTCATGGCTTGGTGCTATCTTCTGAACAGTGCATGAGTTCTCGTGAGATCTTGTAATTTAAAGGTGTGTGGCTTGTTCACAATAGCAAAGACATGGAGTTAACCTAAATGCCCATCAATGATGGACTGGAAAAAGAAAATGTGATATGCATGTGTGTGTATATATATATACACACACACACACACCATGGAATACTATGCGGCCATAAAAAGGAGTAAGATCATGTCCTTTGAAGGAACATGGATGGAGTTGGAAGCCATTATCCTCAGCAAACTAATGCAGGAACAGAAAACCAAATATTGCATGTTCTCACTTACAAGTGAGAGCTGAATGATGAGAACACATGGACACAGGGTGAGAAATAATACACAGTGGGGTCTACTGAAGAGTGGAGGGTGGGAGGAGGGAGAACATCAGGAAGAATAGCTAATGGATGCTGGGCTTAATAGCTGGATAATGGAATGATCTGTGCAGTAAACCACCATGGCACACGTTTACTTATGTAATAAACCTGCACACCCTGCACATGTATCCCTGAACGTAAAAGTCGAAGAAAAAAAAAAGTGAGTAGCACCTTTCCTTCCCTCTCTCTCCCTTGCTCCTGCTTTCGACATGTGACGTGCCTATTTCCCCTTCGCCTTCTGCCATGATTGAAAGCTCCCTGAGGCTTCACCAAAAACCTAGCAGATGATGGCACCATGCTTCCTGTAAAGCCTACCCATGAGCCAATTAAACCTTTTTTCTTTTCTTTTTTTTTTTTTTTGGAGACAGGGTCTCACTCCGTCTCCTAGGCTGGAGTACAGTGGTGCAATCTCAGCTCACTGCAATCTCTGTCCTCCTGGGGTTCAAGCAATTCTCCTGCCTTGGCCTCCCCAGTAACTGAGATTACAGGCACCCACCACCATGCCGAGCTAAATTTTTTTTTTTTTTTTTTTTTTTTTTGAGACACAGTCTCACTCTGTCACCCAGGCTGGGGTGCAGTGGCATGGTCTCGGCTCACTGCAAGCTCTGCCTCCCGGGTTCACGCCATTCTCCTGTCTCAGCATCCCGAGTAGCTAGGACTATAGGCGCCTGCCACCATGCCCGGCTAATTTTTTATATTTTTAGTAGAGACGGGGTTTCACCGTGTTAGCCAGGGTGGTCTCGATTTCCTGAGCTCGTGATCCGCCCGTCTCAGCCTCCCAAAGTGCTGGGATTACAGGCATGACCCACTGTGCCTGGCCAAGCCTGGCTAATTTTTGTATTTTAAGTAGAGACAGGGTTTCACCATGTTGGCCAGGCTAGTCTTGAACTTCTGACCTTAAGTGATCTGCCTACCTTCACCTCCCAAATTGTTGGGATTACAGGTGTGAGCCACTGCACCCAGCCTAAATCTCTCTTCTTTATAAATTACCCAGTCTCAGGTATTTCTTTATGTCAATGCATGAATGGCCTAATTACATGTGCCAATTACATGTATTTTAAACATCGTCTCCCTGTTGTAGTTATCATTTTCATTATAGTGTCTTTTGATAAATGAAGTTTCTTATTTTAATTTCATTGGCTTTTTCCAACTGTTTTCATGGTTCATGCTTTTTATATCTTGTTTAAAAACCCTTCCCTACTCTAAAGTCATAAGGGTTTTCCCCTATATTATATTCTAAGAGTTTTATAGTTGGACTCTCACATTTAATCTACCTGGAGTAGATTGTTGGGTCTGCAGTAGGGGTCTATTTTTTTTTTCCAAACAGATAACTGTCCCAATACCATTTACTGATAAAAATTCCTCTTCCCCACTGACACACAATGCTAGCCCTGGCCCAATCAAATTTCCACACACATAAGTCCAAATCTAAGGTTGCTTTCAGTTCTAAAATTTTATTCAACTGAAGGCACTAAAACTTCTTGTTAAGACAGAACATCAATCAGTTGTAACTTAAAGAAATATTTTTGAAGAAGAGACACCCAATACCAAGAGAATCCTGACTTCAAAAATATAACAACAAGAAAATACTACACAGAGTTCAAAGAACCTGGGCTCTCATTCCCATTCTAGAATTTGCTGAGTATTTAAGATCAGACATTCTCCAGAAGGCTGTGACATTCTAAGTTGTCAAAAAAAAGGTACTCAAAAAAGGATAAAAAAGATCTACCTTCTCCCATGTCCAAACATCACACTTACGGGAAAGTTTAGAAAATTACACTAAATAATATTTAAATGATCATACACAGAGGTAAAACGTAAATAAATCATTCCAAATTTTAGTTTTATATCTAATCTCATGAGGAATTTTTGCTCTAGCTTCTAGCATTATTTCTACTACAGTTTTGTACTCAAAAGACACCTGTTAATGTAATACATAGTGGTTTTATGATCTGAGTACCATCTAATTAAAGACTCAGTAGAAGTGAAGAGTATTTTCAAAAAGGAGCCTTTTTATAACTGAACACTGCTAAAATCCCACATGGAAATTTGGCTCACTACATACTGGATAAAATTTAACTCAAGATAAGATTTTCGACTAATAAAATCATCTTTAATGTGGGCATACTTATTTTACATTATTAGTATTCTTTTGAATAGCCACAGAAGTACAAAATATAACTGAATAATTTTCAGCCAAGTGTAGACACAACTCCAACTAAGCAACTTTATTAAAGCTAATTTATAAAACATTTTAAAATATAAATGTCCTTGATTAACACTGAGAAAAAATGTAAATGTTTAAAATATTCATGCATTAGTAAATATGACAGTTTTCTAATGACCTATTTTTGATATAAAAAAATTTAATGCCATGTCAATTTTGTTATAAGAAGGGTTTCTTCTTATCACTGAGTAAATAAAGAGTGTAAAGAGAAAACCTGATATCTACTGAGTTGTCCACAATTCCACTGGTTAATTTGCTCACAAAATAAATGGACACAGTGGCACAGCAGACACTGGAGACTCAGAAGGGTGGTAGTGTGAGAGGTGGGACAGGGTTGAGAAATTACCTAATGGGTACAATGTACACTATTCAGGTAATGGTTACGCTAAAAGCCCAGACTTCACCATTTCACAATATAACCATGTAACAAAACTGCATTGTACTCCCTAAATCTATATAAATAAAAAATAATCATTTCTATATATGTTAAGTTCCTAAAATGAATCACTCACCATTTACAAATATTGTGCTACTATAAATTTTTCAGATATCACTGGAGCAAAAGCAGAGGTGGAAAAAAAAAAGCTATAACAGGAGTTAACAGGTATTAACCAAGAGCTTGCCTTCATAACAGAGTGAAAAGTACTACTAGTTTATTGATTTGTTTTTCTATAACATCTGCATAGTTATCAGCAGGATTTGAATATTAACAACACAAACCAGAAAAGTCTATTCATCTACTGCAGGAGCTGATACTTTCTAGTTTGGTATAAAAAATAACTAGAAATCCACTCATTAAGGACTATTTAAATGATCTACTTACAAAAAATTAAGTACTCGCTATAAAGTTCCTCTTTTTGTTAACATGAATTATAGAGCAGTAAATCTAAATCATGTAGAAAATCAGTGGTAACTAATGGTTCCTTCACTTGAGGAGGCAAGGGTAATATTAAGCCAGAATTGCTATTTTGAAAAAAGTAAATCTAATAAACATGTTCTATTAGAAAAGGTAGGATAAGAATTTCAAGATCTCTCTATTCTTTCCTTTAATATGCTTTAGTAACAACAACAAAAAAACTTATTTTAAGCCATGGTAGTCCATTGGCAAGGTGTTAGAAATTGGGCACTAGAGAATAACACACTTTTGTAAAAATCTATCATGTTCCCACTCCTAGATGTGCCATAGATAGTTCTCACTACAGCGTTTACTCATGCATTCAGCAAATATTAATTAAATACCTACTATGTTTTAGGCACTATGATAAACACTAGGGATACAAAGATTAGTCAGAGTTCCTATATTCAAGGACCTTGTGATCCAGTATGTCATCTCAGAAGAATAAGTTATCTGGAGAGGATACAGAGATGAATAACTAACGGTAAATACAGTGGCTCCTACAGGAGTATTGACTCCAGATATTAACACTTTTTCAAGACACTAAGATAATGCAGAATGACGATGAGACATAAACCCTTTTAAAAATTATTTATTCAAGGTTGAGATAAGGTGAATACATTGAATAATTTTTTATTCAAAAAATTTCCAAGTACTAAAATTTAAAAGATGCTTTCCAAATTTGGAAACAGTTAAACATAGGATAAAAAAGCAAGTACCATCTGTGTAAAAGAAGGAACTAACGCTATAACAGGCGGTTGTATATAAAATATGAAAATACAAATTGGTTTAAAAAGGTTATAAATTAATGAATTTAATTCCATGAAATTTTACCACCATACGATCTAGTCTAAAATAAATGGACCCTCATGCACATATTTCATTCTCTTACACAATAGACTCTGCAAAAGAAAAGGAATAATCACATTGTATATTCTTAGAAACTGGCTGTCCCCGCATATCATCAGTGATTTTGCAGCAGGAAACTATAAAGCAAACAATTAAAATTCTAGCCCTCAACAAAAACTTTCAAATTAAAATCATTTTTCAAACCTCAAAGTTGAACAAGGTCTAAATTTTAGAACTATTCAACTCTACACACAGTGATACAGAATGTGTTAAAATATCCCTATAACATTTAAGTTACTTTGGTCACTACTCCAGCTCAAAAAAACAACCATTACATAGTTATGGGCTTTCTTATTGGGTATTATTTGGCGTATTCAATTTTAAACCAAATCGTAATGTACACATGAACTGGCAGTCACCTTCCATTAAAATTCTAATTATGTAAATGTGGCATTGTCCTATGAGAAAACATACAGTTTTACTCATAGTTTAGATCTTTATCTCCTAATTATTTTCTGGCAATGAGAAGGATATGTTCTGACATTAATTCCCTATTCCCATAACCTTAGAAAATAGGCACCTCTGCTTGGGAACTGAAAGGGTAAGAGATAAAAGTTAAAATGAATCATTAATAACATATTTACCGGTTTGATTCGCAGCTGACCACCTGCCACCTCAAGAATGGCATGTCTTCTGGATACTCTCTTGTCTGTTATCTATACAGTAAAAAAATTAAAAGATTAAGAATGGCCACCTTCTTAAAAAGCAACAAAACAAAAAGGCAAACAAAACCCCTGGCAATGTTTCTGAAATCAGTAGACTAGCTATGAAATACATCATTCATTCAACAACTATATGTTGAAATGATTGTCCTCATTTAACAAATAATGAAACTCAGAGATTAAAAAAACCTGCCCAAAGTCATGGAAGAGTCAACAACAGAGCCTCAAGCCTAGAATCTAACGGATCCCAAAACCTTGCATGATAGTTTCCATTCATGACAGACATCTACTGGAGATTATTACCAAGAAAATTCAAAAATAGGAAAAGTATCTATATAATATGTACTTACCAGAAAACATTTCAAATACAAGAAACATATAGTATGTAACGATGATAAAGGTTTCCAAAGGAAGAGATCCCATGCTCAAGGATCTGGTAAGTGTAAAAGGGTCTGACTGTAGGCTTTGGGGTCAAAAAGACCCAGATCAGGCAGAACTGCATGCAAACTCGGGGGCCACCAGCAGCACTTACGAGTTCAGGAAGGCAAGAAGCGGAATGGTGAAAACCAAACATTGGCAGTAAGAAAGAAATTAGCATTTTTAAAAAATATCTATTTGCTTCCTGTTTTGAGCCAACAGTGTTCTGCTTATGCTCACAATAATTCCTGCATACCAAAGTTCAAAAATTGTTTGCATTTTAAATGCTGACAGTGCCAATCAAAGCTTTCCCTTTTCACTGTAAACGCAATAGTTAAGATTGCCTTTTTTATTTGTGGTTGATTGATAATGAAAACATGTTAAGCACCAATTTCACTAACGCCATAACTACCGACCCCATCTCTTGGTAACCTTGGTATGTAGCACTTGAATGGGGCATTATCCGAATGGGGACCAAAATTATCAGTAAAAAATAGACCATGCCAACACATAAACTCAATTAAACCTATTAGTTCCACAAAAAATGTGAAATTGCCAGGAGTCAGTACTCATTTTTTTAACCAGAGAGCAGTTCCACACTTAAGGCTGTGACATACAGACAGTAATATCAAGCATCACAATGAGTATCACATGAATGAATTTTTTATAATCTATTGTTAGACACAATGGCCATCCAAGAAGTACAAACTAATATCTATTCTTTCAGAAAAAAAGAGGCTAAAAATGTAAAGATTCCTTTCTTCTTCCCAGAATGTACCTTAGCCGGCTAAAAACAACAGCAGTTATCTGATGACTCATTGCATCATTTGCACAGAACTTTCGCTTAAATGTTGTGATTCAACATAACATTGCCATAGCTATTATTCACACTTTACATAGAAATTCAAAGTCCAGAGAATTTAGGTAACTTGGGTAGGTCACTCTCCAAGTAGGCAGTACTCCAAAGCCACACTCTTTTTAATAAAAATAGGTAATAGGGAGGGTGCGGTGGCTGCAATCCCAGCACTTTGGTAGGCTGAAGTGGAAGGACCGCTTGAGCTCAGGAATTTAAGACTAGCCTGGGCAACACAGTGAGATCCCCATCTCCACATAAAGTAAAAAATTAGTTGGACAGGGTGGCATGTACCTACAGTCCCAAATATTAATACTTGGGAGGCTGAGGTAGGAAAACTACTTGAACCCAGGAGGTCAAGGTTGTAAAGCCATGATGGGCACCACTGCACTCCAGCCTAGATGAAAGGATGAGACCCTGTCTCAAAAAAAAAAAAAAAAAGGTAATAAATGTGAGAACACATTTATACATGACTATACCTACATGCAATCATTCAAAAGTAATTTCAAAATATGCACATTATTCTGTGACTGAGAGTAAGCAATTCCTATTTCTGACTTGGATACCAAAATCTCATTACTTCAATACAAACCAATTTTCTAACCAACAGAGTAATAAGCTACCAAATATAAAACTATGGCATATAAAGATGGTTCCTTTAACAGTCCACCATCTTTCTTTCCTCTTTCTTCTTTCCTCTTTTAAACTGTATTTTTTCAGGAAGCAATAAATGAACTTTTCCTATCTCTGTCTTTCTTTGAAGTAGGCTTCACTGACACTACGAAGATAAAAGACATTTTAAGTAATATAAAAGTATAATGTGGCCTCTAGTGGACATATAACTCCACAACAGTGTAATTTCATTACAAGCTATGTGTCTTTATAGAATACAAAAAGAATTCTATAAACGGTCTTTGAAATTAACATCACTCAGACATTTATAGTGTTCCTTTTAAAGTAAACCCCTAAATAGTGAATACGTGATAAAATAACCATTTGCATTTTCTCAATGGGAAGTGTAAAGGTTTAATAAATTATCATTAAAACATTTTAATTTCAGGATTGATATACGGAGAGGGGTAGGGAGCAAGTGACAAACAGATTATCCTAAAGATCTGATTATCTGCTTTAACAGCCTATCACTGCTCCTTATACAGAGTGACTATCCAACACATTTTTATTATTTATTAATTAATATATCAACTGTAATAACAATCAATTATCAACAGCAAAGCACCATTCTAGACTTGTCATGTATCATCTTTTTCAGTCTTCACAAAACCTGTGAAGAAGATACTATTATTATACTTCACTTCATAGGTGAGAAAATGGAAGTACAGAGAGTTTAAGTAACTACTCAGTTACACAACCAGTAAGTAGTAGGGCCAGGATCTGAACCTAAGGAATCAGATTCCAGAACCATTCATGCTCTAAATGTATCTCATCCTTCAATATCATTACATGAAACCTAAAGCAAAACCTCAGTTTTTAAGATGATTTACCCAGTTTAACTGTCAAACTAGAACATAGTAAAGAACTGAAAATAAGGCAGAAATGGCTATTTAATAACCAAATAGACATTCAGAAGAGATTCAGATCCTAAATAAAGCTCCAAGAGGCCCTCAAACTTTCATTTGGTCCTGCTTATCTAATGGCATACCTAAGTCTAACAAGATATGTCATCCAAATTCTTAATTCTCTATTCGTAAAGTGGATAGGATTTAGTAGACAGCATACTGACAATAGGACAAAATGACTGATGTTAGTCTACAAGTGGAAAGAGAAAGGCTACTAAAAAGCAAAGAAACCCAAGGACTCAAAAAGAATACACTGGTTAGAGGCCATTTAGGGTAGGACAAATAGCATAAATTACTTCAAAATATACTGAAGGCTTGCCCAAGTTTACTTACTTATTACTAGAGTCACCAAGTTTAAATTAAAACTTCAACTGAAAGTCAGACATTTCACATCTTAGAAAGCCATAAAAATAGTTAAATTGAGGAATTCCAATTTTTATAGAATAGTTATAGTCACCTAAATTCTAATCACAACACACATTCTTCAAAGAAATAAACAAATAGAGCAAACAAAACCACCCATATCTCATCCCATATCTAATGCAAAACTAGGAGATGGAGATTACAAAAAACTTTAAACTTACATGTAAGAGAGATGAGAAATGCCAATTTCAGAAGATCAAGCCCCAGAACTTATGCTGGAGCAGAGAAAATCAGGTGGCAAACGACAGAAAAAGAGGAGAGAGGGAGTGGGAATCTAGGGGTGCTGAAGCACAAGTATCACTCCCAGAAAAATTAAGTCACACTTTTAGTGGGAAATACTAAAAACATATTTCAGATCCAACATTACAGAGGCCAAGCTAATAGAGAATCCAAAAGAGAGGCATAAAAATATGTGGAACCAGGTATAGCAAGCGCAGTAAAGGCACCACTTCTCAGAAAGGAGAAGGATACTTGGAAGAAAAAAATAAATCCAGTAGTATAGATTTTGGCTTCAAAATACCATTCCCCACTAAAAGAAACCAGAGCTCTTTTGAGAAATGTCATATTCCAGGTCTGAGGCACAAAAAGTATAATGTGGACCTAGGATATCTTCTTGTGCCAGAGGACAAAGAAATGCTCAAAAATTGATGGGTGCATGTCAGAAGGACAGAGAAACCAGTGCGAAAAAACTCTCACTGACCAAATTTAGAATGATTTGAGCACCAAAATAGTGATAATACTGGAATACAGGAAATTGAATCGCAAAATAATCCATGATTCCGTACCAATGCACATAAAGTAAAAAATTAGTTGGACAGGGTGGCATGTGTTTATAGCTCCAAATATTAATACTTGGGAGGCTGAGGTAGGAAGACTGCTTGAGCCCAGGAGGTCAAGGTTGCTATGAGCCATGTTCACGCCACTGCACTCCAGCCTGGGGGACAGGGTGAGACCCTGTCTCAAAAAAAGAAAAAAAAAGATAATAAAAAAGATTCCATATGAATCATGGATTATTTTTTGATTCAATGTGCTGTATTCGAGTATTATCAGAGGGTAAGGCTGGGAGAGATGCTTTTCTTCATAAAAGAATGCCAGCTAAAGTAGAAAAAATGGTAGAACCAAAAAAATCACTATTTTTTAACTATCAATGTAAAAATTAAGTTAGGAAAGGATAAAAGGATGTTGATTTCCTAATAATAAAAAGGTTTGTTGGGAAAAAATACTCATGAAGTCTCAGTATCACTCCACAGATTACTGACAAAGGAAATGGCAGATGAACTGTGAAATCCGGCAGATACCACCTTATCAAGGTGATTACACTTACCACATCACCACAACAGGACAAACTGATAGATGTGCTTCCTAATGCAGTACTCTGAATAAACATCACCTACTTAATATTTTCATCAAAAATGTTTAATGTGAATCAAATTATGTGCAAACAATCAAACAAAAATTGTGGGACACTCCAGGAATAATTGGCCTGGACCCACAGATGCACCGATGTCATTAAAGACAAAAGGCAAGAAAACCATTCTAGATTAAATGAAAAAAAATTTAACTGGATCATGATTTTTTTAAAAAAATGCAAAAAGCACATTACTGAAAACGATGTACAAAACTGAGTATGGAACATTAAAATTTATGGTACAGTTACACATTTCTAGAATATAATAACAGAATATAGCTATATAGAAATGTCCTCATTCTCAGGTGACACATGTTGACATATTTAGTGATGAACTGCCATAATGCATGTATGTACTTTCAACTGTGTTCGGGAGAAAGAAAAAAATGTGCACGCGCGTACACACACACACACACACACACACACAGGCATATTACAGAAGAAGAAAAATCAATGCCTTATTTGATTAAATTGCTGTTTGTCAAATTTCTGTTACTTGTAGTCAAAAGCAACTGTGATTAATACACATTCCTCTAACCATTGTTATATTTATTTTTTTTTTAGAGATGGGATTTTCCCATTTTGGCCAGGCTGGTCTCAAACTCCTGGCTCCAAGTGATCTGCCCACCTGGGCCTCTCAAGGTGCTGGGATTACAGGCATGAGTCACTGTGCCTGGTCTTAAACTGCCTTTTTTTTTTTTTTTTTTCAGACTAAGCTTCGCTCTGTTGCCCAGGTTGGAATGCAATGGCACAATCTAAGCTCACTGTAAACTCTGCCTCCCGGGTTCAAGCGATTCTCCTGCCTCAGTCTCCCAGGTAGCTGGGATTACATGCATGCGCCATCACGCCTGGTAAATTTTTTTTTTTTACATTTAGTAGAAACAGGGTTTCAACATGTTGGTCAGGCTGGTCTCGAACTCCTGACCTTGAATGATCCACCCACCTCGGCCTCCCAAAGTGCTGGGATTACAGGTGTGAGCCACCGTGCCCAGCCCTAAACTGAATTCTTAATATTGTTTCTTGAATGTGAACAGGTCTATTCTTATATCACTTTTGTAGTGATACCATGAGGATCCTTTATATTTGACTTTCTGGTTTTAAATATTAATAGAATACTTCATCCACTATGATATACATACAGGTCCCTTCTCTAGTTTTAAGATACGAAGATTATACCAGAAGAAAAGATAAACACATGAAAACATAAAAGAACTGTTTATGATCTGTTTGTTACCAAATACGTATTTTTGGTATTTATTGAAGTCAAACAAAACGGAAATTATCTTATGATGTGACGAGCAGAAAAATTTAGCTATTTTGAATCAAAGTCTGTGATCTCTTTGTTTAACTGCAATTCTCAAAATTCTAAGAACTAAAGAAACAACCCTGAATAAAGTAAAAGCAGAAAAGCTACTGGATCTTGAAATAGAATAGGGTGGTACCTTTCATTTCATTTTTTGTCTATATACAATATAGACAACACAAGTTAATTTTTTGTAAAATGCTTTTCTAGAGAAGTTTCTGAACATCATAGACCGTTATATCACATTAATTCAATGTTCTCATGTAACTTGGTTCCTGTAAATATAAGAACAGAAAATAGTTCGTTTTTCAGTATAAACTATATTACAAATTGTTTTTTAGTATAAACTATATTACACAGGATATTATTATAGTACAAATATAGTACACAGGATGTATATTATAGTACAAATTGGTTTTCAGTATAAACTATATTACACAGGAAAGGTTAAGACAATTATATGATACTTTGTACTTTAATTTTATAAAAATTATCTTGTATGAATAAAATCAGAAAGATGGCTGACTAGAGGTGCCCGATGCGTGCCCTTGCCCCCTAAAAAGGGACCCAAACACAGAATTAACAACTACAATTCAACTGGAGTGTCTGAGGGAGAGCACTGAAGTGCTGCAAGGGAGTGGCAAGATCCCTGTGGAGCACAAAAGCAGGATGAAAAGAGGTGCAAGGCACCCTGCCTCTGCTGTCCCATCTCCCCAGTGAGACTGGCTGGGAGCCAGGAGGGACTTCTTACAGGGTAATGGTAAGCACAGGGCCCCATCCACAGAAACTTGCAGTCCTCACTGCAGGAGAATCCCACAGTCCTTACAAGCCTTGAGCTGTTTGGAGAGCTACCTGGAATTTACAAAGCTACATTACTCCACAGTAGGAGCTCGTGTTATGTACTCCCCACCCTTGCATAACCTAAGCTGCTACAGCATAGCACCTTCTTGAAACCAGAGACACTGCTGGAGGGTGTCCTGCTCTGGGGGCCAGTAGCCACTGTGTCTCTCTAGCTTTGAGGTTCTACCATCATTCCATAAAGACCACATGAAGGACTGCAATGCAATGACTCCAGTTACTGAGAGCCTGGGCCCAGGGACAGTCATGACTCTGGTACTGCATAATGGGGAAGCCAAGCCCAGGCTGGCCAAACCACCACATGCCTGTGCCCCCAGCTGCAGAAACAGCATAGCAGCCCACCCCCGGTACGCCCTTCCCCAAGCTAGCCAAACCATTGTGAGCTCACATCCCAGCCAGAGAAACAGCAGACCACCCCCAGGGGGCATGCCACCAAACTGGCCTAATCATTATGTGTCCATACCCCCAACTGAGGACACAGTCTGGTGGAACCACCCTAGGCGGACATACTCCACAAACCAGCCAAACTGCCCCACCCCTGCAGCCCTAGCTGGATAAACAGCCTGGTGGCTCTTTCCTCAGTGAGCCAGACCCTGAGCAGCCAAACCACAACATGTCTGCACCCTAAGTCTGATAAACAGCCCAGAGAGCCAGTCCCTGAGCTGACCAACTAGCTGCACACCAGCACCCACAGCCTGAGAAGCAGCCTAGCAGACCTGCCCTCAGTGACCCAATCTCCAAGCCAGCTGACTATGTGTACATGCATACCACTGGCCCAACAACCAGCCTGGCGAGCCCATCTCTGGCAAAGTCATACCACCACCACCACCGCACACTTCCACAGCCTAGGCCATTGAGGAAGTTGCAAACATTACTAATATGGGTTACAGCTGAGGAAACTGTACAGAGACCACACTACTGTGCTCACTCAGAACCAAAGCCAATGCACTCCACCCATCAGACACCATAAGACCCATCTAAAGGAATAGGTCTTTCCCTGTGAAAGCTACTTCATCAAATTAGAAGAGGCAACTATTCCACCAGATGAGCAGATATCAATATAGGGACACAAGAAACATGAAAAAAAAAACACGACACCCTCAAAGGAACACATTAATTCTCCAATAGCAGACTCCACAAAAAGAAAGAAATTTATAAAATGCCAGAAAAAGAATTCAAAATAACCTTAAGAAAGTCAACAAGATAGAAGACAATGCAGATAACCCAATAATTCATTAGCTAAATGAGAAAGTCAACAGAGAGAAACATCATAAAAAAGAACCAAACAGAAATCTTACAGCTGAGGAATTCAGAGAATAAGAAAAAATAAAATCAAGCCTTCCCCAGACTGTATCAAGCAGAAGAACTTCTGAACTTAAAGACTAAGTCTTCTGAAATAACCCAAAGCAAAGAAAAAAGTATTTAAAAGAATGAAGAAAACCGATTGAATTTATGGGACACCATTAAGCGAACAAATATTCACATTATGAGAATTCCAGGAAAAGAAAATATGGAAAAGGCATAGAAAACCTACTTAATGAAATAATAGCTGAAAACCCCCCAAGTCTTGAGAGACAGAAGGACATCCAGATGCAGGAAGCACAGAAGTTCTCAAATAAATTCAGCCCAAAAAGGTCCTCTCCAAGGCACTTATAGTCAAATTTTCAAAAGTCAAAGACAACAAGAAAATTCTACAAACAAGAAAAAATCATCAAGTCACATAAAAGGGAATGGCCATTAGACTAACAGCAGATTTCTCAGCAGAAACTTTAACAGGCTGAGAAAATGGGATGATATATTTAGTGCTGAAAGGAAACAAACAAACAAACAAACAAATAAAAACCTGCCAGCCAGGATGTAGGATACGCAGTAAAGCTATCCTTTAAAATGAAGTTTTCCCAAACAAGCAAAAATTAAGGGAATTCCATCACCACTCAACAAGCCCTACAAGAAATACTTAAAGGAGTTACTACATGGCTTCACGCTGAATTCTACCAAATTTTTAAAAAAGACTAACACCAATTCTTCTCAACCTATTCCAAAAAATTAAAGGGAAAGGAACTATTACAAGTTCATTACATAACGCCAGTATGACCCTGAAACCAAAACCAGACAAGGACACACAAACACAAAAAAAAAGAAAATTACAAGCCAACATCCCTGATGAACATATAGATTCAAAAATCCTCAAAAAAATACTAGCAAACTGAATCCAAGAACACATTAAAAAGATTATACAGCATGATCAAGTGAAATTTATCCCAGGGATACAATGATGGTTCAAACATACACAAATCAATAAATGTGATACATCACATCAACAGAATTAAGGACAAAAACCATATGATCTCAAGAGATTCAGAAAAAGTATTCGATATAATTCAACATCCCTTCATGATAAACACTCAACAAATCAGGTATAGAAGAAACATACCTCAACACAATAAAGGGTATATACGACAAACCCACAGCTAACATCATATGGAAAAGGGAAAAGATGAAACCTTTTCTTCTAAGAATTGGAACAAGCTAAGGATGCCCCACTACTACCACTCTTATTAAATATAGTACTATTAGTCCTAGCCAGAGCAATTAGGTAAGAAAAAAAAAATCAGCCAGGCATGGTGGCTCACACCTGTAATCCCAGCACTTTGGGAGGCCAAGGCAGGTGAATCACAAGGTCAGGAGTTCAAGACCAGCCTGGCCAAGATGGTGAAACCCCATCTCTACTAAAAATACAAAAATTAGCTGGGCATGGTGGTGGGTGCCTGTAATCCCAGCTACTGGGGAGACTGAGGCAGAGAATTGCTTGAACCCGGGAGATGGAGGTTGCAGTGAGCCGATATCATGCCACTGCACTCCAGCACTCTGTCTCAAAAAAAAAAAAAAAAAAAAAAAGAGCATCTAAATGGAAAGGAGGAAGCAGAATCGTCCCTGCTTGTAGATAACATGATCTCACATCTAGAAAAACCTAAAGACTCCACCAAAAGAACTCTTAAAACTGATAAACAAATTCAATAAACTTACAGGATACTTTAACTTAAAACAATATGGGGCTTAGGAAAACCAACCTTGACTCCCCCAAAACTTAACTACCAATAGCCTACTGTTGACTGGAAGCCTTAATCAATTATAAATAATTGCTTAACACATATTTTGCATGTTATATGTATTTTACAGTGTATTCTTATAATAAAGTAAGCTAGAGAAAAGAGAATGTTTTAAGAAAATCATAAGGGAGAGAAAATATATGTACTATTCATTAAGTGGAAGTGGATCATCATTCAGATCTTCATCTTCATTGTCTTCACCTTGAGTAGGCTGAGGAGGAGGAGGAGGAGGAATAGGAGGAGCTGCTCATGCTGTCTCAGGGTGGCAAAGGTGTAAAAGGTAAAGGAGGTAGAAGGAAAGGCAAGAAAGGCAGACATACTTGGTGTTTTATGAAAATACATGATAACTTGCCTAACTTTTTTGCTTTCCATTTCTTTAAAAAAAAAAAAGTTTTTATACATTTCCAATCCTATTCTACCATTTGTTTAGTTTCAGGGTCTGTATCATAGAAAGGTCCATGTTGTAAAAGAAAAGCAGTGTTGAATAAACATAACCCTTCTGCCAGAGTGTTTAGTGTCGGTTTGTTTACTGGCACTGCAGCTTCTACATCATCTTCCTCATTTCTGGCACTGGTTCAGAAGCATTTGTCTCCATCAAGTTGTCTTCTGTTAATTAGTGTTTATTAGCTCTTGAATTTCTCCAATATCTATACCTTGAAATCCTTTACCCCCGACTTTTTGGCCATATCCACAATCTCTTTCATAATTTATTTGATTGGCTTTGTCGTAAACTCTGTGAAGTCATGCACATCATCTGGACAGTTTTCTTCAGCAAGAATTCACTGCTTCAGGCTTGATGGCTTTCATGACTTTTTCTGTAACAACAATGGTATCTTCAATGGTGTAATCCTTCCGGACTCATGATGTTCTCTCTAGGGAGGTTCTCTTCCATAACCCTGACAATCTTTTCCATAGAGTACTGTGTATAATGAGCCTTAAAAGTCCTTATGACTCCCTCATCTAGTGGCTGAATTAGAGATGTTGTGTTTGGGGGAAAGTAGACCACCTCAGCACCTTCATTACTGAACTCATGGGGCTCTGGGTGGCCAGAGGCATTGTTCAAAAGAATTCTAAAAGGCGGTCTCTTACTGGCAAGGTACTTCCTGACTTCAAGGACAAAGCATTGATAGAACCAATTCAGAAAAAGGATTTTCATGCCTAGACTTTCTCTTTGTACAACCAAAAGAATGGCAGCTGGTGGTTATCTTTTCCCTCTAAGGCTCAGGGGTTAGCATCTTTGTAGATAAGGGCAGTACTAATCATAAACCCAACTGCATTTGCACAAAACAGTAGAACTGCCTATCCTTTCCTGCCTTAAATCCCAGTGCTCACTTCTCTTCCTTACTAATAACTGTCCTTTGTGGCTTTTTTTTTTTTTTTTCCCCAGAGTAAGGCACTTTGATCCACATTTAAAAACCTGTTCAGACAGACATCCTTTCTCCTCAATGATTATCTTAATGACATCTGGGAATACATCTGCTGCTGCCTGGGCAGCAGAAACTGCATTTTCTGTTACCTTGACATTTTAAAAGCCAAACATCTTTTTAAAATTATTAAACCATTCTTTGCTGGCATTAAATTCTCCAGCTTTAGATCTTTTACCCTCTTTTTGCTTTAGGTTGCCATATGATGACTTTGCTTTTTCTTGAATCATATTAGAGTCTATAGGTATGTTTTTCTTATAGCAAGCCTGTATCCACATAAAAATTGCATTTTCAGTACAAGATAAAAAGGTGTTTTACAAAAAGTGCAAGGTTTTCCCACCTGCTGGCATAGCTGCAGTGAAAGCTTCATGAATTTCCTTTTCTTTTTTTTACAGTCATCCATACGCTGTATTCATTTATTTTGAAATGGCAGGCAACACAGCTGCAGACCTTAATCTATTATATGTATCAAGGAATTCAACTTCTTGTAATTTTTCTCTGCTTTTTTTTTTTTTCTGCCATTATTTTTCTCCGCTTTTTGGGAGAACTTCCAGCATCACTAGTGGTATTATTTCATATAGGTCCCATGGTCCCATGGTGTGTTAATCAAGGTTTACGATATTGCACTAAACACAATAGAAAAATAGAAGACTCACGAGAGATCCCCCCCCTTTTTTTTCTAAAGACATTGATATAGTATAGTTTGGCTGCGTCCCGACCCAAATCACACCTTGTACTGTAATAATCCCACATGTCAAGGGTAGGACCAGGTGGAGATAACTGAATCAGGGGGTGGTTTCTCCCATACTGTTCTCAGAGTAGTAAATAAGTCTCACCCCTGCACAAGCTCTCTTGCCTGATGCCATGTAAGATGTCTGACTTTGCTCCCCATTCACCGTCCGCCAAGATTATGAGGCCTCCTCAGCCATATGGAACTGTGAGTCAATTAAGCTTCTTTCCTTTACAAATTACCCAGTTTTGGGTATGTCTTTATTAGCAGTGTGAGAAAAGACTAATACAGACAGGGTCTCAAACTGTCACTCAGGCTGGAGTATAATGGTGCAATCATGGCTCACTGCTGCCTCAATCTCACAGGCTCAAGTGAGGTTCCCATCTCAGCCTCCAAGTAGCTGGGATTACAGGCATGCACCACCATGCTCAGCTAATTTTTTGTTTTTTTTAATTTACTTTTTGTAGAGATGGAGTCCCATTATGTTGTCCAGGCTGATCTTGAACTCCAGGCTCAAGCAGTCCTTTGGGAGTCCTTCAGCCTCCCAAAGTGCTAGGATTACAGGCATGAACCAACACACCCAGCTGAGATCCATTTTTATTATGATACACAATTTACTGGAGAGTTGAACTGCTTATGCTGAGATGATTCACATCACATGTTGTTGTAAGCAGATACCTGCAACAGTAGAGCTCACCAAAACAGCAACAAGAAGTGGCCAGAAATTATTACAGAAGTACAGTATGTACTACAGTGAATTTTATGCTTTACATTTGTCTACATTTCTCTCAACTGCAAATGGCACTATGTACACTCTGTGTTTGTGTGTATATGTTTTGATAAATTTTACCTTTTTACAATAGATTTGAATATATTTTATGGTAGTAAATGATAAGCTAGACTACAACCTACATATATTTCATTTATTCATTACGTATCTTCTTAATTTTTCAATGTTTTTTAAATATAGAGTTTGTGAGTTTTTTCAAATTGTCACAAATCTCCAAAAACTTTTCCAATATATTTGTTGAATCTGCATAGAAGTGGACCTATGCAGTTCAAAACCCACGTTGTTCAGGGTTAACTGTATTCACAAAATTGTGCAACCATCACTTCTATTTCCAGGATGTATTCATCACTCCAAAAGGAAACCTCATACCCATTAGGACTTTGGGTTTTAAGTGTGACAGTAAGCCACTGGAAGGTTGCACTGAAAATACTATTTAGAATATTAATAACAAAATTTATAATATTAATGAAAAATCAGTGGTAACTATTGCACAATACATATACTGAGTAAAATATATATACCTATGTACACAGATTCAATACATGAAAGAACTACATTGAATGTTTACAGTGCTTATGTCTTGGTAATTGACTTCGAAGTGCTTATTTTGTCTTCCTGCTTACTTGATTTTGGTGAAATTCCTACTTTTTTTTTTTTTTTTTTTTTTGAGTCTCACTCTGTTGCCCAGGCTGGAGTGCAATGGCACAATCTCAGCTCACTGCAACCTCTGCCTCCTGGGTTCAAACGATTTTCCTGCCTCCGCCTCCCAAGTAGCTGGGATTACAGGTGTGCACCACTACACCCAGCTAATTTCCGTATTTTTAGTAGAAATGGGCTTTCATCATGTTGATCGGGCTGGTCTCGAACTCCTGACCTCAGGTGATCCGCCCGCCTCGGCCTCCCAAAGTGCTGGGATTACAGGTGAAAGTCCTACATTTTCTACACTGAGTATATAATCTTGCAAAATTGGGAAAGAGCATAATACATATAAAAAAAATTACTTTACACAATACTTCACAATTTACAGTACTTTCCCAAAAGACTATCTAGTTTGCTGTATCAACAACAGACAAAAAAAGACAAATTCAAATTTTCATGGTAGAGAAAAACAGAAAGTCATCTAGTATAGGGTTTGAGCCAGTATTATGGTGAAATGCACAAACCTAAAAAACAAAAAACAAAAAAACAAAAAAAGCATGGGATCTATTTTATACATAATTTTATTAGATTATTTCCTCCCACTTTTGTGGAGCAGAGGGTAAGTTAAAAAAAATTATATATATATATCTATAGAAAGACTCAAACTGAATCCAGACTGGTTACTATAAAGAAGTCTACAAATCATAAAATTTTCTTATCTAGAGATCTTCCCAGTGCCAAGTCCAGCATGCATTCCAGAGCTCAGTTATCTATGCTGAGACTCTGCCATAATATTTGATGAGAGGTCAGTCTTATTCCTCAATAGAGCAAAAGTAGTTGATATAAGATGTTTAACATTATTGTATCTGGAATGTACCAAAGTCCAACTTCTGATGTTAAGAAGGGGCAAGTATGAAGAAATAGACTTGATTTTGCCCAGAGACTCTCCATATACACTTCAATTCAGAAATCAAGTTCTCTTTAAAAGGTTAATATATTTGAGGTGAAATGTTCTTTGGAACTTGTGAATATGCTTTCCCATAAGAATAATGGTATAAATGGTAGGTTATCAGGCAACCTCACAGACACCTGTCTAATTCACAATACTGATTAATATGGATCATTTAGATTTTAAAAAGTAAATCCAGTGGTTTTTGAGCTCGAATTCAAGGCTGCTGAATTGTTAGCCAATATGATGAAATTGTGCTGACTATCAAGATGTCACTGAAATTTCAACTCATCCTACCTGTTTGGCTTGCAATGCTGCTTACACAGTGAATGCTGCACAAGTGTGAGAACATCATCATTAATAGATGATGACAGAGGCAACGCAGTAAGTAAAGACATAAAGAGAGCTTAAGAAGACAAAAGTGGGTTTAAAGCACCACTTGGGACTGGAAAATTAACGTGTCTAAGTAGTTATTTTGCTTATTCAGTTCAGTTCAGCAGACATTTCTTAAAGACCCATTGTGTGCCAAGTACTCTACTCAGTGTGTCTAGAAGTGGTTTTTAACTCTGGCTTTGCAGTAGAATCATCTTCAGAGCTTTTAAAAATACAGATACCCACCCGGGAGCGGAGGCTCACGTGTGTAATCTCAGCACTTTGGGAGGCTGAGGTGGGGAGATCACCTAAGGTCAGGAGTTCGAGACCAGCCTGATCAACATGGAGAAACCCTGTCTCTACTAAAAATACAAAATCAGCCGGACATGGTGGCACATGCCTGTAATCCCAGCTACTTGGGAGGCTGAGGTAGGAGAATCTCTTGAACCCAGAAGGCGGAGGTTGTGGTGAGCCAAGATCACACCATTGAACTCCAGCCTGGGCAACGAGAAAAAACTCCATCTCAAAAAAACACATATACCCAGACACTACCTACAGAATCAAATTACCAAAGAAAGGAACTCATACAAAAGTATGAAGACATGTGAGAAGATAGCTTATTCATGATAAGTAGTAAATGGGGGATGACAATTTGAAGGCATTAATTCAGGGGAAGATATATATAATTGTAAAATATAGTCTTTGTCCCTGTTGCCTGGCATAACCACTAAAATCCTCAGAATCTCCCCAGTGATGTCTTTTTGTATACTAATGAGTTAAGTGACAGCCAGCAGCCCCTAGATAGCTTCAGAGTAGGAGCCAGTCACTGGAAAGACCAAGGTGTGATTAGAGAATTGGGACTTTCAGCCCCAAGCCCCAGCCTCCTCTAGGGAGATGAGAGGTGCTGAAGGGTTAGCTGATCACTAATGGCCAACGGTTTAATCAATCAAGACTAAATAATGATGACTCCATAAAAACCCAAAGGGGACAGGGTTAGGAAAGCTTCCAAACAGGTGAACATGTAGAGGTTTCTGGAGGGTGACACACTTGTTGAGGGCATGGAAGCTCAGTACCCCTTTCCATAGCTTGCCCTATGCATCTCCTCATCTGTATCCTTTGTCATATCCTTTATAACAAACCAGTTCTAGGAGCTGCTCTAGCAAATTAATAGAGTCCAAGGAAAGGGCCATGGGATCCCCAGTTTACAGCCAGTGGTTCAGAAGCACAGGTAAAACAACTTGGGGCTTGTAATTGGCATCAGAAGTGGGGGGAAATCTTGGGAACTGAGCCCTCAACCTGTAGGAGCTGATGCTATCTCCAGATAGATGGTGTCAGAATTAAATTGAATTAGAGGACACCCAGTTGATGTCTGCTGCAAAAGTGACTGCTTGCTCATTGGTAGGGGGAAATCACCACATATTCAATGACACAGGAGTCATCTGTGTTGACTGTTGTATTTTTGTCCACTCAGAATATATATATGAAAAGTTATTTATCTCACATCTATTAGAATGATCAAAATTTAAAACACTGATAACACCAAATGTTGATAAGGATGTCCAGCGACAAGAACTGTCATTCATTGCTAGTGGGAATGCAAATAGTACAGCTGCTCTGGAAGACAGTTTGGCAGTTTCTTACAACACTAAACATACTATTACTATACAACTTTACTATCCAATCCAGCAACTGTGCTCCTTAGTATTTACCTAAATGAGCTGAAAACCTATGTCCACACAAAAATCTGCACCCAAATGTTTGTAATTGTATTATCCATGACCACTAAAACTTGAAAGCAACCAAGATGACCTTTAGTAGGTGAATGGATAAATCGAAAATGGAATATTATTCATCACTAAAAAGAAATGAGCTATGAAGCCATGAAAAGACATGGAGGAACCTTAAATACATATTACTAAGTGAAATCTGAAAAGGTTATGTACTATATGACTAGAACTCTATGACATTCTGAAAAAGGCAAAACTATGGAGAAAGTAAGAGTCCAGTAGTTGCCAGGAGTCCCAGGGAGCCTCTGGGGGATGAATAGGCAGAGCACAGAAAATTTTAGGGCAGTGGAACAATTCTGTGTTACACTGCAATGGTAGATACATGGCATTATACATTTGTCAAAACCCACAGGATGTGCAATACCAAGATTAACGCCAGTGTAAACTATGAACTTTGGGTGATAATGACATGTCAATGTGGATTCATCAATTGCAACAAACATACCATACTATGCAGAATGTTGATGGTGGGGGAAGCTGTACATGTAAGAGGACAGAGAGTATATGGGAACTCTCTGTACTTTCCACTCAGTTTTGCTGTGAACCTAAAACTGCTCCATAAAATAAAGTCTACTTTAAAAACTAATATATTAAAAAACAATGTTTGTAAAAGTTAAACGAGATCATTGACGTAATGTGATCATCCCACAAGCCTGGTCAACACTTACCCAATTATCCAACACGCCACATCTTAGAGCCTTAAACCACACAAGCCCTTCCTTACCCCACCCACTCTTCACCTACCAAAATTCTAACTGTCCCAACACACCACAGTCAAACTCAACATGCAACCAAGTTCATGAAGCTTTCTTTCCCTGATCCCACCTCTTAACTTCAGGTTCCTTCTTATACTTCTCTGTACCCTGTGACATCATTCTGTCTAGCTTGAGGACTAAGCTCTGATTTTTTTTTTTTTAATCTTGCCTAAATTCCTTTCTAAGGGGTCTGGGAGGTCATGCCCTACAAACTATAGATTATCATCAGATGAGTTTTTTTTAACCCTGTATAACGTGACTTACTTTCCAGTCTGACTCAGGCATAACAAGGAAGAAAATCAAAATGTTTTACCCTAAAATATATTTCTTTGCCATACCTTGGAATTGCCCTGCAAAGTCTCTTGTGGGAAAAATCCACATTCTACAGGGAATCCCTTTTCCCCCTTGTTTCCCTTCCTTCCTTTCCAGATCCAGGAGATAATCAATTAAGAGCCAGGAACCCTTTCCTGTCTGATAAGAAACATTTTGCAACCTGCTATCTCTAAAGTCTGCGATCTGAGAGCTCTGCACAATAAAACTTGGTCTCCATAAGCCTTTATCTTAACCTGCACATTTCCTTTGATCTCAGGTCTTCAGATAAGGGGGGTTGGGGTGGGGTGGGGGGGGGGTGGGGGGTGGGGGTGGGGGGGGGTGGTGGGGGTGGGTGGGGGGGTGGGTGTGGGGGGGGGTGGGGTGGGGGGGGGGGGGGTGGGGGACTCAACCAATTGTCAACCAGAAAATGTTTAAATTTACCTATAGCCTGGAAGCCCCTGCTTTGGGTTGGCCCGCCTTTCTGAACCAAACCAATGTATTTCTTAAATGTATTTGATTGATGTCTCATGCCTCCCTAAAATATATAAAAACCAAGCTGTACCCTGACCACCTTGGGAACATGTTCTCAGGACCTCCTGAGGGCTGTGTCATGGGCCATGGTCACTCATATTTGGCTCAGAATAAATCTCTGGAAATATTTTATAGAATTTAACTCTTCATCAACAGACTCATAGTATTTAAACAAAACTTTTAATAAAATGTGACCTTTTAAAAATCAAGGATTATATCTAAAAATTCAAATTTCTTACTATTCTTAAAAAAACAGTATGACAGTTATCAAGTGGGAATAAGGGAAAGTAGCAGGGATTGCACAGAGACCCTCTCCTTGTGGCCTTCCCAACACTAAGGCAGAACTGTTGTCATTTATCAATGTCCCTATGTTGTTTCTTCTTCCCTCCCACTTCGCTCACTCCAAGTGTCAGCTTGGCTCCAGTCCCCGTGTGAGGCTGTAACCTTGTTTAGTTATTAATACTTGTTTATTTGTCTCTCAAACCTACAAAACTGTAAGTTTCTTGAGAGCAAGGACTTGTTTCTCATTCATCTTTATTTCTCCTATACTCCCTCCCATCCAACCATAGTACTTATTTATCAACTATTTCCTGAATTTAGCGAATTATCCATCAACAAAATAGGAAAAATGTTAAAACTTAATTCATTGTGAATGTTACTCCTTAAGATCTAGCAGTTGGTAGGACTGCATCTTTACTATATTTAAATTCACTTCAAAACTCAATGATAACCCTTTTTCATATCTAAGTCACAAATAGGCTCTTTTTGAGGGTAGAGTGAATGAGAGGCTGAGATGCAGAAATGGAAGGAAGAAGAAATCATGTGTTGAAGGCCTACTATGTGCTAGGTACTGGTTATAGGCTAAATAATAAAATGAGGGAAGGGCAAATCTAGAAATAAAGGAAGTGTCAGGGAAGAAACCTACGTTGGAGGGGGTAGGAACAGCATTCCAAGACAGCCAGGAGGATTCTGCAACAAGCAGTTCCCCAGTACAGAGCTGCCAGGTCAGGGGATAGTTACTTTGTGTAAACTTTGTAGAACATTTACAACATTCTTAGAAGTGGTGAACTGATGCCACCTGAAGAGTCTATACTGAAGCCTATGACCTTCCCTGTTCCCCCAACTGGGGACTCTTCTCTTTTTAATCAAAGCAGTCAATTTAATTACATCTACATTGAGAAAGTCTCACTAGATATCCCTAGAAGGGAAATCGATCATAAGGAAATGTGTCATATAATCCCTGCTGTCAAAACAAAAGAAGAAAAATCTGAAATCAAAAATAGTAGATTTCATTTAAGAGTGTAACAGCTTGAATTAAAAATCATAAAGCAAATACTTTGGCCTAACAGTGCTTGACATGTTGTTCTATAAAACCCTTTAAAATAAAATTTTCTTAAGATAATGGTAGATTCACATGTAGTTGAAAGATATAATATAGAAATATCTCTTGTACCATTTATCCAGTTTCCCCCAATGGTAACATCTTACAAAACTACAGTACAATACATCAACCTAAGATATTGATACTGACACAGTCCAGACAAAGCACATTTCTGTCACCACAAATATCCCTCATGTTGCTATTTTATAGCCATATCCATTCCCATCTGCCCTCCTGCCTAATTTTTTAACCTTTGGCAACCACTAATCTGTTCTCCATTTTTGAAATTTTGCAATCTGCAATTTCAATAATGTTATATAAATAGAATCACACAATATGTAATCTTTTGGATTGGCTGTTTTAACTTAAGTTCTCTGAAGATAAATCCTGCTGTAAAACCATCTAACTGATGCCAATCATGAAGCAGAATCAAAATCTAGTAAACAAAGAGCTGGGGTTCTCTGATGACTCACGTGAAAGCAAAGGGCACAAGAAAGATTAAATTTCATTGTCCTTTGTTTGTGACAGGTTTCTCTGTGTTTTCCTACCACCGTAAAAATATAAAAATATTCTCATTGTCAAACTGTTTTACTACCAAGACTATTTTACACAGTGGGATTATAAACTTTTATGTTTGTGTGGCCATCAAGGTTTGTGAAGCTTGTCTCAGAAAAACGTGCCCAATTAAGAAAGTTCAAAATCATCCTTATTTATATTAATCATTTCCAATGTATACCAATTTACAATGAACTTACTGAGTTTTCCACTTAGAACTCAGTCTTCGCTCTCTCACAAAACAAAAATAAGTCTCACTGGAATTCCTGTTGTTGGAAACAGGGGCCCTTATGTCGTGTTTTAACCACTGCGGAGAAGAATCGAGTGCATCTGTCAGCTCCAAAATCGAAAAAACTACAAGGTGATTTGTTTGTTCTCCAAATTTTTCCTTTAACACACTTAGGATGTCATTCATAAGCACTTCTGATACCTGCCAACCTTGGCAACAGAATCTCATCCCTGAATGTTATTTTAAAAGGAAAAGCAAGATCTTGACCAGATAATTGCCCAGCTTTCACTCCCTATCATTTTAAAAAACAGATACCAAATAGGCTCATCTCACATTAGCAAGTCGACAACACAAAGAACAAGCTACAAATAATGAAAGGGTATGCAATCTGTTGCCAAGTTTCTACAACACGGCCCTAAAATTCATCCATCTTTTAACCAGACCCAGGTACTCTACTGGTGACAATGTCTTAAGCAAGTCAAAACTCATTAGTCACCAGACACATGATTACTAGATGAAACACATACTCTAAGTTTCTAACCTACGAATTTAAAAGAAAAACAGAAAAATAAAGCCTCCAGTTCCTTCCAGTGTTTGTAAGGCTAATAAACGACGAAAAAAAAATTGAAATGATGTTAAACATTTAAATAATCACTTGTCAGTTAAAAAAAAGAACAGCAATTGAATATCTACTGTCTCAATAACCGTACTACATGCACATGTGTATGTACACAACACACAACACACACACACGCCTTTAGGACCAATTTCCATAACACAATCTTAAACTACCATTCCTTTCCCTGCTCCCAGAAGGGACCTAAGGCAAGTACCAATGGTTCCATTTAGACTCTGGAAGTCAATCAGGATAACAGTAAACACTCCTCACTCTTTGGTGTTAGCTCACTGACACAGGTGTCTCCCAGTCCCAAGAGAAAACTCCTAGCGGGCAGGGACCCATGTTCCATTCATCTTTGTATGCCCCACAGTGCTAGAATCTGCAAAATGTTCTACACAGTGAGCACTAAAAAGAAATGCTGAATGTTAAAGAAAAAAATTAAAAACTAGATGTACTTAAGAAGAGCTCTATAGAATTCTGGAATGCAATATGCAAATGTTCTCATTCCTAAACCTCCCAAAGAAGGTAGAGAATATTTAGTTTTGTGGCATTGTGTCCAAAAGCTTATGCATGGACCTTAAATAACGTATGTATGGCTCAATTTTCTCATCTGAACAATGAGGATAATAAAAATACCTGACAGTTAAAGATGTTGGTATAGATGTCTCCTTAGACCAATGACTCGAACGCTATACACATTCCTTATTAAGGATTAGCTACTCATTTTACTGGAAATAATAAATAATACAAATAAATAAATAAGGTCCACACAGCTCTGCAAAGGAGACCAAAGCTTAAATTAGCCTAGAAGACATAATATCACGGTTTGGCAAACTTTTCTGTAAAGGGCCAGAGACTACCGTAAATATTTTAGGCTTTACAGGACAAGCCACAATACCCAGAACCCTTGCAGCAATATTCTCCCGGAAAAATTGGTAGGTTTTTTGTTTATATTTTACATTTTAGAATTTAAGAATCATTCTTAATTCACGGGGCCATACAAACATAGGCTGGATTTGGCCCCCAGACTCTAGTTTGCCAACCCCCGGAAAAGATAATAATGGTAATACAGTCAGTGTTTTTAAAGCAACATAAAGAAATGTTTGTGAATTGCTTAAAGGTAACTGAAAAACTTGCGGCCCCAAACTTATAAAATCCAGACCGGCGGACCAGTGCGGTGGGGAATAGGGCTAGGACTAGGGCCGGTCTTCAGGAGCCGGAGCGGACCTCCACGGCTTTCGGGGTCCGCCGAGCCCCCGCCCACACTTACTCCCAGCAGCGGCCCGCGGCCGATCACAGTCTCCCCGGGCGCCAGGGCCACCCGGGGACCGCCGTCCCGCGGCTGCAGCTCGAAGCCCCAGGGCATGGCGGGCAAGGATTAGGCCCCTTCGCCAGGAGACTGGCCCCTCCGCTGTTTCCGCGGGGAAAGCCCAGGACTTGGGAAAAACAGCGGGGGAGGGCCGCAAAGGCTACCCGCGCCTGCGCCGGTCCTGTCAGAGCCCAGCCCCAGCGCAGTTTCCAGAGTCCCGTCCCTCCACGCCTACTGATGACGCAATCGGGGATTCCCCAGTCACGCCGCCTCAAAATTATTGTTTAAAAACCCCGGCTTATTCCCCACCACCCTTTTCACCTCCCTCCCTTCTTGGAGGACGCCGGGCCTTGTAGTCCTGGCGCCTTTCTTCACTTCCTTTCCCGAGCTAAGACGCTCTGGAAAAAACTACCAATCCCCAAAGGCACTACGCGCCCCCTCTCGGCGCCTGCGCGAGTTCCGAGTCAGCAGGGTGGGGCTTAGGTGGGCGGGAAGAGAAGAGCTATGGGGAAAGATTCGAATTCCGGAGGATTTAAATCGCGGGAGGAGAAGCCATCGCGGCCCAGTAGGTAGGAGGATCTTCCATTCCCGTTGGCTTAGATGTCTACGCTCCCGGGGACGCGGCCCTGACGCAAGCTCAGCCTTCCCTCCGCGGCCTGGAGCCGCAGTGACAGCGCTGACGGTTGTTGTTGTCACTTGTCAGTGCTCCGTGTTCTTGGCTTCCAGCAGCTGCAACCCGCGCAGGACACAAGGAGGGTGGCTCAGATGGGACGTGGGGTGATTAGCCCTGACCCGCGGGATGTGGGCGGAGTGGGGCTCCCCGCCCCACCTTCTGCGCTGCCGCCAATCTATCCCTCCGAGTGATAGTTGAAAGGGAGACGAGCTTTTACCTCACTTGAGAGAGAATTCAGCAAAGCTCGATTCATAAAGGAGAAAGGGCAGAAGAGGGGTCGTTTCCAGGCATCCAGGCGAACCTGGACGTAGAAGAAAGATTCCTAGTGGGATTTTAGAACCTCGCCAAGGCATCCCCTGCTGTGAAATTCAAAAACCTTCATTCCCGTTGCAGGAATTCCACAAGGGGAGGCATTTTATTCTCCCAGTAAGATCCTGGGAGAAGTGGATAAACACACCGTAACGTTTAAATACACTGTAACGTTTTCCTAATGTGAGATTCTTTTCAAGAACCTTGTGGTTTGGCTTTGGTTTGTATTGGTGGTGGGAGGGGCCAAGGTGCATGGCAAAAACTTGCTCTTGACTCACTCGTTTTTACCAGTTTGCTTTCTTACTTCCTCAAACCCTCAAGAGGAAGACCTCTGTTGAACACAGACTACAGTTCCAGCCACCACAGCTAATCTGGATCATGAATAGGAACCACCGTGGTCTTGTGAAGTCCAGAAACATAGCTGAGTAGCTCGTCTAGAAAAGAGATTTGTGTTCAGCTGAGTTAAAAGAAGTATTTAGCTGTATCTCAAACCCCTCCTCTTGCACATCCAACCCCCATTATAAAAGGAAGTGCAAAATGGAATAAACTGATTTTAAGTGAATACCAGCTGTCTTTATATACAAAAGTAACTCAAGGGTGGTGATGTACCCAGTCATGCTTTCAACTGATTTGGGAAGCCTACACCATTCACCTTAGGTAAATTAGCTGAAGCTGAGCTTTATATCTGGGCTTCAAATAGTCACGTACTATACCTAGCTGAGTTCTCAACATTGTTTATAGTTGTCACTTACTGTTGCTTGATGTCTTCAGTGACTGTTACCCTTAGCTCGTAATTAACTATGCATATAGGATAGCTTCAAGGGGCCATTTCTTAAAACACCACTCTTATGACTGAGTTGAATATTTAAGACTTTGTTTCATAATCCAGATCTCATCTTCTTGTCCATTTCAGATAGTATTTGTGTCAAATGTAAGCACCTACCTACCCATTAGATACAAGTAATAAAATTCTTATACAACTAGAAGTCCATCTAGTTTGTGATTAAGCCACAAATTGCAAATTAATGATGAGGCATCAGTTCCTATATACAACAAGTATTCAGGAGTTTAATAGGATTGACTCATACATATTTTCAAAGGCACGAAAGTACCGGGTGTGGTGGCTCCTACCTGTCATCCTAGCACTCTGGGAGGCTGAGGCAGAAGGATTGGTTGAGGACAAGAGTTCGAGACCAGCCTGGGCAACATAGCAAAAACCATTTCTCCAAAAAACAGTTTTTGGTTTTGTGTTTGTTTGTTTAAAAAAAAATGAGGGGATGCTGAGTCAAGAGAATCGCTTGAGGCTGGAGGTTGAGGCTGCAGTGAGCTATGATGACACAGCTGCACTCCAACCTGGGTAAGAATGAAGCTAATATGTTGAGGTGCCTCCCAGGTGCATTTCAGATGTAGGAAGACTAGGTGTTTTACACACTATCACTGTTAATCCTTGCAAGAACTTTCAGGAAAGGGGCAGCATTGGTCCATTTTACAGACTGAGAAGCAAAAGTCAAGAAAGAGTTCTGAAATTATACCCAAAAAGCATCTGACTCAAAGTAGGATTTCTACTCCTATTTGGAGACTGAGCATGTTTAAATCTTGCCTTTTAGGTTACATATGAGGATAATTTACTAAAACATTAAGCTATGCATAAAAACTCCAAGAGAAACAGTAATTCAAGAGTTTCTCACACAGAAGTGAACTCTGTGGATGCTGAGAAGGAAAAAAATGAGAGTGAAAACAACTTTGTTGAACTGCTGCCTCAAGAACTCACTTTTAAAATTTTCAGTCAGCTGGACATTCGGAGTTTATGCAGGGCTTCATTGACATGCAGG
The DNA here is from genome assembly GCF_024542745.1 of Macaca thibetana thibetana. Taxonomy (NCBI): domain Eukaryota; kingdom Metazoa; phylum Chordata; class Mammalia; order Primates; family Cercopithecidae; genus Macaca; species Macaca thibetana. The sequence continues at coordinate 38,554,894 of NC_065590.1, forward strand.
AGCTGGAATTACACCATAAGAAACAGTGACTCTTTATGGAAACCTCACTGCATGACTGTAAGAGCTGTGTGCCGAAGAGAAATAGATGATGATCTAGAAAGTGGTTATTCCTGGAGGGTAAGTTTAATCTTTGCGATCTGCAGTGTTGTTGACGGTGTTATGATAGCAGGTTTGAGTCAGTTCTAACATGCTTGGAGGAGACAGAATTGCATATGCAGAATAACATAGACAGTGTGTTGACTTTTAGAAATGAGTTGAGCCTTTTCCTGCTAACCACACTCTTTCCACACTATCTTTCATTTATCCTTTTGCATTTTTTAAATTCTAAATTAGGGAATTTTCCCCTATTAACCAGAAGGGAATTAGCTCCTTCTTTTCACTTCACCTTATCTCAAACCCCCAGTAAACTGTATGGCGCACTCTGTATAAATACACATATACATACACACACATACACAGACACATAAATTTATTAAAATATGTGTATATCAATGTAAATACTTACTCTTTTTTTCAGCCCTGTCAATCTGTTTCTCTTGCTTTAAACACATTCACTAACCAACCGCCTACTACAGTCTTTTTTAATGGTGATTTACCTCTTTCAGGTAATACTGCTGAGGAATTACCAGAAGAGTAAAGTGAAACACGAATGGCTAAGTGGCAGATACAGCAACATTTGTTCTCCCATTAGCCTACCAGAAAAAACCATGTACCCAATGGATGCAGATACATGGGGGGAAATTCTAGAAGCAGAACTGGAAAGATAAGGAGGAAAAAAAATCACAAATAAATCTCAGGTCTTTGAAAATTTAAAACTCAAATGAGTCTTAGGTTGCAAAAGCTATATCTTTATCCATTCATTTTGTTGTTGTTGACCTTTTTAAAAGAAAGTGAAATGGAAATATTATAAAAGTAAAGCTTTATTTTTGTTTTGCACTTTAGTAAAATTTTTCTGCTTTTATTGTAATGTGGAAAAATCATGAAATGTTATTTTTATAAGAAATAATATACTGATAGAGTGATTTCCAAATATAATGTTTCATGTATTTGTGTTAATATATTCGTAATACTAAATGAAAGAGTGATTTGTATGTTCAGCTTAATGATAATTCAAAATTTCAGGAAGCCACTTGAAACTGACTTAAAGATTCATTAAGTGGTGGATATAACTAGGCTCATGGGAAGACTAGCTAAGTGAAATTAATAGCAATACATTTAAATTAATACATTGGCATTTTAATGACTTTAACATTTCTATTTCAGTGGAATCAGATTGAAATATCAAATAGTGAAACTATGTTAAATGTGTTAAGCCTGTGGTTTAGTTTTAAGTTAATGTTATCTTAGGGCTAAAGCTTGTCCAATTGAGATTCCCATTACTTTTATATAAACCTGGAATGGCTCTCAGGAGCTGAAAGTATGTGGAAAGTTTCCAGAACACTTAACTACCATCAGAATGCCACACTAGCCTGGTAAAACTCTCTTTCTGACAGCCTTATAGCACCATCTAGTGTGCTATTCTTAGATACCAAGACAAAGTTTTCTCCATATTAAAAACTATTATTCTAAAGAATCCTTAACACTTGTCTTTGTTAAAGTTTATAACTTTTTAGGAACCTTTATTTTAATTTTTTAAAACTTTTGTTTCTGTTTTTTCATAAAACAGATGATATACTACTCACTATAACAAATTGTTTATTCTGAATCTGTGGTTACCACCATAGTAAAAAGTGTCTACAAAACGCTTTAGTTAGTGTGGGGTTTTCTTCTTAAAAACTGTTCTCTATAGCATTAAATATAAGAATCCAGGAAACCAATATTTAACAAATAGGCAAATATTAGAAAGATGCCCCATTATATGCAAATTCCCTATGTTGAATAGAGCAGTAGATAATTAATTGTCTCCTACTATCTTCTTAGAGTTGGAAGATTCCTTGAAAATCAGGCAGTCAAGTCTCCAGGACTATTCAGTAATTTTCTCAACAGGAACACTGTCAGTCAGCCAGCCCAAGTTCAAATCCTGTACTTCTACTAATAGCGTATATGTTATGTCACAGAACAGTCCAGTTGTAGTCTAGCCTTGAACTGAAGACCACCTCTCTGTAATGTTTGCCTTCTAGTCCCACTTCCACCCTCTAGAACCGGGCTGATTCAGTCCTTCCTCTCTATGATTGCCTGATATTTGAAGACTGCTAGCCTGTCTCTTCCTAGGTCTTCTCTCCAATTCCACTGATGATTATAGAGTATAATTTCTAGACCCAACAACATTCTGTTCTGCCCATTTACTCTTAACAAAAGAAAGGGGCTGTGTGCCATGGCTCACGCCTGATATCCAATCACTTTGGGAGGCCAAGGTGGGTGGATCACCCGAGGTCAGAAGTTCAAGACCAGCCTGGTCAACACGGTGAAACCCGTCTCTACTAAATATACAAAAATTAGCCCGGCGTGGTGGTGGGCGCCTGTAATCCCAGCTACTTGGGAGGCTGAGGCAGGAGAATCGCTTGAACCTGGGAGGCAGAGGTTGCAGTGAGCCAAGATCACGCCATTGCGCTCCAGCCTGAGCAACAAGAGTGAAACTTTATCTCAAAAAAAAAAGAAAGAAAGGTATACTATTAATTTTATTTCATAAAAGATAAGAAAGCACTTGGAAATTTTCAAAGTACGGGAAAGCTATAAGGCCTGATTATATTCCAGACTCTGGTCCCAGCCATTCCTCATCTGCTTCCCTAAGTTAATTCAAATTCAGTTTCACCATCATACTGGGACCCCCACCTGATGTGGTTTCTTTGCCCATTTTTCAAATATGTATTATTTGTGGCTTACATTAGCATCTTAGATTTCACTCTGACTTCCTCACCAGTCGGTCTTAATCTGCTATAATATGGCCATCACTCTATATGGTTGAAACTGTTGGTATCCAAATTACAAGTGACTTAATGTCTAAATCCACTGGATGCATTCTACTTGTTAATATATTTCACACACATAAACACTCACACTGACACACATAAACACTTCTTAAAACTCTCTCCTCCATGGGTTGGAGCTATAGCCTCTTGGACTTTTCTTTCCCTACTCTAACCCGTCTTCTCAGTTTCCTCCAAAGACTCACTTTCCTTCATCTACTCATTACATGTTAGTGTTCCCCAAGGTTCCGCCTGTTGTCCTGTCATCTTTATACTCTAACATCCTTGGTGATCCCATCTACTACTCCTGTGTTCACTACCATGTTTGGTGCTGATGGCATCCATGTCTGTGTCCCAACACCAGATCTCCCTGAGATGCTCCAGAAATACATATGCTACTATCTTTTGGATATATATATGTGTGTATATATATATATAATTATTTATATATATAAAAATAATTTTTTTTGGATTTTATATAATGTATCCAAAGATAGTTTATATATAAACACCTGAATCAAAACTTACCATCTCATGAAATTTCTTCTTCCAGTTCCTATCTCAGTGAATGACATGTCCTGTTAGAAAATCACCATATTTTACTTGTCTCCATCATTCTCCATGTCCAGTCGAGTCAATTCTTACTGATTTTATCATCCAAATATCTAAGTAATTCACCTCTTCTCCATCTTTATCTCTGCCTCATTGCTTAATTCTTGTCCTTATTTGAAGTTAGGCTTTCTAAAATAACCTCTTACTGATGTTCCTGCCTCCAGTTCCTTCCTTTTACTGTTAGCAGTATAATCTTTTTTAAACCCCAAATTTAGCACATCACCCCTAACTTAAATTCCTGACTGCATTCAGGTAGAAATCAAAATTCCCCACTAGAGCCCATAGGGCCTTTAATGATGTGGTCTAGCCTACCTCTCCAGCCTCTTCTCTCACCACTGTCCCACCCTGTATCTTCTAGTTCAGTCTTACAAAACTATTTCATAAAAATTTTCTCACTTCTCTGCCTTTGCACAGGCTATTTGATATGCCTGGACTAACCCCCACCATTGATTCTTTTCTTGGCAATATCTATTGTAAAACTTATCATCTTGGCCTGGAAACAATCCATGACTACTACTGTTCTGGATTAAGTGACTTTTTAAATGTTCCTGTAGTTCTTTGTATAGACCTCTCTCAAAGCTGTCATATAACATTAAGTTGTCTATTTTATTTGTGTGTTTGCCCCTTTACACTGTGAGCTTCTTAATGGCAGGGACCATTTTTTATTTATTTTTGTGTCTTCAAAACCGGGCACACACTAGGTGCTCTATAAAGATTTGTTAAATTATTTCTATGGTTATTTATTTTAATCCCACCCAGGATGTATAAAAATAATTTACTATATTGTTAGTGAAGAAGATTGTATCGAAATGCAGTGTACAATCCTTAAGGTATGTGGGATGCTTGATAGTAATACAAATATATGAATAATTGTTCCAGTCTTCTCGAAACCTGTAAGAGGGAAATAGGAAAATAAAAATGTTTTGTTTTATTTTTTTGAACTCTTGAAAATAAACTTAACCTCAGAAATATCACTTATTATTTTGAATTATTGAATCACTCCCATCAGTTTTAAGTATTAGCTTTGCAAATTATGTGAATGAACATTAGCTTCTATTTTTTTAGTACTACTGCACTAAAATAACTCTAACAAATTATGTGCTATGATCACGGTCTACACTGAAAGGAAACCTTTGGAACTTAGTGATAAATTTATGGTATGGGCTTAGAATGAACCATGCATTTATCAGGCCAAGCCATTGGCATCTGAAAACATGAGTAGGTGGAGCAGCATGGAAGGAAGGAATGTTCTCACTCATAGATAAAATAACATGTTAAGTGTGCACCCTGTGTACAAGAAGCAAGATTCTTGGGGAAGAGTATTAAGGAACTTTGAGTGTTTTTAATCATTTTAAGATCTAGTATTTAGAAAAATAAATTTAGAAACCTTTTTTTAGTTTCTTCTGGTTTATAACCCAATCTTAGACCAGAACATAATCATCATTAAAATCTCTATGAATATAAACTTTCAACCTGAGGACACTTGCATATGTACAAACCTAATTTTAAAACTATGGCTGGGTGCAATGGCTCACACCTGTAATCTTAACACTTTGGGAGGCTGAGGCAGATGGATTGCTTTAGCTCAGGAGTTCAAGACCAGCCTGGGCAACATAGTGAGAACTTGTCTGTACTAAAAATTTTAAAAATCAGCCAGGTGTGGTGGCGCATGCCTGTAATCCAAGCTACTCGGGAGGCTAAGGTGTGAGGATTGCTTGAACTCGGGAGACAGAACTGCAGTGAGTCATGATCGCACCACTGCACTCCAGCCTGGGTGACAGAGTGAGACCCTATGTCAAAAGAAAAGAAAAATGTAACATACCCCTGACCACTTTAACTTCATCTTTGCTTTGACTTAATATCATGTCTTCTCTCCAAGACTTCAAATGCCCTAATAATATTAACAAAAAGTAAGATGAGTAGTAACTTCAGGAAATGGATTGGGAAGAATACATAAGATGGAAGATCACACATTTTTTATTTGTAGTTTAAGACCGAAAACATCAAATTGATGAAATCAAATCAACAATGGATGAAGCTGATTAATTATAACAGCCGACAGTCATTAAATGCATTCTTATACCAAGCATTGTGCTTATACGGTGTATGCTTACTCTATATCCATTTTATGGATGAGGAAACCAAAAGAGAATGATCTTTTCCATCTATTTCATCACCACTTCCCAGCACTTACAAGAATATGTCATACATAGTAGGTACTCAATAAATGTCAAATGAATTCAGAAACTTAGAATGAATAACTTAGATGAAAGAGCCAAGAATGTTCCTCCAAGTTTTTCATTTGAAAAATTTCAAACCAACAGTAAAGTAAAAATATATGGCAAACCACTATTTTGTACACCATCCACCTAGAAATACAAGTAATTAACATGTTTCTATGTTTGTTTTATTTATTTATTATTCATCTTTGCTGAAACATTGAAAAGAAGTGGCAGACATGATGATACTTCACCCCTAAATACTTCAGCATGTATCTCCTAAGAATACACTCCTACATGCAATATCATTATCACATCTAAAAAATCTTATATTAATTCAATAATATGTAATTTACAATCCATATTTAAATTCCCCAGTGGCCCCCAAAATATCTTTTATAGATTCTTCAGTTCAGGCTGCAAAAAAATATTTATACATGCATCTGAGTTTTTTGTCTCTTTAATCTCTTTTAACCAGAAGTGTCCCGTGGCTTTGGTTTTATTTTGCAGGATATTGACTTTTTTTTTTTTTTCTTTTGAGGCAGAGTCTCATTCTGTCACCCAGGCTGGAGTGCAGTAGCACAATCTCGACTTACTGCAACCTCCGCCTCCTGGGTTCAAGCAATTTTCCTGTCTTAGCCTTCCGAGTAGCTGGGACTACAGGCATGCACCACCATGCCCGACTAATTTTTGTATTTTTGGTAGAGACAGGGTTTCACCATGTTGGCCAGGCTGGTCTCAAACTCCTGACCTCGCGATCCACCCACTTCGGCCTCCCAAAGTTCTGGGATTACAGGCTTGAGGCTGGTTATCTTATAGAATATTCTGTAGTTGATTTACCTGATTCTCTCTTCATAATTTGATTCAGAGGGCAGGAGTGGTGACTCACACCTGTAATCCCAATACTGTGGGAGGCCAAGGTGGGAGGATCACTTGAGCCCAGGAGTTTAAGACCAGCCCAGGCAATGTAGTAAGATGCCATTTCTACAAAAAATTTTAAAAATAAATTGACTGGGCATGGTGGTGGGCGCCTGTAGTACCAGCTACCTGGGAGGCTGAGGTGGGAGGATTGCTTGAGCCCAGGAGGCCAAGGCTGCAGTGAGCTGTGATTGCAACGCTGCACTCTAGCCTGCAAGACAGAGTGAGGCCCTATCAAAAAAAAAAAAAAGATTCAGTAAAGCATATTTAGCAATTATACTACATAGCAATTATACTGTAAGTGATGAAATATACTTCTCATTGCATCACATAAGAAGCACGTAATGTCTGATTGTTCTACCGTACAAGATGGTTAAGACTGATCATTTGGTTGAAGTGGTAATCACGAAGTCTCTTCACTGAAAAACACATTTTTCCATATAGCCAATGTTTGTTTTCTTCAACAACCCGTTTCTAGAGTACTCCCCTAAGGCCAACTCTATGCTAAGTGTTGTATGGATATCTGACATATGGCTAGTTTTCTCATCAAGACATTTACCAAATTCTGAAGCTCTGAGGGATTGAAGGCTATGAAGCTAAGCAGAGAGCCTCTTAGAAGCAAAGGAGTTTTTGCCCAGTCTCACACTACTGAGGACACAATGATTACAGTTGAGGACCCAGTAGAGGGAAGGTAAACAACTCAGGTTCTCAGTTGAGATCTTCGGTGGGCTCTGTACAAAGGACTCCAGCCTCAATTCAGATAAATCTCCGATTTGATTAAGGTGAGCAAACCCCACTGCCTAACAGAGGATAAGGTGAATTCACTCTAGAAGAAGATGACATCATCTGGAGCCTCTACAGTTTTTCATATACAGTGTCTGCACTCAAAACATTATCAAGCATCCTAAAAGACAGAACTAAATGATTGGAAGTCACAGGTTGGGTGGGGTGGAAGAACATAGAAGCAAAGTCACAGGGATTTAGTTACTGGAGTTTGCAGGCAAGAATTTTTAAATAGCTATGATTTCAAAATCCAGGCAGATGGATGAAAAGATGAAGAAAATAGATTAATATGAAGACGTTTACCAGAAAAGTAGAGAACTAAATGGAAATTCTAGAACTGAAAAATACAATAACAGAAATTTATGCATAGGCTTAATAGCAGATTATAACACGGAAAAAGAATATTTATGTACTGGGAAATATGACAATAGAACAATGCCAACATTGAAGCACATAAAGAAAAAAACAAAAAAGGATTTAGAGATTGAAACAGAATACAAAGGTTCAACATGTTCATATTGGATGTCCAAAAGGGATGGAAAGAGAAAGGTAGCTCTCAAATTTCCCTCAGCTTAGGGATATCAGAGTGAGTTCCCCCACCCCATGAGATAACTGTAGAAGTAGCTGAGAACACAGCAAAGGAGCCACAAAGCAGAAGCCGTGGGATTGACAACCTAAATGAGGAGCCAAATAGACATTTGCTGCAGAGTCTTTAGAGTAACAGTAGTCACAGTGCAAATTGAGGTGGGCCAGAGGCAGCTGAAGGAAGACTCCTATACCTCAATCCCTGATTGTACTATGAAAACTGACTGCAAATTACAGTAACCAAGAGTGCAGTGAGAGGAGAGGATTAGTGGAAAGTGGAAGGTTGTTAGGAATGGAAGGAAGCATGCAGGCTTGGGGCCTTGCCCTGATGCCCTGCTGTTACTTCAGCCGCCTCTCTGCATGGATGTCAGGAAAAAGGAAGAAGGGAAAAAAGAGGGAGGAACTCCAAGTAGAGGTGCCAGATTTAGCAAATAAAATACATGAGTTTCAGATAAATAGCAAATCATTTTTTGGTATATGTCCCCAATGTTGCAAAGAACACACTTATACTAAAACAATATTCATTTTTATCTGGAATTTAAATTTAACTGAGCATCTTGTATTTTCTCTGGCAGCTCTAACCCTGAAAGACTGAGTAATGTGCTGAGCCTGAGTTAATGTGGAAATGACTGGAGTACCGTTACCCCTCTGAACCCATGTGTTCTGCATCCACAGATGCAACCACAGTCAAAAGTATTAGGAAAAATAAAAACAAATGGAAATACACCAATAAAAAATAATATAAAAAGTAATACAGTATAATAACTATTTTCATAGCATTTACATTGCATTAGTACTATAAGTAATTTAGAAATGATTTAAAGTATATGGAAAGATGTGCACATGTTGTGTGCAAATATTGCACAATTTTATATAAGGGACTTGAGCATCTGCAAATTTTGGCAGATACCAAGGGATGACTGTACTTTTAATGGGCAAGATTAAATTTTACAGGATGTCTCATTCCCCTCCCAACTCCACACTGCTCATGGAACAGAAAATAGGAGTTGACCAAATGGTGATATTGTAGGGTAACTCAATCTCCTCTCAGGCCCACTCTGCCTAAACACCCTACAGCACACCCCATTTCCACTCTACTGTGATTGACACATACCTAAAACAAGTAGCATGTGCTATTTGTCCCACTGTTTCCAGGTGGAAAATACAGCAGAAGTCCGTTCTGTCATGAAATCATCAAACATATTTGTGGCTTTCAACACTGGGGGAAGGTGGAGGTAAGATCTCTTGGAGATGCCTCATGTAACCCTCCTTTACTCTTCTTGGATTGTCTTCTTCCTGCCAACCGGCAAACTTCTCAATCCCTTTTGGGGTGGGAATGCTGTACTGCACTTCATTCATATCCTATCTTTTTCTTCCTTCCTGTGTCTGGTAGTTCATTTAATAAACACCGTTCTAGATTCTCTAAAGGGAATAATTTGGAATTAAAAAAACCTTTTTCTTCTCAAGTACCTCTATCATTGCCTTGTGCCAACTGAAGAATCACCAGGTTCATAAATGTGGAAAGGAGAGCTTTATTACTTATAAATGGTTGCAGCCTGCAGGCTGGCCATCCCACAGCCTGGGAAGGGTAGCTTCTGGCAGAAACCAGAAGCAGGTACTTCTAGGGAGGGAAGGGTAAGACAGGAATTTAGGCTGAAGGGGTCAACTAAGTATATACATTTAACAGGCTATAGGAGAAGCTATGAATATTCACAAAAGGGGGGTGCACTCACGCATAGTAAGCTAACATGTATGTTACCTATGTCCCATGTTCACTTTAGGGTGCAATCTTAACATTTAAATGTATTAAAATCAGGCTCTATATGTCAAAAGGTGAAACAGAGGACACAGAAGCATCCTGTGTGCAGCCTCTGTAAACCAGCCAGAACCAGTCCATGGTTAGTGGCCTCTTATCAGGAAGGAATGATGGTCAGTTGTTGTGTCAAACTGCAAAAAGGAAGAGGAGTCCAGCAAATCTTCAGAATGGGCCTGTTTCTGTTTAACGCTTAGGAATGGAAATCTAATGGCAAGTAGCAAGGGAGGGAGTGTAACAGGGTATGTCTGACCTCCCAGTCTGTCATGGCCAGGAACTCAGTTTTTAAGGTTTCTCTGGGGTCTCCTTAGCCAAGAGGGGGGTCCTTTTAGTCAGTTTCAGGGGGGACCTTTGGATTTTATTTTCATTTCTCAGTTGAAAGCCTAGCTGTGAAGACTTCTGAGTCTTCTATGCTTGAAAACAGTCTTTTGAAATTCAAAGCTGAGCTCTGACTTCTTTATTCTCAGCTGTACCTAGCAGACCCACAAAGGCCTGGATGCCTGTCTTTCCAGATAGAGAGCTGCAGAGAAATAAGAATTACTGGGGATGGAAAATACAGTGGAAAGTATTACAAAAAAACAACCCATTTTAGTATTACTGTACACAGTAAAATAATGCTGGAAAACGAAGAAAGAGTAAAAACTATAATGAACAGCAGAGACAGAAGAAGGTAATAAAACAAACAAGGCATGCGGATTGGGTTTCTAACAAAAGCTTGACATCCTTATATTCAGTTCTACCACAAGTAAAAGTGACTTTTTTCATGAACCCCTTTTGCATTTTCCAATACCTCCTTGTCCTTACCCAGTCAGGGCCGGATGGAAATAAAACAAGATGAAACTGCAGTTTTACAAACCACACCAATTATACTGTATTATCCTAAACATTAACGGGTCAAGAAAAAAAAAAAATTAATTAATTAATTAATTAATTAATTTAGTTATTTATTTTTAGAGACTGGGTCTCACTATGTTGCCCAGGCTGGCCTTGAACTCCTGAGCTCAGGCAATCCTCTCACCTCAACCTCCCAAAGTGCTGGGATTACAAGCATGAACCACTGTTCTGGCACAAAACAAATTTTTAATAATCATTTTCTGAGATCTACTTTCCTGCTATGGGTCTTCTGTGCCTTGTAGGGGAAAAAACCCCAGCTGCTGGTTTCCCAGTTTGCTCATTTTGATTTACTTTTAATATGACAAAATTATACAGTCCAGTCGTCACACAAAGAAAGCCTGATAGAAAATACGTAAAACCATAAAAGAAGCTTTCTCAAAATCACTTGTGAAAATCTCTCCACTTATTACTGTGGTTGTGTTTTTTGTTGTCTAACAAGTAGATTGAGCACAATTTTCTGTCTTTATTCTCATTGGTTAGTGAAGAAAATAAAAAGGACTGCTTTTACCATTGTTACCCATGTTTGGTCTACAGTTTCACCAGTTCAACTTTTTTTTTCCTCTCTCAGACTCTTTTATATATTTTTAAATGTGCTTTCTCCCTAAATGTTTTATTTTGAAAGTTTTCACCCTTACAGAAAATTTCAAAGAATAGAATATGGCACCATCACCCAGATTAACCAATCGTTAACTTTAACCACGTTTACTTTATCTCTGTCTATACCAGGTCCCTAAACCTTATCACTATTAACTTTCTAGGCTGGATAATTCTTTGTTTGGGGGAGGGGCAGGGGTGCTGTCCTATACATTGTAGAATGTTTAGCAGCATCCCTGGCCTCTATTCATTAGATGCCAGTAGCACCACTTTCCAAGTGCTAGCAACCAAAAATGTCTCCAGACATTGCCAAATGTCTCCTGGGGGAAAATCCCTCTTGTTAGGAACTACTGGTTTATACTACATTTTAAAAAAACAGCCTAAACATCCATCAACCAAGGAGAAGTGGATAAAGAATATATATATAAAAATATTCTTTATATATATTATATATATAGAATAAAGAATATTTATATATATAACTGGGGTATATATATTACATGGTATATATATTACATTATATACACACACACACACGCACACACACCATGGAATACTACTCAGCCATACAAAGGAACAAAATAATGGCATTCAGAGCAACCTGGATCCTGGATGGAGTTGGAGACCATTATTCTAGGTGAAATAACTCAAGAATGGAAAGTCAAACATTGTATGTTCTCACTTATGAGTGGCAGCTAAGCTATGAGGACACAAAGAATAATATAATGGACTCTGGGGACTCGAGGAGAATGGGAAAGTGGGGGCAAGGGATAAAAGGCTACACATTGGGTTCACCATACACTGCTCAGATGATTGAGTGCTCCAAAATCTCAGTAATTACCACTAAAGAACTTATCCATGTAACCAAAACCCACCTGTTCCCCCAAAACTATTGAAATAAATTAAAAACGGGCTGGGTGGGGAAATGTGCATGGTGGCGAGGCGGCAGGCCCATGGCAGGCTCTGCGGGGCGTGCGGGCAGAAGCTGGTGGTGCAGGGCAGCCGGTTCCTGACCACCTCCACTGCAAGCAGTGACGATGACAGCCTACTCATCTATGACTGCAGTGCTGCAGAAAACAAGTTACAAGAAAATAAAGGGGAGGACGAGCCGCCCTTGGTCCAGCGGAGTGGTGCAATTCTCGGTCCACCTTCTCCAAGTCTGGCAGCTGTTTTGCTATAACCGATGACAGTAAGTGTCTGATTCTTTTCTGTACAAAACCGTGGCAGTGTCTGAGTGTCAGGACCATGACAAGGAGTTCTACAGACCTGACCTTCACAGCCTCTGAGGAGAAGGTCTTGGTGGCTGACAAGTCTGGAGACGTCTATTCCTTTTCGGTGCTGAGCCACACGGATGCGGCCAGACAGCATGGACAGACTGGGGCGCCTGTCTGTCCATGCTGTTAGAAGTGGTTGTGCATCCTGATGACCACTGTGTCCTCACTGCGGGCCGGGACGAGAAGATCCAGGTCAGCTGGGCCGCCACTCCCCGCAGCATTGAGTCCTTCTGCCACGGGCACACAGGGTTTATGAGCTATATCTCTGTGGTGCCCACTCAGTCTGAACCGCTTCCATCCTCTTCCGGGGACTGCACCCTGAGGCTCCGGGAGTACAGAAGCAGCCGCCAACTGCATTGCTGTCACCTGCACAGTCTCCAAGAGCCCGCGGACCTCCAGGTCCCCTAGAGGTTTGCCGCGTCCAGGATCGCTTTCTGGTGTCAGGGGAACCAGGTGGCGCTTCTGTGCAACTGCATTGCTGTGGTCTACATCTTCCAGCTTCACGCCTGTAGACAGCAGTTGGTGTACCGACAGCAGCTGTCATTCCAGCACCGAGTGTGGGATGTGGGTTTGAGGAAACCCAGGGGCTGTGGGTGCTCCAGGACTGCCGGGAAGCTCCCCTCCCCCGGGGCTCTGCAGGCCTGTGGGTGGCCAGTGGCAGTCTGTTCCTGAAAGTGCCACGTTAAAGAAAGTTTCCGTTGTTCTTCGTGGGAACGAGGCCATGCTGTTCTGCCTGCGCGAACGCCAGCTTCAGCAGTCTCTACAAGGCCACCTTTGACAACATAACCTCCTACCTGAAGAAGAAAGAGGAAAGACTGCAGCAGCAGCTAAAGAAGGAGCAGTGGCGGTGGAGTCCCCCACCTGGGCCAATGGGCAGGCCAAGAAGATAGGCCAGGGAAGTCAGCCTGGGGTTGCGGATCTTGGCTGTCGGGGGCACCCTCGAAACAGGAAAAGCGGTTTTCACTTGTTCCCCCTGCATCCTGGCATCTCCCTTCAAAAAGGAAAAGGTGACATCAGGTGCGACCAGTTCAGCTCAGAGAACGGGACTGTCTCCTGGGCTCTAGAACATTCTGTGTTGCTGGGCACAAGGCTCTTGCCTGGTGCCTGTGCACCCTTTCTGGTTGAAGGGAAGCCAGACAGACGGGTGGAGTGGAAGCGCTTGAAGCTTCACATTGGAGGCAGCGTGTGAACCTGCAGCGGTGGCAGCTGTGGGTTTTCTGCTATTCTGGAGCCTGGCGTGCTTCCTCTAGGAGGATCTATGGCCGATGCTGTGGATGCTTTCCTGTTGTTCCCACTGTCTCAGGGTCGAGGTGATGCGCTGCCCCGCAATAGCTGCTGGCCATAAGAGGCTGTTGAAACTTAGAACATAGAATCCTTTTGTGTATCAAAAGTTGGAATGCTTCACATTTTTCATAAGTGCCTTGTTTTCTTTTTAACAGTGATCTGGAAACAGTGCTGACTGCAAAGCTGAGGCCCACTCCCCTGTGCTGGGGACCAGGGGTTTCAGAACAGAGGGTTAGTGCCAGACCATTGTCCTCCTGTACCGGCAGCCTGACCTCCTTCACAATTCTGGGGCATCTGGCGCAGGGCATGCTCTTGTTAATAGTCTGCTTTGAAAATCTTGGTTTTAGGAGAAGTTAAGGTTGGTCTTGTCGGTATCTTCACTTAAGATAGGGCTGGCAAACTGGCCTGTGGGCCGAATCCTGCCCACTGCCTGACATATGGCCTGTGAATGGTTTTTACATTTTAAAAATTGTTGAAAACAAATTAAAAATATATTTCATGACATGAAAATAATGAAATTCAGATTTCAATGTCTGTGAATGAACTTTTATTGACACAATAAAAAAAGAAATAAATGAAATAAATAAAAAAACACACACATACTTTTGTTGAGCTGATGTATTTGAAAGTAAGTTTGCGTACTTCATGACATTTTGCCCCAAAATATCATAGCATGTATTTCTTTTTTTTTTTTTTTTTTTTTTTTTTTTTTTTTTTTTTTTGAGATGGAGTCTCGCTCTGTCACCAGGCTGGAGTGCAGTGGTGCAATCCTCCTACTCTATAGTTCAAGTGATTCTCCAGCCTCAGCTTCCCAAGTAGCTGGGATTAAGGCACGCGCCACCACACCCAGCTAACTTTTGTATTTTTAGTAGAGACAGGATTTCACCATATTGGTCAGGATGGTCTCAATATCCTGGCTTCGTGATCCGCCTGCCTCAGCCTCCCAGAATGCTGTGATTAGAGGCGTGAGCCACCGCACCCGGCCATAGCATGTATTTCTTAAGGACGTGCACACATGCCTGCATAACCATAATCACACCCAAGAAATTTAATTTTCATCCAATAATGATATCATCTAATACCCAGCTCAGATTGAAATTTCCCTCAGTTGATTACACAAAAATGTGTTTTCAAGCTTCTGAATGTGTGCCAACCTGAAAATGAGAAATATATTAATTTTTTCTCAGCAATTTATTATAAACTTTTCCAAACATACACTAAAGGTGAAAGAACTTCCTCATTGTAGATTTAATTCGAATTTCTCTGTCATAAACATGAAGTTTATATGTTTAAGGGCACTTGTGGGTTTTGGTGTGTATGAATCTTTGTGTTTCTCAATTTCTGAGTGTTTTGTAAATTGGAGAGTTTAGTTCTTTATCTATGACATGTGTTGCAATTATATGTCTCCCAGTTTGTCACTTGTCCTTTGACTTTGCTTGTGGTGCTTGCTTTTTTTTTTTTTTTTTTTACAAAGGTTCTTCACATTTTATTTTATTTGTATCTTGCTCTGTTGCCCAGACTGAAGTGCAGTGATACAATCATGACTCCCTGCAGCTTTGACCTCCTAGGCTCAAGTGATCCTCCCACCTCAGTTTCCAGGTTGCTGGGACTACAGACATGCACCACCATACCCAAATAATTGTGTGTGTGTGTGTGTGTGTGTGTGTGTGTGTGTGTGTGTGTGTGTGTGTAGACAGGCCTCCCCATGTTGCCCAGACTGGTCTCAAACTTCTGGGCTCAAGAGATCCTCCTGTCTCTGCATTCCAACGTGCTGGAGCCATGCCCGACCAGTCCTTTTTATTGATGTCAAAATTATTGCTTTTTTTCTGCTATTATATCTGGATGATGAACATGGTTTAAAATTTTTCCCACCACAAGATTATAAACAAATTCACTTATGTTTTCTTCAAGTACTTATATGGCTCATTCTTTCCATATGAGTTTTTCCTGGAGTATAATGTCTGTTAAGGATTCAAAGCTATCTGTTTTCAAATGACTGTTCAGTTTTCCTAACACCATTTATTAATAAGTCTGTCTGTAATTTGAGATGCCACCTTATTCATATGAAAATTTTCTTTTTAGTTGGTTCTATTTCTGAACTTTCCATTATGTTCCAGATCTGTCTATCCATTCATACCACACTGTTTTAATTATACAAAAGATTTATCGTGCATTGATATTTAATAGGGTTCTCTCTCTTCATTGATCTTTTTTTCTGGTTTTCCTATTTACGCATATATGTTTATTTATCCACGTGAACTTTGGAATCAATTTCTGTAGTCCCAGGAAAACTACATATTGCAATTTTATTAGGGTGGTGTGAAATTAGGGATAATTTATATCATTATGATGTCAAGTTATCTTATCCAAGACCAAGAAATATTTCCATTTGTCTTTTAGGCATATTTTAAATTTTTCCTCATATGGATTTTACACATTACCTCTTAAGTTTATTTCCAAGTATTTTATATTTTTGTTATTATTGCAAATGGAATTTTTTCTTTTATCTTCTGACTAGTTGTCATTTCCGTACACACAAGTTCACACTCACACACACACGTGATTTTTGTACACTCATTTTGTAGCCTGCTAACTTACTGAGTTCTTTTGTTCATTTAGTGTCATCATTTTTTCTATTGGGTTTTCCAGATATACTATCATATCAACTGCAAATGTAGAGAGTTTTACTTCTTTTCCAAGTCTTATGCTGCAATTTTTAAATTAGTATACTGACTACTGTCTCCAATATGACGTTAAACAGTAATGCAGATGGTGGACATTTTTACCTTGTTTCTTACCTTAGTGGGAATGTTTCTAGTATTCTAGTATTACTCCATTATAATATTCTCTCTCTCTCTCTCCCTCCCCTGCCCCGTCTCTCTGTCTCTCATACATATATAAAATCATGTTAAAAGAAAATCCATTAACGTCTATTTTATCTAATACTTCTACTGGAAATGTATATTAAATTTTATAAAGGGACTTTTTGGCATGTGTGATTTGTTATACATTTCTCACCTGAAAATTTATAAGAACTTTACTAATATCAGTACTCTACATTCTTCGACAATAGTTTCTTAAATTGATACAATGTATAGATGTTTTCTCAGCTCCAGAGAACCAATAACATTGAATATCGTATTTTATAACCATGAAAAAACTTGATAAACAGGCTGGCTTTCTTCACCAAAACTGTCTTATGATAGTGTCTTTCAATGATTAAGTACCATTCACATGGCCATTTACGTACTCATCAAAGAGTCTTGAAAGGTAGTTTCTAACATTAATATTTTTAAGATACAAAAATGCAGACTTATAGAAGTAACATTACTCGAGCAAAGCAAAACAGCTTGCATATGGAGGAGAAAGACCTTGACTCCAGGACTGGCTCTAAAATGCTTTCTCTCACATCGTCCTTGAGATCTGGTCAATGCTAATCCTCTGCCAGCAGAGGGCGCAATATTTCTATTAAAGCCCAGTCAAAGCTCTTGAGTGGGAGCAGCTAGTTCCCCCTTGCAGCCCTGTTTGCTGATTGCAGAACCTCAAAAGTCAGAATTTGTCTGTACCCTTTTAGTTGCAAATGACAGAACTGAAACTAGTCCTGCCCAAACCAGGTGGGAGGGTTGGACCGAAAGTGGAATAGTGTGTTTCCCCAAAAAGAACATAGAGTATGGCCCCAAAATGACAAAAAGCCTCTTCTGCTGGAAATGTAAAATATCAGGGAACATAATACTCCGATGAAGAGACTTCTCTTCCCACTCCACCCTTCAGACCTGGCCTAGCTAACAGATCATCCCCTAGGTTTCTGTCTCAACCTCCAAAGACCCAATTAAGAACATTTAAATTCAGCTTTTGCATATTTTATCCACAAAGATCCAAGTCATGATTCTGTGTCGATGTTTTGCCACAGGGATATTCTTTCATACGGATTTATTCTCCAAAGCTTCAGTCTGGCCTTTCCACTGACTCTGTAGCTCTGTGAAACCAAGCTGTAGGTGTGAGTACATTCTGTTGACATAGCAGATATGAGCTCTGAGGCTGGGTTAGGTGTAAAGAAATTTCTCACCCTTTTACTAACATTGTGAATAAATTCTAGTCTCTTGTGTGAAAAGACTATAAAAGGAGTTCACCTGGGGATGAGAACATTTCTAAGATTATGTTTTTATTCTTTCCCTCTGAAAACTCGCATAGGCAGAAAGAATGAGCCAGAGGCCTTGGGGAGTTGAGCAAAGTCACCAAAATTCACATGCAAAATTCCATTTCATTTAAAAATAAACCTATCACATGGAAATTTTGAAATTCATCTCCTGGATTATGTGTTTAGTACACAAACACACACAGTATCCACACCTCAAAATGGAAAGTAAAATGTGCCCAAGTATGGTGTATTATTTTATCTCAATATGACTTACTTTTGGATTCTACTTTCCTGACCCTGCCCAAAGTACAATGTATTTTTTATTCAAAAGTCAACACTCAAGATTAATGTCCATAGATAACAATAATAGTTGAGTGCTTACTATACAGAAACTATCCTGCCAACAACCTTTGGAGGAATTCCCTCCCTTGGAATTGCTGTTGACAGAGCAGATGTGAGTTCTGCTTGCTGTTGACCAGCAGGCTTGCTGTTGGCTTTAAAGGGATACTTGAGAGGTCACATGCTGATCTGGTTTGGCTCTGTATCCCCATCCAAATCTCATCTTGTAGCTCCCATAATTCCCACATGTTGTCAGAGGGATCCAGTGACAGATGACTGATTTATGGGGGCAGGTCTTTCCCATGCTGTTCTCATGATAGTGAATGGGTCTTAGGACAGCTGATGATTTTAAAAACGGGAGCTGCCCTGCACAAGCTCTCTTTTGACCTGCCACCATCCACGTAAGATGTGACTTGCTCTTCCTTGCCTTCCGCCATGTTTGTGAGGCCTCCCCAACCATATGGAACTATAAGTCCATTACATGCTTTTTCCTGTATAAATTACCCAGTCTCGGATATGTCTTTTGTCAGCAGCATGAGAACAGACTAATACACACAACGCTGGCAATTCAGGCCCCCTGCACTGCCCTCAAGAAGCCTGACTGGAGCCCCCAACCCTTAAGGGTTGCATCAGCTCAGAGGCTGCTCTTAGTAACTCATGTGGCTTGTCAGCTTGGTTTCTTCTTAAGTAATGGAAGCTTGTTTTTCCAAACCTTTATTCCATAAATACTTGGGGATTTAGAGTTAAATTTTAGCAAGTTTTAACATTTTGATTGTATGCAATTCCTCCTTTAGTCTTTTGTCACCTCTATTTTTGTTCTCTCTGTTTATCCTTCAGCTTATTTTAGCTTTGTCGTGATTTTACCTTTCTACATCTTAGGGGTCTAGCATTTTTACTTTTCATCCTATCTATTCTTGACTTTACAATGTATATTTTATCTCTTAATCTTTTTTTAATTTTACCATAATTTTCTACCTTAATCTGTACTTTAACTTTTTAGTTTTAGCTCTTTTGATCTTTTTTTATTTTTAACCAACTCTATTACTTTAATTTCTGAATAATTCTTGCCTCAATCCTTTTACTTATAGTTCCTTTTTTATTATTTTAACTTAAATTTTTGTTCACATGTTTTTCTTTTTAAATGTGTTCTCTTTTGCCCATAGTACTTTAAAAAATATTTTATTCTTTTATTTTTTAACTTTCAAGCTATAGTGCTGGGCAGTTTATGATCTGGAAGAAACACAGCTGAGGTGAATGTACACACATGGAACATGGGATACTTTTTTCCTTCTAGCCATCTCTGCTTTTATCTTTCTGACTGCTTAGCAAATCATTCATCATTTTCAGTATTTTCCTCCAAAAATAAGTAACTGGGCTACGTCAGAGACCAAGGAATGACAACCCTTTCCCAGGACCCTAAGCTTCCTACTTGTGCAGGCAGCATATTTGAAATACTAGAATGAATGTCTCTTTATAAAGAGTTACATCTAAAAACCTATGGTCTCTGATGTATAACTCATCTATAGATGGGGTGGAGATTGGGCAGAAAGTGCCTCTTCTTCCTCCAGTTTTCTCCATTGCTTTAAACCATGAATTCCACTGCTTGAACCAGAAACCCATGATATCCACACAAGTTCTGTGCATTCTACCTCCAAACTATGGCCCATATTTTTCCTTTCCTCATCAATTTCACTTCTCACCTGGGCTACTACCATATCATCCCAACATTGCTTCTAATCTTGATTCCTTCTATCTATTCCCCATATAGCATCCAATGTGATCATGTCACTCCCTACACGAAATCTGTCAATGGTTTCTCAATGCAACTCAAATAAAATTAGAGATATTCACTAGAGCCTCCACCATGTGGCATGGTCCCCACCTGTCTCTTCCACCTTAGCGTGTTCCTTTAGCCTCCTCCCTTACACCAATCCGTTGGTTCCTTGGCCATGCCAAGCTGTCTCTCACCCCCAAACCTTCGTACATATGAGTCCCTCTTTCTGGGGTACTTGCTCCCCTACTCTGTACAATGTTGGTTCTTTCTCATCTTTCGAGTAGGGTGGCCAAACATCATGGTTTGCCTGGGACTAAAGGGACTCTGGGGATGCAGGACGTTTAGTTTTAAAATCAAGAAAGTCCTGATCAAACTGGGATTACAGGCATGCACCACCATGCCCTACTAATTTTTTTTTTTTTTTTTAGTAGAGACAGGATTTCACCATATTGGTCAGGCTGGTATCGAACTTCTGACCTCAGGTGATCTGCCCGCCTCAGCCTCCTGAAGTGCTGGGATTACAGGTGTGAGCCACCGCACCCAGTCAAGAGGCTATTTTTTTACACAACCTATATACATACAGAAAAGCGTTGTTTCTTTTCTGATATAAGAGAGCATGTGTTCCTCCCAAGACCCCAACCTTTGGGTTTCAGCAGGGGAAAAAGATTTAATATTCAATCCATTTCAAACCTTAGGCCAATCCAATAACAATGATTAAATATCGGATTTTTTAGGAAAATGCTCATTACCTTGTTTATCTGCCACCTTCTACGCTATTCCCACTCATAGTAGCACTGGAGACAAAAGGATTCATGTGATTTTGTGCCAGGAGAAGTCATGTAACATCTATTCTTCCATCATTGCTATCCCAAGCAGCACAGTATCTGGTGTTACACCTGCTGGAGTGTAATTGGCTGATGGTGTCCCTGGGCTTTCTTCTGGCATCTACTCCAGCCTTACAGGTGATGCATGCATGGCCTCTTCTCTACAAAACAATAAGTGTGGGGGGAGGGGGCAGGGTGGGGGAGGGACTGGCATGTCATGCTAATCAGGCCTACCTTTAGCTATTGCCTGACTATAGACCCAAGTCTCTTCCAAGTCCATGTAGTCCCACAGAGCCAGTCGGTCTCCCTCCAATATCTGCTGTGGGACAACCTGCTCCTCCCAATGGCAGGGGCGATGACAAACTCTCTGCTTTCAATCTGAAACAAAGAGGCTTGGAGTTTAAATCAGAGCTACTCTCTTCCTGGTCACACCCAGCAGCTGTCTTGGCTGGGCTGGTTCACCCTACATTGGCATGGAGCCTCATCTCCTCCAGAATCTCAAACTGTAAGCAGGGAAAGCCACTCTGTCTCCAATTTATCTAGCCTCCCACTCTCCACACCATGGCTCAGAGGCTCTAGCATGACACATTGTTATTGGATTGGTCTAAGGTTTTCTCTGTCCCTCCTGATTCTCTCTCCCTGATTTTCCTACAGCATCAGAACAGGGAGGGGCAGGTTTCCGTCACCACCACTCCCTTCAGGCCTCATCACCTGGCATCCCAGCTGGAGCATCTTCTTTACATGAGCTCCACCATCTGAATTTGCAGGTCTGGAAACAGGAAACCCTTTCCCTCTCACCAATGGCTGGATTGTAAGCCTTGCTGTCAAGCTTAAAGAAGGTCAGAGTTGGAATATTACCTTCCTCTCACTCTCACGTGACTTCTGTAACAGATCTGAATCTCTCCCAAAGCTAAGGGGTGACTGTCGTGTACCTGGAAAGGCACAGAAATGCTTCCTGTTAAATGACATTTTCTTTTTAAAATGTGTTATTTCTTCTATTTGAAGCTAAAACCTCACACATTTTATTTCTCACCAAGCTATCACTGTCAGGTCTTGTGTTTCTTATTCAGTTTACAACACAGAATTTAGCCTTCAGTCCTTTACGTAGGAGACAGATTTATTTTTATACATAGTGAAAACAGCTGATAACAAGTATAGGTACTTCCAAATATGGATACAATCTTTGCACAATGATTTTCATATCTAGGCTAACCACTCTTAAGATATTTATAAAATTGTGCTCTTCTAAAATAACTTTGTTTCTTTTTTATGATCTCCTTTAACAACTGTTTAGTAACTTCTACTTGTAGCAATTTTTCCACACTCTCAATATTAAGTTAGATGGTAAAAAGAATAGTCTTAACTCATTTCCATAAAGTTTGAAATCAGACAATTTTTTTGAAATTTAATACTCAGCTTCACAAATGTAATTCATACCATGATTTCTATTTTTGGAATCTGACTTCAGTGTAGCAAAATAGGTCAAATTATTTGCCAGTTGATTTCCCTCAAGAAACAATTTCACTAGGAATGAGTGGATTACACAATGTGTTTATATAACCACTTATGAATACCCATGAAAGGGTATCGTCAAAATGTGATGAGTTAAAATGTAAATCAAAAAACCAAGTCTTTGATCCAATCTTCCTGGTTATCCAAGGGAGGTTTAAAAAAAATGGATTTTTAAAAATTAACATTTCAAAAAATCTCTTCGACATTTGGCAGAACTAAGTCAATTGCTGCTACCACTTGTTTAGTCAATTGATTAAGGAGTTGCCATATTTCCTTTATAGTGACACATTCATAGTGTTCTTCATGTTTTAAGGAGAGATCATTCCTGGTAACTGTAACACTCAGATGCATTATATTCTTGCAAAATATTTCATTTTTGAATTTAAGTTTTATAACATGTCCAGCAATAACACCAATCATTGCAGAGAATCATCATTTTCATTGGTTTGTATTAAAAAGTTTGAGACTTCTTGAAACACAGGATTAAGTAGATACAACGAGGCCCAAGGACTGAGCCCTGAGTCACTCTGTCTCCAGAGACGAAGCCAGCAAAGGGGGACGGAGCTTTTAAAAAGCTTCTGGCTTTTTGAGAGAAAGTACGCAGGTGAGACGGAGGGAAACTAGGAAGAAAAGTGAAAGGCTGTAAGGAGGAAGGGCGGGACTAGTGACGTCAAGTGCTGCTCATAGGTCAAAGGACGGAACCATTAGGCCAATTGGCTCTGATGGCTCGGTACTCCACGGCTGCCTTCATCTCACCCTCAAGCCCTTCTTCTCCCATCTCCCACGCCCACTGTGCTTTTGCCATACTGACCTGGATGCTCCTCAAGCAGACTCATGCCTCAGGGCCGTGCACTTGCAGTTTCCTCTGTCTAGGATGCTTTTTCCCCAGATGGCATCGAGGCTCGCTCTCTTCTTTTAGGTTTCTGCTCCACTGCCATTTCATTAGCAAGGACTTCCCTGTCTAGCCTTGCTGAAAGAACACCGCTAGCCACTGACCCTTGACTCTATTCCTATTATCTCACATATTAATGTCATAATATCATTATAATGTGATAAACATTATAAATAGATAAAGCTATTTGGTAAGAGTATCAACTCAAGGAGGTCAGCAACTAAAATATTGCCTGGCGTGTAGTGATTAATCAATAAGTATTTTGAATGTATATCAATTAATTGAATGCAATGAAAAAAACAGCTGATCAAGAATATGTTTATGGTAACTAGATACAGCGTAATTATTAATTTTCCAAGAAGGGTGAATACCCCAACCTTGACTAAAGAACATATTTTTAGAATCTGCAAAACAAACGTGTTGCAAACACTCTCCCCAACCCTTTTATCTAACAGGAAGTAAATGGTTACCTAAGAGCATTCTTTTCAAAGTTCTAGGTTAGGCCAGGCATGGTGGCTCACGTAATCCCAGCACTTTGGGAGGCTGAGGTGGGAGAATGGCTTGAGCCCAGGAGTTCGAGACCAGCCTGAGCAACATGGTGAAACCTGTCTCTACTCTTGAAAAAGAAAGTAAAAAAACAAAGTTCTAGGGTAGATACTTTATCCTTTTTGAATACCCTGTAGTAACAACTGTTTCTAAAGTGTTTAACTCTATTTTGAATGAATTAAAAAGTATATGCTGTACAAGCTTTTGTTTGCACACAGATTAATACAAGAATCACACAATACTAATGCCTACATATTACTTTAAATTTTATTCCATTGTAAATCTTAATTTACCTATATTAACTCTTTAATAAACTATGTGTATACATAATTTTGAGACTTCACTGTTCAACTAACACTTTTATTGATTTTAGAAATTTCAGCTTTTAAAAATCTTCTGGCTTCGTGAGAGAAAGTACGCAAGGCAGTCAACCAGTTGATGGTGGTGGTGGAACTTCTGGAGGGGCTGCTGCCATCATGCTGCCTGCAGTGGGGAGGTGCCAGTGGTGGCACAAGGAGTGGCTGCAGGAGCAGCAGTGGCAGCAGTGGGCCCCTGTGCCCTGTGTTCCCAAGATGGCCAGCTGCACCACCCCCACTCTGCACGCTGGGCAGGGCCCACTCCCAGGCCTGTAGCCTTCACCAGAGCCTCCCTTGCTCCCTGTTGCATCCCAGGAACCCATGAGCATCCAGCCATAGGCACAGCTGGGACTCACAGGCCCGCCCCTGGAGCTTCGAGTTCATTTGTGCAGGGGTTGGCTGAGGTCGCTGCTCCACCTGCACCTCATCCACTGCTGCTACAGGGAAAATGTAGAAAGGAGGCGTGGCCAGTGCTGTGCACTCCATGGAGCACACGAGAGCTAGGAACAAGCAAGAGCCCCGCGTTTTGCAAGTTGGCAAGGCAGAGCTTCCCAGAGGCAACTGCAGCCACCCATGCTGCAGCTACAACCAGGGCACCCCTGTGCTCTCAGGAGCCAGAAGCAGGCAGGAGCCCCACCATCCCAGGCACAGCGGCAGCTGCCCAAGCTGCAGCTGCAGGTCCAGGCATCTCTGCACTCTCAGAGGCCTGAGAAGGCACGCCCCCTTCCCCTGCAGGGTAGGAAGTGCCTGCTTCCACTGCCTGGCTTCTCCCTGCTGTCAGCAACTGCTCCAATCTTGGAGCAAAGGTGGGGCCAAGCTCTGGTGCCCAACCAGGTGTGCACATACTTGTGGAAGCACTGACACACCAGCCCCCTGCTGCCTCGGCCCCCTCTGGACTTAGGGCATTGACAAACACAGGAGGGAGGCTGAGTGGGGGTTGAGGAAAGCCCAGTGCTGGCCTGCATGTGCCCCTTGGCATGAAAATCCTGAGCACCATGAACAGTGGCAGGAGGCAGACAGGCTCCTGGGTAGAAGGGAGTGGGTCCCTGGTGAAGCCCCACTTTCAAGCCAGGGAAGGCCTGAAGCCTGAGGGCTGGGCTGCCAGTCCCGAGGACCCAAAGGGGAACTTGTGCCACTTTTCCTTGGGCTTGCCAATGGCTACCCATGGACCAATCAGCACGCACTTCCTCCTCTCTGAGCCCCATAAAAACACCAGACTCAGCCAGAGTCAAAGAGAGGATGGAGAGATGATGGGGAGATGACAGAGAGATGAAGGGATGACCTGCATGCAGAGAGGATCCACACACTCCAGGGCATCCTCTCTGCTGAGAGCTGCAGAGACGACAGGACACCTGCCTGCAGAGAGAAACTACCTCTGTGCTGAGAGCTGAAGAGATGACAGGATGACCTGCCTGAAGAGAGGATTCATCCACTCCAGGGGCTCCTCTCTGCTGAGAGCTGCAGAGACAACAGGATGACCTGCCTGCAGAGAGGTGCTACCTCTGTGCCAGGAACTGAAGAGGTGACAGGATGAGCTGCCCTCTCTGTGAGAGCTGAACACTCATTGGAACACCCTGGCTACAGACAGGAGCTACCCACTGTGGGTCTCCTCTGAGCTGTTCTATACTTAATAAAACTCTTCATCTTGCTCACCCTCTGCTTGCCTGCATACCTCATTCTTCCTGGACATAGGTCAAGAACTCGGTACCCACTGAATGGCAGGGCTAAAAGAGCTGTAACACAAACAAGGCTGAAATATGCCCCTGCTCACCACATTGCAGGCAAAAAGAGGGAGAGAAGAGCTGTGGCCCTCTGGGGAGCCCAGACCTGGGTGTTCCCTGAGCCAGGGCTGTGATTCCCTCTTTGGAGTCCTGCAGCTTCTGAAGTCTCCAAACTTCCAGGCCCCACAGCATTCGCGAGTACCAGCTTTGGAAGCTGCTTGTGGTGCACCTAGTCCAGATGCAGCCTTGCAGGGAGCCAGCACCAACGCCAGCACCTGGAGCTGCCCGCCCACAGCAGCAGCTGACATGCCTGGCTATGCGCAGTGGCTGGACCTTACGCTCACTCACAGACCCTTCCTTACTCCACGCCTGGCTTGCCCTTGGCAGGCATGGGGTCCAGGTCAGTAGCATGAGCTGAGTGCAGCCTGCTGGGCCAACTGGGTGAAACAAGCCCAGAGGGCCAGAGCAAAACTCGGGCAAAGGCACCACTGGCCACAGAGGTTTCCGGCTGGCGAAGCGACACCCCAGGGATCCCATAACACAATGAGCATTTGCAGTCATCATCCCAGTGTGTGGATTGAGTAGAAAAGAGAAATAATATGCCCTCACTAGTGCTTCCATATGCACAGAAACCACAGACTTTGGAACAGCATCCCTGGCATCTTTGTTTCGAAATGACATTGAAACACTGAACCAAGTCAAGTAAGGGGACATTTGCAACTTTGCTGACTAATTGGTCAAGAATAAAAAAATACACAGGCAAATTTGAATGAAGGCCGGGAACAGTGGCTCACACCTGTAATCTCAACACTTTGGGAGGACGAAATGAGAAAATCATTTGAGCCCAGGAGTTCAAGACCAGCCTGGGCAATATATCAAGATGCCTGTAATCCCAGATATTTGGGAGGCTGAGGTGGGAGAATTGCTTGAGCCCAGGAGGTTGAGGCTGCAGTGAGACTTGATCACTCCACTGAATTCCAGACTGGGTAACATTGTAAGACCCTGTCTCAAAAAATATATTTAAAAAGCAAATGGAGAGACTGTGAGGAGAATCATCTGTGAAGGAAACTGGAAGGTCTTTTCCAATTTCTAACAAGACAGTGGGCCCTGAGAAAATATCTCATAGAGAGAGAATTATTTGAACATTCTCTCTAACAATGATGATAGTCACATGAATGTGTGTAAATGTATAGGCAACAAGATAGTATCAATAAGTTGAATATGCCTTAACAAGCTGAATGTGCCTTATTCTTTAGCCATCTTGAAAATAAAAGCCTAACCTAGTCATCTACCTGCATGGGGAGAATAGGGTGGAATTAGAAGTGCAGATACGTTGTAATTAGAGGATCTTAGTGGCCGACAATCACTAAGCATCTGTTGAAAGATTAAGTGAATAGTAAAATTAGAAAATTACAGCCTCCATCAAGGAATGCAGCCCTCCCAACATCTCGAGACCCATTTCAGACTTATAACCTCCAGAACTGTGAGACAATAAATTTGTGTTGTTTTAAGCTTCTAAATTTGTGGTTACCTGTTACAACAATAGGAAACTCATACAATCATTTTTATAGAAAGAATATACAATTAAATGCAAAAAGTACACGCATCTGAAGTGTACAGCTTGAAGAGTTGTCTTCCACATATTGAGTGTAGTTAACTTGTGGATCAAGTCATAGCACATCCCAGCAGCAGCCCCTGACTCCCTCCTGCAGCTGCCCGGTTTGTACACCGCACCCATAAAAGGAAAGAAAAATTCATACACTCAAAATACTTCTGACACCAAATGTGTGGAGTTTTACCTTACATTAAGCAATTCTCCAATCTCCAGATACCATCTGGGTGTCCTACAATTCACTCATGACACTAACTACCCAGAGTTAGTGCAGACCCCACAGTTTGAGGGCTCAGCCTCGCAAGGCTGAACAAACTTAGACACCAGTCAGTAGTCCCAAATTGTGACCTGTCCATCTGGCTAACTAGCTATCCATTGGGGGTTGCCATGACCTCCTCCTTAGGTTTGATAATTAGCTAGAATGTCTCACAGGACTCAAGAAAGTGTTTTATTTGTAATTAGCAGTTTATTTTAAAGGATACCACTTAAGATCAGCTGGATGAAGAGATACACAGGACAAAATATGAGGGTGGAGCTGAGAGGTTCCATCCTGCTCCAGGTGGTCCTCCCTCCCAGAACATCCATGTGTTCACCACCCTGAAGTCCGCCAAGTCCTGTCAGTTAGGGGTTTTATGGAGGTTCTATTAGGTAGACATGATTGACTAATTCGTGGTCCCCAACCTTTTTGGCACCAGGGACCAGTTTCGTGGAAGACAATTTTTCCACAGATGGGGGGGGTGGTTTCAGGATGATTCAAGTGCATTACGTTTATCATTCGACTCTCACAAGGACGATGCAACCTAGATCCCTTGCATACTCGGTTCGCGATAGGGTTCACACTCCTACGAGAATCTAATGCTGCTGCTGATCTGAGAGGAGGCGGAGCTCAGGCGGGAATCCTTGCTCACCTGCTGCTTTGCAGTCCCATTCCTAACAGGCCATAGACTGGTACTGGTCCACAGCCCGGCGGTTGGGGAACCCTGAACTAAATCATGGGCCATTGGTGACTGAGCTCAATCTCCTGCCCATCTCCCCTCTCCAGAGGTTGAGGGAGGGAGGGAGTGCTGAAAGTTCCAAGCCTGTCACCAACCATCTGATTCCTCTGGTAACCACCAGCCTCCGAGAGTCACCTCATGAAAACAAACTCAGTTATGATGAAATAATATACAATAATTAATATAAATAACAAAAGACATTCCTCTTGCCTTTATCACCCAGGATTTTATGAGTGTTTAGAAGCTATGTGCCAGGAACTGGAGATGAAGACCTAATACATGTTTCTTATATTTTTTTTTTTTTTTTTTTTTTTGAGACGGAGTCTTGCTCTGTCGCCCAAGCTGGAGTGCAGTGGCGCGATCCTGGCTCACTGCAAGCTCCGCCTCCTGGGTTCACGCCATTCTCCTGCCCCAGCCTCCCGAGTAGCTGGGACTACAGGCGCCCGCCACTGCGCCCGGCTCATTTTTTGTATTTTTAGTAGAGACGGGGTTTCACCGTGGTCTCGATCTCCTGACCTTGTGATCTGCCCGCCTCGGCCTCCCAAAGTGCTGGGATTACAGGCGTGAGCCACCGCGCCCGGCTTTCTTATATTCTTAGTGTGTCACAATATCACAGCCTCCAAAAGTAATCTGTATTCTGACTTTTATAAATGTTGATTAATTTTGCCTGAATTTAAACTTCACATAATTAAAATCATATGATTAATTTTTGCAAGACCATAATTTGAAATAAGTCAGAAGTACTTTTTATTCCTGGCAATCTTTCTTACTCCCTTGGCCCCTTCAGAGAAGAGTGAAGAACTCAGCTGCAAAAAAATTGATGTCACCTTTAGAGATAATAGCTGTGAAAGCCAATGTTTTTCTTATCAAGTGCCAGGTTTTATTGCGAGAAGAAAGGAATTTTGAGTTTAGCTGAGCCAAAGCTAGAGGAGTATACCAAGCAGGTCTGACCCACGGCCTCTGGGCTATATACGGCCCAGGATGGCTCTGAATGTGACCCAACACAAATTCATAAACTTTCTTAGAACATTGAGAGTGTTTTGTAATTTTTTTTAGCTCACCAGCTATTGTTAGTGTTCTTGTATTTTACCTGTGGTCCAAGACAATTCTTGATCTTCCATTATGGCCCAGGGAAGCCAAAAGATTGGATACCACTGGAATTTAGCATAGAGTTCATTTCAAAAGTTAACTGGACTTCCTGTCTCTGAACTTACAGTCCTTTCCTTACAGGCCCTTGAACAACTGTACAGACCATCCGTCACTGTGTATGAGTCCATACGCATATTATCACCAGGTGTTCCACTCAAACTCTGTCTGCGGGAAAGACTGCCCTTTGCCACTGTCTTTCAAGGCCAACCATGGTGGCAGATTTGCATTGCAGTCCAAAGGATTTTCCTGCCCAAATTCTGCTTCCTTCCTTTTTTATCTGTCATGGGGTTACTCCTTCCCCTTCTCATCAAACCTCCTCCACTTACTTCTTGTCTCAGCACCTGCTTTCCAAAGAAACCAGCCGATCTCTTCATACCTTTGGAGGAGTGATGTTTAGAGGAATGGAAAAAGAGCTATGTGCATATGCAGGGTGAGGCTGTATGCAGAGAATTAGAGTAACTGCTTTATGTCATGGGGTAGGTGATGAGAACTAATACAAGAAGAAGAAATTAGAATGAGGACAGATAAAAGAATATAAGTCTTCTCCTCTACTCTCGAGAATTTGGGGGAAAATTGGTGAGGTCACCAGCTTCCCCACAGAAAGTTGCACAAGACTGGAGTTACTTTACTTGAATGCCAAAGCAAAGGGCAACCCAGAAGGCTAGAGAATTCCTGGTACCGTGCATACTAAATGCAGCAATAGGTTAGAATGGTACACCTGGGAAGAGTATGAGTAGGAAGGAGAGAAAACAGCACTAATTAAAAGTGCAAACTCTGGGTTTGAATCCCATCTCTGCTCTCCTACCTAGTTGTGTCACCCTGGCCAATTTACTTCACCTTTTTGAGCCTCAGTGTCATCATCTATAAAATGGTGATAACAAAACAAAAGGAACTATCTCAAAGGATTAAGGTGAGGGTGAAATAAAACAATTCTTGAAAAGTACATAACCAAGTTCCTGACCTAGACTACATATTCTGTAGATGGTTGTTATCTTACTAATTCTAGGAAACATCTGCCAGGGAAGGCAGATGGTATTAAAGAAGCAAGACCAGACCAGGGATTTTTATTATTCTCCCACTCATAGATACAGTATTGCTGTAGTTCAAGTAGAGCCTGCAGTTACAAGAACTTTGAAAAAGGACTTAGTTACTAAATGCATTAGAAATAATGTACAATTTCTACCCTACAGGTGCCACGTGACATTAAACATTTTATATCACCTTGCTCATGGTTGTGCTGGACTCTTAACATAGTGTTTCATCAGTGTTTATTTAAACTTTCGGATATGCTACAATCAGAAATGGGGATTTCCAAATTGCTTAACTGCTATTCAAGGACAGTTAGGGGAAGCTCAGATGTTCTTTCTGGGTTTTTATGGTTTTTATTTGCAGCTGTGTTATTGCAACAGCAACCATATTGGTGCTGTGAACTTATGTAACAAAGAGAAAAGGTATAACATGAAGTAAAATGTATGAGAGGTCCCCCAGAACAGCCTGCATTCCATTCCAATACCCTGGCCTTTACTCTGTTGCTTCTCATCTCAAATCAAATTCTCCACATCTTGTCCCCCTTTGCCTAGGCCTCAGCTTCCATTCCCTGATGAGCATCTTCAGATGAGGGGTGCATCTTGTTTCCTCAGTCCTCCAGGGTTCTCCTCCCAAACTGTCGTGAAAGGTGAGTACCTTGACGGCAATAGTCTATATCTGAAGCGGCCCAAAGACCTCCAAGCAGGAGCAATCCTTACACTATGTTAAAAGTTTGCTTAACTTAGTGATTTCTCACCCTGGTACAGTCCTAATATACAATTGTAACATTTTTTGAGCTTTCATTATGAACCAGGAACTGCCCTAAGGTATTTACATAATTGAAATATGTAAATTTTCACAGAGGGTTTTGAATATGTAAATTTTCATAAGGATTGAATGTAATGTAATCCTTATATTAACCCTATGTACTATTATTCACATGTCCATTTTACTGATTAAAAAAATGGAGGCTGTGTTAAGTAACTGGCTGAAGGTCACCTAACCAGGAAGGAGCCGCTCTGCTGCTAAACTGCCTCTCAGTGACCACTCCCTGGAAGAGACGAAACTTCTGGGAGACACGCACGGCCATTATTCTGCTCCTTCTAGTATCATAACAAACCCTAAGAATGTGGCTGAACGTTAGTCTCTTTTTCATGCGTGTCCTTAGTTTCTACTTCTAAAACAAGTGTGCAATGTTTTTTAAAATCAGAAAAAGATGAAGATATATTAAAAAGTAAAATACATCAAATTAATCTACAAGAAAGGTCTTCTGGTCAGTTTTTTATTTCAAAAAGTATTTAAGACCGGGTGCAGTGGCTCATGCCTATAATCCCAGCACTTTGGGAGGCTGAGGCAGGAGGATAGCTTGAACTCAGGAGTTTGAGACCAGTCTGGCCAACATGGCAAAACCCCCGTCTCTGCAAAACACACAAAAATTAGCTGGGCGTAATGGCGCGCACTTGTAGGCCCAGCTACTCAGGAAGCTGAGGTGGGACGATTGGTTGACCCTGGGAGATGGAGGCTGCCGTGAGCCAAGATCACACCACTGCACTCCAGCTTGGGTGACAAAGTGAGACACTGTCTCAAAACAGATAAAATAAAAAGGATTTAACCTTTTAAAGCCTCCTTCCTTAGAGCAGCATATCCTAAACTCTATGCATATGACATCATCCAGGAATCTGGCTAACATGCCCTCTTTGATTCAGCTCCTGTGTTACTAATAGACTCCCAGGGGATGCTGCTGCTGGTGGTCTGTGGGTGATGCTTTTAGCAGCACTTCCACACTCCTATGTTGTGGCAAAGATACCCAGCATTTTGTCTATGCCACAAGCCCAACCCCTCACCCCCACTCAGTATGCTAAAGCCCCCTGGCTCCTCCAGACTCCCTGGAGGGTATCCCACACATATCCTTAACCTAATCTACCGACACACTCTTAACCTGCTGCTAAAGACTCCACACTGGCCCCTGGCACCGAGACCATTCCCACTGACTTCCTCATCCTTGTCTTCAGATCACTAAGGACTTCCGAAGGTCAAGGGCTTTTCTACCTCTGCACTGCGTAGAGATAAATGCTCTCAATTCTCAGCTGAGGGGCCCCACAGGTCTGTTCTAAACCTCCTCTCTTCTCAAGCTCCCAACAATTCTTCTCACCCAAATCTCACTCAACAGATGACCTCATTTTTTATTTTAATTTAGAGCCATGTCTGGGGCCATTTGACAGAGCGGTGTCCTCTTTCTTCCTCTCAACCTCTGTGGAACTCTATTTCTACATCCATCTCTACTTCCTTGTTCACATGAGTGTATCCTCCCTGCTTTCCATAGTCAATCCACTCTCTGGGCCATTGGTTCAATACTTCTTCACCTCTGCCTCCTCCACCTCCTCCCAAATGCTCCTTCCTCATTTTCCTCTTCTCTTCCCATCTCTAGCATATTCCTATCCTCTATCTGCAACCTACAAATGTTCAGTTCTCCACTAAGAGAAACACCTTTCACTTGGTTCTTACCACTTCTCTGAGCCCCACCACTACTTAGATGACCCAGGTGCATCATATACAAGCAAAATGAAACCCCTGATTCTTCTCACCCTGCCAGGCCATAGCCTTGCACCTCACCCCATCTTCCCAACTCAGGAAATGGTCCTAGCTTTCACTCAGACCAAAAACCTATGAGTCATCCTTCGTTTGGCTTTCTTCTTAGACCCTCTCCCTTCAACATCATTTTGCACATCCTATTAATGTTTCTACCACCATAATATAGTCCAAAGCTGACCCCTTGTCGCCATTTGTGGTGTACCAACTGGATCTAAACCACTTTTATTCCTTGAATGAATTATTCAGCATCTTCCCATCATGTTTCCAACTTCAAGCCTTGCCCTATACAGTCCATTCTTCACAAAGCAGCCTAAGAGAGTTTAGAAGTTATAAATCTAATCACGTTACCTCTCTACTGAAAATCTATTGATAGCATCCCCTTGCATGTAGAGTAAAACACAAACTCCTTCTCTGCCTCTCTGATGTCTTCTACCACTTTCCCCATAGTTTATCAAGCACCAGACGTACTGTGCTCAATCTATGCACTTTCTCTTTGTATAGATTGGAATGTGCTTATTGTGTGCCATGTTTCATTTTCATCAGAGCACTTTTAATATCTGCAATTGTCTTCATCATTTACAGACTATCTCTCTCACACTAGAATGCAAGCTCCATAATAGTGGGGATCTTGCCTGCCTTACTCACCTAGCAGTGAACAAGCACCTAGTGGGGTCTAATACATACAGGCCTCTTGAACAAGTAAATGAATGAGTTAACCTCTTACTCCTGGAAGCTACAGGCCAGTTCTCTACTATGTAATTCACTGTAGCAAACTTCTGAAATGAATAATCTATGACCATTGCTTTCCTTTTTTCACCATTGTTCCCCATTTTCTCTGTAGTGTAACTTCTCCCTTCACCATTCTTTGGAAACTTCTGCCCTGAAGCTCACCACAGTGCTTTAATGACCAAACCAAACTGTCTTTTTTAAGATCTTGGCCACCTTAACCTTTGTGCACTTGACATTGTGACCACTTCCCTTTTTTTGAAGAATCTCTCCTCTCCTTAGGCTTCTGAGTCACTTCTTCTGCAGAACAAATCTTTACCAACCCTTTTGCTGGCTCATCTTTCTACTACTGATCTCCACTCCTGAGTCTTCTCAGGTGTCCTGACACAGAGCTGTATCAGTTTCTCAATTCTACATATTCGTTTCTGGTGAACACATCTCCTAGAACTTCAGCTGTTACTTCTTTGCTCATGAGTCTAAGTTAATCTCTGCATCCTCACTCTCTCCCCTTACCTTCAAACTCATGTTCCAAACCCATCCTCACGCTATGACTTTCCTTTTTCTGTTAAGGAACTGCTCTTCCCAAAGAATGGAGAACACCTCTTAACTCTCACCATCTTACTCATTGCAATCTGTAGATTCTTTCTTTGAAATGGTTCTGTTCATCCTTCTTTCTAGTACCGACATTCTTCTCACCTCCCATAGAGATATACTACGGTAGTCCACTAATTAATTTCCCCATCTCTTGAGTCACCTTCTGATATGGTTTGGCTGTAGTCTCATCTTGAACTGTAGTTCCCATAATCCTCACATGTCATAGGAGGGACCTGGTGAGAGGTAATAGAATCAAGGGGGCAGTTTTCCCCATGCTACTCTCATGATAGTAAGTTCTCGTGAGATCTAATGGTTTTATGAGGGGCTTCCCCCTTTGCATGCCTCTCACTCTTCTCCTTCCTGCTACCAGGTGAAGAAGGATGTGTTTGCCTCCCCTTCTGCCATGATTGTAAGTTTCCTTAGGCCTATCTACCCCTGCAGAACTTTTAAACCTCTTTTCTTTATAAATTACCCAGTCTTGGGAAGTTTTTTATAGCAGCACGAGAACGAACTAATACACTTTCCTCCAAGCTGGCTATATCCAGGCCCCCTTTAATAAATGGTTCCCCATTGTCTACAGGGAAAAAAAGCAAAGCTCAAGTTCTTTAGTTATTCATTCAACACAAATAGCACCTAAAGTCAGTTTTCTGGACTTTCCTGAACTTTTCCATTTGCTTACTTCTTAGGGTATTTTCTAGAGGTGAAGGTATAATTTCATTACAGTGATCATCTATGTGGTTCCGTGGCATTAATCTTTATAAACAGCTGCTAAGCCCCAGAGGGCAGGATTGGGTCTTCACTTTTCCGCACCTGTGTAACACATCCAGCTCAGGAGATGTTCAATTAACATTTGTTCTATCAATTTCTTTTGACACATAAATCTTCTACATCCATTATTTGCAGAAAAGAAGAATCAGATAATAGATAGAAGTGAACAATTACATTAATAAGTATGATGGGCTGGGCACAGTGGCTCATGCCTGTAATCCCAGTACTTTGGGAGGCCAAGGAGGGTGATCATGTGGTCAAGAGATCAAGACCATCCTGGCCAACACGGTAAAACCCCGTCCCTACTAAAAATACAAAAATTAGCTGGGCATGTTGGCGGGTGCCTGTAGTCCCAGCTGCTCGGGAGGCTAAGGCAGGAGAATCACTTGAACCTGGGAGGCGGAGTTTGCAGTGAGCTGAGATCACACCACTGCACTCCAGCCTGGTGACAAAGCAAGACTTCGTCTTAAAAAAATAAATATATAAATAAATAAATACGATGAAATCACTGCAAATTTTAACAATATTAACAGTTATGTGTATGATCAACTGAAAATGTTTTTTCTTTCATTGACAGAAAAGTTTCTTTCAAGTGTAGATTAAAAATTCAACTAAATTTTCAATTCCAGCATGCTTCTTTTATCCTTAAGTACTCCCTTGGTTTCCTTTTCCACCCAACTATCACTTTATTTGTTTCTTTCCCCGCACAATCAGGTTTCTTGAAAAAAGAGTCTACACTCCTGCTTGTCTTTAAGGAATGCACTCTACAGGTTGCTGTCACATTTCTTCAGTCACCACACAGTGGACTCTAAATGTATACTGAACGCATGAGGGAATGAATGCAGGGGCTCTTGTTTTCCCCGGGCATTTTCCCCCATTCTTACCACTTCATACCCACAGAAATGACTCCTTAGTGTAAAACTCCATTGTGACCTTTCTCCTTTGCTCCAGTCCTGTAGATCTCTAACTGCTACTGGGCATTCTCTCCTGGATTCCTAAATGGAACTTTCAATCCAGTATTTCCCTATCTAAACGCATCATGCTTTCCCCTAACAAAGTTGTTCTTTTGTATTTGTTATATTCTTCAGTGAAATGACCATCATCCTGGTCACTAAGTCCTAAACTGGCAATCTTTCCTCTATTGCTGGTTCTTCCTCTTAGGTGGTTTTTGAATCTCTCTTACCTTTTTCATCCTATTCACCCTTTAAAGCTGTGCTCTGTTACCATCATTTCTAGGAAGCCCTCTCTGAACAGTGCATTTGTCCTCACTCATCTGCCCATTATAGCCCTTAGCAACCAGGGGATGCTGAAATCATTAACTTAGGAGCTCTTCTCTCCCCAAGAAGGAGGGGTTCTTGAGGGCAGACAGCAAGGCTCGGTTACCTCCCATCTTAGCACAGTTCTGACGTAGGGTGGAACCTCTAAATATTTGTGGAGCTGTCAATCAAACTTAACTCCCACCTGCCCTACCTTCCCTGCTCTGATTCAAACCTAGTCACCTCTCACCTGGATTATGACAACAGGTGTGACTGCCGTTATTCTCCCAGGGATGCCTAGCTCCAAACAGTCTCCACAATGTTGTCAGAATGAGCTTAGAAAACTCTAATGTTAATGTGCCATGGAGAGGCCCAAAGAGCCAGAGACTTGCCCAAGAGCACACAACTGGTTAATAACAGTAGGAAACTCTACTGATTGTCTATCACCAGGCCTTAAATGCAACCGAGAACTCCAACCCAGCCAATACTATCCATAACCATCCACCAAGGATTTTTCAGAGTCAGAAGATTGCAAAAGTGACTGTTTATACTGAATTCCTTAAGCAGCAAGATAAAGGCTAGATGCTGCCATCCCTAATGTCTTCAAATGTGCATTGTTTCCCTATTGAAACACAGTTTGCTTAAGAATCAAAGGAAAATTCCCTATGAATGTTCTCAAGAAAATATGAACAAGCTCAAATTCCTCAAATGAAGTTACATCTGCTGTGGCAATCCCAGCACCTTACAACTTTGCAGGAAATGGGAAAAGAGGCACAACAGAAAGAGTGTGTCTGCTTTATCCAACAGCACCACTCACTGTAACAGGAAACACATGGCCAAACTAAGGCAGTGAGTCTTCTGGCCTTACGATGGCCTCACTGGTACCCAAAACCAAGACAAGCAGAAAGTTATCTCCCTTGTGTGTCCAGACATTGATGATAAAGGAAAACGCACACAGTGATATTAGATTTGCCATTCTCCTGAATTACTACTCAACCAGAGTCCAATACAGAGGATGAAGAAAAGTCTAAAATGATTCTGACATTTCCAGTTGTTGGGCATGGAGATGAGGGACTAAATAAGAAAAGTAGACATTTGTGGAGATTTCAGAGGATAGGATGGTGAGTGAGTTCACTTCTGCTGCATTTCTCCTCCCCGCTAAATCAACTGAGATAGCCAAGGTATGCATGATGCAATAACAAGCAACCTCAAGCCCCAGTGCTTTAAAACAGCAAACACTTATCATTGCTCCATTATGCACCCATTGTCGGTTGTCTGTGGTATCTACCCATGTTTTTGACAGCCTCACTTTAGGAACCATGCAGACTGAAAAAGGAATAACTGTCAGGAACCACATTGTCCAATTAAAACATAACACAAGGCACGAATGTGAGTCACCTGTGTGATTCTAACTTTTGTAATAGCCATATTTTAAACTGTAAAAAGAAGCACGCAAAATTAATTTCAGTAATATTTTTAATTTACCCACTATATTCAAAATAACATCTTTTCAACAAGTTGTAAAATACAAAAATTATTGATGAGATATTTTACATGCATTTTTGTACTAAGTCTTTAAAATCTGGTATGTCCTTGTCACTTATGGCACATCTCAATGTGGACTAGCCAGTTTCAAGTGCTCAGTGGCTACATGTGGCTACACAGTGGCTGTAGGGTGGGTCTGTACATTGATAGAGAAAAGAGAGCTCCAGAGGATCTTACACCACAATGAAATGCTCAACAGCGAACTGATTGTACTTCCCAAACCCAAGGGCTGGGAAGTACAGCCCTATCATGTCCCTGGAAGACAGAGAGCTGGGAATATGCGGTGAGCAAACCTTCAAGACTGCCACATTCGTCTTTGTGAATAAGATCTCCCTATAACAATAGCTACTATAACAATTATGTTGAATAAGCCAGGTTCCTAGGAGGCCATCAGAATAAGCCTTTAATTTTTTTCCTCCCATAACCCACTCAAATCAGTTCTTTCCCCACCCCAGCATGGACTGTCAGGCAGGTTCTATCATATCCCCATCTCTCTTAGAGAATAAAAAGACTTTCAGCTACTTTGAGTCCCAAAACCATCTTGACTCAGTAATTAAAATATAACATTCCATCCAATACCCTGAATCGCATATAAGGTTAAGAAATCTGCCTTTTTCAAGTCGGGACTGCGAGGCTGGAGAAGCCTGTAGTGGGCAGGGTGGCCAATGTGGCAAGGTCCTCTCTATTTCCCTGTCCTGTGCCTGTCCCTGCTTTCTTCAGCTCTTCCAGAAATGAGGCAGGCTGGGGGCAAATGGGAGCCAGGGGCAGGAAAGGTCATACTTTCTTGGTGCCAACCTAACCTAGTATTGGTCTCCTGTCAGCTTGTAGGTATTCAAAGCTGCCTTTTGGAGGAGGGCTTAGAAACATTTATTCTACCCCTCACCCCCACCCTCACCCCAGCAGCATTCAGATGCACTTCCCGTGAGGCAAGCCACCTGTGTTCCTGTTGCTGGCTGCCTACATTTTCTCTTTCAGCCTCTGAGAATCGGGTGGTCACCCCCTTTGTTGAGATCATACCCCTGCTGTTCAGGCAGTCCTCTTTGGCAGGATTTTCGCCAGCCCCATAGGGCCTTATTCTGCTTGTCTGCAATGGGAAGCACTCACTCAGGCAACCTTTACCCTGGCAATACAGGAGCACAGGCTGATTCCAGTGAAACCATTTCCTCCACCACCAGGGCACCAGTCAGCCACAGCCTCTGGCCTTTAGGCTGTTTCCAGGCATGATCTGCCACCAGCCTCTGGGCTACACAGATTCTGGTTGACACAGGTCAAAGTCAGAGGCTTCTTGAAGCACCTCACAGTCTGCTTGGGGTAAAGGGTAGCACCCTCCCACCACCCCATGGAGGGGAAAGAAAAATTCCATTGCACTGCAACTGTTTGCCCCAAAGAAACTATTTCTCTAATTTTCACCTAGCCTCTTGAGGTTCTTCAGTCTTTTTAGATCTTCCAGATGGGAGAAGAGCTAAGAGTTGCAGAACTGGCTTTTGGCCATCCCTTTGCAAGTCCCACATTGCTTTGATGTGGGAGTACTTGCCACCTACTATTGGTTCTGGTTCTTTTGAGAGCTTCAACTGAATAGAGACAAAAAGAATCTCATGTTAACATCTTGTTAAACTACCATATATTGAACATCCACGTTAGTGTTGCTTTATTTACATTATCTTATTTAATCCTCACATCCACAGTGCAAGCTAAGTATCAATATCCTCATATCACAGATGCATATACAAGGCTCAGAGAGGTTAGTTAGGAACCGATGAAGCAGGTCTGGTATTTAACCTGTCTACAGATTATGAGATATTAAACCCTTCTGTAGAAGTGGTAGAAAAATTCAGAATCATTTAAAATCATTCAACTCCAGCAGATGATCCTCTGTTAGTGTCTTCTACAGGCTCCCTGTCTGAACACAAAGCAAACAGTGCTTCTGTCTCAGGGTGAGCTCTCCACTGCTAGGTTCACCACCTCTGTGTCACTCTGGTCTTGTTTGGGAAGCTGTTTGGCTTTACGGGTTTGCACACTTCAGAAACTCTATTTCCTCTGAGCTGTCATTCAGAGGGAACTTCTCCAGTTACAAGAAACTTTTAACTAAGCAAAACTCCACTGATCAGAGCTCCAAAATAACAGGAATTTTCAGCTACATTTCATTTTTAAAAGAAAAGAGGCAAGTTACAGCAAAGCAGGTCAATGTGAGAGATTTGGGGTTGGGGGTGTTTAGGAAAACAACTTCCTGGTGATGTCTTGACTCTGCTCAGACACGCCTCACTCCCTTCCACATTCCCCCATTTCCTCCTCCATCCCTGCACAAGCGAAATTTGGATATACCACAATGCTTTGGGGATGCAAAGTTCAGGCTAACTGAGAGTTCTCACTCTTTGAGTATTAATCAGGCGCCCTCCTAATATTAAGTCTTTAGCTTGACAATCTTTCTAAAGCTGCAAGGCCAGGCTCCTGCCATCATAAGAACTGGAGTGAAGCTGCCTGAGATTCCCTCTGCTGACAGACGATCTTGCTGCCATTGGATGCTGCTCCCCTCACCAGACATGAGGGATGGTGCTTTAAATCCTGCTGACTTCTGGGCCAGCCCCTGAAAAGTGCTGAGAGCAGGGCAACTCAGCAAAGAAAGTCCTGGGCAGCTACTCACACTACAGGGCGCTGTGTCTGCCAGTCCCCAGATTCACAGCCTTGTATGTGCAAAGCATGGCTTCATTGGGATATAACTGACATACAGTAAACGACATCTATTTAAAGTATACAGTTTGTCAAGTTTTGATATATGTGTCTACCTGTAAAAACCATTACTGCAATCAAGCTGTATGGGCAAATCCATTCCTCTCAAAAATTTTATTTTCCCTTTTTAATTCCTTCCACCAATTATTCCTCACTGCCCTCCCCTCATCCTCATGATAGCAACAGGAGACAGACAAATTCCTAGGCTAACAGGGACAGGTCCCCAGTGAAACCCAACCATCAAGCCAAAGATGGCCTGAAGTCTGATAAACTGAGCCGCCTGTTCCAGATAGGGTCCATGACCAGAGTGAGACCTCCTATCCCCATCTTACCCTGTCTTTCTTGATTGGTTCCTTCTGGATGATGCTTTTTAACCAATCGAATGGTGCTTTTTCCAAAGACCACCCATGGACCAATCAGCATGCATTCTCCCATTCTAAGGCCATGAAAACCCCAGACTTATCCACACAGACAGCTACCAACTCAGGATCCCCTCACAACTGAGAGCTTTCCTTCTGTCACTCAATAAAATTCTTCTCTGCCTTACTTACTCTCCAGTGTCCATGTACCTCATTCCTCTTGGTTGTGGGATAAGAACCCAGAACCTGGCCGGGCGCGGTGGCTCAAGCCTGTAATCCCAGCACTTTGGGAGGCCGAGACGGGCGGATCACGAGGTCAGGAGATCGAGACCATCCTGGCTAACACGGTGAAACCCCGTCTCTACTAAAAAAAATACAAAAAACTAGCCGGGCGCGGTGGCGGGCGCCTGTAGTCCCAACTACTCGGGAGGCTGAGGCAGGAGAATGGCGTGAACCCGGGAGGCGGAGCTTGCAGTGAGCTGAGATCCGGCCACTGCACTCCAGCCTGGGCGGCAGAGCGAGACTCCGTCTCAAAAAAAAAAAAAAAAAAAAAAGAACCCAGAACCTGATGAATGGAATGAAAAAGGTGAAAACAGCTGCTGGTGCTGCACCCTCCCATTCATCAAGCTGCAGGCAGTGGAAGCAAATGGGCGCTAATCCTCCTGTTCACCTAGCTGCAGGTGACAGAAATGAATGAGCTGTAACCCATCCTTCTGCCCACTGAGATGCAGGCAGTGGGAATAAAAGGGTTTGTAACACACACACCTGCTCACCAGACTATAGGAGAAAGAGAGCTGTGACATGCTCCCACTTGCCAAGCTAGGGGAGTGAAGAGCTGCAACATCTCTTAGGGGCTCAGACCTCGGGACTCCCCGAGCAAGAGCTGTAACACCCTTTGGGGCTCCGCGAATGCTGCCATCTCTGAGTTTTTGGGCACCACCACGTTCCCCTTGTCTAGATTCTGGTGTCCAAGGTGGAAGCCGCTTGTGGCACACCTTATTCAACCATGGGCTGAGAGTGGAGCCACAGTGGGTGCAGGATCCCAGCCTGAGCATGAGCTGAGCCCAGCTTGCCGGGCTGAGCAGACAGAGTGAGCCCAGCGGACCCCAAGCAAGGCCTGAGCAGAGGCAAAAGCAGCCACAGAGATTTCTGGCTGGAAAAGCAGCATTAAAGGAATCCTGTAACACCCAGGCAACCACTGGTCTATTTTCTGTTATTTGCATTTTCTAGAAATTTTCATCAAAGATACACAGAATGTACTCGTTTTTATCTGACCTTTTTCACTTACCATACTCATTTTGAGATTCATTCATGTTGCACATAGCAATAGTTCATTTATTTTCGTCGCTGAGAAGTATACCATTGTATGAATATACAGAATTTGTTTCTCTGTTAACCTGTTGTTTGACATGCAGGTTGTTTCCTGTTTTGATAATTACAAAGAAGGCTGCAATGAACATTAATGTACAAGTCTTGTATGGACATAGGCATTCGTTTCTCTTGGATATATATCTAGGAGTAGAGTACGTGCTGTGTGTTTAGCTTTTTAAGAAACTATCAAGCTGTTCTCCAAAGTGGTTGTACATTTTACTTTCCCACCAGCAGTGTATGAGAGCTTCAATTCCTCCACACTCTTGTCAACACTTGGAGTTGTCAGTCCTTATAACTTTGGACATTCTAATCAGCATGCAGTAGTATCTCATTATAGGTTTAATTTGCATTTCCCTAAAGACTGATGACAATGAGCATCTTTTCATGTATTTATTTGCCATCACATATATTTGGTAAAGCACCTCTCCTTTTTATTACGTTCTTTGTTTTCATGCTATTGACAAAACACGGCTTTTGCTCACACAGCAGTTTTTTCTCTTGGGTGTATATCTATGAGTAAGTGAATGGTGTGCGTTTAACTTTTCAAGAAACTATCAAGCTGTTCTTCACAGGGCATAAACCTAGTGCTTATCATCAGTAGACTTAGGCTTAAAAAGTTGCAAGTACATACACACATGCACAAGTATGTATATATAAATAGACACGTGCATGCTATCAGGAAAATGTTTTGTGGCATGATGTTAGAGAATAAAATCCCCAGAAGCCTCAAAACCAGTATCAGTAGGGCAGAGCTACTTGCTTAGCTGTATCTGACCATAGAGGTTTTCCTTTAAACAAAGAAAAGCCTAGAACACAATGTCATGGCTGGCTGTGGCCTAAGGGGAAATGTTGCCGCAGCTGATAGGACATGAGTGGTGGGTACAATAAGCCAGGGGTTCCCATGGCAACAAGATAGCTAGCCAAAGGGTGGCATGAACTAAATAGACCCATGACGGAGCCAAGTGCTTCAGTGCATGGATTCAGAAGCCAGGTGGACCTGGATTTGAATCTCTTTCCACTACCGGCCTAGGGCTTTTGAGCAAGCTGATTAACCTCATCTTCTTCATGTGTAAAATGTGAATGAAGCTGCCTCAGGTGATTGCTGTGCAAATTAAGTGAGAAATTTGTATGGTATACAGCAAAGACCCTGGCAGTCACAGTAAGTGCTACCTAAACTCTAGCTGATATAATGAAGGGGAATTTTAAAATGAGAATTAAAAGCATGAACTCTGGGATCAGCCAAAATGAGCAAGAACACTGACTCTGTCAATTCCTAGTTGTGTGACCTTGAACAAGTCACTTCACCTCTCTGTGCCACAATATCCTCATCTGTAAAATGGGAATAATATGGTAAAACCTGAGGTTGTTATGAAGGTTAACTGAGTTAACATAAAGTATGCAGGACGGCGGTAGCAGACAGGACAGGTTTTCTATCACAGCTGCAGTGATCTTCCTAAGCTCACATCAATACACGGCATACCTTGGAGATATTACAGGTTCAGTTCCAACTACTGAAATATCACAATAAAGGGAGTCACACAATTTTTCTGGCTTCCCAGTGTATATAAAAGTTATGTTTACACTACACTGTAGTCTATGAAGTACGCAATAGCATTATGTCTAGGAAAACAATGTACAAACCTTCATTTAAAATTACGTTATTGCTAAAAAAAAAAATACTAACAATCATCTGAGCCTTCAGCGAGTCATAATCTTTTTGCTGGTGGAGAGTCTTGCCTCAATGTTGAGGGCCTTGCTCTGGATTAGGCTTTAGCTGAAGGGAATGTCGTGACTGGTTTGATTTTCTGTTTTGAGACAGGGTCTCCCTCTGTCACCCAGGCTGGAGTGCAGTGGCACAATCTCACCTCACTGAAGCTTCGACCTCCGGGCCAAAGAGATCCTCCCACCTCAGCCTTCCAAGCAGCCAGGACCACAGGCTCATGCCACCATGCCGGCTAATTTTTTGTATTTTTGGTAGAGACGGAGTTTCACCATGTTGCCCAGACAGGTCTCAAACTCCTGAGCTCAGGCGATCAGCCCACCTTGGCCTCCCAAAATGCTGGGATTACAGGCGTGAGCCACCACGCCAGGCCTGATTTTCTATTCAGGCCACTGAAACTTTCTC
Source organism: Macaca thibetana thibetana (assembly GCF_024542745.1). Taxonomy (NCBI): domain Eukaryota; kingdom Metazoa; phylum Chordata; class Mammalia; order Primates; family Cercopithecidae; genus Macaca; species Macaca thibetana. The sequence continues at coordinate 38,599,723 of NC_065590.1, forward strand.
CATGGCAGCAATAAGGCTGCTTCACTTCCTTATCATTAATGCATTCACCACAGTTATACTTACTTTTAATTTCCTCCAGGAGCTCCTCCTCTGAACTCCCAACTTGGCTAACTGTCTGACACACGAGTCCTGGCTTTCAGCCTGTCTCGGCTGCCAGCACGCCTTCCTCACTGAGAGTAATCACCTCTAGCTTCTGATTTTAAGTGACAGATGTGGGACTCTTCCTGTGACTTGAACACTTAGAGGCCATTGTGGGGTTATTAATTGGCCTAATTTCAATATTGTTGTGTTTCAAAGAATAGTGAGGCCTGAGGAAAGGGAGAGAGATGGGGAACAGCCAGTCAGTGGAACAGTCAGCAGACGTTTATTAAGTTTGCAGACTTAGATGGGCATGGTTCATAGTGTCCCAACACAATAACAATAGTAACCTCAAAGATCACCGATCACATAGTAACCTCAAAGATCACCATAACAGATAGAATAAGCGTGAAAAAGTTTGAAATATTGCAAGAATTACCAAAATGTGCCACAGAGACACAAAGTGACCACACGCTGTTGGAAAAACGGTGCCGATAGACCTGCTCCATGCAGGGTTGCCAGAAACCTGACATTTGTAAAAACTGCAATCTCTGAGGAGCGCAATAAAGCAACACGCAGTAAAACACGGTATGCCTGCGTAAGGAGCCTCCTCATGATGACGGTGATTACTTCATTCCAACAGCTATTGATAGGCACCCACTATGCATAAGCACCGTATTAAGCATTAGAAAGGATTGAAACAGTTATGAAGCATGAATACTTTTCTGACCCCAAAAAACACAAACCCTAAAACATCCAACATGGTATGTGACTATTTGTAAATGCCTGGTGCAAATAGATAGTAGAGAAATTCTGTGGCAGAGGGTCTACCATGGAAGTGGGGAAAAGTGCAATGAATAACAGGGAGGGCTAAGCCTTCAAGAATAAAGAAGAATGAGAGAAACAGAGCTGGAGCAGAGAATGTTCTAGGCCATGGGGTTATATAGGCAAGACAAGGTTGCAAAAGCTGACAACCCTCCAAGGACCATGAAGAGGCCGGTATGTCTGGAGTGAAAGGAAGGCAAAGGGGACATCCTTCTGGAAAGGGAAGTCAGGGCCAGTTTGTGAAGGCCTTAGATGCCAGGCTATTGCACCAGTGTCTGAACTGTAAGCAGTGGAGAGTCAAGCAATTTATCAGTAGCTTTTAACTTTAATTTTGGTGAAAATTACCGATTTTTTTTTAAAAAGCAGTAGTGAAAGTATATAGACCCTACTGCACGCTTAGGAAATCAGAATTCCTAAATTTGGGCCTCAGGCGTACGTTCCATGAAAAAATTCCACAGGCAATTCTGACACAGACCAAAAGTCGAAAGCCACTGCTACAGAGTGTAGATTGCCACGAGTACCTTCTGCAGCAGAGGGGTCAGAAGAAAGGAAACCAGAACTTGTGGAGTGCCCACCTGTTTCAGGTGACTTACAGGTATTCTTTCATTTAGTCCTAACAACCCTATGAGAGGAATATTACTTTCTTTTTAGAGACAAAGAAACTGATACTCAAGAGAGGTCACAAATGCAGTAAAACCAGGGATTCAAACTGAGGCTCCAGGCTCCAAGACCACTGCCTTTCTCACTCTATCACTTGACCTCCCGTTAATGGCCCTGTGCATTTTCCCCTTGAAACTTACCACAGCTCAAATTAAATAGCAAATGTGGTGTTAGAAAACTTCTCCTCCCATCCTCTTTTTTCTCCCTCAGTGACAGCTAAATTTTACCTTCCGTTTACCCTGAAACTGAGCCAAAACCACCGAGGGCTATAATTTCACACTAAGTTTATTTTTTTAAAGAAGCTAAATTAACTTCCTCATAATTTTCTTTCTCTTTCTTCTACCCTTTCCTCTGTGACATCTCCCAATACACCTCGCAGTTCCGAAATTCCTTATTTAAAGCAGAACACACAATGAAATCCAAAATATTAAGTAATTACTTTAGTGATTTTCTTTTTACCCTAAGGCTGATGAGGACTGTCTATATCAGGCCTCACACAACATCCAAAAGAAATGATGATGACGCTCTGCTTAGCTTGATACAAACAAACATGAAGAGACTGGGGTTTTGTTTGTCTGCTTGTTTTTTAGAGATGGGGTCTCACTATGGTCCACAGGCTGGAGTGCAGTGACTATTCATAGGCATGATGATTGCGTACTATAGCCTTGAACTTCTGGTCTCAAGGGATCCTCCTATCTCAGTCTCTCAAGTAAGCTGACAAGCGTATACCACCTCGCCTGGCTCACTGTTGCTATTTTAACCCAAGGAAGTTCCTCTTTCTGCTTTTGGAAACCATTCTCTGTGGGTAGAATTTTAGCCACTGTATGTGTGTATATTTCTGTGTGTATCTACAAGAGAAGCTTAATATCTCTCCTTAAATCAGTAATGTATTTTCTGTTTTTTTCTTATACTTGAAGTTCTGGGATACATGTGCAGAATGTGCAGGTTTGTTACATAGGTATACAAGTGATACAAGTGCCGCAGTGGTTTGCTACACCCAACAACCCGTCATCTACATTAGGTATTTCTCCTAATGCTGTCCCCTCCCTAGCCCCCAACTCCTCAACAGGCTCTGGTGTGTGATGTTCCCCTCCCTGTGTCCATGTGTCCTCATTGTTCAACTCCCATTTATGAGTGAGAACATGTGGTGTTTGGTTTTCTGTTCCTGTGTTTGCTGAGAATGATGGTTTCCAGCTTCATCTATGTCCCTGCAAAGGACATGAACTCATCCTTTTTTAAAGGTTGCATAGTATTCCATGATGCATATGTGCCACATTTTCTTTATCCAGTCTATCATTGACGGGGATTTGGGTTGGTTCCAAGTCTTTGCTATGGTGAACAGTGCTGCCATAAACATACATTAGCATGTGTCTTTATAAACATACATTAGCATGTGTCTAATTATTTATAATCCTTTGGGTATATACACAGTAATAAGATTGCTGTGTCAAATGGCATTTCTAGTTCTAGATCGTTGAGGAATCGCCACACTGTCTTCCACAAAGGTTGAACTAATTTACACTCCCACCAACAGTGTAAAAGCATTCCTCTTTCTCCACATCCTCTCCAGCCTCTGTTGTTTCCTGACTTTTTGTGATCAACATTCTAACTGGGGTGAGATGGTATCACATTGTGGTTTTGGTTTGCATTTTTCTAATGACCAGTGAGGATGAGCCTTTTTTCATAGGTTTGTTGGCCACATAAATGTCTTCTTTTGAAAAGTGTCTCTTCATATCTTTCACCCACTTTTGATAAAGTTGTTGGTTTTTTATTCCAAATTTGTTTCTTTGTAGATTCTGGATATTAGCCCTGTGTCACGATGGATAGATTGCAGAAATTTTCTCCCATTCTGTAGGTTTCCTGTTCACTCTGATGATAGTTTCTTTTGCTGTGTAGAAGTTCTTTAGTTTAACTAGATCCCATTTATCCATTTTGGCTTTTGTTGCCATTGCTTTTGATGTTTTAGTCTTGAAGTCTTTGCCCATGCCTATGTCCTGAATGATATTGCCTAGGTTTTCTTCCAGGGTTTTTATGGTTTTATGTCTTACATTTAAGCCTTTAATCCATCTTGAGTTAATTTTTGTATAAGGTGTAAGGAAGGGATCCAGTTTCAGCTTTCTGCATATGGTTAGTCAGTTTTCCCAACACCACTTATTAAATAGGGAATCCTTTCCCCCATTCACTGTTTTAATCAAGTTTGTCAAAGATCAGATGGTTGTAGATGTGTGGTGTTATTTTTGAGGCCTGTGTTCTGTTCCATTGGTCTGTATATCTGCTTTAGTGCCAGTACCATGCTGTTTTGGTTACTGTAGCCTTGTAGTATAGCTTGAAGTCAGGCAGCCTGATGCCTCCAGCTTTGTTCTTTTTGCTTAGGATTGTCTTGGCTATACAGGCTCTTTTTTGGTTTCATTGAAATTTAAAGTAGGTTTTTCTAATTATGTGAAGAAAGTCAAGAGCAGCTTGATGGATAACTACTTTAAATTTCATATGGAACCAGAAAATGGCCTGCATAGCCAAGACAATCCTAAGCAAAAAGAACAAAGCTGGAGGCATCATGCTACCTGACTTCAAACTATACTACGAGGCTACAGTAACCAAAACAGCATGGTACTGTTACTAAAGCAGATATATAGACCAATGGAACAGAACAAAGGCCTCAGAAATAACGCCACACATCTACAACCATCTGCTCTTTTTTTTTTTTTTTTTTTTTTTTTTTTTTTTTTTTTTTTTTTTTTTTTGAGACAGAGTCTCGCTCTGTCGCCCAGGCTGGAGTGCAGTGGCACGAACTCAGCTCACCGCAAGCTCCGCCTCCTGGGTTTACGCCATTCTCCTGCCTCAGCCTCCCGAGTAGCTGGGACTACAGGCGTCCGCCACCTCGCCCGGCTCGTTTTAAATTTTTAGTAGAGACGGGGTTTCACCGTGTTAGCCAGGGTGGTCTCGATCTTCTGACCTTGTGATCCACCCGTCTCAGCCTCCCAAAATGCTGGGATTACAGGCTTGAGCCACCGCGCCCGGCAACCATCTGCTCTTTGACAAACCTGACAAAAACAAGCAATGGGAAAAGGATTCCCTATTTTATAAATGGTGCTGGGAAAACTGACTAGCCATACGCAGAAAGCTGAAACTGGATCCCTTCCTTACACCTTATACAAAAATTAACTCAAGATGGATTAAAGGCTTAAATGCAAGACATAAAACCATAAAATCCCTAGAAGAAAACCTAGGCAATACCATTCAGGACATAAGCATGGGCTAAGACTTCATGACTAAAACACCAAAAGCAATGGCAACAAAAGTCAAAACAGACAAATGGGATCTAATTAAACTAAGGAGCTTCTGCACAGCAAAAGAAACTAACATCAGAGTGAACAGGCAACCTACAGATTGGGAGAAAATTTTTGCAATCTATGGATCTGACAAAGGGCTAATATCCAAAATCTACAAAGAACTTAAATGTACAAGAAAAAAACCAACAATCCCATCACAAAATGGGCAAAGGATATGAAGAGACACTTCTCAAAAGAAGACATTTATGCAGTCAACAAACTTACGAAAAAATCCTCATCATCACTGGTCATTAGAGAAAAGCAAATCAAAACCACAATGTGATACTATCTTACCCCAGTTAGAAGGTTGATCATTAAAAAGTCAGGAAACACCAGAGGCTGGAGAGGATGTGGAGAAATAGGAACACTTTTACACTGTTGGTGGGAGTGTAAATTAGTTCAACCATTGTGGAAGACTGTGGCGACTCCTCACGGATCTAGAACTAGAAATGCCATTTGACACAGCACTCTTATTACTGGGTATATAGCCAAAGATTATAAATAATTCTACTATAAAGACACATGCACACGTAGGTTTATTGCAGCAATCTTCACAAAAGCAAAGTCTTGGAACCAACCCAAATGCCCATCAATGATAGACTGGATAAAGAAAATGTGGCACATATACACCATGGAATACCACGTAGTCATAAAAAAGGATGAGTTCATGTCCTTTGCAGGGACATGGATGAAGTTGCAAACCATCATTCTCAGCAAACTAATACAAAAAGAGAAAAACAAACACCACATGTTCTCACTCATAAGTGGGAACTGAACAATGAGAACACATGGACATAGGGAGGGAAACATCACACACTGGGGTCTGTTTGGGGGTGGAGAACTGGGGGAGGGATAGCATTAGGAGAAATACCTAATGTAAATGATGAGTTGATGGGTGCAGCAAATCAACAAGGCACATGTATACCTATGTAACAAACCTGCATGTTGTGCACATGTACCCCAGAACTTAAAGTATAATAATAAAAAAGAATCATAAAGCTATTGTGATGATGAAAAATAAAAGATAGTGTTACCCTTAGTAAATAAAACTGAGTTGTAAGAAAGGAGAGTCATTTGTTTGTTTGGTTTTTTTAGTAGAGATGGGGTTTCACCATGTTGGCCAGGCTGATCTCGAACTCCTGATCTCAAGTGATCCACCCGCCTTGGCCCCTCAAATGTTGGGATTACAGGCATGAGTCACCATGCCCGGCCAGAGGGGAGAGTTATCAATAGAAGGGAAAACAGAGTCATCACACCAAAAATGCATTAAACAGAGTCATATATTTATTTCAAAACATTAAGTTGACTTCCCATTAATAAATACTTTAACACTGAGTGTAGAAAAACTTGTGCACATTCTATAAAGACAATTTATTAAAGAATCAGAGAAAAAGACAGTTCTTTACCTCTAGGCTATTGATAAAACCATCTAGGAGTAGGAACAGCCTCAGGAATGTTACAGGGGAATTGAGGGAGGGCAAGAGAAGAGTTGATAAAATGAGGAAAAAGGTTCTACTCTCCTTTCTTTCCTGGGGCCTTAAAATTAAAAATCTGGAATTGAAAAATATACTTTCGGCCAGGTGCGGTGGCTCAAGCCTGTAATCCCAGCACTTTGGGAGGCCGAGACGGGCAGATCACGAGGTCAGGAGATCAAGACCATCCTGGCTAACACCGTGAAACCCCGTCTCTACTAAAAAATACAAAAAAAAAAACTAGCCGGGCGAGGTGGCGGGCGCCTGTAGTCCCAGCTACTCAGGAGGCTGAGGCAGGAGAATGGCGTAAACCCGGGAGGCAGAGCTTGCGGTGAGCCGAGATCCGGCCACTGCACTCCAGCCTGGGCTACAGAGAGAGACTCCGTCTCAAAAAAAAAAAAAGAAAAATATACTTTCACACACATATCTGCTTCAATGGGTGCTGCCTTTCTCAGTCTTGGAGAAGAATCACACTAGTTAGTGGTCAGGTCAAAAATTGCACACAAGTTCCCAATTTTAGTCTAGGTTAGATCACTCTGGTTAATCATAGGGCCACGATGCCCTCAGAACTCAAGCAGGAGCTGCTGCTACTTGTGCTTAAAGCTGAGGCACAAACAGAATATCATTAACTGGAGAACTGAAGATGCTGCGCAATGCTAACAGTCCCTCTCAGAGGTTCTGCGTGGCTCTGAGTCCTTTCAGTGCAGTTGTTGAATTAACCCATCATCCAGCGAGCTGGCTGGTAGTTCAGCCCCTCCACTTCCTGCAGCTGCCGGAAGACACACTCACCAGGCAGTTGCCCAGGGCTCTCACCCATGGGGGGAACCCATCTGACCACTTTTTTTTTTCTGTAAACCTCAACTGAAACAGAATCTCACAGATGTGGGGTCCCCCTCCTAATTGTAATAAACGTTAGAGAAATGCTCCAGAAAGGAACAAAGGGAGACCCTCTCAGATCAGCCTCAACCCAGGGTGGAATAGGCCTCCTCTGGGCGGCTTCAGGGCACAGAAAAGACCCTCAGCTACTCCTGGCCTCCCCGGGTCTCTTTCCCAGAAGATACAACTTTCCAGGCTGTGAAAAGTAATAGAAGCCAAAACCCTCAAAGCCACCACTGCTCTCGGGAAGTTTTTGAGTAGGATGAGGAAGAAAGAAGAGAGCTCTCCTTCGTTTTGTTACACGATCTTGAGGCCAAGAGCAAGTAGAAGAGAACAAAAGAGGTTTCTTCCTGGTACTACAGATCAGCAACAGTTTCAGAGGGAAGCCTTGGCTCCGGTTCTGGTGCATTTCAAGATAACCGAAGGCCAAGACTTAGCCAAGGAAGGACACCAGCAGATCAACTAGATACGCTTTCACTTCTGTGAGTGTTAGAATCACAGGGGAGACTTTTTTTTTTTTTTTTTTTTTTTTAAGCTGGGAGAACCTCAGGAATCTCCTAGTTGAATTTCTTCATTTTCCAGAAGAGGCCCTGAGGCCTGGAGAGGGCAAGCAGCCTACTGAGGCTGCACAGCTTGTTCTATCTGCTTGGGGGTCATGGAGAGGGGCGGAGCGGCTGCAGTGAGCAATAGGATGCAGGGGAAGCTTGTGCGCCACGTGATGAGTTACATTCAGCCCCCCTGCACATGAAAACTTCCCACCCCTGGGCTCTTTCCCGTTGATTTGTCACGGAAGTGGACAGGTCCTGGACTGAGCTTGTCCGTGGGCTTCCCGCAGGAGGGGAGGAGGAATGCAGGAGTGTCTTTACTTCCCAGTTCGGGAGGCCACCTGGATGGCTTTGATCCACTCTGTGCGCTCTTTGGGGCTGGCCGCTTGCAAGAAATAGTGCACTTCATCTGCTGTGATGATCTCAAAAAGGTTCTCTTCCTCACTCTTCCTGCCTGGGGAAAGAGAAGGAGAATGGTAGCACACACGGGCATCAGAAAGACCACTTGGTCCACCCTTCTCTGCAAGCCACGAAATCTCTGTTTTCTTCGTGTTCTAAGGAAATTGACTATGTGGCTTTCAAACATACAAACAAGGTATGATTATACAATAATTCATTGCACAGTTATATGTATAGTATTGATACAGTAGATACACAGTATGATTGTGTGTGTATATGTATTTTTAAGAAACAGGTAAAACACTTAAGGAGAAACATTTTCTTTCATAGTTTACAGGCAAACTAAATTTCTCACCTTGGTATAGCAACAGTGTTTAATGAGTAACCTCTAATAGTTCCTAATGGGTACCTTCCCTCTGCTCATAATATAAATCAAGGGTTGCTCCTGATATCTATCTATCTACCTGTCTTTCTGTTAATATAGATTTATATTTATAATATACATTTATATATTTATATTTATAATATGTGTGTGTGTGTATATATATATGTTTACATACATACACAAAGCCAGACCTACCAATAGTACCACAAGTATAACCTGAACTGTTTTGCATCAAGGGCTAAGTCAGAGTTCTGCTGAAGACTAAAAGGCAATAACCTGGTCAATACTGTGACAAGGCTTAAAACATCACAAATCAAATAAAGAACCAGCATGCTCTCTGCCCCAAAACCAAAGTATAATTCTAGGTGGTGGGAGTGGAGGTGGGCAAATTCAGGCACAGTTAAACTCTAGGCATTTGCAATTATGATGTTTTCCTGTCAGCCTTGATCATACTACAAACCAAAATGTCAGGACAAAACCAGGGTATGGGATGTCAAAACCACATCTCCCCAGATATACCATTTGTCCTCAGCACCTGAGAAGTCAAACTACACCCACGTGGTTATTCCATGCACCAAATCATAGCCTTGTGGTCTGGGGTCCTCTAGTACAACCCCTTCATTGCTCTTCTTCTAAGCCATTGTGAAGTGATGGATTTTTCCCAGCATTGCTTATGGACTTGCTTGAGGCATCCACAAAGCCATCCAACTCCCCAAGGCCTGGACAGCCTGGACAGCAGTTTGGAGACAAAAAATAACTCTTGGTTTCTCCAAGGTTTTCAGACAGGAAATTCATTCCTGCTATTTTCTTTTCTTTTCTTTTCTTTTCTTTTTTTTTTTTTTTTTTTTTTTTTTTTTTGGCAGTGGGGGAGGGAGACAGAGTACTGCTCTGTCTCCCAGGCTGGATTGCAGTAGCACAATCTCAGCTCACTGCAACCTGCCAAGTTCAAACGATTCACAGGCATGTGCCACGACACCCAGCTAATTTTTGTATTTTTAGTAGAGACAGGGTTTCACCAGGTTAGCCAGGCTGGTCTCGAACTCCTGACTACAAGTGATCTGCCCTCCTCAGCCTCCCAAAGTGCTAGGATTAAAGGTGTGAGCCACCATGCCTGGCCCATTCCTGCTTATCCTGATTAATTAATTGATTGATTAATGTTGGCCTAGGATGTCCAGGTGTGGGAGGGGAGTCTGAGCGGACACACCTCTCTCACACAGAAATTCATCTTACCATTCGAGTTGCTCTCCACTGAAGTCACCACACAGCCTCTCAAGTGAATTGCTCCCAGGGGATCTTCTGCCTAAAGAAGAAAGGAGTTGTTTGCTATGTTTCCAAAATACAGCATACAGACAGACCTCATCCTCTTGGTGAAAAAGCCAGACTCACTCTGGTATACATCAGGGTCCCCAAAATAAGTAAGAGCAGAAGGAGATTAAAGAAAACTGCTTCCAAATCTAGGGTCCTCCCAGATCCTCCACACCCTGCTTCAGTGGGCCCAGGAGGCTGGATGAGAAAATGCAAGTCAATCTGGACTTCAATCTAGAGAAAAGTGACAGGAGAGGTGGAGACGCTCAGGTCACTGTATCCCACCAAAAAAGAGCTACATGTTTCCAGAGCTCTTTGGTCCCATGCACCTGATGCAGCAATATAACCATCAAGGGGAAGTCAAATAGCCCAGTGCTACAAGCAGAGGCTGAACACCCTACCCAGAGTTGTCTTCATGCTTTCAAAGTGGTTCATTTTACGGTGGAAAAAGCCCTCTTCAACAATCAACAGCCCAAATTGCTGGATTTCATACCCTCTTCCAAGTTGATCTGGATGAGGAATTATCACCTTTATGCATATTAAACCATGACTGATTTAATTCCCCTGAAAATATCAGACTGGGGAAACAATATGTTGAGTTGACCAAATAAATTACAATATAGTGATATTTTGTTCCATCCCTAAGCTTATACTGACCTCAGAGGCCCAAGATCTCAGATCTTTGCATTGAAAGTAGATAGAAAAAGGTAGAGGAGAATGGGAGAAAAAAAAAGTGGGCCAGTAAAGAGAAAAAGGGGATATCAACAGAGTAGAGGGGGAATAGGAAGCCCCGATTATAAATGAAGTGGATTTATTTACTTGAATGGATGTAGGAACCACAGGATCTTACCCCAGCAGGGTCGTAGTAGTGCAGGTAGGCAGGGTCTTCTCTCAGGATGAACTTCCTCACTTTCCAGTTTTTCCTCCTATGCCCCTGTATCCAGGATCAACATCAAAAGAAAGGATGGTGAATTCCCAGCATCACTCTGCACATACAATACCTACAGGATAATTATTTGCTGAATTGAGAAAAGAAAGAGAAAATGAAATACTAACTCCAGGATAACAATACCCCAGCCTAGGTCTTTGTCAGGGAGATAGTGCTACAGCCAATTAATAATTTTGGATGTTATTAGATCAAAGAGGTGGATTGAATTATTTCTAATTATTGTCTTCCAGCTTTAGTATGATATAAGGCAGTATTGAGTACAATGTACTATGTTAGGTAATGTAGGGGGAATAAAGAGGCTTAAGATGAGTTTATGATTTTTTAAGATTTAAAAAAGTTTTAAGATTTAAAAAATCTTTAAAGAGTTTATGACTTATGTTGAAATATAAAGTAGCAAATGCCCAAATCAAATAATTGGTATAGATAATGGATCCCAAAGGCATTAAGTAAGAAATGTGTGATTGTGGGTTTTGGATATCAAAGAAAGCCTCATAAAGATCTGCACTTATCCATGTGGGATGCAGGATTTAGGTGGGCAAGAAAAGGTGGGTAGGAGGACAATTGACAACACAAGAGCAGAGGTGGGAATGCAAAAGACATACTCAGGTATTGCTGAATAAGACCAGTCTGGCTAGAATGTAGGGTTTGTGAAGAGCAACAGAGGCAAGGTGGGAAAAGTGGACAGGGATTCAGTGGAAATAAAATGCAGGGTTTGTTGTTGATGGCTTTTGAGTAGGAAGTGAAAGAATGACAATTATATTTAAGAAGATTAATATGGTGACAAAGCACAGGATGGACCAGCTGGCTAGATTAAAGGAAAGCCAGGAAAAAGATAATAAGTAAGAAAGAATTCATTAGGGAAGGATCACAACGATCCAGCCGTAAAATTATTAGGAACTAAATCTTAGGTAGTTGCAGTAGGAGTGGAAATGCATGTTCCTATAACAGACATGACAAAGAAGGAAGAAGAAGAGGAGGAAGAGGAGAAGGAGGAGAAAGAAGAAGGAGGAGGAGGAGGAGAAAAGGGGGAGGAAGATAGGAGGAAGGAAAGAGGAAGGAAGAAAGAAGAAAGAAGGTGACGACTTGTCCTTTCCCAATAGAATTAAACACTGACATTGTCTAGACTGAGTTTTAAGGGCGGAATTTGTGTCTTGCTTATCTTTGCTCCCCAGGGCCACAGTGCCTGGCATACAGCAGCTGCTTCATATCTGTTTGTACTTGCCATGAGTTACCAAGTTATTTCCATTAGTGTATAGCAGATTTTAAACTGTCACGGTAAACCTGACTCTATGATTTCCCACAGAAAATTCAAATAACTTAACTCCAGAAGCCAAAAATAATATTATATTAAAAGATACATGGTTTCTATCTTGCCAATACAAGGAATATTATTTGTAATTTTTTTTTTTTTTTTTTTTTTTTGAGATGGAGTCTTGCTCATCGCCCAGGCTGGAGTGCAGTGGTGTGATCTCGGCTCACTGCAAGCTCCGCCTCCCAGGTTCACGCCATTCTCCTGTCTCAGCCTCCTGAGTAGCTGGGACTACAGGCGCCCGCCACCATGCCCGGCTAATTTTTTGTATTTTTAGCAGAGACGGGGTTTCACTGTGTTAGCCAGGATGATCTCGATCTCCTGACCTCATGATCCACCTGCCTACGGCCTCCCAAAGTGCTGGGATTACAGGCGTGAGCCACCGCACCCGGCCTTGTTTGTAATTTTTAAACCACCACATATTGGCAAGCATGTATACAAATTTTCCAACATTTTTCATTGTACTTGTGCTGAAAGCAGTAAAACGTGTGTGGTTTTAGCAAACAGTGCCTCCTTTATAAATCCAGAGGAACTTCAAGGAAGCTTTCAGAAATGGGCCTAAGTTTTTTAGCGAAACATTTGGTAAAGGAACTCATTTCCAAAGAACTTTCTGCTTCCTGAAGGATGGAGCTGGAACCCCTGCAGAGTCATATGCAAGGACAGAAAATATTCCTACCTGCTATATCATGTCCAAAATGGCTTTTGCAAAGCATCGACTTCCAAAAGTATACATTGCTGCTCTTTGCCTTAAGTAATGTTGCCCTTCAGAATAACGACACAAAAGTTGCCACCCCATACCGTTTCCTCTTCACTGACAGACACACATATCATGCTGTATTGCGCAATTGCTGGACAATCACCAACTTATTTTTTTTTTTTTTTTTTTTGAGACGGAGTCTCGCTCTGTCGCCCAGCCCAGGCTGGAGTGCAGTGGCGCGATCTCGGCTCACTGCAAGCTCCGCCTCCCAGGTTCACGCCATTCTCCTGCCTCAGCCTCCCGAGTAGCTGGGACTACAGGCGCCCACAACCGCGCCCGGCTAATTTTTTGTATTTTTAGTAGAGACGGGGTTTCACCGTGGTCTCGATCTCCTGACCTTGTGATCCGCCCGCCTGGGCCTCCCAAAGTGCTGGGATTACAGGCGTGAGCCACCACGCCCGGCAATCACCAACTTATTATGAGTCAATGGAAGAGGAAGGCAACAAGAAGATGTGAAATCAGCCAATGTTGCCCAACCACCATATTCCCTTTAAGCCCTCACTGACATCACAATGTGACACACTGAAGAGTTGGATGTTAGTGGTACATTTCTGGTCATCTTTCACTTAATGAGTATTTTCTAAGGAATATTAAGAAATGCTTGTATGCCTCGGGTTTCCAAGAGTTGCCACTGAACTGTCAAAGTCATCTACTTATATTTGACTTAACTAGCTCCCCACGTGTTCATTGCCTATGATAAATCAAGAAGGATGCTGAACTCTGCAGCAGATACAAGAGAAGCATATATAACACATTGTTCCTCTCCCTCAAGGAATCTAAATGTGGTTGAGAATTAAACAAGCAGATACTTTATTCATTGTTATAGCAGAAGCAATTACATAAAAAGGGATTATATTGAATGTAATCTAAGATCATTCGTCCTCAAACTTGTTGCCAAGTAAGATTATTTATCCTGGGATGAGAAAAGTGGAAATAATGGGGCAGGGGTGATGGCCTCCAGTAGGCCACAGCTACTTCCCATCTGTGAGGTGTGGAGCACAGGTGTCCTTTTTCATTATAACAAGGCTTCTATAAGGTTAATCCTGGCTAACTCCCAGCAGCAAACACCAGGGAGGCTTACTTTTGGATTTTAAAACAAAGTTTTAAAATTCTGAGAATTCCCTTGGGTGATTTTGATGTAAACCATGGTTACTAACCACTGAGCTAAGAGATTAGAAACATCAAGGGGAAGTGTCAATTCAAATTGAAAAGGTTTTTGCTCCCCATTCCCTGAAAAAAAAAAAAAAAATTCAGAGGAAAGAATATTGGAAAAGAACAAAATTCCTGAATGCACATAGATATCTGTTTTCTTCACATAAAAAGGAAGCTTCTAAGAAAGACTATTTAACTTGTATACTGATAATAGAATAAATTCGCTTTTAAGAAAAAGGCTGGCTCAGTGGTTCTCAGCCTTGGCTGCACATCAGAATCAACTGGGAGCTGTAAAAATCCAGAGGCTCTGATTTAATTGGCCTGGCATGCAGTTTTAACAGTTCCCTGGGATATTCAAATGTGCACCAACTAAGCTAGCTAAGGCAAAATTGTACCTATCAAAGGCCAGGCAAAGGAAGGCAAAGGAAAACACGTAAGTTCAATCCTTGTCCCTATTGTCTTCAAAATACCTCGAGCCACCATTACCTACACACAAGTTTTGACCATCCCAGGTCTCCTACTGGGCTGCTTCACTGAGACATGGCTCCAGTCCAACTTTATCTACCCTTCATTAACCTTCTTCCTTGGCTTTCCAAGAGCCCCATTCTAGATTAGGGCTTGTCCAATCAACTAATTCAAGAAATAGCTGATAACAATATAGAATGATGGAAGAAATCAACAAAATAAGGAAATTCCCTCCCAAGTTACTGTTCTTGCTTAATAGCCACATTCCAGCACCTGCAATCAAAGAACCAGGAACATAGGAATGTTTGTCAGAACCAACGAGAAAGCAACAGCAGGCAAACTGTCCATGGGCAACTGCCCGAGCCTTCCCAGTGTAAGGCTGGCCCTGCCCCATGCCTTTCCTTTAATCTAGCCCGCTGGTCACCCTGTCATCAAAAATATTACAATAGTCCATGAATTCTTTATAAATCCTTGCCATATATTTCTTAGGATACTGTTCTCTTAAAACCTGATGTGAAGGTAATTTTTCCATTCGAATGTCCCACTTCCCCCAGTGAAACTCAAAATCCATACCTACACCTCCTTTCAGCTAGCCCAGCCCAGAGTCCCTCTTTATAAATGTAAATATGGGCTCTTCTCTGGTTCTTCCCTCCTTGCCCATTCCATTAATCACTAAGATGGACATTCAGGGTCCTAACATGAAGTAAATCAAATCCCCGAGTCCCATGGAGCCTATAGACAGTACGTGGAAATCTCCTGATGGTAACCGATTCTCTCCATTATATACTGAGCAGCGCTTTTAAGGCAGCTCACAGTGCAGCCAGGAAGGCAAGACCTTGGTCCTGCAAAGCAGCCTTGGCCTCTAAGATGCCTTGTACTAGTATCAACTAGCTTCCCCCTGAATATTCTCATGTCTTCCTGCGACTTCCTCCACCAGGTGCTGGCCCTGGCTTCCTCAGTCATCTCGGCCCCTGTCTATCTCTTACCTCTTGGCATCATAGGCTCTGGCACCTGGTAACCGACTGGGGCTCCTCAGCACTCCCCAGCCCTTGCCTCCAAGACTGATGGTGGCCTGTACCTTTGGACACCTGGACATCCCCCCAGGACTCTGTCCATTCCCTCAATCTGCATTTGACTTTTGCCTGCTGTTCCTGTGAACTGGCCTCTGCACGCCCAGGTTTCGGTCTTGCCGTGCCCTACCCACAGACTGGAATGACTCTTCTCTGCTCTCAGTGGTGTACTCTGTTCCTCTTCTGGGCGTGGCCTGTTCCTGTTTTCCTGGTTGTTTTGAAGGGAGGAGGGACAGGTAAAATGGAAGTACTTTTACCATGGGACAGCTTTGTCTTTTGGATGCCATCTCTTAGACAATTTGTCTCCTCCGGCCATATTTTTCTTGAAACATCTTTTTTTCACTATGATATGGATAAAAGAGGCATTTTCCTACTTGCAGGGACATCTTCTGCCCTGTCAAACTCAATCTTCCTGACCTAAAGCCACTTTCATATCTACAGAGCTACTCATCCGTCTTTCACTCCATGAGTTTCATTTTCTGCTTGACTATTAACCAAACAAACCAAAAGTCACTGGGTAACTTAGAAACAAAAAGGACCTTGTAAAGGGAGAAGGCTAGACGGGAGCAGTGGTAGCCACTCACCTGCTTCAGTAAACATCCCTGCTTGATAATGACCCCTCTGAATTCTTCTTTCAGAATCACGTCATCATCACTGGAATTCTCTTCACAGAAGAACCCACTGTCTGGCTGTTGGGAAATCAAACAGCAAGCTGACGTCGCCAGTCTTTGGCACATTGCGACTTGTGCCATCTCCATTTCCCCCCTCCCCTCCAGCCATAAGGGCAGCCTCCTCATTTTCCTCCATTCCTGTGTACATCCCAATCTGAACTTCAAAGGTCCTTGATAAGCGAGTTTCTCCTCCTCCTTTTACTTGTTTCAGGGGTTGTTCCTTTCTTGCCTCCACTCAGGTGTGATTTTGTCAATATCCTTTTATTCTGGAGGGTTTCCCAAGCTGTATACTAACTTTAGCTCCATCTTCCTAACCAGGCACATGTCTGCCTTCAAAGCCTTCCTTCTCTTGGGATATCACAGTCACATCCTTGAAAGCAGGACAGGCTAATTTCTCATTCACAATACTATCACCAGCTCAACATTAGCCACTGAGGCCCCTCTTGGAGAAAAGTGAAAGCACGTGTCCAGCCTCTTCCCCTGAGGTTATGAGGGAATTGGGACTTGCTCAGCAAAAGTGGATGATGAATCAGACCGAGGAAGAGGAGCCACTGTGATGGGTATTTTTAGAATCCTGCATTGAAATGGCTGTAAATGGCCAGATCAAAGGACCGAAGAAAAAAAAACAGAAACAGACTGTGGAACTTCCCCTAAAGTGAAATGAAACTCTCTAGGGTGTTCACTTCATGTTTATAAGAAGGATGGTTCTCTTAGGCAACTTCCTAACTTCTGTGCTCTGATCCAAAATAGAAACAAAACTGCCAAAATCCCCCAAGAAATCCACCATTGCTGAATTTCTCAGGTGGCCTAAGAATAGGTTGACATTGTATAATACAGTGTTTCCCAATCCTGGGTAAGCATACTGTGGGAGGTACACAAGATGACTGCAGGAAGTGACATCTATGGACACATTTTGAATTAAGAGTCACATGTTTTAATGTACATTTGGAACAATGCACCTAACACATCAAACCTGTGATTTATAGCTTCCCCTCTGGAAAGGAAGTTGCAGGAGGGTGGGATTTTTGCCTGTCCCCCCAGCACGCTTGTCTATATGGCTGTATCTTCTTGTCTTAGAGAATGCTTGCCATGGACTAGGGTCTAAGACAGTTTTATAAATGAATTACTGCTTAGAATAAGAATAGATAGTTGGGAGGCAGAGGCGGGTGGATCACTTGAGGTCAGGAGTTCGACACCAGCCTGGCCAACATGGTGAAACCCTGTCTTTACTAAAAATAGGAAAATTAGCTGGGTGTGATGGTGCATGCCTGTAATCCTAGCTACTCCGGAAGCTGAGACAGGAGAATCGCTGGAACCCGGGAGGCGGAGGTTGCAGTGAGCCGAGATGACACCACTGCACTCCAGCCTGGGTGACAGAGTAAGACTATGTCTAAAATAAATAAATAAATAAATAGATAGGAAATAATAAACTTTAAAATCTCCATCAAAAATTTTTTTTTCAAGTAAACAGTAGTATCCTTTTATAATAACAAATTCACTTGGACAGGGCGAGTGTTGTGGAGAGGGCAGCTGTTGAGTTGGGAAATGCTGGTATAACAGAAGCTCTAAATGGGCCTGGAAACTTCAGGTATTCCCTTGTTCTTCCTGGCTGACGTCCCTACCCGCTGCCTAACAGCGCTCTGTAGACGTCTACGACCTGAAATCAATCTAGAATCTGCTCAGGGCAGCCTCCCTTACAGGAAGAAGAGATGGGGAGCTTTTCTTACAAAGTAGTAGAAGGCATCAGGGTTGTCCAGGAAAGGGTTTTCAGCAGTTCCATCCACTGCACTCTTGGACATGTCTCCAGCAGGCTGCAGATACCCCTCATTGAGCAGTGATGAAGCGATCATGAGGCCTTCCTGGCGATTCCTAACAGACTGGTTGGATACTAGCCAATCAATGACGCAGTTACCTACATGGGACAAGCACAGGGAAGGTTAACTCTTCCTTACGGAAGAACAAGCCCCTGACAATCACCCCTGAACTGACTCCAGTGCACCCACAGGTCTGACTTGACTTGTCTCCCCTGTTATTTCAAGAAAGAGAAAACAAAATCAGTGGGATAGATACCCACTAGAAACAAACAAACAAACAAACAAACAAAACTTTGTAAAGGGTTTTTAAGAACATCTACATGCTGCTTAAGAAGAAACACACGACCAGGTATGGTGGCACACCTGTTGTCCCAGCTACTCTGGAAGTTGAGGCAGGAGGATCACTTGAGCCCAGGAGTTCAAGACCAGCCCAGGCAACATAACAAGACTCCATCTCAAAATATAATAAATTTAAAAATAAAAAAATAAAAAAGTCTTTGTCAAAAAAAAAAAGCAACACATGCATCAAGGAAATGGGTTTTACTAACCCACTCACTTATCCCATTAATGGACAAACATTTACTGAGTACCTACTAGATGCTAGGTACTCTACTGGATGTTGGAGAAATTCCCTCAAGGACTGTAAAAGGGCATGATGGGTGTAATAAATAAGTCTTGTAACAAGTACTCTGCTATAAGTCAGTTGCGAGACTACTGGGTCTAATTTGAAGGTGTGAAAGAGGTGGAGGAGGTGAGAGAAGAGGGTTGTGCATGCACCATCAGGAAAAGATTCATACAGGAAGTGACACTGGGCAGAGGCTTAAAACATGAGTAGGCGTTTGCCAAGCATGTGAGGCAAGATGCAGAGGGACCAACACAGGCTGAGGGGGCAGCAGTGTGAACAGATGCACTCAGGCACAAAGCAGCCCCACGGGGCAGGGGAGGAGTTGGTGGAAAGAAGGCAAAAGGAAACAAGAGGAGGAGGGAGGTGAAGGGTGGGTGGGGAGAGCTTTGATGGCACAGTAAGAAATTTGACTAATGGGAAATCATTGCAAGTTTTTAAATAGGAAATAATGTGATGGCTATATGTCCTAAATTAAAATTTGATGACATCACCTGCACTGATTGTCATGCCTTTGCAGAGTCTAGCAGGGACCTTGAGAAATCATTTAAGCAACCTTCTGCCTCAAGAGATGATTGCAAAGAGAAGAAAATGAAATTGACCCATACTTTGGATTATTAGCAGGTTACAATGAAGCTTTCTATTAAAAACAGCATGTTTGTTCTTACAACAAAAAAACGATAAATATTTGAGGTGATGGATACACTAATTACCATGATTTGATCATTGCACAATGTATATGTGTATCAGAACATAATTGTGCCCCATAAACATGTACCATTATGTGTCAATTTAAAAACTAAAAAATAAAAAGCAGTGTGTTCCTTACAAATGTAGCCAACAAGGGAGTCAGCATGACAGCCTGCCTGTCCTGTCATCCAGGCAAAAGCAGTAGGGATGCCGCCCTCAGAACAGGAGTGACAGCAGTTGGATAGCGAGCCTTCCGTGAATTTCATATATGAAAGGCTTTTGCTCACTTTTCTTTCTGTACAAGGAAAAACTAAGTGACACTGCATTTCTTCTTTCTATCTTCATAGCAGCCTGTAAAGAGGCAGGGCAGTAAGTGCAGTCCTCATTTTAAGGATGAGAAAACTAAGGCTCAGGGAATTTGAGTGATCTTAGACCAAAGTCACAACTACCCTGGGCTGTCACTTTTAAGTGTTCCAACCCTTGCATCCATGCCCACTCGGTGAGGCATGCTGAAGCCTGAAAGATAAGTTTGGTCTAGTCTCCCAGTCGTCGGACATTTAAGGTCTCCCATCACGTGTCAGCACTGCTGGGTCCCAGGCTCTGCTGCAGCCTTCATCTCCCAGCCGAGGCCACCTGACTCCCCCATGAAGGCTCCACCCATAGAAATGTCCAGAATCCACCCTGATCTTCAACAAGAGGGATTTAAGAGGTACTAGCCCACCTGGAATCTTAGGGATTACAGGCCACTTTCAGAGGCCAAGGAGGGCAGATCACCTGAGGTTGCGAGTTTGAGACCAGTCTGGCCAACATGGTGAAACCCCATCTCTACTAAAAATACAAAAATTAGCCACAAAAATTACAGATGTGGTGCACATCTGTAATCCCGCTATTCAGGAGGCTGAGGCACGAGAATCACGCTTGAACTTGGGCAGCAGAGGTTGCAGTGAGCCAAGATTGCGCCACTGCACACCAGCCTGAACAACAAAAGTGAAACTCCGCCTCAAAAAAAAAAGAAGAAGAAGAGGAAGAGGAAGAAGAAGAAGAAAGAAAAAGAAGAGGAAGAGGAAGGAAGAAGAAGAAGAAGAAGAAGAAGAAGAAGAAGAAGAAGAAGAAGAAGAAGAAGAAGAAGAAGAAGAAGAAGAAGAAGCAGCAGCAGCAGCAGAAGCAGCAGAAGAAGAAGAAGCAGCAGCAGCAGAAACCACCCAATACTCTGGGACTCAGTAACACATTACACAGGAAATCAATCTGACCTGGATTGTATGCCCGAGGTGACACTGAGATCCCCTCCTGTTCCCTTTGCCCAAGGTGGTTGCAGTGACCTCGGTCCTGCTAGAGTTAGGACCTTGCCTTGCTCTTGTCACTTTCTCATACCACCACCCACAGCTTGGTGTCTTGATCCCAAATCTCAGCCCTGCCTTGTCTGATGCTCGTGGGCTGCTGCCTTAACTCTGAGGCTCATTCCCCCGGAGGACTGATCATAGCCTTTTCTCCTTAGCCTTGCCAATCCTGACCTGGACCAATTTCATGGATTATCTGTTGACGGCACATCCTCTTAGATTCCACATTTGCTGTATCAGCTCGGAGTTTTCTTCCTTTGATCTCTCTTGTCACCATAAGAAAGCCAGGCCTGGTATCTGACAAACTCAGTACCAAATTATACATCCCATTTTGCTCCCCCTGATGAACCATCAGCCCTACTAGGCTGGTCAGTTTCTTTTTCTAGATGCATATTCCGCACATGTCTGTCTCATAACTTTGTCCTCACCATCCTCTGCCCATCCTCTGCCCTGCCACCTCATCAAAAATCCTTTCAAAAGTATTTAATGAAATTCTACCCATTTTTCAGGGTCAAATTTGGGTGCCACATTCTATTCATCCCATCAACCCCTGAGTTCTTTCTCTTTTTCTGAACCCCTGGAATTGGTTGTACAGACATGTGACCCCTTAAAACACAATAACCACTTGAGCTTGCACCATATAGCACTGAGTGTGTGCCAGGAACTGCTCTACACACATAATGGCAAGCCTGTGAGGTAGGTGCACTGTGATTATCCCCACTAAATAGACAGAGAAAGTGAAGCACAGAGAGGCTAAGTCATTGAGCCAAGGTTTTGTAACTAGTAAGTTGCAGAGCCAGGATTTGAACCCAGGTAGTCTGGCTCTAAAGGACATGTTTTTAACCACTACACCATACTACCTAAACTCATAGCACCTAATACCTGACCCTGTGCAGCCTCTGATAGCCCTAATATTGTCATTTACAACTTACATTGTATGCTTTAATCCCTGTTTATCGTAGTAAGGGTTGCATCTTATCCAATTCTGTGTCTATTTTTAGTAAGCCTCAACATAATGCCATTTATTGAGGAAAAGAATCCTTTGATTGGAACGTTAGCTTGAACAAATGTTAACTTGAACAAATAAAGCTTGAACAAAATCGTTAGCTTGAACAACAACTTTCTATTTCACTCTGCAGGAGCTTCATTCTCAGGCTCACCAGGCTGCATTCTGGGACCCCTTCCAACCCCCATATCTCATACCCCCACCTCACAGACGAGGCCAAAGGAGGACTCCATATCGCCTTCCCAGTTGCCCTATTTCAGGCCCGCAAGTGCTTTTACCTGTGAAGCAGTGATTAAAAATCTTCTTGTCCTTCTCTAGATTCAGTTCTTTTATTCCTTTTTCAGTGTCTTTCATGGACAAATATAAGGCACTGCACAGAGATTAAAAAAAAAAAAGAAAGAAAAGAAAACCCAGTTGGATGAGTGGGGAACATTTCAGAATGGTAAGTTCTGTCTGGGAGGTGAACACAAGCTCCCCATCCCCAGGTATCCCCTGAGCTTAGTCTCCCTCCATCAGATCATAAATAGTGGAGGGGCAGCATTCATATCTGCATGACTCTGTAGCCTGCACGGCGTTTAGCAATGCTGGGAGGTACTTAACGACTCCTAAATTCTCTTAAATTCATTCAGCTCTTTGTTGATTTAATTATTGGCGCCTGGGATGGAAAGTTGCCCCAATTTAGAGGTCAAAGATGAAAGGTTCTCAGGGTCCATTTTCTATACATTCTAGATCTTTAATGTCCCACAATCCTCATGTGGGGAAAAGAAAGAGAGATCAGACTGTTACTGTGTCTATAGAGAAAGAAGTAGACATAAGAGACTCCATTTTGTTCTGTATTTGAGATGCTGTTAATCTGTGACCCTACCCTCAACCTTGTCCTTGAAAGAGACATGTGCTGTGGTGACTCAAGGTTTAATGGATTTTGGACTATGCAGGGTGTGCTTTGTTAAACAAGTGCCTGAAGGCAGTATGCTTGTGAAAAGTCATCACCATTCTCTTAATCTCAAGTACCCAGGGACACGTACACTGCCAAAGGTCACAGGGACCTCTGCCTAGGAAAGCTCGATATCGTCCAAGGTTTCTCCCCATGTGATAGTCTGAAATATGGCCTTGTGGGAAGGGAAAGACCTGATCGTCCCCCAGCCTGACACCCGTGAAGGGTTTGTGCTGAGGAGGACTAGTATAAGAGGAAAGAAGGCCTCTTGGCAATTGAGATAGAGAAAAGCATCTGTCTCCTGCCCGTCCCTGGGCAATGGAACATCTCGGTGTAAAACCCAATTGTATGTTCTGTTTACTGAGAAAGGAGAAAACCGCCTTAGGGCTGAAGGTGGGATGTGCTAGCCGCAATGCTGCTCTTTATGCACTAAAAAGGTTTGTGGAGATGTTTGCATATGCATACCAAGGCACAGCACTTTTCCTTAAACTTATTCATGTCCAGAGATCTTTATTCATATGTCTTACTGCTGACCTTCTCCCTACGATGATCCTATTATCCTGCCACTTCCCTTTTTCTAAGATGGGAAAGATAATGATCAATAAATACTGAGGGAACTCAGAGACCGGTGCCAGCGTGGGTCCTCTGTATGCTGAGCACTGGTCCCCTGGGCCCACTTTTTCTTTCTCTATACTTTGTCTCCGTGTCTCATTTCTTTTCTCAAGTCTCTCGTTCCACCTAACAAGAAACGCCCACAGGTGTGGAGGGGCAGGCCACCCCTTCACCTCATATCCCAATTCTTTAATGCTCTTCAAGGGACCATCTGTGGTAGACATTTGCCTTTAAGAAAGCGAATGCTTCCACTAAGCATATGTCTTATCTTTAAAATGATGAGATATAAGGCAAAACGGTGAGAAGTTCTCGTTTTTGTCCTTGAAGTAATACATCAAAGATAGCCTAACGAGAGAAGTTCTAAGCAACAAAACAGAAGGCCCCTTCCGTGTAGCCTGTGGCTCCCTGTAGTCCCAGCATTTTTCCCACTTAGTTCTGACAGCCCTGGCCAGGACTGTGGTCACTCGATGGCCCCCGTCAGCAGCTGCAGCTATACTGGGTGCCTCCTTGGAGCTCTTTGCCAAAAAGCTTTTGTGAGGAGGGGGGCTGCTGAGTCTTATTCAGCTCAGTTGACAAACTCTGTCAGACTCCCGTGCCATGCCGAGTCTTGTGTTGGTCATGCAGAAGTGCAGAAGGGGTGTCTTTAGGCTCCTCTCAGAGCCTCTCCCCACCCCGCCCTCCATAGAAACAAAATTCTTGTTGGACATTTTAAGCAGCCAGCATGGGATTCTTCCCGACAGGTCTCCTGTTTCAGGGAATGCTCAACAAAAAAGCAAAACCACCTAGAAGAAAAGGATTCCTAAAGAAAGGGGCTCATGTGACAAAGATGTGAGATATCCAGGAAGGAAGAAATCCCATTCCCAACCTCTGTCAGGGGCTAGATCTTCCTGTTGGCCTCTGACCACCTTTAGGCTACAACTATCACCTGCAATTCCAAGTCAGCCAACATCAGAGGCCATTAAACCAGGTCAGGACATAAATGGCTTCCACCAGGATGGCTGTTTACCCTGGTTGGCCTTTCCTGAGTGTGTAAATGCGTGAAATTGAACTTGAACTTGAAACCTTGCTTGCTTGGATGCATGGCCCCTGCCTTTTCCTTTCTACCTGAAGATCCTAAAGCTTTATTTCAAGACTAACTTATTATGGCTACTTTATAAATGCAATGATTATGTTTCTCTCTCTCTCTCTCTCTCTCTCTCTCTCTCTCATACCCAGTGTGAGGGAATTTGTACTCCATTAGCTTCCTCTCCTCAGCTGGTAGGCCTTGGATCACTCCTTCAGACCCAGGTAAACATTTTAGTACACCAAGTGCCAGTATTGACCTGGCAGAGTGGATACAACATCAGAGGCAGCCAGAGCAAGCCTTGGAGCGGGATCTGCTATGTTTGTGTCTATCAGAAGGAACGGGTAAAGAGAAGTAAACACAGAAAATCACCCTAAGTCAATGGTTTCTGGCAGTCGAATGGACCTCCTGGTAGATTTCCTGGCAAACTTCTGGCCTCCTTCAATGCATTTAATGGCCTTCTTGATATCCCGAACCCAGGCGTCTCTCTCCTCCAGGAAGGCTGCCTGGAAGAAGTGGTCCTGCTGTTTGGTCGTAGTGATCTTAAACACAAACTGAAAATCAAAACATGTCCCATTAGGAATGACTTATTTCAAGGGCTTGGGGCCCCTCATGAAGCAGAGGCCATTGGCCTAAAACTGTTCTGGTCAAGAGAAACCCAAATGCCAGGGTGGGGTGTGGTGGTGGTGAGAGGGACCAGCCCAAGGAGCACCACCCACATTGTAGGCGATGCTTGCACCAAAAGGTGAGTGCCTGACCAGGGGTTCAGGCAGCTCTTGATGTCAACTCACCATCCTTTTGCCAAAGTCCTGACAAGGGCTAGTCAGAGTGCTCCCTTTCAGTGGGATCATTCCTTTGGGGCTGTTGTCACTTTTCTTCTTATAGAATTCAATTCCATCTTCTAACAGTACAACCCACATGGGTTTCCACGTATTGAACACGCTCCCCTGTAATGACAACCAAAATAGCTGAGATGGGCAGGGCTCTTTGCAAACTGTATTTTCTTCCTAACAGGAAAGATTCTATATTTACTTACAGTTGGTTTTTAAAATGTTTTGTGACGTCATCTCTGTTCCTTCAACACAAATCCTCTGAAATCAGTGGCTTCTTGGGGAGCCATTCTCATTTCTACTCCCAGTTCTTTGCCCAAGCTGACCCCACTCTCTGGAATACTCCTTCCCAACTCTGCCATCTCCTCTTTCTCCCCTTGCCTAACCTCTCCCCATCCTTCAGGGCTCAGCTTAGCCACCTCATGGATGAGGCTTCTCAAACTGCACAGACCGACCCTGATCTCAGGGGCGCCTCCCGCTTTTCTCACTGAATGTGCCACACGTCCTGGAACTTGGTTATATACTTCCTCATATAGTTCTTCAATTGTCTTCAGTATGGTGATCTTTCCTTCTCCGTGGCAATTGCACTATCAGGTACTTTCCTTGGCTCATGATACTGATCACACAGGGGATGTTCATTAAAATAATACAAAAGAAGATCATTTCCGAAACTGCCAAATGCTAGCAGCTATCACATTTCATTGAAAAGAGCAACCAGTCCTTCTTATTGTCTACTTCATCCCCAACCAAACCCTTTCCTGCTATGATTTCCCCTGCACCTTCCTTTTCATGCCTGGTTCACACCATTAAGAACCACAAAAGAGCCACCTCATAGTAACATTCTCACCCCCACTATGTGTAAGAACTGCCGGCAGATCTTGCTTCTGAAACTACATCTTACACATGATCTTAGAGTATAGTTCTTTTTTCGAACTATATCATGTATTTTTACATGTTTAACTGCCTATTTTGAGGAGAAAAAACACAAAAATGATAATTATTGGTGTTCGGTTGGAAGGGTTTTATTTTTAAGGGTTTTAGAACATTTCAATTCTTGGGAGGGTTAGTCAGAATTGGAGAAAGAATTAAATATCCTAAAGCCTAGTGGTTTTCAAAATATGGCCTGCAAACCAACTAATCTGACTCACTGAAGACAGGTATAAATAAAAGTTGGTTTTACCCCAAATCTGCCTTCACTTATAAGCTCTGGCAATGCTGCTGAGATGGCTGGTTGAATCTTAGATGATCTAGCTCAAGCACTATCTCTCTCTCTGTCTCTCTGTTATTTTATTTTATTTTATTTTATTTTATTTTATTGAGACATGTCCTCTCTGTGTCACCCAGGCTGGAGTGCAATTGCACAATCTCAGCTCACTGCAACCTCTGCCTCTCAGGTTCAAGCGATTCTCCCACCTCGGCCTCCCAGGTAGCTGGGATTACAGGTATGCATGACCACACCCAGCTAATATTTGTGTTATTTTTTTTAGTAGAGACAAGGTTTCACCATCTTGGCCAGGCTGGTCTTGAACTCCTGATCTCAAGTGATGCTTCTGCCTCGGCCTCCCAGAGTGCTGGGATTACAAGTGTGAGCCACCGCGCCCAGCTGGCTCTATTGCTTTCTTACTGCCCACACTTGTGTAAGCCACTTGCCCTCTCTAAGGCTCAGTTCCCAGCACTAAAATGATAAGAATGACTACCTCCGAGATTTCTAGCACATATGAAATGAAATAATTTGGATAAGACTTTATAAGTTCAAATGTGCTCTACAAATGAGAGGTTGTATTATTAAATATCTTCACAGATGGCCATGTATGAATGTCTTCCATGCTTTGAGTTTCCAACACAATGAACAGCTGCTCCTTCATCCTCCCTATTCTCAGAAAAATGATAATGAACTGGTATCACTATCATCCCAATGAGGAAGAGTCAAAAATATTTAGCCAGTTGCCATGTGGAGTAATGAATGGGAAAGCTGAAGGCTCTGAGGATCTGCATGAATGTATTTGTGAGGAAACACCTCCCTTTGGTTTCTCTTCTGGTGGAATAAGGTTTGGGGTTGTGAATAATCCAGCCTGCCTCAGACTTGCAGGCCTCCTCCGTTATTGTATGACAAGTCATACAATGATGCTTGAAGTATTTAGGATGCTTCAATGTATGCTATGATTTGGGGTCAAACCTTGAACCACATTTGAGCCTCATGTCAATCACTTATTAGTTATACATGTCTTTGGGTAAAATGTTTAGTATTTCTGAGCCATAGTTTTTTTATTTTCTAAGAAGGAGACAATAATTCCATCTTAAAGCAAAATAAGTATTAGATTTAGATCATGTATAAAATATATATATAAGTATATAATGCATGTGATATGCTTATATGTGAACAATGTACATATGCATTATACTATATATATTTTTAAATACATATGTATACATATGTTTTATATATAAAGTGTGTAAAATCACTCTGTCAACTATTGCCACCCAACTATATGTTCCAGGAGGGCAAGAACTTACTTCACCATGATATTGCCAGGTGTTCAATCAATAATTAAATGGTTGTAATTAAAATCACATTATGACCATAAGAAAATATTGGGGAAAA
Organism: Macaca thibetana thibetana; assembly: GCF_024542745.1. Lineage (NCBI taxonomy): Eukaryota > Metazoa > Chordata > Mammalia > Primates > Cercopithecidae > Macaca > Macaca thibetana. Next base: position 38,627,480 of record NC_065590.1, read on the forward strand.
TCTACAAGACATTGGTCTGGCCAAAAATTTCTTGAGCAATACCCTACAAGCACAGACAACCAAAGCAAAAATAAGCAAATAGGATCACATCAAGGTAAAAAGTTTTTGCACAGCAAAGGAAACAGTCAAGAAAGTGAAGAGACAACTCACAGAATGACAGAAAATATTTGCAAACTACCCATCTGACAAAGGATTGATAGCCAGAATATATCAGGGGCTCAAACAACTCTAGAGGAAAAAACTCTAATAATCCATTCAAAACATGGGCAAAAGCAGACATACAAATGGCAAATGGGCATATGAAAAAGTGTTCATCATCACTGATCATCAGAGAAATGCAAATCAAAACTACAATGAGATATTAGCTTATCTCAGTTAAAATGGCTTTTAACCAAAAGACAAGCAATAAGAAATGTTGATGAGGATGTGGAGAAAAGGCAATACTTGTACACTGTCAGTGGGAATGTAAATTAGTAAAACCACTATGAAGAACAGTTTGGAGGTTCCTCAAAAAACTAAAAACAAAACTACTATTTGACCCGGCAATCTTACTGGGGGGTATATCCTGAGAAGAAAGGAAATCAGTATATGGAAGAGATATCTGCACTCCCATGTTGGTTGCAGCACTGTTCACAATAGATAAGATTTGGAAGCAACCTAAGTGTCCCTCAACAGATAAATGGGTAAAGAAAGTGTAGTACATATACACAATGGAGTGCTACTTAGCCATAAAAAAGAATGAGATCCTGTCATTTGCAACAGCATGGATGGACCCAAAGATCATTATGTTGAGTGAAATAAGCCAGGCACAAAAAGACAGACATCACATGTTCTCACTTATCTGTGGGATCTAAAAATCAAAACAACTGAACTCATGGACACAGAGAGCAGAAGCATGGTTACCAGAGGCCAGGAAGGGAAGTAGAGGAGTTGAGGGGAAGTGTGGATGGTTAATGGGTATCAAAAACAAGCCAACAGAAAGAATAAATGAGACCTACGATTTCATAACACAACAGTGTGACTACTGCCAACTTAATTGCACATTTTAAAATAACTAAAAGAGGGTAATTGGATTGTTAGTAATACAAAGGATAAATGCTTAGTGGGGATGGATACTGCATTCTCCATAATGTGATTATGACGCATTGCATGCCAGTATCAAAACATCTCATGTACCGTAAAAATATATATACCTACTATGCACCCAGAAAAATTTACATTTTAAAAATTTAAAAAACTTAAAAATAAAAAATAAGATCATGTTATGTATTAATTAATAGATAGGACTGAATAAAGAAGGCATAATGATATGATTAACATAAGAATAGACACAATAAGTCTGACAATATTTCCTAAAATGATCCTATAGACCTCTGCAGGACAATATGTAGCGCAGCTTTGGCCAGTGTGGAGGCAGGTGGTTCACATTTGCACAACAAGGCTGTGCAGGAAAGATGCCTTCAGGGGAGAGGAGGACTGTCATTCTACCGGAATTTTTTAAAAAATTAAGATAAAATGTATATACATTGACAGTCGACCATAAGCTCCTCATGGATCTCTACTTTCCATCTGGTGCATTTCAGGCTGGCTTTCTGTGGTTTGTTTTCTGCTCCCAAACCTGTCCATTGAGTTCAGTTCAACTCAAGAGTGGCAAGCAGAATCTATCTCAATTGTCAATTCAGACTGAGTAGTAGTGGATGCTTGAGGCTGGACTCAGTGGAAAAGTGTCGTGATCCAACAGCCGTGTCTCCCATGGGCAAAGCAGCCATAAGTGGTGGCATGCACCCTGCAGTTGCTTCCATTTCTTGGGCTAATCAGATTTTATCTGAATATGAATGCCAAAAAGAAACTCAGACAGCAGCCTTGTGGGCAGGCATGCCTTAGTCGTATGAAAATCACTTGCAAAAGGTCTATAATGCCAGAATGAGGATCTCCACATCAATGTAGCCCCTAAGAAAATCCTTAATGAAAATGTTTTCAGTTTGGGTTCATGCCCCTTTAGCAATAAATTGACCATCCTGATTAAAACAGGGAAGTCTCTATTTCTGGTCTATATTTTGGGAGAATTTTGGCAAAGGCCTATTCTTTAACCCATGGTGTCACCCTGTCATGACTACCACAAAATAGAATTATCATCCAGTTCCCAAGAGACCCTACTGCTTATCTCAAAATACAAAGGGCCTCTATATAAAGGTCCAGTTGCCCAAAAGGAAGACTATTTATGCAAAGATAAATACTTGTGGGACTATCACTTTGCTTGTCCAAACATTTCCTTTGCTCTAGTTACTAAAATAATTTTCTAAATTAAAATACCCTATCTCTTTTCTGCCTGGGCAGAATAACTATTCCAGACCAACACTGGATTATTTCCCTTTTAAAAATGAGCAAGATCAGACACTGTGCCAACACATGAAATAATTCCAGTCAAATGTCTTTCTGTTTTGCATCTGAAGGAAACATATCTTAGAATACAAAGAGCTCCTGCAAATCAATAAGAAAAATACAAACAACCCTATTTTTAAGTGGGCAAAAATTATCAAGGAGGCACTTTGGTAAAGAAAACATCCAAAACTTATGAAAAGTTGTTCAACATCATTATTTATCAGGAAAATGCAGATTCAAATCACAATGAGATACCTGTACGCACCTGCTGGAGTACCTAACATTTTAAAAGACAGAGAAGAATAAGACTTGACAAGGAGGTAGAATAACTGGAAGTCCCAAATATAGCTGGCAGGAGTGCAGAATATCACATCCAATTCAGAAAAAATATCTGGTGGTTTTATGCTAAAGCTAAACACATATATGTCCTTTGCACCAGCAATTTCACTCCTGGGCAAAGATCTGAGAGAAATGAATGCATATTGCCACAAAGGTTACATGCAAGAATGTTCATGACACCTTTATTCATCATAGCCAGAAACAAAGACTAACCCAAATGCTCATCAACAGAATGAATAAGTAAACTGTATAATATAATATATGAACCCATTATTAACACAGTAAATGTATACTATGGAAAAAAACTTAGCAATTTTTTAAAAATGAACCGCTAGTACCTGGAATATTATAAATAAATATCATAGATGTTGAGTGAAAAGCAAACAGGCAAAACATGTACTCAGAGTATGAATGCATTCACATGAAGTTCAACAACAGGCATAGCTTATGAGAAAATGTTACAGTAATGGTTACCGAGGATGGGAGTATAGACTAGGAAAGGAACAATGGAACTTTATGGCATATTAGAAATGTCTCCATCTTTATCTGTGTGTTGTTTACATGAGGTATAGGTATGTAAAAAATTATGACACACTTTGTGTACCTTATTGTATGTAAGTTACCCTTCAATTAAAAAACAAAATTGTTAACTCCAGGTCCTGTTAATTAACTCCATGGAGGGGTATACAGTGATTATAGTAACACCACCCTTCAAGTTGCTTCTATAGAAGGAAACTATTCCGCATTAGTTACTTCTCTCACTTAATCACTAGAAAAACAGCATATTCATGCAATGAATTGTCCTTGATTGAATTGTGGATTCTTTTCAAAGTCGCTATGCAGAATATTATTGAGTGATCTGGCATCATTTGAACGTAAAATGTGTATTAGATAATGGCGTTTTATCAGTAATAAATTTCTTAGGTGTCATAATGGCATTGTGATTATACAGGAAAATGTCCTTTTTCTTAGAAGATGTATGTTGAAGCATTTTGGGGTGACGTAGCATAGCATGATGTCTGCAAATTGCTCTCAACTATCTCAACCTAAAATGATACGTGTGTATATTTACATAAAAATATAGAGATAGGGAGAGACAAAGCAAATGCGCCCATCCATTATCAATTGATTAATCTAGGCAAAGGGTATATGAATAATGGTACTAGTTTCCTCAGTTTTCTGTGGGTTTGACTTTTTAAAATAATTTGGGAAAAGTATTAAATGAACGAATAGCATATGACTCTGCTATGTATTAAAATTTAGAATATACTTTTAGGGAAATGGATAGACAAATCTACTTAATAAAATTTTAAAAATACCTGGAAACAAGAAAAGAAAGACATGTTCTCAGAGCTAGAAACGAAAAGTTGCACTAGATGATTGCCAGAATCCCTTTTAAACCTAATATTTAATATTCAACCTCAGGACTCACTGAGATTATTAACTGCCATCATCACTCAGGGCTTTTGACCTTGACATTGGGATGCATCAGCAGCGACAAGCCAGCATTGCATTCCTTCAGTAGACAAAGCTTCCAGAGTCAACTGTCCAAAATGAGTCTGTGCTTTTCTAATCCAAGTGCAGCCTCAGGGGTCTGACTCCGAGGAGGATGTGTTGTTTGGGATTCAGGGTCATTAGGCATAATGAAGAGGCCGATACTTTATGAAACAAGAGAAATCTGACCACTTATAAAGCTTAAACATTCTTCCACGCCTGATAGTGCTGATTTAGGTCAGGATGATGGAGTTTGAGGAAGTTTCTCTCTCCTCTTCACCACTACTGCAGCTACCAGTTTCTCACTCGGGTAACCTGGCAGCACCTCTCCCTGACCATCCCTAAATTTTCCCTTTTCTGGCCCCGACCCACTTGATGCTCACCCAAGGGCAAACCTGGAAGTGTGATTATGGAATGTCCAAATGATAGAGGAATTTAGGATCATCTACCAACCCTGTCACCATATTGATAAAAAAAAAAAGTGGAGGCCCAGTTAAGTGATTGGCCTAGTACATCTGACCAATTAATGTTAAGTGATTGACCTAGTACATCTGACCAGTTAATGTAGAATCCAGGTCTCCTGATTCTCAGTTTTATGCTCTTTCCCTTCCCCTCAGATGTCATTTTCATTTTGGTTCTTGCATAACATTGAGGCATTCTGGAATCTGAATCGATTTCTTTAGACCACTTAGCTAGTTATTTCACTTTAATGGAGATATAGATACAGATATAGATATAGACAGAGATAGAGATATCCATATGCTGTGTGTGTGTGTGTGTGTGTGTGTGTGTGTGTGTGTGTAGCATATGTGTGTTTTCACCCATTATATGCCAAAACTTGTGCATCTCCACAATGGGATGCTGAGTCAGATTTAAAGTTTTCTGGTAAATAGTTGTTCATCATCATGGGACTGGTATAATTTAGCACCTAAGAGTCTGACATTGCATGACACCAAAAGAAGAAATCATAAAGAATGGGAGATTTAACCATATTAAAAATAAACTCGGCTGGGCGCAGTGACTCATGCCTGTAATCCCAGTACTTTAAGAGGCTGAGGTGGGTGGATTACTTGAGGCCAGGAGTTTGAGACCAGCCTGGCCAACATGGTGAAAGCCAGTCTCTACTAAAAATATACAGGAAGTAGCTGGGTGTGGTGGTACACACCTATAGTCCCAGCTACTTGAGAGGCTGAGGCAGGAGAATCACTTGAACCCAGGAGGTGGAGATCGGGGTGAGCCTAGATCACACCACTGCACTCCAGCCTGGGCAATAGAGTGATACTTCGTCTCAAGAAAAAAAAAAAAAAAATGAACTTCTCTGTATTTAAAAAACTGCAACTACTGAAAAGGAAATGAAAATGCATAGATATTTGTATCATCATATGATTAAAAATTAATATCCTTAATTTTTTAAACTCTTTAGAACCAGTAAGAAATATAAAAGCACTTCCAATTTTTAAAATGGGCAAATAATATAAATAAGGCATTCTCAAACGAACAAATACCTGGGTCCAGTAAAATATAATTGATTGCTTCAACAGCAATCAAAGAAATGCAAATTGAAATTAAATAAGATACAGTCTTTAATAATATTTTTTAAAGACTTATAAGGTGTGGGAAATGAGCATGTGGGAAAAAAAGGAGCTCTATGAGTCAGTAGTTTGATGTGGGCTGTCAAAAAAAAATCTAAACTCATTGTGGTTGTATAAATAGAAGTGTAAGATCGAAAGCAAGGAAAATGATAATTCTGTCTTTAAACAAAGCATAGCCTGCACGTGACCATGGGGTCTGGAGCTGGATGGCTCAGGCTCAAATCCCAACTCTGCCACTTTCTAGTAATGCGGCCCTTGAGCAAGTTTTTAAACCTCATTTTCTCCATCTGGCAAGCAGATATGATGATATCTACTTCTTAGCATTGTTGGGAGATGAAAACAATCCATGTAAATTGCTTAAATCAATAATTGGCATATGGTAATCACTTGTTAAATGGTACCTATTCCTTACAGTTCTATGCTTATCAGATGCCCCTGGAGACCTACACTGAGTTCAAGGGACCTCAAAGCTGCAGAGAAACCAGAGCCTGTTCAAAGCAGAACACCAAGATGGTATCATCTCTCTAACTGTTGGAGAAACTGACTAGGTTTTAGCCCATAAAGGAACAGGTAGAGAAGGTGTGAACGCCTGGATAATTTTGAAGTCCCAGCAGGTGGAGGTTTCAGGAAAACAGTTTTCTGCATAACTTAAGGGAGAAAATTTAATTAGTGAGTTCTCTAACAAGAGAAGTATTCAAGCGTGCTTCTTAACAGATGAATAAAAGAAATGCAAGCCACAGATGAGAAGTTGGATTAAATCTGTAACATCTATTTCTACCCTGAGATCCTACACATCTATTCCAAGGTGCCTTTTGTCCCTCTTTTCCCCCTTTATTCTTCTATTTCCAGGTGTCCCTGCCAATCCTTGGGTTTGCTTAAAAGCCAAAAAATAATAATACATCTTTGAAATATATTCTATATGATCATCTAAAACTGACTACCCCCATTGAAATTACTTTTCTTAAGACTTAAGAAGTTACTTTGGTCTCTATGAAGTCTATTTTAGGCAAATTTCTTTATCTGGGACATGTTCATTCAACAAATAATGATAGAATGGCTCTTATGCTTTCAACACTGGCCTGGTTGTTGGGGTGTAAAATTAAGCAACTCCAGGTGCAGTGACTCGCACCTGTAATCCTAGCACTTTGGGAGGCCAAGGTGGGTGGATCACTTGAGGTCAAGAGTTCAAGACCAGCCTGGCCAACATGGTGAAACCCCATCTCTTCTAAAAATATAAAAATTAGCCGGGCATGGTGGCACATGCCTATAGTCCCAGCTACTCGGGAGGCTGAGGTAAGAGAATCACTTGAACCCTGGAGGTGGAGGATACAGTGAGGCAAGATTGCACCATTGCACTCCAACCTGGACTACAGAGAAAGACTCTGTCTCAAAATACATAAATAAATAAAATAAAAATAATAACAAAAATAAACAAGACCCTGTCTCGGCTCTCAAATAGTTCACAATCTCACATGGGAGACAGTGACCTCCAGGTCAGTGTGATGAATGCACAAATTGAAGTGTGCCTTCCTGTGTACACCCAGCATCACAGAAAGAAGCCACAACCAATGGCTGAGGGTTGGGGCAATCGGATATTTGTGTTTAGAACCCCTCTCAGACACTCCTTACAAAGTGAAGACATCTCTTTTAACTTTCCCTTTCCCTCAAATTTCTCTTTTCACATACTGATGTGTGGCTGGAATTCAAAGGAAAATTACACTGTGATCAAAACTACATATCTAAAGCAGAACTGTCAGTTACTATTATCTATTCTTGCACACCCATGGGACATGTTATTTTAAGTTGATGTTGCATTCAATTAAGCCCTTATGTTGGCTACAACACAAATCACATCATCTAATTTTCCAATCTGATCCATCAAATCACTGACATAGCACCCCAAACAAATGGTTGTGCTGTGCCTATATAAACTCACTGAAGGCAAAGGAACTAGTCTATTCAGTAGCGTATTTTTTACATAAGTGAACTCTTCCAGGTTGGAAAATTTATCAGTGAAAACATATTAAATAAGCAATACAGAAATGGCACCGAGAGTGCTTAGCAGCATGATTTCTGGAGCCTTAGATTTAAGTTCAGATCTCAACTTTGCCTCTTCCAGGCTCTGTAATCTTAGGCAAGTTACTTAATTTTTCCAAGCATTAGTCTCCTCATCTGTAAAATGAAAGTAACAAAGTACCTGCTTCCTATTGTTGTGAAGATTAAATGAGATAATATATACAAAGCATTCACCACAGTGGCCAGCACGCAGTATACATTTGAAAAATGGCGACCACAGAGACAGGTAAGAGTATGGTTTTGGGGGAGGAGGTTGCGGTGAACTGAGATCTCACCATTGCACTCCAGCCTGGGCAATAAGAGCAAAACTCCATCTCAAAATAAAATAAAATAAAATAGTACAGTTTTGTAGGCAACACTGTGGAGTCGCTCTGGCATAAGGTTCCCCTGGGTACCCCTCATCATCGTGACAGTGCTTTGGAAAAGAATGTCACTACAATACGAGCCCATGAGGGCCACATAGAAAGTGGTTAGGTTCTGCATAATGCTGAGGCCACACTGCTGGACTGCAAACCAGCTCTCCCACTTATTAACTGTGTGACTTTGGACAAGGTCCTTTGCCTCTCTGTACCTCAATCTCCTTGTCTGTTAAGTAAGGATAATAATTGTCCCCATTTTGTTGAGTTGTCATAAGTATGCTGTATAAATGCATTAAGGCATGAAATGCTTGGAACTCTTCCTGCCTCAGGGTAAACACCACATGCATTAGCTATTACAATGATGAATCAGTAGGTGCAAATCGCTTGAGATTATTTCATCCTGCCTAGAAGACAAGGTAGATGCAGGAAAGAACTTCTGGGCCAGGACCCTGACTCTCCTGCTCTCTTCCACTTCTACCACAACTTTCTTCAGCCCTTTCCTTTCCTGTCCCTGCCGCTTGCCCTTCCCTTTCCCATCACCCTGATTCCTCTGCTTTCTCCCAGCCTCAATGGACATCCAGATCCCTCAGCCACTTTCTGAGTCAGTGCCGCTGCACCAAGTGCTTGTGAGCTTGGTTGTCCTGGCAACAACAGCTTGCTCCATAAACCTGTAGGAACGAGGCTGGTTTGAGACATGACTTGGAGGAGTCTAGGTTATGCAGAGCATATAGTTTGCTCCTCTCTCATTTTTTTCCAGTTATGATGATGAACATATCTAATTCAGTAGCAAGTATTCGAGGACCTTCCAAACATGTTTATTGGCCAGAAAGAAACCTCCTAAACAGAGAGAAAGGGAGGCTGAGGTTATTAAGCCCAATCTTGCCCACAAAACAATTTGTTCATGCCTCGCTCTGGCTCTAGTGAGTTCATCTGACCTTTCTTCTGTGGGCCAGGGTAAGCTGCCTTTCAGAATGCTGCCTGGGATTAATGAGATGGTAGGCTTTGCTGTTAGGCAGGCCTGGGTTTGAATCCTAGGTCATCCTCTTGCCACATGTTTGACTGTGGGCGAGTCACTTATTCTCTGTGAGCCTCGGGTTTCTTGTCTGTAAGATGAGGATCACAGAGGGTGGTTAGGATTAAATGAAGTCATGTTTGTATAGCAGCTTGCTGCTCCATGGTTGGCTAGAAGGGCTGTTTTTTAAAACAAAAAAAGTAAATTGAAAGAGTCTGAGGCAAAGAGACATGGGTATTACTTGGAATGAAAAAGCTGGAAAATGACAGAATCGTGTATTTTCCCTCCCCCTCTTAACCACTGTCTTTATTTGGAGATCTTATTCAGGAGGCAAAAGAGGAAACCTGGATTGTGAAATGTCAACAGTTATCGTGCACAGAAGAAAAGCAGAAACATTTTACAGTTAACGCTATTGACCCCAAGATTTCTAACTTGACAAAATTCCTGCACCAGCATTTCCTAATGCTATATTTTTTCCACCCAAAACATCTTATCTGCAATAAAATTATTTCATAAAACAAGACACAGGACAAAGATGTTCTCTGTTACTACCCAGGTATCTTGAACTGCATAAGAGAAAAAGGTGAATGAAGGAATATTCACTATTATTATTTTTCATGCTTTAACATCAAAAACCATAGCCAAGGCTTCTAAGAGCCTTTTCAAAGATTTTTATGGCCCCTCCTTCATAATTAATTTGGCAACCAACCCAGGAACCAGTACATGACCCCATTAACATCTAGGAGGGGCCCCACCACCTACTAAAGTGTATACTGATGCTGATACAAATAATCAGTGTCTCATGCAGCTTGTGTACACCAATTATGTGTCAGATTCCTGACATATACAGTTTTTAACCCACACATGAGGTAACTGAAGGAAACTTAATGTCTACAGAAGTTAAGAACTTCAATATCTTCTTGGGAAATTCTGTCTTTAGGTTTAGTTCTACAGCTGACAAACGGAATATTTCTGAACCAAACATTTCTTAAAAATATCAAATGAGATGCTGGGGGCTATGTAAGAGTGGAGGGTTAGAGAAGGGAGAGGATCAGAAAAAATAACTATTGGATACTAAGCTTAGTGCTTGGGTAACAAAATAATCTGTACAACAAATGCCTGTCACAGGAGTTTATCTATATAACAAGCCTGCACAGATACCCCTGAACCTAAAATAAAAGTTTTAGAATAAAAAAAAAGAGAGACTCTTAATGCATTATATCAGAGAGTGTTCAAAAGGTTCCAGAGAAAAATGCAGTAATTATGGAAGATGTAACTTGTAAACATGAAAATTATGGAAGATATAAATTGTAAAACTATCAATACAAAATTTCACTATTTAATTCCAGGCCCATTTTCTAGATTGGCTTTTACAATCTGAGAGAACTACTCTCACTAATTAATAACTATTTATTAATTTAAATCCATGTGCTTGACAACCCTGACTCTATCATCCCCATTTTTTAGTGAGACAGCTTCACTTATTAGAAATTTAGTCTTCATATTTTTGTAATTTAGGGAGATTAAAATATGAGCATACAAACTTTATAACAGCAATTTTCATTGCAAGATGTTTTTAATTGTTTAACAAACAAACAAAAACTTGCAGAAATGTTTCCATTCACTTGCTCTTCTCAGGATACTAGCACAAGTGATCAGGAAAGGAGTAAGTCAACATGAATTATTACTAGGTCTCACCAATTATTATTGGTGCCTATTGCAAGGAATCTTTTACATCTCTATGTATATGTGTGTCTTTTCCAAAGGATGTTTCAAAGTACAGCTGGCTAGAGAGATTAGCAGCTGAGAACCCACTTATTCTCCAGTACCAACTCAGCTCTCACCATCACAAATACACCACAAATCCTAAGTTGGAATAAATTTGCTTTAAGAAAATGCTAGAGTAATGAACAAAGTTCAGTGCCATGAATCAGAAACCTAAGCATCAGAGGAGTGGCTGGTCACAACTGTCATAGCCATGTGACTTTGGGCAATCGCCAAGCCTTCAGGGTCTGTCTCCTCTTCTGCGAATGAAGGAACTAGGCCAGATGACCTAGGGTCTCTCCAGCCTGAAGTCAAAATGGAAGCAGGCAGCAATGTGTGCTATTTAACCCCCCTCACAGGTAGAACATTGTAGGCTAAAACATGAAACAAATGAATAGCCTAACATAGACTCACACATTCGCTGTTCATTCAATTAAAAAGCTAAGCACCTGAAGGAAGGCACTACATTCAGCTCATTTCTGAAACAATCCACTCATTAAGGTTAGTGTGAGCATATCTGTGTACATAGGCGTTGCCCACAGGACGCCAAGTCTATGTGTGAATTCACATCCCAGGGAGCTTTCACAACCACACAGCACACACTCAGCATCTGAAGAAAGACCAACACTAAGAAAATTCAATTTTCCTGATGCATGCCAGGGAGGCTAAGCCTTTTTCAGTACACTAATCTTTAAAATGGTGCATCTACCACCTCGATGCCACATTATGCAAATTTACTAAGAATTGTGAGTGAAGAGATTTCAGCCCAATTTTAAAAAGCTAAGGATTTTTTACCTGTCAATTCCAAGGAGACGGCCCAATAAACAAGCCGTAATTACTCTATCATTATATCAACTCTTTAATCACTTTTTCTCCCTTTCCTCCCAAAAAAAGAACTGAGGGGAAGGGAGATTTCAATAAAAAATGGATAGTCTCTCCAAGTAACCTCTATAGAGGAGGAGTATATCTTCTGACAGAACACATCTGTGTGCCTCTTAAAAAGGATATTCTAAATCTGGAGGGAGTTAGCTTAGACCCCCACCTTCCAGGCCCTGCCATCTGGAATTCTCAGACCCATAAAATCAAACTGTAAGGAAGCCGGGGCTGGATGAGTATCCCCGCTCCCCTAACCCCACTCCAACATTCTATGTGCTACCATGTTCCCCTATTTCAACCCAACTGGTTGAGCAGGAAACACTCCTAAATGAGCAGGTAGCCCGTGGAGCTGGACCCAAGCCTCCCCAGTCGGTGTCCACTGACACCCTGGTAAGTGGCACCTCTGCTCACCCTCTTCACAAGGTAGCCCTCTCTGATCCGCTTTGGTTCCATGCTGGCTGGACAGGCAGATGCAAAGGTCACTCTCCCGCACCTCCTCTCAGCAGCTGGGCTTCCTCTGCATACTGAGGTGGCTGTGGGCTGCCTTTTCTACAGTGGGTCGCTTTCACAATTTCCCTTCTGCTGGCGGTCGCATGATCACATCCTCTTCCCCTCACTGGGGTGGAAGATCAGAATAAGGAACTGCAGAGTAAACTACCCATTCCTTGCTAATCCTGGAGACTTATTAAAACCACAGTTGGGTTGAATATTTACCTAAGGGAAATTCTTAGTACTATACAGAAACTCACTCTTTTAAAGAGAAAAAGAAGTGATGAAAGGAAGAGGAAGATGAATAAGAAAAACTTGTTGGTGGAAATTGTCCTGATTAGGGATTAGTCTTGAGATCCTGGAAATGCTTAATAAAAATGCCAAGAAATTCAGAACCATCTGGTTAGCATAACAAAGTTAACTACTAAATGAATGCCTACTTCTCTCTATGCCAAGCCCTGTATCAAGTGTTTCTCAGCCTACTTATTTAAAACTAAATTAGTCTGCACATAGGCCGGGCATGGTAGCTCACGCCTGTATTCCCAGCACTTTGGGAGGCCAAGGCAGATGGATCACTTGGAATCAGGAGTTCAAGACCAGCCTGGCCAACATGGTGAAACCTTGTCTCTACTAAAAACATAAAAATTAGCCAGGCATGGTGGTTTGCGCCTGTAGTCCCAGCTACTCGGGAGGCTGAGGCAGGAGAATCACTTGAACCTGGGAGGCAGAGGTTGCAGCGAGCCGAGATCGTGCCACTGCACTCCAGCTTGGGCGACAGAGCAAGACTCCGTCTCAAAACAAACAACAACAAAAATGAGTCCACACGTGAAACCCATAGGGAAAGTATATTATTTTCCTTATCTTAGAGATAAGGAAACACAGGCTCAGAGAAGAAAAGTTGTCCCAAGTTGATGCTGCAGGTCACAGGGGAAAGCAGAAGACCAGGGAGGGACGTGCTAGGGTACCACTGCCTCGCGTCAGGCATGCGAACAGGTGTTCCACATTGACTGCTGATCCCACAATCAGCCTGTAAAAAGAAGTTCATCATCAAACAGGTTTTTGAGAAACTGCACATAATAATCCCAGGTTGGCAACTCCTCTAAACGATGAACAAACTAAAGACCCTCACCCCGCCAAAGTACTATAGCAAAGAATCCTATAATGGTGTTTCCCAAACTGACTTGGCTGTAGAATTCTTTTCTGCACAATTTATATTAACATTTTTTGTCATAGATTGGATTAGATCTCCCAAAAAAGAAGTCCTAACCCTTAGCACTTCAGAATGCATCCTTGTTTGGAAACAGGGTCATTGTAGATATAATTAGTTAAGATGAGGTCATACTGAAGCAAGTGGGCCCTTAATCCAATGTGACTGGTGTCCTTATAAGAAAAGGGCACACAGAAAACAGCCATGTGACAACAGAGTGATGCATTTACAAGCCAAGGAACGCCAAGGATGGCCGGCAACCCCCAGAAGCTGGAAGAGGCACGCAACAATTCTCCTAGAGCTGCTATAGAGAACATGGTGCTCCCGACACCTTGATTTCAGACTAATGGCCTCCAGAACTGTGAGACAATAAATTTCCATTGTTTTAAGCCACCAGTTTGTGGTAGTTTGTTATGGCAGCCCCAGGAAACCAATACAATCCTGAAAAACCAATATTCCATAGAATAAACTTTGAGATACGTTAATCTGGCCCTGTGAAAATGAGCAAATTCATTAATTACTTTGTGCCTCAGTTTTCTCATCTGTAAAATGGGGATAATAACACTTATCCACTGAGGTCATTCTGAAGATTAAATAAGATACACGTGGAAGTATTTAGAAGAGTGTCTGAAACATAACTAGTATCCATAAATATTAGTTACTCCTCATCTTCAAGGCAAATCTCCGTTATCCTAGAGCTGATCCTTTTCAATGATAACTTCAACAGAGATGATAAAAGCAATCGTAGGGCTAGAATTTCCTCATTACACCCGTCAGTGTTCTTTCACTGCAATCAACAGATAACAACTCTGGCTAATAGAGGCGAATAGGAATTTACTGGAAGAGAATGGGGTGGCCCACAGACTGAAGGAAAAATGAAGACTGGGGTCTTTGAAAGGACAGGAATCAGGGCAGTTGTAGGGTTCCAGGAAGCAAGACACCAAGATGAAAGAATGCCAGTGGTTTTCAGACTCTGCAGTAGTCTCCAGGGATCAGGCCTCTGATTGGCCTAACTCAGCTTCTCTCTTGGGTATCTGGAGGGGGAACATATGAACCGACAGCCCTCGCAAGACCATGCTCAATGGGGGAAGGGAGGGTGTCCCCTAAAGTAAAACCAAGATGCTATTAACAATAGACGAGTGATGGCCTGGAGAAAGGCAAAACTGACAGACATCCACGAGGGCATCTGAGGAGCCAGGAAAGTTAGGGGAAAGAAGTTCTGTTCTTGGGGTTTTCTGAGAGCTTCCTGATTCCCTCTCCTCTTCCCTCCAGCTGTGTTTCCAGCCAACAGTCACTGCCCCTGTATTTCTCACTTTTCGTTTTATGCTAATATCCATTACATAAAATCCTTGATGGTTTCTTATCAGTTTCTCATCGCACCAAAATTAATTAGAAATTATTATAAAGTGTTGGGGGCTGAGAGTAGAGGGATCAACATTTGATGTCACCTGAGCAAAACAGGAACAAATAAAAGGGTAATGTTCTGTATCTGCACTCAAACAAGTATTTTGCTACGTCTGTACAGTCAATGGAAACCACTCATAGATTTACCAAGTCTGATTTCATAGTTAAACGTATCTCCCTTTGTTTAACTGACCAAGTGACTTCTAATTTGGAATGTCTTCACCGTCTGTCCCAGCATGATCGGAAGGCTTTAAAGAACCCTCACTTAGAAACCTCATAGTGTTTTTGGATGCTTACCGTGTAAAAGCACCCCTGCGTTCCGAATAATTCATTTCAAGAAACGTGGTATTAAGTCCTTACTATGTGCCAGGGGCCTGAATAGGTGCAGGGGTAAAAATGTCTTGCCACCAAGGAACCTCCCGCATTTGTGAATCTGCTGAACGTCACCACTGATGGATTAGATGATGCTGCCTTTGCCCCTTCCCCGCCTGCCACGTGTCATCGCGCCTGCTTAGCGACACCTAGTGGTCAATAAAGAGAACTATCTGAATCAATGACGCCATTTAGGACTTGCTCTCAATAGAGTTTGAGCAAGTTTTCTCCTGCTGTGTCAGATCCCTCTCCCAGATCAGATCATTAGAACCTCTTCCAATATCTTAGTGTGTGTGTCTAGAATGACTTTTTTTTTTTTTTTTTTTGAGACAGAGTCTTGCTCTGTCGTCCAGGCTGGAGTGCCGTGGCCCCGATCTCAGCTCACTGCAACCTCCGCCTCCCAGGTTCAAGTGATCCTCCCACCTCAGCCTCCCGAGTAGCTGGAATTACAGGGACATGCCACCATGCACGGCTATTTTTGTATTTTTAGTAGCGTTTCACCATGTTGGCCAGGCTGGTCTTGAACTCCTGACCTCAGGTGATCTGCCTGCCTCTGCCTCCCAAAGTTCTGGGATTACAGGTGTGAGCCACCACACCCAGCCTAGAATGACTTTTTAAGATCTCTTTCTGTACACATTTGATCAATAACCTTGGAAACATTATTCTTGTAGTACATTTTATTGCTGTAAGGGAAAGTTAAGACTTCTGAATAAGCAAAAATGATTACTTAGCATCTCCAATGGAAAACTATGCATTCTTTACAGCACACCTTTCTAAGTTATTTGTTTCTATGGAGTCTGTGTCTTTTCTTGTCTTGGAGTTATTTTAGAACTCTGTAGATTGTGGATAAATACGAATAATTCTTGTCTATAAACATGCAAATAAATTCTGACTGATGGAAGTTCAGTAGACTCCACCTCACCCCACACCCTCGCTCCACCCCACCTCCCATGGAAAAAGTCAATTTTGTGTCCACTGGTAAATGAATTTCAACGTTGCTTTACTCTATATAAATTGGCCTTTGACCTTTCCTTTGAATCGGTTGTGACCTCTGGCTAGTTTCGCCTTTAATTCATGAGTTAAATAAAATTTTGACATGTTTTCATTCTATTATATGTAAGAGTCATAGTTTTATCTTTTTAAAAGTTATTCTTTAGCATTGGTAATTCAAAAGAGACATTAAATTTAGCTGAGAAATATCAGACCACCTCTAGAGCTAAATACAAATTAAGTAAAAGGTGTCAAAACCTGTGAGAAGAGTCTGAGATGTTACCCTACTTGTAAGCTAACAAGTCAGCCTGCCTGTTTCAGGGATGCTCACAGAAGACACAAGACTTCTGGGGTTTGGGGTAAGACAAAGGACTTTGCTACTCATAGCACAGTAAACAGAATGAGCTCCATATTGGTCTTGATGCTTGTTGGCCCTAAGTCTACCAAGGACAAAGTGGAGCAGCCTAGATGGATGCTGCACATACGGAGGGTTTGCATCATAACTGAGGACCCAGAGCTTAGGGAACATGAATCTTTTGTAATGCGCTGCAAGCAAACCTGCCCAAACTTTGTCTCAGAGGTAGACCGTATCTTTATTATACTGGACAGTAAGTGAATCTGCCCTTTACTCTGGAAGGAGACAACCTCTATCTTCAAAGCTGTTGTTCACTGTACAAGCATCCATAAAATAGAGTGCCTCTGCTTGCAAGTTGTATATATACACAAAAGACCCATGGAGAACTTTCTCCCAACAAAAAGAAACCATTAAGTTGTCTAATTCACTTAAACATATTAGAGAATATCTAGTTGGTGCCCAATGGGCTTCCAGTTCAAGAGAGGGAGCTGAGCCCACAGACTGAGTAATCCCCTTTCAACAGATACACAAATTCATATGGAAATGATTTAAGAATATATAAAAGTGTGAACATATACATACCCACTTGCTCAAAAGAAAGCACTTTCACACATACATTTCCTTGCTCTGTTAGCGGAGAAGGCCTAGAAGCAACAACAACCTGGTAGTGTCAAGCACATCTAGCTCCCAGATCTTGATTACTAATACGATTCTCCAATAAAAGGAATGAGGGGTCCTTGGAGAAATAGATGGCTCTAAGATTTCAGCAGGAAATGTAAAAGATGACCCCGAAGCATCCTGCAGTACCAGAAAGTAAGAAAGTGCTAAAAATGTTTAGCTAAAAACACAAAAGACTGAAACCATGATGGTGATCAAAGGGACCCAAGAGCCAACTGAATGAACTCCTAGTGGCCAAAGCTAGAAAATTTGGAGCAAGAAAATAAAGAACATAGTATTGGATTATAGCCAAAGTCTAAAAATAAATAAATTTATGATTGAGTAAATAAGAGAGAATACACAAATCTATTCCAAGATTCCAAGAATTCCAAATAAGTTATCTAGATTCTCCACCCTTAAAGAGGTGGAGCACGAATCCTTGCTCCTTAACTATAGGCTGTGTATAGCGACTTTTTAAAAACTATGGTACAGAAAGGAGAAAAAAGGAGTAACTTTATAGTGGAGAAACATGATAAATGCAACCTCAGCCAGAGCCAGGTGATCAAGGTTAACATCATGGTCATAAATCAGATTATAGTATATACCCTTGGTATCTAATCATGAGAAAAACACTAGACCAAACCTCAATTGAGTGATAGTCTATGAAAGACCTGACTAGTGCCCCTTAAGACTGCCAAGGTCATCAAAACCAAGGGAAGTCTGAGAAGCTGTCACTCCCAAGAGGAGCGTAAGAAGACATGCCAACTAAATATCATATAATATCTACATGGGATCCCAGAACAGAAAAAGGACATTAGGGCGAAACCAAGTATATCTAAAGAAAGTATGAACTTTCACCAGAAGTTGGGAGTTCAAGACCAGCCTGACCAACATGGAGAAACCTCGTCTTTACTAAAAATACAAAATTAGCCAGGCGTGGTGGTGCATGCCTCTAATCCCAGCTACTCCGGGGGCTGAGGCGGGAGAATTGCTTGAAACCAGGAGGTGGAGGTTGTGGTGAACCAAGATCATGCCATTGCACTCCAGCCTGGGCAACAAGAGCGAAACTCTGTCTCAAAAAAAAAAAAAAAAAAAAAAAAAAAAAAGAAGAAGAAGAAAGTATGAACTTTTAAAATGATAAACGTATCAAATTTGGTTAATTAGTAATGACTAATGTGCCATGCTAATGTAAATGTTAATAATAGGAGAAACTGGATGCAGGGTAAATGGGTATGCTGTAGTATCTTAATTGTTCTGTAAAACTAAAATTATTCTAAAATAAAAAAGGGCTGAGAGTGGTGGCTCATGCCTGTAATCCTAACACTTTGGGAGGCCGAGGCAGGCGGATCACCTGAGGTCAGGAGTTTGAGACCAGCCCGGTTAGCATGGTGAAACCCCGTCTCTACTAAAAATACAAAAATTAGCCAGGCGTGGTGGTGGGCGCCTGTAATCCTAGCCACTCGGGAGGCTGAGGTGGGAAAATCACTTGAACCTGGGAGGTGGAGGTTGCAGTGAGCCGAAATCGTGCCACTGCACTCCAGCCTGGGCAACAGAGCAACATTCTATCTCAAAAAAATAAAAATAAAAATAACATAAAATAAAAAATAAGAAGGTCATTTTAGTAAAAAGAAAGAAAGCATTTCCAATTCTTCTCTACTTTCTCATATTCATCATGTACAGATGGAGATTCCAATGCAACAATTTTCATATTGTTATGTTCACATTCTCTTCATTCAGAAAGGCTTTTAATTAAGTAAGAATTCTTTTTGCAGTGGGATCTTTATTTGATCAGTTCTTCCTCTCCCCTTGAGGATTATGGAGTTATAGAAGGTTGCTTTTTAAAGGATGTGGCTTTGTTAAGTTTAAGATTTTAATTCGGGGTATAACTCTCTGGTTGGAAAGCATTCAGATTTCAGGTTTTTTATAGTATTCTTAAACAGAGGCATTACACCACTAACAACCAATAACTAAGAGAGTGAATCCTCTAGAAGAATCTCATTAATACAGGTGAGCCCAGAGCTCTAACTACTGGAGGTGTGAACTGCTGAGGGTCGATGAGGACCAAATACCAGTCCTGCTGGAAATTCAGGGAAGTGCAGCAGGCCCAGTGCGTGGAACAGTACTGCCGGGCACTGGCTGCCAGCTCGCTCTTGCAGAGTCAACCACCTAAAGAAGTGTGGCTACTATGCCTGCGAATGAGGGCAATTGCTCTCATGAAAGGGCATGCTAGGGGGAGCTGCAGGTTTACAGAGCACCCTGTAGTTTGTTTACTGAACAGTGATGGCCATGAAGGTAATTGAAGGCTGAGATACAAGCCGTGTCTAGCAAGCCCTCAAGTGCTGCACTCCAGCACAAGTCAAGGCTGCCCTGGGGAAGAGGTACCTTGTTATTGTGTGCAGTAGTACCCTCCCCCAGCTAAACCCTGTGCTCATGGGGTTGCTCCTGCCCAGATTTAATGAATCTAAAATTTACTCTACTTTCTGTTTGGGCTCGAATGATAGTGAGACAGTGAGAGAAAGGGCTCCCCAGAGAACCTCTGACTGGCCTGTGCACTGGGAGGATGGGGTGGGGCCTCGGGAGGTTCACACCATTTGCAGCAGGGAGGAGCCTGACCTCTCCTATTCCTGGGTGGCAACCTGGGATTCAGTCTGTGAGATGGGGGCATGTTAACAGGAACGCCTCTTGCTTTGCTGAGAGAGTCTTTTTCCTTTTCTCCTAATAAATTCTGTAACCCTTCACCCTTCAAATTGTCTGCATGTCTAATCTTTCCTGGTCATGTGACAAGAATCCGGTTTTTTTCCTACAGCAATAGGAACAGGAACAGAAGTTAGCACCAATTCTAACATTGAAATATAGAGATCCACCTCTTGAAGGACAAAGAGTAAACAACAACAACAACAACAAAAACTAGCCCATATAAAGAGCTGATAGCTGAAAATGCAGCACATCCATAAAGGAGCTGAACCCCATAGGGTACAATCATAAAATCATATTTTTTTTCTCAGTACTCCTCATTCTGACAATCAGGTTTTTCTCTGTCCCTTGGATGAAATCGTAGGCAGGTTTCACAGATTTCCTAATAGCTCCTAGCTTTAATAAAATCCAGATCAGTCTATTTGCCATATAACTGTAGTCCAGTGTAATATAAAACACTACAATCCTTTTTTTTTTTTTTTTTTTTTTTTTGAGACGGAGTCTCGCTCTGTCGCCCAGGCTGGAGTGCAGTGGCGCGATCCTGGCTCACTGCAAGTTCCGCCGCCTCCCGGGTTCAAGCCATTCTCCTGCCTCAGCCTCCCTAGAAGCTGGGACTACAGGCGCCCACCACCACACCCGGCTAATTTTTTTGTATTTTTAGGAGAGACGGGGTTTCACCGTGTTCGCCAGGATGGTCTTGATCTCCTGACCTCGTGATCCGCCTGCCTCGGCCTCCCAAAGTGCTGGGATTACAGGCTTGAGCCACCACACCCGGCCTACCTTTTTTTTTTTTTTTTTTTAAATTTACATGTTTCCCCATCTCCAACTTAAAAACCGGAGTAGAAGGAGAAGGTAATGATCAGCATCTTCACCACAGCCTAGCTCCCTGTCCAGCCCCATTTGCTAGATCTGATTTTATGATTTCTCCAGGATCCAAGGCAGAAGGTGAAAGATACATCATCAGGCTTGTCTCTTGAGCAGTCCCAGTGCCTGAGGAAAGGGGACAGTCTATTAGGCTTTGGGCCTTAACTCCTCATTCCTACACATCACTACAACTTAATTTGAAAAATTCAGTTTTTCACGATAACCTAAGGGACCATCAAGATGCCCTACAGTGGAGCCCTTCAAGTGGCCCCACTCATTCGGTTGCCCCAGGCCCATGCCCCACTAGGGACAGCCCTCCCTGCACTAGGTCTTGCCTGGTGACCTTCATGGCTGGTGTACCATGGCTGGCTCCTTCTCTCCTGGGATGTTCATGCTGGTTCTGCCATTGGACACAGATGATGACAAACCTTTCAGTGTGGACAAGGTGGCCCTTTCAGTGGTTTGATTCCCACTCCCTGCTCAGCCTCTGGAGCGAGTCCCTGCAGGAAAACTGAAGAGTCCCTCATCCTTCCTATTGGTCCTCTTGGACAGGATCCTTTTTAAGCCAACCCCAGGTATGCTTCCCTGAAGCGATCTGCATCTGGCCTCAGAATCCCAGCTCCCAGGCCTCCAGCAGTGGGAGTGCAGCTCTGTTCCAGTGCCTCCCGTCTTTAAACCTTTCAGGTTTGGAACACTCTGAAGGTCCCCCTGAAATCTCCCTCCTTTGCTCTGAGGCAAGGGAAGCATGTCCTTCCCTCCCAAATAGGGAGAAGTAGAGGAGTGGAGACTCCAGCACACTGACCAGGCTCCAGAGCAATCCTCTCTTCGATCTTCCCAATCTCAGTACACAGCAGTAGCCCAGCACTTGGCTGACCTAGTAGAACCTTTTTACCCCTTTAGCAAGTCCTACGTGAATGGTGAATGGCTTAACACAGGGGTCAGCAAACCATGGCCTGGAGATGACATTCCCCTCCACTCTTTCTTTCTTGTTAATTCTTGTCCATGAGCAAAGAATGGTTTTTCCATTATTAAGTGGTTTTAAAAATCAACAGAAGAATAACATTTTGTGACACATAAAAATTATATGAAACTCACATTTCAGTGCCATAAATAGTGTTCCTGGGCCAGGTGCGGTGGCTCATGTCTGTAATCCCAGTACTTTGGAAGGCCAAGGCAGGCGGATTACTTGAGGTCAGGAGCTTAAGACCAGCCTGGCCAACATAGTGAAACCTCTGTCATCTTTACTAAAAATACAAAAGTTAGCCAGGTGTGGTGGCACACACCTGTAGTCCCAGCTACTTGGTAGGCTGAGGCAGGAGAACCACTTAAGCCTCAGAGGCAGAGGCTGTAGTGAGCTGAGATCATGCCACTGCACTCCAGCCTGGGCAACAGAGCAAGACCCTGTTTCTAAATAAATAAATAAATAAAAAGTGTTCTTGGAACACAGCCGTGCTTATTTGTCTCCATATCATCAATGGCCATTTTCACACTACAAAAGCAGGGTTGAGTAGTTGTGACAGCAATTATATGACCTAGAAAGCCTAAAATATTTATTATTGTGCTTTTCTCAGGAGAAGTGTGCTGACCCCTGGTCTAGAAACTTAGTCAGAATGTAAAAGTATTTGACACTAGTGAGTTCCTTTCTTGCATAGAGCTTCCGGCAAAACTCCAAGATCTGGTCCGATAAATGGCTACAAATTCAATAGTTCAAAAGCAGGGCAGAATGGAACTGCAGAAAGCCAAACTAACAAATCAGAAAACTAGCAATGAAATTTCCCAGACTCACAGCCAGTCTATCATATGTATTTGAAGACTTTTCAAAAAGACATTTTCATGTGTTTAAGGGCTTGGAAAGTATACACGCATATACCTTTTTGACTTTTTAGAAAAAGAACTTGATGAACTATATGAGCTAACCAAAAAATTAATTACTCAGAATAACCCTAATCATTTGGAGGAAGAAATATCAGTAAGAAGCCTGTTTCCTCACCCCCAGAGAATGGGCTCTGGCGAAAGAATATATTGGAAAGCCTGTTTACGGGAGTTAAGTTGATTCCCACTCTCTCACGACCACAGCCCAATAATTGGCCCACTTCTGTTATAATAGGAGAGGAGAGGTTTACCTCGTAGAGCAATGGTTCTCAAACATTACTGGTCTCAGGACCCTTTCATACTCTTTTTTTTTTTTTTTTTTCTTTCTTGAGACAAGGTCTCACTCTGTCTCCCAGCCTGGAGTGCAGTGGTGTGAGCTCGGCTCGCTGCAACATCCGCCTCTTGGGTTCAAGCGATTCTCCTGCCTCAGCCTACCAAGTAGCTGGGATTATAGGTGCCCACGACCACACACTGCTAATTTTTGCATTTTTAGTAGAGATGGGGTTGGTCTCAAACTCCTGACCTCAGACAATCCACCCACCTCAGCTTCCCAAAGTACTCGGGTATCAGGCGCCTGGCCTATACTCTTAAAAACTGTTGAGGACCCCCAAGGAGCTTTGAGTTATGTGGATTCTACTTATTGACATCTACCAATTAGAAATTAAAAACTGAGAAATTTAAAAGGTATTCACTCATTCATTTTAAAATAACAATAATAATCCATTACAAGTTAACACAAATAACATTTCTTGGTGAAAATGTTGTGTTTTCTGAAACAAAAAAAAAAAGGTCAATAATGAGTGATATTGTTTTACATTTTTTAAAGCATGTTAATGTCTAGCTCAATAAAACAGCTGGGTTCTCATAGCTGCTTCTGTGTTTGAACAGTTGTGATATGTTGTCATGGTTGAAGTAAATGAAGAAAATCTGACCTCACACAGTATGGAAAAGGAAACAGTATTTTAATAGTCTTTTGAGATAATTGTGCATATTCTTCTTACAAACACACCAAAACTCAAAGCTTCTAGTCATGATGTAAAATTTAAAGCCATATCAATAAACTTTTGGTGTGCTGTTATTTATTGATCTGCCTTGCACTTCAAATAGATTTATGTTATCCTTGCACCATTTTGTAGCATGATGCATTGCTCATTTGAAAAATATTGGCTCACCAAGTTATACAAATCTTCTAAATATTGATGGCTCATTCCACAATATTTTTTAAAATCATATTTTTGAAAATATCATCCCCAATTTCATCACAATAATATTAAATTATTGGGAAACTGTCAAGGCTATGGTAGCAAACAAGCTTTTCAAGATTCTAATTTTCACTTGAAAGTTTGAATCATATCATTGGCAACCAATACCATTTTGTCTGAAGTGACAGGATCATTTTATTCATTTTCAAGAAAATGTCTACCGAATACCCAAGTCTGAATAACCAGATTGCCATTTCTTTCAAGCAAAAATTATGTTTCCACAAAAAAAAAGTGGCTAGTTCAGCTCACAGCTCCAAGAATCACACATGTATGTTTTTCCTTTAGATATTATAATAACACAGAATATTATAAAGACATGCACTCAAGGGTAAAGGTTTCATGAAACTAATAACTTTTACTGCAACTTCAAGGACATTTCGAAGTTTGATTGCTTTTTTTTTCCACCCTGACTGAATCACAGTGAAAATTACACAGTTTCTGCCTTGATTCATGCCAAGGTGTCAGCAATTTTACTCACCATTTTTTTGCACTGTCAGTGCAAATGTTAACATATTAAAAAAAAAATCAAATAACATCTTGGTATTACTATGAAAATAGTTTTGACCTCTTAGACTCTTGAAAGAATCTCAGAGACCCTCAGGAGCCTGTAGACCATACTTTGAGAACTGCTCATTTCAGAGATAATGAATAAGGAAGACGAGAGGATTCTAAGACAACCATCACAGCTAAAAATGGAGATAAAGCACATATGAAAACAGATAGATAAAGTTTCCATGCCAGACAGTGAGATAACAGTCAGCTCACCCCCTCTTCTTGGGTCTGGGATGTTGGTAGCCAGGTCAACACCCATCCAGGGGATGATTAGGGTATACCTCTCTGGGTAAACGACTATCAGATATGAACACTGAGGAGGTCTCCAATGAACGACCAGGTCTCTGCCCAGCCAGCCAGTGGGAGCAAGATAAGTTGAAAAATACCACCCAAGCACAAGTAAGACTTTTAGTGCCTTATTTCTGAACATGAATGGCACCAAAAGATAACTAGGCACAGGAAGAAAACCGTTAAGATGAAGGTAGAAATGAAAACAAGCAAATCACAAAGAACTGTGTCAGAGAACAATGCGAGGAGGAAAAGAAAAAAAATCTATTTCTCATAATAACCTCAGAGAATGAACAGAATATATTGCACAAGAACTGGAAACATAATATTATATATATATATATTCTTTTGTAACTTGCTTTTGTTACCCAATATTACATTCCTAAAGTTCAAACATCACAGGCATTATGTTAATGCATATAGCTGTACATGTATTCACTCATTTACACCTCTGTATAACATTCTGTTCTGTGAATATACCTGATATTATTTATAGTTCTCCTGCAAATAGACATTGGAGTTATTTCCAGTTCTTTGTTTTTACAAATGTTCATTCTATGAGCATTGTCCTCTTGTGCCTATGTGCTCTCATTTATGTTGGAGATATACTGAGGACTGGAACCACAGATATACTGAGGACTGGAACGGAGTTTCGCTCTTGCTGCCTAGGCTGGAGTACAGTGAGACGATCTCTGCTCACTGCAACCTCCGCCTCACAGGTTCAAATGATTCTCCTTTCTCCTGCCTCAGCCTCCCATGTAGCTGGGATTACAAGTGCCTGTCACCACCTCCAGCTAATTTTTTGTATTTTTGGTGGAGACGGGATTTCACCATGTTAGCCAGGCTAGTCTCAAACTCCTGACCTCAGGTGATCCACCCACCTCAGCCTCCCAAAGTGCTGGGATTACAGTTGTGAGCCACCGTGCCCAGCCCACAGCATCGTATTTTACAGGATAACAACCATCAAATTGTTTCACAAAATTTACACATTTATTCTCACATTGGCAGGATTCTATCAACAATTAGTATTGTCAGACTTTACAATTTTTGCCAATCTAGTGGATATAAACGGTATCTCATGGTTTTTTAACTTGTCTTTTCTCAAATTACCAATAGTTATATGCTTATTAGCTGTCTCAGATGAAAGTGTGTATTCGTTAAATAAAACACAGGCTTACCCAAAATGCATCTCTCATGTGACAAACTATCTAAGTCCAGGATCACTGTACAATCTCTGGAGCCAGGTCCCCTCAATCTGGATGCCTGGTCCCCACCATAAGGTAAGTTTTCTTGAAGGGTGCCCATGATAAAGACCCTGAAATCTCTTTTTACAGAGATGATGTATTCTAGCACCACCTTCCCCCATGCTCTCAACTCATGTTTCCAAAAGCAGAAGTGGGTAGGGGGCAAGCCGTGGTCCAGAACAAGGGAAAAGAGGTCCTCTTAGATGCAAGTAGCCTACAGACTCCAGTGTCCCATTAGACACTGACCAGTGCAGTATGGCATATCATACTATGATGCACATTCAGGTTTAGGATAGAGGAAGGGAGTATTCTATATCAGCGCAGTCAGAAAACTGGGCAGGTCTCTAAAGGAGCTTAGAAGTCCTGAACAAAAAGCCCTATGACCCCTATGACTCTAGCAGTTCCTAGCAGGGTCTTTCCAAGCTCACCTCAGTTTTTACCTTTCTTTTATCTTTCAAGAGAGGCCCTCAAGGTAAAAGAAAGATGCCTTGGAATTGTAACATGGAGAAACATCACGTGTTTTCGACTCAGACAGAGTTGCATTCAAATTCCAGCCCTACCTCTTACCCTGGGCAAAGGGTTTTCACCTCTCTGAGTCTCAGATTCCTCACCTGTGAAATGAGATCTACCACAGAGCGCAATCGTAGCCACCTCTAGGGTCATTGTGAAGATTAAATGAGATCTTGAGTAATGCCTGTGAGGAAGGCAATATAGAAGAGTGGTGAAGATTTTGCCTGGGTTCTAACCCTAGTGCTGATATTTCCTAGCCATGTGACCTCGGGCAAGTTACTTGGCTTTTTTGTGATACAGTTTCTTTGTTTGTAACACCAGGGCAATAATAGTTCCCTACCTCATAAAGTTACGATGAGAAGTAAATGAGGTAGGTTGGGCACGATGGCTCACACCTGTAATCCCAGGACTTTGGGAGGTCGAGGAGGGCGAATCACCTGAGAAGGGTGAATCACCTGAGGTCAGGAGTTCGAGATTAGCCTGACTTACATGGTGAAACCCCATCTCTATCAAAAATACAAATATTAGCTGGGCCTGGTGGCACACACTTGTAATCCCAGCTACCCGGGAGGCTGAGTGAGGCTGGAGAATCACTTGAACCCAGGAGGCAGAGGTTGCAGTGAGCTGAGATTGCACCACTACACTCCAGCCTGGGCAACAGAGTGAGACTCTGTCAAAAAAAAAAAAAGAGTAAATGAGGTAATTTGTGTACAACTCTTAGCTGAATGTCTGGTGGATAGTAAGGGCTTAGTTAATATTAGCTATTATTTGTGTTTTTTTAAAGTTAAAACCCAAATGACAGCCTAGAAAAATATTTGAAATAAGTATAAAATACAAAAAGCTACTATTTACAACATAGGAAAAACTCCTACAAATCTAATATGAAAAGAAAATCTAAGAGAAAAAACGGGACAAAAGACAGGAAAACGTATTTTACAAAAGAAATATAGATGGACAATAATGATGAAAAATGGCCATCTAACTAGTAATTTTTTTTTTTCACTTTAACTTCCAGGATACATGTGCAGAATGTGCAGGTTTGTTACATAGGTATACGTGTGTCATGGTGGTTTGCTGCACCCATTAACCTGACCTCTAAGTTCCCTTCCCTTGCCCCCCACCGCCAGCAGGTCCTGGTGTGTGTTGTTCCCCTCCCTGTGTCCATGTGTTCTCATTGTTCAATTAGCACTTATAAGTGAGAATATGGAGTGTTTGGTTTCCTGTTCCTGTGTTAGTTTGCAGAGGATGATAGCTTCCAGCTTTGTCCATGTCCCTGCAAAAGACATGATCTCATTTCTTTTTATGGCTGCATAGTATTCCATGGTGTATATATACCACATTTTCTTTATCCAGTCTATCAGTGAGAGGTATTTAGGTTGGTTCCACGACTTCACTACTGTAAGTAGTGCTGCAATAAACATACTTGTGCATGTGTCTTTATAGTAGAATGATTTATATTCCTTTGGGTATATT
The DNA here is from genome assembly GCF_024542745.1 of Macaca thibetana thibetana. Taxonomy (NCBI): domain Eukaryota; kingdom Metazoa; phylum Chordata; class Mammalia; order Primates; family Cercopithecidae; genus Macaca; species Macaca thibetana. The sequence goes on from NC_065590.1 coordinate 38,655,607, forward strand.
CCCAGTAATGGGATTGCTGGGTCAAATGGTATTTCTGGTTCTAGATCCCTGAGGAATCACCATACTGTCTTCCACAATGGTTGAACTAATTTACATTCCCACCAACAGTGTAGAAGTGTTTCTATTTCTCCACAGCCTTCCCAGCATCTATTGTTTCTCGGCTTTTTAATAATCACCATTCTGACTGGCATGAGATGGTATTTCATTGTGGTTTTGATTTGCATTTCTGTAATGATCAGTGATGTTGAGCTTTTTTCATGTTTGTTGGCTGCGTAAATGTCTTCTTTTGAGAAATGTCTGTTCATATCCTTTGCCCACTTTTTGATGGGGTTGTTTCTTTCTTGTAAATTTGTTTAAGTTCCTTGTAGACTCTGGATATTCGACCTTTGTCAGATGGGTGGATTGCAAAAAAGTTCTCCCATTGCCTGTTCACTCTGATGATAGTTTATTTTGCTGTGCAGAAACTCTTTAGTTTAATTAGATTCCATTTGTCAATTCTGACTTCTGTTGCAATTGCTTTTGGTATGTTTGTCATGAAGTCTTTGCCCATGCCTATGTCCTGAATGGTATTGCCTAGGTTTTCTCCTAGCATTTTTATGGTTTGGGGTTTTACATTTAAGTCTTTAATTCATCTTGAGTTAATTTTTGTATAAGGTGTAAGGAAGGGGTCCAGTTTCAGTTTTCTGCATATGGCTAGCCAGTTTTCCCAACACCATTTATTGAATAGGAGATCCTTTCCCCATTACTTGTTTTTGTCAGATTTGTCAAAGATCAGACGGTTGTAGACGTGTAGTGTTATTTTTGAGGTCTCTGTTCTGTTCCATTGGTTTATATGTCTGTTTTGGTACCAGTACCATGCTGTTTTGGTTACTATAGCCTTGTAGTATAGTTTGAAGTCAGGTAGCATGATGCCTTCAGCTTTGTTGTTTTTGCTTAGGATTGTCTTGGCTATATGGAGTCTTCTCTGATGCCATAAAGTGTGTTTTTTTTTTCTAATTCTGTGAAACATGTCGATGGTAGTTTGATGGGAATAGCATTGAATCTATAAATTACTTTGGGCAGTATGGCCATTTTCATGATATTGATTCTTTCTGTCCATGAGGATGGAATGTTTTTCCATTTATTTGTGTTCTCTCTTATTTCCTTGAGCAGTAGTTTGTAGTTCTCCTTGAAGAGGTCCTTTACATCCCTCGTTAGCTGTATTCCTAGGTATTTTATTCTCTTTGTAGCAATTGTGAATGGGAATTCATTCATGATTTGGCTCTCTGCTTGTCTATTGTTGGTGTAAAGGAATGCTTGTGATTTTTGCACATTGATTTTGTATCCTGAGACTGCTGAAGTTGCTTATCAACTTAAGGAGTTTCTGGGCTGAGATGATGGGATTTTCTAAACATAGAATCAGGTCATTTGCAAACAGAGTCAATTTTACTTCCTCTCTTCCTATTTGAATGCCCATTATTTCTTTCTCTCGCCTGATTGCCCTGGCCAGAACTTCCAATATTATGTTGAATAGGAGTGGTGAGAGGGCACCCTTGTCTTGTACTGGTTTTCAAAGAGAATGCTTCAAGCTTCTGCCCATTCAATATGATATTTGCTGTGGACTTGTCATTAATAGCTCTTATTATTTTGAGATATGTTCCATCAATAGCTGGTTTATTGAGAGTTTTTAATATGAAGTGATGTTGAATTTTATCAAAGGCCTTTTCTGCATTTATTGAGAAAATCTTGTGGTTTTTTCTTTGGTTCTGTTTATCTGATGGATTACATTTGTTGATTCACGTATGTTGAGCCAGCCTTGGGTGAAGCTGGGTTGATCTTGGTAGACAAGTTTTTGGATGTGCTGTTGGATTCAGTTTGCCAGTATTTTATTGAGTATTTTCGCATCAATGTTCATCAGAGATATTGGCCTGAAGTTTTCTTTTTTTGTTGTGTTACTGCCAGGTTTTGGTATTAGGTTGATGCTGACTTCAGAAAATGAGTTAAGGCGGCGTCCCTCCTTTTCAATTTTTTGGCATAGTTTCAGAAGGAATGGGACCAGCTCCTCTTTGTACCTCTGGTAGAATTTGGCTGTGAATCTGTCTGGTCCTGGACTTTTTTTTTTATTGGTAGACTATTACTGCCTCAAATTCAAAACTTGTTATTGGTCTATTCAGGCATGCAACTTCTTCCTGGTTTAGTCTTGGGAGGGTGTTATGTGTCCAGGAATTTATCCATTTCTTCTAGATTTTCTAGTTTATTTGCATAGAGGTGTTTACAGTATTCTCTGATGGTAATTTGTATTTCCGTGGAGTCGGTGGTGATATCCCCTTTATCATTTTTTATTCCATTTGATTCTTCTCTCTTTTCTTCTTCGTTAGTCTAGCTAGCAGTCTATCTATTTTGTTAATTTTTTCAAAAAAACAGCTTCTGGATTCATTAATTTTTTGTAGGTTTTTGTATCTCTATCTCCTTCGATTCTGCTCTGATCTTAGTTATCTCTTGTCTTCTGCCAGATGTTGGATTAGTTTGCTGTTGCCTCTCTAGCTCTTCTAATTGTGATGTTAGTATGTCAACTGGAGATCTTTCTAGCTTTCTCATGTGGGCGTTTAGTGCTATAAATTTCCCTCTTAACACTGCTTTAGCTGTGTCCTAGAGATTCTGGTATGCTGTCTCTTTGTTCTCATTGGTTTCAAAAAACTTCTTGATTTTTGCCTTAATTTCATTATTAACCCAGGAGTCATTCAGGATCAGGTTGTTCAATTTCCATGTAATTGTGTGGTTTTGAGTGAGTTGCTTAATCCTGAGTTCTAATTTGATTGCACTGTGGTCTGAGAGACTGTTTGTTGTGATTTCACTAGTAATTTTTTAAATGCAACTTAAAACAATGAGGATATGTTATTTGTTGCTCTTCAGGCTTGGAAATTTTTTCATATTGGCGAGAGCCCACAGGCACTCTCATATACTATAGTGAGAATATGAATTAGTAAAAATCTGTTTGGAGAGCAATGTGTTAGTACCTTTCAAAATTTTAAATGCGCCGGGCGCGGTGGCTCACGCCTGTAATCCCAGCACTTTGGGAGGCCGAGGCGGGTGGATCACGAGGTCAGGAGATCGAGACCATCCTGGCTGACACAGTGAAACCCCATCTCTACTAAAAATACAAAAAAATTAGCCTGGTGTAATGGCGGGCGCCTGTAGTCCCAGCTACTCGGGAGGCTGAGGCAGGAGAATGGCGTGAACTTGGGAGGCGGAGCTTGCAGTGAGCAGAGATTGCGCCACTGCACTCCAGCCTGGGCGGCAGAGCGAGACTCCGTCTCAAAAAAAAAAAAAAAAAAAAAAAAAAATTAAATGCATGCTATGAGACAGATCAACTATATATCTCAAGAGTCATATACTTCCCATATTTGCTTGTCCCTGAAAGAACCATTGCATTGATCCTTGTAAGAAAAGTCCATTCATTCTTCAAGATTTCACTTGTGATCTGCACCTCAAATGCAATACTCTGACTCCTCTTCAAAATCCACCATGGGATTATTCATCTTCTTTAAATGTATGTTCTGGAGTGGAACTTAATCTATTTTTCATTTGAAAATCTAAATCAAGGGTTGGAGGATTACTTACCCATCCCATCTTCCCTCAATGTGTTCCTTTACCCTTTATCTCTCTTTCATTTGTGTTGACTGCACGGCTGCAGGAGAGAATCGTAAGGAGGGGCAATAGAGGAAACCCTATTAGATAGAATTAAGCCCATGAGTCCATGTGAGTTATCCACAGAATCTCCAAAATATACAGGAGACCCAGAAAGGGCACCAGAGTCACCATCACAGAAGATATGGGCAGAGCGATAGAAACACATGTGTAACTGTTCTTGTGATGCTAGATTTTCCGTAGACTTGCACGGCTGGAGACACACTGGATCTATAACTACATCATGGTCACTAGATACCGAGGGTGTCTTCAATCTCCAACTTGTTCAGACAAGTTCTTTCCTAAAATGAGCTTCTTAAGATAACAGCTGCTTCGAGTTCCAGTTGTCACCTATCCTTCTTACATTTCCTGCCTATGTCCAGATGAGCTAACTAGCATTAAGTGTAGCTGAGGTCACTGAAAAGATTTTTAAATAAGCTATTTTAAAAGTTACTGACATCATCAGCTCATAGCTGTTATTCCTGGGTCAGCACAACCTCCTGTCTGCAGCAGCGGCAGTCCTCGCTGGCTACTGCCTGGCTGCGCCGCACAGGGCATGGAGCTAGATGTGGTGCCCCCACGTGATGAGATCTCATGCCCTGTCACTTCCCACCCCCCATAAAAAGTGGAGGAAACTGCTTCCCAATGGCATTTAGATCAAATGAAATATCAGATCACAATTCAGTTCTGAGAATATTTTGACATTCTAAAGTTTAGAAGTAATATGAATAATATGTATATATTTTATTCTGATTCAAGTAGACTTCACATTTCTTTAAAAGATACTTTAATCTCATGCATAGGGGAAAAAGTTAAACTCTGAGTTTATTTACATATTTACCAAATAACTTTGGAAAGGGAGATTGGACTAGATAATATCTAAGTTCAAGTCCAACATCTAGATTCTGAAATTCTATAAAATAATAGGATTCATTCACACTTTGTTTATTTTTGGATAGTTTAATCTTTTTCAAGTGCATAGTTTATAGGCTATTGAGAATAATAGCAAAAGAAAAATAATTCACTTCCTCTTGGGAGGGACAGATGTCAATGCATCTAAAGCTTTTGTTAATCTTCCAAATGCTATCAACATTTTAAAAAATGGTATGATTCTTAACACTTCGATCAAAATAAATCCACAGTAATAGTAACAGCTAGTGTATATTGAATGCTTACTATGTATTGGCATTGTGCTAAACCTTTTACTTATTTTTAATCCCATCTAATCCTCCCAATTTAATAAGGCATCTGTCATTATTATTATTCCTGTCTTACACATAAGGCAGCTAGGACAGAGAAGTTAAATAACTTGCCCAAAGCAACTCAGCTTATCTGGGTAACAGAAGGGACTTGATCCGGGTCTGCCCCACTCTAGAGCCTGCAAGCTTCAAACAACACCCAGCATGCCTATGACCCTAGATTGTGTTATTTGGCAGCCAAAAGAAATCAGTCATTACATTAACATCAACTCGCCAAAAGAGCCACATTTCCACGGGATAAACAAAGCTTCTTTGACTCTTGATTTTTAGGGAAAAAAAATTGCTTCCTGTGTATTTCATACAGAAGGCACTGAATAAAATACCTCTATAATAAATGCAGTCTTAGATTTTGTATAGCCATTTAGAAAAATTTCTCAACAGATCCTAAGTAAAGAAGTAAACGCTCAACTTGAAAAAGGCCCAGACTGGGAGCCGTGGCTCACCTGTAATCCCAGTACTTTGGGAGGCATAGACAGGTGGATCACGTGAGGTCAGCAATTCAAGACCAGCCTGGCCAACATGGCGAAACCCCATCACTACTAAAAACACAAAAATTAGCTGGGCGTGGTGGCTTGTGCCTGTAATCCCAACTACTCGGGAGGCTGAGGCAGAAGAACTACTTGAATCTGGGAGGTGGAGGTTGCAGTGAGCCAAGATCGCACCACTGCACTCCAGCCTGGCATCAGAGCAAGACTCCGTGTGAAAAATAAAAGAATAAAGAAAAAGGCCCTGCTTCTGATGGGTGTTAAGACAATAGGAGCCATATATAAAACTCTCTAATCATCTGTCTTTCAAAACTGAAAATGGAAAAATAAGAAGAAATACACACACAAACACACAAACGTCAGATGAATATCCTTTAAAAAATCCTCCACATAAATCATCTTTCATCACAATGCTTGGGATAAAACTTGAAAGACTCTACTTTCAGGGATCATTTCTATAGTGCGTTACTAGGATAAAACTTGAGCATCAATAGTTTTGAGGTTATAGCTTTTGACGGAGCCCTAAAGTGTGCATATTCTATTTGGCCAGTAAAGAGCAGATATGTATGCTTTGAAATATAATCAAATTATTATTCAATAAATAGGGGTGTTGTGATGATAATCAAGTGGGAAAAGCAGATAAATTTAGATTTTATATCTCATACCTTATATCAAAATAATTCCAGATAGATAAAAAATGTAAATGTTAAAAACGATATCAGGAAAGTTCTATCCAAAACCATGGGATAAAATTATTTTTATAATTTCATAATGAGATGCTGTAAGAGATTAATAGACTAAGTTACATAAAAGTAAAAAAAGTATGTGTGAGAAAAATGTCACAAGCAAAAGAAAAAGACAAATGTCAAATTGGAAAAAAAAAGTTATTACAGATCGTGGACAAAAGGCTAATTTCTCTAATGTACTAGGAATTCATACAGAGAAATATGATAAAGACAACAGAAAATGAATAAAGGATATGAAATGGCAGTTTACAGGAAAGAGAGTTCAAATGATTCTTAAGCTTGTGAAAATGTGTGATGCCATGTATAATAAAAGGAAGGCACAACGGAATGATGAGATGCTATTCTTCACGTATTAAATGGTTCAAATGCAAAACTTAGATTGTACCCTGTGCTGATGAAGGTAGGGGAGAGTAGTCACATTGCTGGTAGAAACGCAAAATGGAGCAACTCTGCAACAGGAAATTTGGCAATATTTACCAAATTAGAAAAGTACATATACTTTGACTCAGCAAATCTACTTCTGAGCAATTGTCTTATGGATATACTTAGTTGTATGCAAATGATACATACACAAGGACGCCCCTAACTAAGGTATAAAGCAGCACCTTCCATTATCCTCTATCTCTTTCTATTTTATTGACCATCATAACATTTATCATTACTGTCTTGATGATATTCCCAGGTTTGTGTGTATCCCCATCAAAAGTATGCGGGTGACTAAAGGGCAAACCGCAGGCCTGCTTGGAGAGATGACCCTGGGATTGCCTTCTCAAAGCACAATTTCCTTGCATAAATGTCAAATATTACATACCATGAGTTGGTTATCTGTCTTGTTTACTGGAAAAGCAGCGAAGTGGCACTTAAGTCTTGGCCCTATGTAACTGAAATCATATCAAAAGGCAGGTGGAGTATTAGGCAAGTACATTTTCTGTTTCAAAATGAGTTACACATACCTTGATCTGGTTCATGGTAACTGCATTCCCAGCAAGCAGTTTTGGGACCACTGATGCAATCAAAGATGTTTGCATGCTGTTTCCCATCTGCAGAGTAAACTTAGTGTTAGACTCAGTCCCACTGTGTCTTACTGGTTGGATGGTCAGTATGAAACCTGGAACTACTGCTGGTGATGGACAATACATCATCAGGCAGGCTGCAACCCCAGCATCTAGAACAGGACCTGGCACATATGAGGAACTCAATAATCTTTAAATGATGAATGAATGAATGAATCAATGAATGAATGAATGAATACATCATTATGTGAAAAAAAAGGCAAGGTCCCTGCCCCTGCCATCCCTTACTCATTGATATTCTGCCCTGCAAATCCTAGCCAGGCCCCCCTAACTCTGATTGCTCCTTTCTTAATTCGGTGGGTTGGCCAGGCTCTGTTTCAGTTCTCCTTCCTGCGCGGTGGCCCTAAGTTGGTTCCTGACAGTGAGCTGCAACCATCACAGGGCTCACCTTATTGGTTTTCCTCCTGTCAGGTTTCAGAGTCCTAGTCTGAAAACACAATTCTCTAGTTGTTTGTTACAGGAGGGAAGTTCTTGCAGCCTTTAAACCTTCACTAGAAGAAGCATAAGAAAGTAACTTTTTTTCTTTAAAACTCCTCCAAGGTGTTAAAGAGCAACTCCAAGGTCAATTTAAATAGAATTGTGGTCATGTTAAAAACATACATGCACACCCACACCCACACACACACACACACACACACAAACCCAACTCTCATCTTTTAGAGGTTCTATTGAAATATTTATGAACTAAGTAACAACAATTTTTGAGATTTGCTCAAAAATATAGGCAAGGGTGAAATTGCATGGGGATGTGTGTTGGTCATGAATTGGTAATTCTTGAAGTTGGGTAATGAGTTCAGTCTACTTTTTCATGTTTGCAATTTTCCATAATAAAAAGTTTTCTTAAATCAATTTATAGGAATCTCTATGTTTATTGCCCACTAAATGACTTCTACTGTGTCTACTTGGTAAGAATGAATGATTTGAGAGCAGGTGTTTGATGCTAGAAAGGGGCAGAACATGAGGGGATGCGGTGTAAAAAAAGAAACTGAAGGGGAGGAAACTGAAAAGCTAACGGCAATCTTTAACTGCTACAATTTATCAGTCAGTTGACTATTCCCCAGATAAACCCAGAGATCCAGAATCCAGCAGCATGCCAAGCTGACAATAGGTTCTCCACTACTACCGTGTAGCTGAGAGGTGGCAGAAACTCTATCCAATACCGTGTTGTTACTGCCACCCTGGCTGCCTGGTCCTTATTTTTAGAGAGTGAGATTTTTACAAATTGCAAAAACCAATCTGTCCTGTCACAGACTCTTTCTAAAATGAACCTGGATCACCATGGTAACAGCAGAGGCAGGCAGGCAGTAGGGGAGGAACTCATAGTTTGTCACGGCTGCAAAAAAGCAAGCAAAATGCAAGTCAGATCCATCCCTTAGGATTCACTCCAGAATGTTCTTCGGTAAATGCCCTTGAGAATGCAAATTCTGTCTCTTCTCAACCCGCATGTCCTCCTCTATAGAGCCATATTTATAGAGCAGCTAATCTGTGCATCCCAGGAAGGTATCATCTCCATTTTGCAGAAGGGTAAATTGAGGCATAAAGAGGCTAAGAACCTCTGTAAAGTCTAATAACTGTCAAAGCTGGGATTGAAACCCAGGTCCATCTAGTACCAAGGCTCATGTTCTCTCATCTCTGATCCTGTAGTAGTTAGCATTTGCAAGTGCTCATTCAGAAATTATTCATGGAAATTCTTATGTCACCACTAATAAAACAAATACAATGTGCAATATAATAAAGGCAAAGATAAACATAAAAAATAGAGTGTAAGCATTTAGAGGTCCAGAGTGTTTTAAGAACTCATATTTGATTCTCTCTCAAATTTCCACCAAACAAGAACTTAATATTAGAATATAGTTACAAGGGGAAGATCTCTTTTCATTATGGGAACCTGAAAAGAGACATATAAACAGGGGATGGGCCCAAAAAACAATGTTCTAGAACATTAGTCTGTCTGTCAATCTAAACATAATAAGGATAAATAAAAATCATACTGTTCAGCTCAAGTTGTCTCACATATCTCCTCAAATAAGCAGTACAATGTCAATCAGTCACATTCTTTTTCCATGCCTGTAATAAATCCTTTAATTTAAAATGTTTGGATGTGGTAGAGAAATACATATTTATCATCTCATACTGGTTTCTAAGGAAGGTGTTTTTGTTTGTTGTTATTATTTGAGGATCTTGTTTGCTTAGGGATTTTTTGTTTTGTTTTGTTGAACGTAAAATTGTTATCTTCAATATAGTTGCCTTGAGTATCAGAAAAACAAAACATGTCTTTTTTCCTTACCAGTCAACACAGTACACAGTATACTTCACCTCTGGTTGCCAAAATATAGGGGGATGGGGGACGGGAGGATGGGGGTTGTCCCCACACACCAAGCAACCCTTCAGCAGACACCAACTAGTGTCCTATCATTTAATTCAATTCTGACACTATCTACCTGGAGTAGAGTCAGATCCCACAAATTAAGGGTTCATTCCCACAAGACTGCACCCCACTTCAAGTGCCAATCACAAGTCTAGTTACCCACAATTTCTGTACAATTTGGCTACAAATTCGGGATTCCAAGTTGCTCCCCCTCCTCAGGTTCAATTAATTTTCTAGCATGGCTCACAGAACCCAGGGAAACACTTACTCAACATTTATAGGTTTATTATATAGGATATCACTAAGGATACAGATGAACAGCCAGATGGAAGAGATGCATAGGACAGGGTATATGGGAAGGGGAGCAGAGCATCCAGACTTTCTGTGGGCGTGGCACCCTCTAGGCACCTCCACCTGCTTAGCTCCGAACCCAATAGTTTACAGATTTTTATGGAAGCTTCATGAAATAGGCGTGATCAATTATTAATTCAATCTCTAGCCCCTCTCTCCTTCCTGGAGTGGCGGGAGTAGGGCTAAAAGTTCCAAGTGTCTAATCATGGCTTGGTCCTTCTGGTGACCAACCTCAACATCCAGGTGCCCACCAAGAGTCACCTTACTAGAACAAAAGATGTTTCTATGACCCATGAAATTGGGAGCTCTCTGTCAGACACTATTGTTACTCTGGAACTTACAAAGGTTATCCAACATGAACTACCACTGTGGATACCAGGATATCCACCACGAACTACCACTGTGGCTGATGTGTTTTTTTGTTTGTTTGTTTTTTGTTTTGTTTTTGTTTTTGTTTTGAGACAGAGTCTGGCTCTGTCACCCAGGCTTCAGTACATTGACATGATCAGAGCTCACTGCAGCCTCTACCTCCTGGGCTCAAGCAATCCTCCCACCTCAGCCTCCCTAGTAGCTGGGACCACAGGTGTGCACTACCACACCCAGCTAATTTTTGTATTTTTTGTAGAGACGGCATTTCATCTTGTTGCTCAGGCTGGTCTCGAACTCCTGGGCTCAAGCGATCTGCCCACCTCAGCCTCCCAAAGTGCTGGGATTACAGGAGTGAGCCACCACCCCTGGCCTAATGAATTCTAACTGTGTTTTAGTCTTTGCATAATTTATTCAAGATTCAAAGTCCTGAAAAAGATCCATGCCTTACATCATACACAAAAATTAACTAAAAATGAATAACAGCTCTAAATATAAATGCTAAAACTAGAAAACTTGCAGAAGAAAGAAACAGGAAAAAATCATTGCAACCTTAGGTTACCAAAGGTTTGTCAGATACAACAACAAACTCATGATCGATAAGAAAAACAAATTGAAATATTGAAATCCTTCAAAATGAACAACTTCTGCTCCTTGAAAAACATCATCAAGAAGATGAAAAGACAAGGCATAAATTGGGAGAAAATAGTTGCAAATCACATTCTGTGTTGAATCCAGAATATGTGAAGAACTCTCAAAACTATATAATAAAACACAAACAACCTAGTACAAAACTGGGCAAAATAAATGGAAAAGACACTTTATGTAGATTGTATGATGCCTCTCCATCTCCAGGGATGTCCACATCTTAACTCTGGAAGCTGTGAAGATGTTACCATACATGACAAAAGGGGCTTTGTAAATGTAACTAAGTTAAGGATCTTGAGGCAGGTATTATCCAGGTGGCCTAAAGTAGTCATGAGCATTCTTATCAAAGAGAGGAAGGAGGGTCAAGGCCAGGAAAAGGCAATGTGATGATGGAAGCAGAGAGGGACTGGAAGATAATATGCTGCTGACTCAGTCCATGAGCCAAGGAATGCAGGTGGCCTCTGAAGAATAGAAAAAGGCAAAGAAATTGATTTTCCCCTTAAGCCTTCAGAACGAACACAGCCCTGCCAACACTTTGTTTTAGGACTTCTGACCTCCAAACTGTGTGATAATATGTTTATGTTTTTTTAAGCCACTACCTTTGTGGTCATTTGTTACAGCAGCAACGGGAAACTAGTAAATACTTCACCAAAGAAGATATATATGTGACAAAATAAGCACATGCAAAGATGTTCAACATCATTAGTCATTAGGGAAATGCAAATTAAAACCATGAGATGCTGTTGCACATCTACTAGCACAGCTAAAATTTTAAAACTGATAATGCCAAGTACTGGTGAGGATGTGGAACAACTGGAAAACTCATATGTTGCTGGTTAAAATATGAAATGGCACAGCCACTTTAGGAAATAATTCAGTAATTTCTTATAAAGTTAAACATATACTTATCCCATTACCCAATAATTCAACTTCTATATATTTATCCAAATTAAATGATAAGTAAAGCTAACCTAAAATGCTATGAATAGACATGAATGTTTATAGTGTCTTTATTTATAATTGTCCAAAACTAGAAACAATTGAAATATAATTCAACTGGTAAATGAATAAACAATGATACATCCACACTATGGAAAACTATCCAGCAATAAAACGCATACACACTAACATGGGTGACTCTCAACTGCATTATGTAAAGTGAAAAAGTCAGCCTCAAAAGCTCGTACTGTATGATTCCACTTATATGACATTCTGGGTGAGAAAAATATAGACAGTAAAAATACCAATGATTATTTGGGCCTGAGAATGGGGGAAACAGTTGACTACAAGACATGAGGGTATTTGGGGAGGTGATAGAGATGCACTATGTCTCAATTGTGGTGGTAGTTACGTAACTGCACGTGTTTGTTAAAACTCACAGAATTGAGTATCTCACTGCAGTATATTTTACTGCTTATAAATTATACCTTATTTTTTAGTGGATAAAAGTGAGGTTAAAACCAACTCCGAATGTGTGTAGATCTAAATGTGAAAGGGGAAAACAAAAGCTTTAATGAATAAATATGGGGAAAGATATTTAAGAACTTAGGTTAAGCAAAAAGAAATAAATTAAGAAATAGAATTATATTAACCTGAGGAACTTCTGTTTATCGAAAGACATCATTGAGAGAATGAAAATACAAGTTACAGAGTGGAAACAGGTAGTGGGAATATATTTAGCCAACAAAGAAATCATATCCAGAATATTCAAATAATTCTTACAAATGAATAAGAAAAAATAGACTTTTTTTAATTTGCAAAAGACACAACAGGTATTTTTTACAAAAGAGAATATTTTAAGGCCCGTTCAATTTATGAGGGAAACACTCAATCCCATTAGTCACTATGGAAATGTAATTTAAAACCTAGACATAAATTCAAACCGTAATGAGATACCATTACTCACCCACCAAAAATGGCTAACATTTCAAAGATTAGCAATCACAAATGTTGACAAGAATGTAGAGGAACTGGAAACTCTTGTACACTGATGGGGGGATGTAAATTAGCAAAACAATTTTGGAAAGCTATTTGGCAATATTTGCTGAAGCTGAACATTTGCAAATGCACCCATATGTTCACACACACAAAAAAAATGGTATAGAGTTCATCACTGTAGTCTTTGTGCTAGCTAAAAGGTAGAAACTGCTTACTTTCCCTCAACAGTAAATAAATATACCAAATAAATGATAGTATTTTTATTCAATGGAAAGGCTATATAACATATGCACAGATAGACAGCTGCCAAACATAGCAACAGGAGTGAATCTCACAAATACACTTATCAAAAAAAGCCAGACAAAATAATTCACACAGATTCCATTCACACAAAATTCAGTAACAGGTAAAACTAATTCATGATGTTACACATCAGGTTGGTGGTTATCTTTGGGAAGGAATATGTGAGTAATGATTAGGGGAGTTTGGGGGACATTATTTTATTTATTGATATTAGTGATACTTACACAGTGAGAATTCATCAGCCTATACCCTTACAATTTTTGCACTCTTTGGATGTATTGTATATTTCAATATAAAAGCTAAAACTAATTATAAGGGAATCCTTAAGGACACAGAAGTATTGAGAAATATTAAGTTTTAAAACACTGCCTTAAGGCCAGGCACAGTGTCTCATGCCTGTAATCCCAGCACTTTGGGAGGCCAAGGCAGGCGGATCACCTGAGGTCAGGAGTTCAAGACCAGCCTGGCCAACATGGTGAAACCTGTCTCTACTAAAAATACAAAAAAAAAAAAAAAAAAAAAAAAAAAAATTAGCCGGGCAAGGCAGGATGCTCCTATAATCGTAGCTACTTGAGAGGCTGAGGCAGGAGAATCACTTGAACCCAGGAGGCCGAGGTTGCAGTGACCCGAGTTCATGCCACTGCACTCCAGCCTGGGCAACAGAGCGAGACTCTGTCTCAAAAAAATAAAAAGTAAAAATAATAAAAAATAAAACACTGCCTTAAAACAATATGCAGAGGATGGTCTTATGTTTGTTGTTTTGGATGGCTCATCATTTTTCCCTTGTTTTCATGGGAAAATAACTGTCCCCTTACAACCTTGCCCCCAAATATACACATACTCCTTTAGTCTGGGTGCTTGCCCTCGTCACATTCCATGTATTCGGGGAATTTCCTAATACAGTGCTCCATGCCCACTAATAAGCACCTTTGCTGGAATTTTAGATCTGGAGTGTAACCATTCAGGAACAAAAGTTGTTTAGAGATAAAACAATCCAAGGAAGGGTCCTAGGGAGATTGCCCATGATTTCAGTTGCTGACAGCTGAGGGCCACCAAGGTTCCTGTATATTCCATGGCCTGAGCATTCTGCTTGATTTGAACAAGCCTCTGTAATATTCTTTTAATAAATAATTTTCATTGTGTGTGGTTTTGTTTTGTTTTGTTCTGTTTTGAGACAGAGTTTTGCTCTTGTGGCCCAGGCTGGAGTGCAGTGGCTCAATCTCAGCTCACTGCAATCTCTGCCTCCCAGGTTCAAGCAATTCTCCTGCCTCAGCCTCCCAGGTAACTGGGATTACATGTGCTTGCCACCACGCCCGGCTAATATTTTATGTTTTTAGTAGAGACGGGGTTTTGCCATGTTGGGCAGGCTGCTCTTGAACTCCTGACCTCAGGTGATCTGCCTGCCTCAGCCTTCCAAAGTGCTGGGATTACAGGCATAAGCCACCATGCCCAGCCTTTTCATTGTTCAGGTAAATCAGAGTCAATTTTCCTTACTCGCAACCAAATAACAATAATGAAGTTGAGGCATGGTAGTAGGATGTAGAATCAGATAATATACACTAAAATTTTAAAAGTAACAGTTGCTTTTCTTTTCATTTTCCTTGTCTATATTTCTTACAACAAATAATGAATATGTATTATTTTTATAATATGAAAGGAGAATAAAACTATTTTTACAAGCAGAATTAGAGACAGAGATGGCATCAGACACCTAGAATGAGGTAGTTACCCCAGCTGAGCCCTTAGTGTATATCTGACTTTTCTGGAATTTTTATAAATATCTCCTCACACTCTGTAGGTTGCCTTTTCTCTCCTTTACAGTGTCTTTGATGGACAAGCATTCTTAACTGTCGTACAATCCATTTTAATAAATTTCTCTGCTTTTTGATTGTTTTCTTGTTGTTTGTTTTTTTGAGAGGCAGCTCTGATATATCGCTTACTGATGGATGTGGTCAGATAAGAACAACATAACTATCCTCATTGGCGGGAGTGTGGGTCCCTGTGTGGCTTTTTTCTTTGCTTTTATCATGTGATACATACACAGAGTAGTACATAAAATGTGCAAACACTTCAAAGAAAAATGATGAAATGAATATGTGCATAACCACTCGTCAAGAAATAGAATAGTTCCAGCGTCCTAGAAACCCCATGTGCCTCTCTCCTTCATACATCCCTCCCTCACACACTCCCAGTGATTACAGCTATCTTGATGGCATGATAATCATTTTCTTGATTTCCTTTATCATTTATGTGCACATATAAACACACAAATATCTCCAACCGGTATCATAATTTGCCTGTTTTTGAAGTATGTGGGATCCTATTATTTTTATTCTTGAAGATCTTGTTTCTTTAGTTTAGTATTGAGAGATGCATTCATATGACAACATACAGCTCTAGTTGGATCATTTTCATTAATGCATGGTATTCTATTGCCCACAATGTATTCATTCTACTGCTGGTGGATAGTTGATTATTTCCCCAGCTCTGTAATGTTGTTTGGAAATGGATTATTGTTACCTGGTCTCATTGAAGTTTAAATTATTTTTTATAGCTACCTTAGCATATTTTATAGTCTCATGACCTAACTCATCTTTATGGCTTCATCCTTTATCTCTTTGAATATTTCATCCATATTTTATATTTCCTAGCTGGCGTTCTCATACCTGAAGTCATTAGTGGTCTAAGTGTGTTGCTTATTGTTTGTGTGGAATCTTATTCTTTTTTCTTCTATATGGTTTTGGTGATCTTTGATCATGAACTGATATTTTGCTGAAATTCATCTGTTGAAAAATGTGTGGCTTAAATTAAGAATTTTTCCTCCAGAGATGATTTTTATTCACCTCATTAAGGAGTTGGAGGCTGTTACAAACCTACAATCTTTTTTTTTTTTTTTTTTGACACAGTGTTTCACACTTGTTGCCCAGGCTGGAGTGCAATGATGAGGTCTTGGCTCACCGCAACCTCTGCCTCCCGAGTTCAAGCAATTCTCCTGCCCCAGCCTCCTGAGTAGCTGGGATTACAGGCACATACAACACCTGGCTAATTTTTTATATTTTTTAGTAGAGACGGGGTTTCACCATGTTAGTCAGGCTAGTCTTGAATTCCCGACCTCAGGTGATCCACCCACTTCGGCCTCCCAAAGTGCTGGGATTACAGGCGTGAGCCACCGCGCCCAGCCTGCAACCACTTTTAATACATATTTGGAGCACCTGGGGTTTTAAACTTGTCCCTTCCCCCAACTTCCCTCATCTTACCATGGGCCATCAGCTGAGTTTCTGGATTGCAGGGCTGATCTCTTAATTTTGTTTGCCCCTCTTCAACTCTGCCTTCTCAGAGGCACTTAGGACTCCCTGGGTGTCTGTTGTTGTTGTTGTTACTGTTTTCCTTTGGAAAGTTTCATGTTTTCTGTGATACAAGCAATATTATAAAAATTAGGTTTTGTGTTGGTTCAAGTTGTTTGGTAAGAGAAGAGCTCTTTAAGACTATATAGTTCACCATCATGTCAAAAGCAGAAGTCCCAAGATAATATTTTTTGATAGGTTGGTAAGGCATTAAAGGCCTTGTTTTAGAACAATAAATGGAAATTATTCTACTAACTAAACCATACATTTTTATTAAGTAAGGTAGGCAAAAACTTGATGGTCCTTAGTTGAGGCCAAGAGGTGAACTTGGATCAGAGAGGATTTATAGAAATTTGGAGTTGACAAAGAGGTGAAAAGAGATAACTGGGAAGAAGAGCCAACTCGACTGGATGTGTTTGATTAAATTTCTGCCGTTCAGTGAGGAATGTGCACAAACTAATCACAAATATATTCACTTGTGAAGAATAATGTTGTGTTGGCCGGGTGTGGTGGCTCATGCCTGTAATTGCAGCACTTTGGGAGGCCGAGGTGGTCGGATCACAAGGTCAGGAGTTCGAGACCAGCCTGACCAACATGGTGAAACCCCCATCTCCACTGATAATACAAAAATTACCCTGGTGTGGGGACATGCGCTTGTAATCCCAGCTATTCAGGAGGCTGAGGCAGGAGAATCACTTGAACCCTGGAGGCGAAAGTTGCAGTGAGCCAAGATGGCGCCACTGTATTCCAGCCTGGGCGATAGAGTGAGACTCCATCTCAAAAAAAAAAAGAAGGAGGAGGAGGAGGAGGAGGAGGAGGAGGAGGAGAAGGAGAAGGAGAAGGAGAAGGAGAGGAAGAGGAAGAGGAAGAGGAAGAGGAAGAGGAAGAGGAAGAAGAAGAAGAAGAAGAAGAAGAAGAAGAAGAAGAAGAAGAAGAAGAAGAAGAATTATTTTGTGAATTGGATCTACATTGGAAATAGTGAGGCTTTTAAGGTAAGTGAAAGTAAGAGCTAGGATTTCCCTGCATTAGGTTGGTAGGATTTCCCTGCATTAGGTTGGTACCTGAAGAATGAAATTTATCTGACCTTATTATTTTCGTATCTTGCATAGATATCTTCATTATGTTAAGATTTACTGTGAGTCTCTTAGTTTTTATACCATAATAATATAAAAATCCATTTGAAAAGCATTCTGTCTTTTGTAAAACCACATTTCAAGATAATAGCCGTTAAGTTACTCTATGTATCTTACACAAGAACCCACACACACATGTACAAGATTTCTCCTTAAATTCAGTGCCAGGAGAAACCTCATCTCTTTAACAAAATATGTTTTCTTCTTTTTGTCAGACTAAATAACCCATATGTTTCCTGTCCCAAGTTTTCTCCTTAACTCCCAGGAACCTTAGAGCCAAATTCAAGGCTCAATTGTGGTAATCAACAAACCTCAGGTGCCTGGTTTTATCTCTGTCTTTGATCCTGGTAAAAGTAGCTCTATTATCCTTTCATTTGATAGTATAAAAATAATACATATTCATTATTCATTGTAGAAAATATAGACAAGAACAATTTTAGAAAGCAACTGTTACTGTTAAAATCTTAGTATATATTCTCTGATTATACTGCACCCTGACCCCAATTCCACTGTAATTATTTGATTGGCAGAAAGGAAAATTGACTCTGACTTACTTAAACAATAAAAAGTATTTATTAGAAGGATGCTGAGCTGGATAGAATAGTGCGTACCTGTAGTCCCAGCTACTTGGGAGGCTGGAGGATCACTTGAGCTGGGGAGTTCGAGTCCAGTCTGGGCAACATAGTGAGACCCCATCTCCAAAAATAAATAAAAAAAGGATATTGGAAAGCTGCCATTATTCAAATAGAATGCCCAGACCTCAGAATGCACAAGAACCTTGACAGCTCACAACTCCCAGCTCCCCTCATGAAAATCATAGACAATCTCCTTATGACCCTGTCACTGGCTGACTCATCTCCATACTACTTTTTTCCCTGAGTGACAGCCAGCACAAAGCACTGTGTTCAGCATTTCCACTAAGACTGCATGAAATAGGGCAAGACCAGACAGCCAGTACAAATGAGTAAGAGAATGGTTCTGCCACCATAAAAGTGGGTGAATAAAAGGGGGTATTTCAAACCCCCACTCTGAGCTGGGAAACATCTTGGGCTTGTCATGTGCCTATTTTTTCTTCCTCTTTTCTAGTCATGACCAGGGTTAATGAATTTATATTGCTTCAAGAAAGGACCCAGGGACTCATTGTCTTGGTGGATTTCCTGAGTGAGCCTCAGTTGCTGAGGACTGTAGCTGTCTGTTGCTTCCATTGTTCTTCCTGCCCTCATCCCACCAAAGATGGGTGGTCTTCAGAGAAAGGAGAAGGAGTTCACAATGAGCGGAGGTCATGATACCCCTAAGTTTATTACACATAATTACAGCAAGATACAGGTTGATTATGCTTATTTTAAAGATTAATAGTAGGTGGTGTGCGTCTGTTCTATACTCTCAACAAGTGGCACATAACAGGAAATATGTATGGTGTGTATCTAATGCAACATATCTCAATACTTATGGAACAGTAGTTGGTGGAACACAAGTGCCCTCAGTGATATTAACATTAGTTTTGAGGAAAGGGTTTTGGCAGTTGAAAAACATTTAGAAAACATCACATACTAAATTATATTTCCAAAAATATAATTTAGTATGTTTACGGTATCAAACTAAAAGCTCTAGAAGGTTCTAGTTGTGTGTGTGTGTACACATACATATGTATACACACATATATGTTAATATTTTTAAATTTTGGATTTCCCACAGTTACTTGACCACAGATCATTTCTCGTGGAACACCTAATAATTCTTGTGAGATCGATGTTCTGTTTAAACAGTTTATGAAACATTGGTTTAATATTTTAGAGATACTTAACATCACAAAATTTGTTCAAAATTTGACTGTGTTCCAGTAAAAATTTATTTAATGGACACTGAAATTTGAACCATGTAGTTTTCCCACGTCATCAGTATAGTTATCGTTTTGACTTTTTACCAACTATTTAAAAATGTGAGGCCGGCTGCAGCAGCTCAACCAGGTGCGACGGCTCACGCCTGTAATCCCAGCACTTTGGAGGCTGAGGTAGGTGGATCGCTTGAGCTCTGGAGTTTGAGACCCGCCTGGGCAACATGGCAAAACCTTGTCTCTACTAAAACTACAAAAAAAACAAAAAAAATGAGCCAGACGTGGTGGCGCACTTGTGGTCCCAGCTACTTATGGGGCTGAGGCTCGAAGCAAGAATGGCTTGAACCTGGGAGGTGGAGGCTGCAGTGAGCTGAGATCACGC
Source organism: Macaca thibetana thibetana (assembly GCF_024542745.1). Taxonomy (NCBI): domain Eukaryota; kingdom Metazoa; phylum Chordata; class Mammalia; order Primates; family Cercopithecidae; genus Macaca; species Macaca thibetana. The sequence goes on from NC_065590.1 coordinate 38,675,503, forward strand.
CACTGCACTCCAGCCTGGGTGACAGAGTGAGACACCATCTCAAAAAATAAATAAATAAGTAAATAAAAATGTGGAACCATTCTTATTTCATGGACTACACAAAAATAGGCAGCCTTGTTTGGCCCAAAGGCTATATATAGTTTGCTGACCTCTGTTTTAAATATTTGTAGAGCAATGATCACACGCACACGCATGCGCGCACACACACACACACACAAAATGCTGTTTATTCAAACCAAAATATATCTATTCTCTTGGGCTTTCTTGTTAGGAATATTTCAGATTTGACCTGGCATTTCTGAGACAGAACAATCTTAATGGATGTTTCTGTGCCTGTGGTACCCAGGCTCCAACAATCCCTGCCTCCTGGTTGTCAGTGTAGTCCCTTGGGTAGTCAGTCCTCTCCCACAGTGCAACAGCATATGGTAGAAACCATAACATGTCACTTCCGAGATGAGGTTATAAAGACTGCAGCTTCTGGTTTGAGTGCATGTTCCTCCTCTCTTTCCATCTCTGCCATGTCGTGTGGTGAGGCCCATATGGCAAAAAACTGAAGCCTCCAGCCAACAGACAGAGAGAAACTGAGACCTGCCATCACCTATGTGAGTGAACTTGGCAGCAGATGCACCAGCTCCAGTGGAGCCATCAGAAACTGCTAACAGCTTAAATGCAACCTCATGAAAGACCTTGAGCCAAAACCACCCAACTGAATGCCCCCGAACTCTTGAACACCCAGAAAGTGTAGGATAATAAATATTTGTTGTTTTAAGCTGCTAAGTTATGGGGTCTTTTTTTTTTTTTTTTTTTTTTTTTTTGAGATGGAGTCTTGCTCTGTCACCCAGGTTGGAGTGCAGTAGCCGGATCTCAGCTCACTGCAAGCTCCGCCTCCCGGGTTTACGCCATTCTCCTGCCTCAGCCTCCCTAGTAGCTGGGACAACAGGCGCCCGCCACCACGCCCGGCTAGTTTTTTGTATTTTTTAGTAGAGACGGGCTTTCATCATGTTAACCAGGATGGTCTCAATCTCCTGACCTCGTGATCCGCCCGTCTCGGTGTCCCAAAGTGCTGGGATTACAGGCTTGAGCCACTGCGCCCGGCCGGGGTCATTTTTTATGAATCCACAGATAAGTAATAATGCTGCCTATGTTAGAACAAGATCTGTTGGATTCATAACACTAACTCCTGGCATATTGCTGCTCTTAAGAGCCTTCTACTCCACCTTATAACCCAGTCCCATGTCTGGACACCCAGTCTGTGAACACTGCTGTATCAGACACTCCCTGAAACTGACACTTAACTCCCATCTTTGGAATGTCTACGTGTAACCCATGATACTAGTAAAGGAAGAGGGGGGAATTCCCTGCACATTATTTTCCATAAAACACTGGTCAGATTTTCTGAACCTTGTAACATAATAATATCATCTTTTTTCCCCTCAAAAAAAATGTAAGTTTGTTCACTGTTTCCTGGTCTACTTATGTAACTCCCCATATTCTCCTTATTCCCACTTTTCAGAATGTTCTCAAACAGTATATTGCACTTTAAGTGACAATTTGATCTTTGGGAATTGTGTTTTGTTTTTCAATCAGTCATCTGATTTTCCTCTAGAGTACACAGTCTATTCCACTGTTTATTAGTTCTCACTTGTCAGTATTGTAAGTCCTGTGATTATTCAGGAATGACATTTTGTAAAACATAATGCGGGGTAAGCAAGAAAATAACGGTCACTCTGCCAAGCCAATCACATGATCCCAACAGCAGCTTGGAGCCAGACCAGTCATCATTAGTAGGAAATCTCATTATATTTTGCAATTTAAGGGCATTGGGATTTCTTAATGTCAACAAATACCTCCTGTACATTTAGACAAGTGATGGGGATTGTGCCTGCTACTTCAGTGTGGGGGGTTCCGGGCACCTGAGTATGTGGCAATGCACGTGGGTGTTGGGAGGAGAGGTTGGGGGTGGGAAGTGGAAATAGCCAGATACCCTAACTTCCCTTATTCAGTTTGTTTCTTAGTTAATCACAGGACTCTAGATGTAGAACAAACTTCAAGAGATTGTTAAAACAAACAAACAAACAAACAAAAACTCCCATCTGGTCTTTGAACTCCGTAACTATGTCTTCTGTAAGATTAGACAGAGTTACAGTTATTTGACTAAAAAAATAAGGGTTATCAGCGATGGTGGGCTTGGCAGGCACTGTGCTCGGAGTTCAGGCACTGGAGTTGGACCATCTTAGCTCAAATCCCACCTCTGTCATTTATTATTGTTTTTGCTTTTTCTTTTCCCTTCCCAGAACCTTCACTGGTCCCTTCTTGGGAAATAGTACCCCCTTTTATAGAGCAATGATTCTCCCTTTCCACTCATTTGGCTCCAAAGTTTCTAGTTCTGGTTATTCCTGAAGTCCAGCTGATCCTTTCTGTCCCTTGTGTATTGCTTCATCAACTCTTCCTTTTGTTACATAATACACCCAGGTAATCATCCCCTAAGCTGGTTAGAACTGAATTTCTATACTTACAACCACTTGCAAAAGAATCCTGACTAATTCAGCTGTGCTAGGTTTTGCGATATATATGAAAGAAGAGGAAATTATAGTCTGAAACATAAGACATGAAAAAGAAAAAAAGAGAAACATAAAAGATAGTATATAAAATAATTGTTATGGTTAATCAATTACTAATTGTCTGGAGGTATATTAATTGGTTTGCAACATAATTGCATTTAGAAAGCAATATTGCATCTGTGAAAAAATATTAAAATTGCCATAACACCTGTATATTTAAAAACATCTGCTAGTTGATACCATCTGCTAAGCATTAAACCCCTCACCAATCAAATACAACCTACTTTGCCACAGCCTGACATTCTGTCACTATTCTCTGGAAATCTGAGCTATATGCTGTTGTTAAACATTTGAAAGTTTAAGTGTAATTAGAATAACCTCAGTAATCAAAACGTCAGCATCTTAACAATGTTTGAAATATTTGAACAATTAGAAAAATGGGGGGAAGGGGAACATGGTAAGCAACCTGAATCATTGTCACTTGTGTTTAACAGAGAAGAAAGAAAAGAAAGAAAGAAAGAAAAAGAGAAAGAAAGAAAGAAAGAAAGAAAGAAAGAAAGAAAGAAAGAAAGAAAGAAAGAAAGAAAAGAAAGAAAGAAAAAGTTATGGAAAATTGTTTTTTTTGGAAGAGAAAAAGATGTAATGGATTGGATCCATCACAGGAGACTCGGAAAATGGTCCTTGTTTGGTGTGATCTGCACTAAACAAAAAATATTTGCAGCCTTAAGAATAGAAGATAACTTTGGCCGGGCTTGGTGGCTGACGCCTGTAATCCCAGCACTTTGGGAGGCTGAGGCGGGCGGATCACGAGGTCAGGAGACTGAGACCGTCCTGGCTAACACGGTGAAACCCCGTCTCTATTAAAAATACAAAAAATTAGCTGGGCGTGGTGGCGGGCGCCTGTAGTCCCAGCTACTCGGGAGGCTGAGGCAGGAGAATGGCGTAAACCCAGGAGGCGGAGCTTGCAGTGAGCCCAGATCGCGCCACTGCACTCCAGCCTGGGCGACAGAGTGAGACTCCATCTTAAATAAATAAATAAATAAATAAATAAATAAATAAAACCTTTAATGTGTTATTTTGCTCAGTAACCATATTCACACACACAGTACCATTAGTTTTTCAGAGAACACTCTGAAGAAAATGATGATGACCAGTGGCTTAGGTCCAATGCATGGAAACCTTGTTTGCAAAGACTGAAGAATGACAGCTTTGTGAGGTTGCTCAGTATGAAGATGGGAAATGATGGTGTTGGGGAAGCAGAGAGCAAAAACAAAATTGAGATCAGTATCTCAGACTATGGCTGGAAAATACAGAACTCTAAAAAGACAGTTTGTTCATTGATACACTCATATGTCATGGACCTCACTGTATTATTTGAAAATCAAAGAAGACTGCTATTTTTTGGTTTAACAATTTGTGTAACATTTTGTGTTCCTAAAAGTAGCTGTATCATTTTTACCTTTGAAAGAAATCTATACAGGGAAAATGTGCCCTAGAAATTAGATATATCAAAAATATTACATAAATGTTGTACTGGATTTTTTACTAATTCTATTTTTATCATGAATTTGGATTATCCATGCCACCTTATCTTCTCCCAGCCCTCCATGACTCCCAACATTTTGATTAATTGAAAGTTGCCCATACCATGATTGCTGTAGGACTTCAAAGGAAGTGAGTGTTAGTGGGGGCTAGACTAGTTGGTTATAGCTTCAAGGAGAAGGAAGAACTTGACTTGGGCCTTGGTGAAGGAGAAGAATGACGATCTTGAATAAGTAATGTATCTGTACATTCATCGAATCAATATGAGCACCCTTATACAGTTGGGTCAGTTCTAAGTACTGGGAATATAGTTATAAACAGAATATAATCTCTGGCCTAAAGGTATTTATACACTGGGGTTGCAGAGGATGGTGGGGGTACAATATACAAGTAGGCAAGTTTCTTTTGTAATTACAGTTGGTGACAAATGCTCTGAAGAAAAATAAAGTGAGTGAGGACCTGGAGTATGATGCAGGCGCGGAAATATTCACAGCAGACTGTAACGGGAAAGAGTGGGAGTGGGACGGACATCAGGATGCCATGTGCAGTGTTCTGCATGGGGGTGACAGTGGCTTGCACTACAGTGGTAACAGTAGGAATGGTGAGAAGTGCCTGGAAACAGCTTGCTTGTGAAGAACCGATAGGACTTCCTGATAGATTGGATGCAAAGGGTTAAAAAGACAGGGATCAAGAATAAACCAATATGTTTTTTATCTGAGCAACTGAGTAAACTATGATGCCTCTTACTGAGATAAGAAACCTTCAGTGGGGTGCGGTGGCTCATACCTGTAATCCCAGCACTTTGGGAGGCCAAGGCGGGTGGATCTCTTGAGGTCAGGAGTTCGAGACCAGCCTGGCCAACGTGGCGAAACCCCATCTCTACTAAAAATACAAAAATTAGCCAGCATGGTGGCAGGCGCCTGTAATCCCAGCTACTCAGGAGGCTAAGGCAGGCAGATCACTTGAACCTGAGAGGTGGAGATTGCAGTGAGCCAAGATCAAGCCACTGCACTCCAGCCTGGGCGACAGAATGAGTGAGACACTCTCAAAAAAAAAAAAAAAAAAAAAAAGTAACCTTCACAGAGAATGAATTTGAGGTAAAAAAATTGAGAATTCACTTTCAACCATGTTATGCTTGGGACACCTGTTAGCCTATTAGATATGTATGTAGAGATATTCTGTCAGGAGTTGGTTATGTGAATCTGGAACTTAGACAAATGTTTGAACCTGGAGATATAAAATTAGAAGTACTGGTGTGGTGGAAACAATACAGATATTTCCACCTAATGTAAGGAGGTTTATGTTCTTTTTCCATGGAACTCTAGCCAGCCTCACAAAAGGAGTCAAGAACAGAAAAAGTAGAAAACTATCGTCATGGAATCTAGTTTTAATTGAGTATTCACTTACATTTGTGGAGAAAAAGTGAGTGGGGCTGTCCTGGTTGTTCAGGACAGATAAGATTTATGTTGGGAAACAGCAAAAGCATTATTTGGAACATGAATTGCTATGCTAAATTGGCCCAGAACAAAATACAAAGCTGACATTACTATCGCCATCACCCAGACCAAGCTGCATGTGACTGTAGAAGGAGGAAACCAGATCCCCTAAGAGCCTAGCAGACAAATGAGGCCTATTGCTCATTGCCATGGCTACAGAATCCTTTGCGGGGGCCTAAGGGAGGACCTAGGTTCTTCAGAATTGGTCCAGGAGGATGGCTTTGTCTTTGTGTATATTAAATCTAGCCAGAAAGGAAGCCCTGAGATAAATGTAAAGTGTACCTGGCTGGGCACGGTGGCTCATACCTGCAATCCCAACATGTTGGAAGGCTGAGGCAGGTGGATCACTTGAGTCAGGAGTTCAAGACCAGCCTGACCAATATAGTGAAACCCTGTCTCTGCTTTGAAAACTACAAAAAAAAAATTAGCCGGGTGTGGTGGCACATGCCTATAATCCCAGCTACTCAGAAGGCTGAAGCATAAGAATTTCTTGAACCTGGGAAGTGGAGGTTGCAGTGAACCGAGATCACACCACTGCACTCCAACCTGGGTGACAGAGCTAGATTCCATCTCAAAAATAAAATAAAATAAAATAAAATAAAATAAAATAAAATAAAATGTAAAGTGTACCAGTTAAGATCTCTAATGCTAAGACATTCTGAGGTAGGCAAAGGGAAGGAATCAAGCACATCATAAATCATTGACACTAATTCAAAAATAAAAATAAGAAATAACTTCTGCAGATGTTAAACTGTACATGTTGAAAACAAACATGAACAAAAAGGAAAATACATTGTTAAATGTGCTGGTATTATATTGTGTATATGTGTTTGTGTGTGTGTATAACCCAAGCCCAGGACACATTATGACACATGACATAATTGTGTGTATACATATGTGTATAATCCAGTCCCAGCACTCTTAACTACTTTATTTTCATATACATGCACACAACTATGTCCTGTGTCATAATGCTGTTTTTGAACTCTACAATATGAATTCAGCAGAGACTGGAACAGTGAAATATGGAACAGTTGTTAGCACAATGTCTTAGCCTGTTCATGCTGTTATTAAAAAATACCTTAGCCTGGATCATTTATAAACAACAGAAATTTATTGCTTACAATGCTGGAGGTTTGGAAGTCCAAGGTCTAGGCACCAGCAAATTTGGTATCTGGTGAGGGCTCACTGTCTGCTTTATAGATGGCAGCTTCCCACCGCATCCATACAGGGTAGAAGGGAGCAAACGAGCTCCCTCAAGCCTCCTTTACAAGGGTATGAATCCCATTCATGTGGGCAGAAGAGCCCTTATGACCTAACCACGTCCAAAAGAACCCACTTCTTAAGACTACTGCTTTGTGGATTTGTTTTCAACATAGGCATTTTGGGGGAACAGAAGCAGTCGGGAGGCTGAGGCAGGAGAATCGTTTGAACCATAGCATGTGATTCCTCTGAATGACAACTAAGTCCATCGTTCACTTGGGCTCAATTTCACAATTTTCAAAAGAATGATAATAAGCATTGTCCATTAGACAGACAATGTTAAAGGTCACCAATCTGAGGTGATAATTAACAAATCTACAGTATGACTGAAAGCACTAGCTACCTTAAAAATATATAGCAAGAAATGAATTAATGCAGGAAGAAAAAACCAAATACCACACGTTCTCGTTTTTAGTGGGTGCTAACCATTGGGTACCCATGGACATAAAACAGCTTTTCAACCCTTAACCCTCTCCCTCCCTCCCCGGCTAGTAAGTCCTTATTCCACAGGTGACAATAGACACTGAGGACTTCTAGCTGGGGAGGGAGGAAGAGGGGCAAGGGTTGAAAAACTAACTATGGGGAACTATGCTCAGTGCTGGGGTGATGGGATCATTTCTACTCCAAACCTTAGCATCATGCAATACACCCCAGTAACAAACCTAAATCTAAACTAAAAGTTGTGATATATTCAGTAAGTATATTTTTAAATAAAAATAGTTACAATGTATTGAGTGTCTATATGGGCCTGATACTCTTACATGTTTTACACAATTTCATTCGGTTCTATGAACATCATCTATGTCACCATCATCATTTTACAAATTAAAAAACTGCGGCTACAAGAGGCTAAAGCAGCTTTGCTCAAGGTCACTCAGCTTGTAATCCACAGATATGGCAACACACACACAGGTCCATCAGACTCCATATTCATATTCTTTGCACATATGTATCAGTGATGACAAATTTTCCAATTACTTTTACATTTATTAATTTCGTTTTAAGACGTTACATTGTATGGTCCTGAAAATGTTATTCCTAATGGATATTGCCCAGCATTATCCTCATATCCTATAAGCATTTCCTCATTTAATTCTCACAATGTTGAGAAGGAAGTATTTTAATCCTCATTTTACAAAGGATGAAAATTGAAACATAAAGATGTTAAGTTATTTGCAATAAAGAAACTAAGAAGTGGCAGAGTTAGGGTTTTTTTATTTTTATATTTTATTTATTTATGAGATGGCAGTCTTACTATGTTGCCCAGACTGGCCTCAAACTCATGGGCTTAAGTGATCTTTCCACCTTAGCCTCCCAAGTAGTGGGGACTACAAGAGTGCACTACCCAGCCAGGCTAGAACCAGGGATTTTCTGTTTTTCTGGTTTGTTTTGTTTTGTCTTGTTTTTGAGACAGAGTCTCGCTTTGTCACCTAGTCTGGAGTGCAGTGGCATGATCTTGGCTCACTGCAAGCTCTGCCTCCCAGGCTCAAGCGCTTCTCATGCCTCAGCCTCCCAAGTAGCTCGGACTACAGGCATGTGCCAGCACGCCTGGCTAACTTTTTGTATTTTTAGTAGAGACAGGCTTCACCATTTTGGCCAGGCTGGTCATGAACTCCTGGACTCAAATGATCCGCCCGCCTTGGCCTCCCAAAGTTCTGGGATTCCAGGCATGATCCACCATGCTGGCCTTAGAACCAGGTTTTAAAATGGAGCCATCATCCTCCAAGTCCACTGCTCTTTTTGATACACAGGTGGAAGTTGGCTTGAGATTGTGGGGTTACTAAACAAAATGTTGAGGAAAAAAGGCAAAATTTCCAAAAAGACTTTTAAATGACCCCAAAAAGATACCCGCTTTCCACTACTTATACACCAGAATAACCAACATTAAGTTTACTGTGTAACCCTCTCATTCTTTTAAAAGTGCTAATAAAAACATATACATTTATATTCTTTTAAAATTTTCATTGTTCTAAAACACTAGAGATGCTACTTGCAATTAGATTTCTTTTCATCATTCCAGGTAAATCACAAGGATCTAATTAATTTTAAAGATATGAAAGAATTTACATATGGACATGATTAAGGCGACAACCATAAGTCAATTCGACAACTATTTCTGGAGCACCTACTATGTGTCAGGCACTGTTCTGGGCATGATGGGGAAACAGGAACAAACAAAACAGATAAAATGCTCGCTCTCAGGCTGTTTCCCAGACACCCCACTTTTATCATTAACAGTTTTTGCATATGTGTTTGCCAATGCAACCTATATTTCATTATTTTGATAGTTGTGCAACGTTCTGTAGTATGGGTGTATAAGAATTTATTCAGTCATTTATTTATTGGTTAGCATTTGATTTAGGTTTTATTTTTATTTTTGCAACCAATGTTGCAATAAACACCCATATTACATATATATTATACATATAGCTTATTATTTTTTTAAAAAGCAGTCTAACTTAGGTAAACAAAAACTGCCAAGCAAACCCATCCCTACCCATTTGTTCTCACTAGCCCACTTCATTTCCCAGGTGTGCTCCCCGGCTCTGGTACTATCCACTTGGGTGGTGCTGAAGCAGGTGCTCTCTCTGCTCCGGGAAGCCATTCCCAGCACAGTCCTCATACCTTGAGTCTCCCCTCACTTCCAAAAGTCAGCTGTCAACCGACCTCTGCCACAAAAACTGTCTAATCACGCTTAATATGAAAATCTAAACTCTGCGGTGTCGCATAGGGCGCCCTGCCAATAATCCTTTGACCCCCTCCCACCATTTTGTCACCAGAATACCTTAGGCTCATGCCAGTTGCCTTTTACAGGGTTAACAGCTCACCCTTCAAAATCTGTGTAAATATATGTAATTAATTGCACATATTTATGTATGTCATTTTTGAGACGAGCATACGTATAATGGAAATGCACACCCACAAGAAGATGTAGCTCCTTGAGTATGGTTATTTTCTTTCTCTTGCATCCATTCCTAATCCAGTGTGGCTCCATCACGTGGAATTGCGCCTTTCCTCGGCCATTTCCCCTAAGCTTTGGAAAGACTCGTATTTCCTGAAATTTAAATCACTAGCTAGCGGTTTCCTGTCCCCCTTCCCGTCTCCCTTTCCCCCTTCAGCCTCCTCCCGCCTAGCTGGCGCCGGATCCGCGAGCAGCAGGGTCCACCGCACGTAGTTGGCCGAGGCGGTATCCAGATTCCGGGGGTCTCGCTCCTTGCCATAGTGGTCGCTTAACCCCAGCGCCTTCCCAGTGCCTCCCAAGCCTCTCCTCCTTCCGCCCGGGGCTGTTCTAGGAGGAGCCTAAATGACCGCTTCCCCAGCTGAAGGGGATTGTGATGCGTAAACAGGATCAACTCCCTCGCCCCCAGCTGCGCGGATCTGCGCGGCGGCCTGCGGGCCGAAGCGAGCCCTCGGGTGCGCGGAGGGCGCCGCGCGGGAGCGGGGGATGGGGAATCGCGCGGCCTTGGAGCAGTCTCTTGGGCCCACTTCCTCGCCAAGTGGGGAGGGGGGCCACAGCCTAAGGAGTTGCTCCTCAAAAGCCTGGGCGGACGGCGGCGACGGCGCGGATTCCTAGCGGCAGCCTCAGCTCCACCACCTCCCTCACCCTCCCCGCGCTTCCTCTCCGCCCCTCGCGCTCCAGCCACTCGGCCGCAGCCCGCGCTGTCCTCCGCCCCCCGGAGCCGCCGCGCCAGACCCTCGCCCAGACATGGGGGACCTGCCGGGCCTCGTGCGCCTCTCCATCGCGCTGCGCATCCAGCCCAATGACGGCCCAGTCTTTTACAAGGTGGACGGGCAGCGCTTCGGCCAGAACCGCACCATCAAGCTGCTCACCGGCTCCTCCTACAAGGTTGAGGTGAAGATTAAGCCCAGCACGCTGCAGGTCGAGTGAGTGCGGGGCACCTGGTGGCGGCAGGGTCCCCCATGGGGTACAGGCGGAGGACCGAGGCCCCTAGGACAGCCCAAGCCTCTCAGGGGCCTCTGGCCTCGCTCTGCGCCCAGTGGGCCCGGGGGTTGGGGGAAGAGGTCACTCCCTGTCCGCCTTCGTCCTCTTCCTTCCCTTCGGCTTGTAGTCCTCCATTCTCGCTTCCTTCCACCTATCGCGGTGACCTCAATGAGTTCTTTAAAATCGGCGACAAGAAGCCAGGGGTTTTGCTTGTCTGTTTCTTACAAATTTCTCCTGCCTTCTGTCCAGCCTTGGGCGCGGAACCGCAGGCGGTCGGGGTGGAGCAGATGGGAGGCATCCGCAGGGTTCACCCACCGCAATCCCAGCCCTCCTGCGCCGTCCAGGCCGCCCACCGGGTCTGCCCGCAAGGCTGAAGGAGGGAGAAAGGAGGAATGAGGTGGAAAGGCAGGGGAGGGATGGTTACTGGGGCTCCCTGAGGGATGCTCCCTACTCCCTTCGCCATTCCGTGGCTGAGACCCTGGGGTGGAGCAGCAGGCACTAATAAGAGAGTGGCAGCCCCTTCTCTGGCCTAGTTTCACGGTTTTCCTTGCCGTAAGCAAGCTTTTCTTTTTCTCCTGAGTTGTCTGTTCAGCCTGGTGATGGTGCCTGGGATTAGCAACATCCTCACAGCAAGAGGATGTTTTTTTGGTTTATCCATGGCGGGGATGGTCTCCTCCCAGTGACCACTGGATGATGCACCCAGTAGACCTCTGGCGGGAAAGTGTGTGGGAGCATGCAGCAGCCTACCGGGAAGAACTGCGGGTTCTTTACCTCTCGCTTCTGTCTACCAAAAAGTCTAGTCTGCAGAGAGAAAATAAACCAGCATTTATTGTATCTCCTACATGGTGGGCATTATTGAGGGGTGGAAGGACTTTGAATTCATCAGACACTACTTATAGCTTACGTTTTAATTCAATAAACTTGTATTAGTCTTCCAAGGTGCAAGGACCTAGAACCAAATCTGGATGGTTTCTGGTACTCCTGGTCCATCTATTTGTCAGCATCCCCCACAGCTCCATGCACCCTTTATTCTCACATTTCCCGGTGTTGTGCACCTGGATATAATCCAGGCTTTTCCTTTCCCTTCTTTCCTGCCAACCTTATCCCCGGAGTTATCTGTTCTATATTCCATTTTTTTCCAGAGTATTCCTCTAGTGTTCAAACTAATCTAAAAGTTAATTTGTTAGGAACAAAACTATTTTTTTCTTGTTACATTTTAATGCTATCAAGGATTTTTCAACTCTAACCCAGTGGTTCTCAAACCTGAGTACACATCAGAATCACCTGAAGGGCTTGTTAAAACACAGATGCTGGCGCTCTCCCCAGAGTTGCTAGTTTAGTCTATGGTAGGGCCTAAGAATTTGTTTTCTAAGGTCTGCAGGTGATGCTGATACTGCTGGTCCAGGGACTTAGCTTTGAGAACCATTATCCTAACACAAAGGAATGATGCCAGTGAGAATTTCTGGTGGTGTAGAAGGCTTGAGGTACTCCAAATCACAGGACCCCTGGTTGTTGGAACAGGAGGAAAAAAAAAATATTAGAGGACGAGTTCAGTATTCTCAATCATACCTGCATATTAAGATCACCTAGATAACCTTAAAATAAATTTAACCGTGTACAAACTTCATCTCAGGCCAACTGAATCCTAATGTCTGGGGCTGGTGATATAGGTTGGTTTTTAATTCCAAACTAAAGAGGAGAAGCAGTGCCTCCTGAACTTTCAGAACTTTCTCTCACACCACAATGTCCCCTTAGCTAAACCCTGTAAGTTTCCTGCCTAGAGTTTTGGTCCAGAACAGGACAGGGTGCATAGGCTAATTTCAACCATATGTGGTCAACTCAAGTCTATTGCAGGAATATTTCCATTGGCGGTGTGCTTGTCCCACTGGAACTGAAGTCAAAAGAGCCTGATGGGGACAGAGTTGTTTATACGGGTACATATGACACAGAAGGTGTGACCCCAACCAAGAGTGGAGAACGGCAACCCATCCAGATCACCATGCCGGTAAGGCCCGCTTGGGGGTGTAGGAGTATGGTGCCATGGAAAATGGAAATCACAGAAAAGAAAATGGTCACTATCTCTCTCTAAGAAAAGGTGTATTGGGAGCCAATTACTGTGGAAATTGAGTTGTGCATTTCCTTCAAATATCTGCTGGAGAGAGAACTGCTTAATTAATGCTCTTTTGCATGACAGACTGACCCTATAGCTGCTGAAAAGACACCATAAGTAGAAGCAGATGGTTCTGGAAGAGACAGTACCTACACTGCCATTTTCCCAGTTATTGTCTACATCAGAACTGGTTTAGATAATTGGCTGTGAAAAGTTTCTGATTCCAGTTAGGCCACAATTTTCTGGTTATGAGAAAGCTGATTTGAATGACACTTTGCTACTTAAAGCTAAATGGAGGAGCCAAAAAAAAAGTGTCATGGGAAATAACACACCTCTTATATGTAATATATAATATAATACACCTATTATATATAATATACACCTATTATATATACACCTATATAATATATATACCTATATTATAATAATATACCTATTATATATATCTGATCATCCTATGTGATATCCTTGTGATAGCCACATGATAATCCTATCAGATATCATATATAATAAAATGATATACCCTGGTAATATGGCCCCAAGTAAGATAAAACAAACTGGTAGAAAGGATAGAGTCAAGATATAGATTTAACTATATGTGCAAACATCATAAATAGGTGATGAAGCAAGCTTGCCAAAGCACAGGAAAAGGAAGGTTCCCCTAAACTGCTGCTTGCAAACTGGGCAGCCTTTTCCCTCTGCAAGAGCAACTTTCAACTGTCTGCCCTGTAGCTTTATAGGCAGCATCACAGGGGTTCTCGAATATCACTCTGCATAAGAATCTCCTTGGGAATTTGTTTAAAATTCCAGTCCTAGGTTCCCTCTCCATTGATCTTAGCTCAATACAGCTAGGGTGGGAACAAAGAAACTCTTAGCATACCAGATCCTGAAGAGGATGGTGTGGGAATGCACTTCGAGAAACACCTATCTAACCTTTAGAACCTTAAAGTGTTCACAGTCCCCAGTATACATTTTAAAAACCACAACAGTCACCTAAGGAAATAACCTAGCAGCTCATCCCTTTGCATCCAATGTTTGAACTATTTTTAGACAGTGCTCTGTTGTTCTATCAGCTTTCAACAGAGAAAAGTACAAAAATGAGGGAAATGTATAATTCCTGCAAGGGAGAAATATGGTTAACATGTCAATTAGGCCGGGCGCGGTGGCTCACGCCTGTAATCCCAGCACTTTGGGAGGCCGAGGCGGGCGGATCACAAGGTCAGGAGATCGAGACCACGGTGAAACTCCGTCTCTACTAAAAATACAAAAAATTAGCCGGGCGCGGTGGCGGGCGCCTGTAGTCCCAGTTACTCAGGAGGCTGAGGCAGGAGAATGGCGGGAACCCGGGAGGCGGAGCTTGCAGTGAGCCGAGATCGCGCTACTGCAATCCAGCCTGGGCGACAGAGCGAGACTCCGTCTCAAAAAAAAAAGAAAAAAAAAAAAAAAAACCATGTCAATAAATGTTCTTAGAAAGTTGTTTCTATGTCTTTGAATATATATGTGTGAGCCTGGGCAACATAATGGGACCCTGTGTCTAAAAAAAATTTTTTTTAATTAACTGGGTGTGGTGATACTACACCTGTAGTGCCAGCAACTTGGGAGGCTGAGGCAGGAGAATCACTTGAATCCAGGAGGTTGAGGCTGCAGTGAGCTATCATCCTACCACTGTACTCCAGCCTGGGTGACAAGAGTAACACCCTGTCACTAAACATGTATATTTGAGTTTCATTCCATATATATACTTTTTTTCTACTTGTATACATCTGTCAATGTCAAATATATGCCCATATATATATGGAATGTCATTTTAAAGTCTGTATGGGTATTGTATTTTATGAATGTATCAAATTGTCCTCAGCCACTTATTGCTGATGATTTCTATTTTTCAGTATTATAAAGAAAACCACATTAAAATCACTCAGTACTGTACAATTGTCTAATGTTTTCTTGATTCCTAGAAGAAATGTGCATGTTAAGGCATTTTATAAGAGTGCCTCACTGACCTCTAGAAAAGCTAGGCAATTTACACTCCTATCATCTGTATTCAAGTATCCATTTCTCTCTGCACTAGTTATAGTTTGTCATTTTTACATATTTTTAATCTGATTGAAATACTTTAATTTTTACTTACTGTTAATTTGAAATCTTGACATGTTCACTTTTTGTATTGCATTGTCTAATGTTTCTAGAATAATGTTCACTGTTAGTAGCAGTTAACTACTGCTACTAGCAGTAGTTGGAGATAATTTATCTTATTTGATATATTTGATGAATTACATAGAGAAATACACTTCCAAATACAAAACTTTATTTCTTACAATAAGCCCTACTTAAACATGTATTGTTAATATATTGTTAAATTATAGGCTCTTTTATTTAGAATTTTTAGATTTTTTTAATTTGCTTGCTTTATCAGCAAAGATTTGAGGATTTCCTGTATATCAGGGACTCAGAAGAGTGGTGAACAAAATAGATAGCCCGCATTTCATAGAGCTTCTGATCTAGAGGATGGAAACACACTTTATACATGATTATCAGTAATAAGGCAAATAATTGCCAATATGAAAAGTATAGTGAAAAAGTAGGGCTGTTAGAGTATATATCAAGGGTCTTATCCTAGTCCAAGATTTGGGGGATGGTTTTCTTGAGGAAAAAATCAAGGATGAATAAGAGTTGGGGAAAGAAAGAGCATTTGAGCAAAGAGTAGTTGCAAAAGTCAAGAGCTGGAGGTAGCATATGTGTTCTAATGGATGAGAAGCCCAACATGGCTGGCATGGAGTGAGGCAGAGACGGTACAAGATAAAGCCCGAGAGGTATGTAGGGGTTAGATGTTATAGAACCTTCTTGCTACTGGATTTATCCTAATGACTAATAGAGATTCATTGAAGTTTTTGAAATTAACTTTGAAATATGATTAACATAAAATGCACCAACTTTACAGTTACATAGGTTTTGATAAGTAGATGCTACTATATAATCACCACCCCAGTAAAGATACAGAACACTTCTGTTACCCTGAAAATTATTTGCAGTTAATTCCTCCCCAACCTAGCCTATCCTGAGCTTGCTGTCTCAATATTAGTTTTAACTATTTAAGAATTTCATGTAAATAGAACAGTGCTGTTTGATTTCTTTCACTTAGTATAATGTTGAGATTCACCTATGTTGCATGTATCAGTAGTTGGTTCACTTTATTGCTGGGTAGTACATTATATTGTGTGGATATACCATAATTTCTCCCTTTACCAATAAATGGACATCTGGGTTGTTTTCAGCTTTTGCTATTATGAGTAAAGCTGCTGTGAACATTTGAGTGTAAGTCTCAGTGTGAACACATTTTCATTTCTCTTGAGTAAATATCTAAGAGGACAGTTGCTAAATCACATGGTAAGTATGTGTTTATCTGTGTAAGAAATAGCCAGACGGTTGTACCATTTCATATATCCACCAGCAGTGTATGAGAATTCTAGTTGCTTTACATACTCAATGTATGTCAATTTTTTTAATTTGGAAATGCAAAAGACATAGAAGACCCAAAACAATCTTGTTTGATCTATATTGTAGTCCTTAAAACAGGTAGCATAAACCTTCCAGCTTTGTTTATTCAAAGTTATTTTGGTTATTCTAGGTCCTTTGTGTTTTACATAAATTTTAG
Organism: Macaca thibetana thibetana; assembly: GCF_024542745.1. Classification (NCBI taxonomy): domain Eukaryota; kingdom Metazoa; phylum Chordata; class Mammalia; order Primates; family Cercopithecidae; genus Macaca; species Macaca thibetana. Next base: position 38,692,073 of record NC_065590.1, read on the forward strand.
AATGGAGCTTGTCAGTTCCTCCAAAAATTGGGATATAGAGTTTCCATTATATCTATAGGTCAACTTAAAGATATTTGACGTCTTAATATAGAGTTTTCTATACCATGAAAATGAAATATCTCTTAGGTCATCTTTAATTTTCTCCACAATATATTACAGTATTTCCTCTACAGACTTTATACATATTTTGTAAAATTCATTATTTCATATTTTTGAATTTTATAAGTGGAATCTTTGCTGGTATATGGAAATAAAATAGATTTTTTGTATATTGGTGTTGGATCCTGAGACTTAGCTAATCTCACTTACTAATCCTCATAGCTGTTTTTGGAAGATCCTTAGGATTTTTAAAATATGCTATCATGTCATCTGTAAATAGTTTCTCTTTTCTTTCCAGTCTGTATTCCTTTTATTTATGGCCTGATTGCAATGGCTAGGACCTTAGCAGTTTGCTGCTAAATAGAAATGGTGAGAGTGGATATTCTTGTCCCTCAGTCTGAGGGAGAAAGCATTCTGTTTTTCAACACAAAGTAGAGTAGCTGTAAGGTTCTTTATTGTAAATCTTTTTATCAGGTTGAGGAAGTTCTCTTCTATTCCTGGTTTACTGAGTTTTTTTTTTAAATCATGAGCGTATTATAACATGTTTTCAAATAGTTTTTCTGTATCTTTTGAAATGATCATAAGGCATTTTATTCTACTTATGGTAGATTACATTGCTTTTTCAATGTTAAAATAACCTCGAATTCCCAGGTTAAATACCACTGGTCATGGTTTATTCTCAGTATGTATAGCTGGATTTGATTCATTAATATTTTGTTAGGGATTTTTGCCATCTATGTTCCCGGGGGGATATTGGTCTATGGTTTTCTTTTCTTATAATGCCTTTGTCTCGTTTTGGCTGTCAGAGTAATGCTGGCTACATAAAATGATTTGGAAAGTGTTCACTCTTCTACTTTCTGGAAGAGTTTATATAGAATTGGTATTTTTCTTAATGTCAGATAGAATTCACCAATGAAGGCTCAGATTATACTTTATTTGAATATTTTTTATTACAAATCCAATTTTCTCGATAGATATTGGGCTATTCAGATTTTATTTCCTGAGTTTTTGTAATTAGTCTTTGAAGTCATTTATTTCAATTAAATTGTCAACTTTATTGCCATAAAGTTGTTTATAATCTCTGCCATTCTTTAATGTCTTAGGATCTTTAATAATGTCTACTCTTTTACTCTTTCATTCTTTTTTCTTTTTCTGGAGATGGAGTCTCGCTCTGCCTCCCAGGCTAGAGTGCAGTGGCGGCAATCTCGGCTTACTGCAACCTCTGCCTCCCAGATTCAAGCGGTTCTCATGCCTCAGCCTCCTAAGTAGCTGGGATTACAGGTGTGCACCACCATGCCCGGCTAATTTTTTGTATTTTTAGTAGAGATAGGGTTTTGCCATGTTGGCCGGGCTGGTCTCGAACTCCAGACCTCAGGTGATCCTCCTGCCTTGCCCTCCCAAAGGGCTCAGATTACAGGCGAGAGCTGCCACACCCTGTCTACTCTTTCATTCTTGATATTCAAAATTTTTATTTTCTTTCCCTCTGATTAGTCTAGCTAGAGATTTCAGTTTTATTGGCCTTTTCAAAATCCTAGCTTTTTTTTTTTTTCACATGCTTCACTCTGTTTTTCTACTTCATTGTTTTCTAATCCTATATTTATTCCCTTTCCTTGTTTGTTTTGAAATATTTTAACTTAAGTATAATACATATACAGTAAAATGATCCCTTCATAGGGTTCTGCTTGTCAGTAGTTTGGTTTTGATGCACTTAAGTGGTTTTTCTCCCCATTGAGGATCATTGAATTTCTTGAATCTAGAGGTTAATGTTTTCACCAAAATTGGAGCATTATTAACCATTGTTTTGTTAAACACTTTTTTAATACTTCATTCTCTCCTTTCTTTGTAGGACCCCAACTAAACATATGTTGAAAAGCTTGATATTGTCCCATAAGTCTTTGAGGACATGTTCAATTTTCTTTCTTTTTTTAATGGATTTTCAGAGTAGATCATTTCCACTGATGTATCCTTAAGTTCACTGATTCTTCTATTTCTAGTCTTGTGCTTATCTTCTAAATTCCATTATATTTTTTGGCTCTTTTCATTTGTCTTTTTTGTAGTTTCAGTTTCTCAAGATTCCTGATGTTGGCTAATTGAGACCATGTTTTCCTTAATTTATCTGAGCACATTTGTAATTGCTGGTTTGAAATATTTAATAAATCCAACACCTGTCTCTAGTTAGAGTAAATTACTATAGCCTGACTTTTTTTTCTTGAATATGGGTCACACTTTTATGTTTCATTACATGTCTGGTAATTTTTGGCTACAAACTTAACCTTGTGGATAGTTTATTACCAACTCTAGTTTCTGCTTTATTCTTCTGGGTATCACTGGTTTTTTGTATTCTAGCTGGCAGTAAACATTCCTGTACTCAAACTTCAAATTCTGTCTTCCAGCAGTTTGCAGCAGCTGATCTCTTTGCTCAGTTTTTACAACTTCCTGTTGCTGCCTTTTTAGCCTGGTCTCCTTTTGTGCCCATGGAGCTTAGCAGTCAGCCAAGGAACTGGACAGCTTATACTGAGATTTTTTTTAACATGCCCACCCTGCGGTTCCCCTATTTCTCCAGCTGCTCTGTCAATCCAAAACTGTTTTGTTTGAGATGAAGTTTCACTTTTGTCACCCAGGATGGAGTACAGTAACATGATCTCGGCTCACTGCAACCTCCACCTCCAGGGTTCAAGCGATTCTCCTGCCTCAGCCGCCAGAGTAGCTGGGATTACAGGCGCACGCCATCACACTCGGCTAATTTTTGTATTTTTAGTAGAGACTGGATTTCACCATGTTGGCCAGGCTGGTCTTGAACTCCTGACCTCAAGTGATCCACCTGCCTCAGCCTCCCAAAGTGCTGAGATTACAGGAGTGAGCCACCATGCCCAGCCAATCCAAAATTCTTTACTCTGACACCTACTTCTGAGGTTAGGGAATGCACTGAAAATACATACATACATACATACATACATAGCAACTATTAATCTTAGCACAACTTTGTCTTTTAAGGATTGACTCTTTGCTGGTGGCCCCTGTAGGGTGTCCCTCTCCCACTATCCTTCATATGCAGTTAGCTAGGAATTACAGCAGACTTGATAGTCAGATTTGAGGTTCTATTCCTTCTGCAGATCTTTCTACCAGGATTTTCTAGGTTATTTCCAGCTTCTCTGCCAGTCCTGATGCTGTCTTCCGCCACTTCCAACAGATAGGGCTGTCATTTTCTCCTGCCAGGCTTTCAAGGGGTTGTGTAGTACCCCTTCATGGTAATGTGATAAGATAGGCACTTTAAAACACTCTAGTGGCCAGTGCTTAGATTAGAAGGGGAGACAGAAAAGCAAAGAACAATTAGAAGGCCTTTGCAGTCTTAAATTTTGGTATTAGGGTTAATAGTTTTGCAAAGTGAATTAGGAATATATTTTTTTTTTTTTTGCTTACGCTCTGAAACAATTTACATACCATAGGACTTAACTGTTACTTGAAAGTCTGACTGAAATTTCCCATAAAAGTCAGGACCGAAAGTAAAGATACTTAGAAAGAATGTCTTGCTGTCAATTTAGCCCAAGACTTTTGCCTTTTGGGGGTTTTATTGAGTGACTATTATGTTTTTCTGAGGAAAACATCCATTTCTACAGAATTTCAAAATGTATTTTCAGACCTCTAGAAATATTAGATGCTACTGATAAACCAGTTAATCCATCAAAAACCACACTCTTAAACAAGTTTAGAAGCACTTTAACTGAGTTGCACACTGATGTTGGGCTTCCAAAAGTTACGAAAGTTTGCTCTAAGAAACAGCTGTGTGTAAAAACAGCTCATAGCTAAATGCCCTAACTGTTCCATGGGGAGTGTTTTCATTGTTGTTTTGTTTTGTTACAAATTAGAGCTGGAAAAGCTTTTTAACTTTTTTTTCTTCTGGGAAACAGAATATTTCTCTCCCTTCTAATGAGTTTTTTTTTTTTTTTTTTTTTGAGAGGGAGTCTCGCTCTGTGGCCCAGGCTGGAGTGCAGTGGCCGGATCTCAGGTCACTACAAGCTCCGCCCCCCGGGTTTACGCCATTCTCCTGCCTCAGCCTCCCGAGTAGCTGGGACTACAGGCGCTGCCACCTCGCCCGGCTAATTTTTTGTATTTTTAGTAGAGACGGGGTTTCACCGTGTTAGCCAGGATGGTCTCGATCTCCTGACCTCGTGATCCGCCCGTCTCAGCCTCCCAAAGTGCTGGGATTACAGGCTTGAGCCACCGCGCCCGGCCGAGATGTTTTAACTCATTCTTTTTCAGACTGTTTTCTGAAGTCTGGGTCCACCTGAGATATTTCAGTGCTCACTGAAAGGGGTGGGGAGAGGGCAGGCATCTCTCTTGTTCATCTGGTCATGTGCTGCCTTATTGGGTAGAAAAAAGTTCTGCAAAAACTTCAAAATCGGCCAGGCGCGGTGGCTCCCGCCTGTAATCCCAGCACTTTGGGAGGCTGAGGCAGGCAGATCACGAGGTCAGGAGATCAAGACCATCCTGGCCAACACGGTGAAACCCCGTCTCTACTAAAAATACAAAAAATTAGCCGGGCGAGGTGGCGGGCGCCTGTAGTCCCAGCTACTCGGGAGGCTGAGGCAGGAGAATGGCGTGAACTCGGGAGGCGGAGCTTGCAGTGAGTTGAGATCAGGCCACTGCACTCCAGCCTGGGCAACAGAGCAAGACCCCGTTTCAAAACAAAATAAAACAAAAAAAACTTTAAAATCACTGATAATAGACCATATGTGTTTTTTAAATTTTTGCACCAGTAACCAGACAGCCCAGCATCAAATCTAAGCTCAAATCAAGCATTATGTTTAATATGCTTATATTTCAGACTATCATATGTATTTTTTCATTTTATGTAAAATGCTGAACACCATCTTAAATTCTTTGTAAAATGATATATAGGTATAAATATATAAATTAAGGTTAAAGTGGGAAAGTTAAATTATAAAATCTAAAATAATGGAAAAATCAAAATTGACTAGAAAAATTAACACTTGATTTTTAAATAGAAATCATAAAGAAAAATAATTATGTCTCTACACAGTGTAACGTGAAAATAAAACAATAGTGAGAAATATGACACTTCTTGAAGAGTCTGTGATATTTTAAAAACACCAATCTTCAACAGAAATATTGACAAAACATTTTCCAGAAGAAGAAACTAAAATGTAGAAATGTGCATTCTTGTAATTGGTAGTGAAAAGTAAACTAGGAAATCTATTTTTTAAAAGTAATTCCCAATGACATCTTTTTGTTTGTTTGTTTGTTTTTAAATAAGAGACAGAATCTCACTCTGTAACCCAGGCTAGAGTGCAGTGGCATGATCACAGATCACTGTAACCTCAAACTCCTGGGCTCGAGAGACCTTCCTGCCTCTCAGCCTCCTGAATAGCTGGGACTACAGCCACATGCCACCAGGCCAAGCCAATTTTTTAAATTTTTGTAGAAATGGAGTCTCACTATGTTGCCCAGGCTCATCTCAAACTACTGGGCTCAAGCAATCCTCCAGCCTCAGCCTCCCAAAGTGCTGGGATTACAGGGGCGAGCCACCATGCCTGGCCCAATGGTATCATTTTTCTAAACAATGCCACCTTTGCTGTCAACATTGTAAAACGGGTTGTACACTTTAAAAGGACCAAAATGGCCATATATGGGAAGAGCAATAAAGATTCATTTCTTTTGACCAAATAATTCTACTCCTATTAAAGTAGACATATATATAAAAATTATTTATTAAAGCACTTTTTGCTAGAGGGCAACTGACATATCTAATATCTGGGGAGTAGTCTAATTGTCATGATACATCACGATAGAGTCCTATGTCATCATTAAAATTGGAACAATTAGGTCAGGCACGGTGACTCACACCTGTAATTCCACCACTTTGGGAGGATAAGGCAAGAGGATTGTATGTGGCCAGGAGTTCAAGACTAGCCTGAGCAATATAGCAAAATTCTATTTCTACAAAAAAAAAAAAAAAAAAAAAAAATTAGCCAGGCGTGATGACATCTTCCTGTAGTCTCAGCTTCTCCAGAGACTGAGGTGGGAGGGTTACTCTAGCCCAGGCATTCAAGGCTGCAGTGAGCTGTGATCAAAGCACTGTATTCCAGCCTGGGCCACAGAGTGATCCTGCCTCAACAAACAAGGACAAAATTGTAACAATGAATGTGTAGTTAGACAACATATACAATTGTATAACACTGTGACAAAATTGTAACAATGAATGTGTAGACAACATATACAATTGTATAACACTGAGACAAAATCGTAACAATGAATGTGTAGTTAGACAACATATACAATTGTATAGCACTGTGACAAAATTGTAACAATGAATGTGTAGTTAGACAATATATACAATTATATAACATTGTGACAAAATTGTAACAGTATGTAGACAATATATACAATTGTATAACTGTGACAAAATGGTAACAATGAATATGTAGTTAGACAATATATACAATTATATAACATTGCGACAAAATTGTAACAATATGTAGACAATATATACAATTGTATAACTGTGACAAAATGGTAACAATGAATATGTAGTTAGACAATATATACAATTGTATAACATTGTGACAAAATTGTAACTGTAGTTAGACAATATATACAATTGTGTAACATATGTTAAATAATTGCAGCTGTAAAATATGTTTATGTGAAGGGGACCTGAAAATCAGCTGAATCAAAATGTAAGGATTACTGCCACTTTAAAAATTTGCCCAAATTTATGAATCTTTTTTTTTTTTTTGAGACGGAGTCTCGCTCTATCGCCTAGGCTGGAGTGCAGTAGCACCGTCTCGGCTCACTGCAAGCTCCGCCTCCCGGGTTCACACCATTCTCCTGCCTCAGCCTCCTGAGTAGCTGGGACTACAGGCACCCACCACTGCGCCCGGCTAATTTTTTGTATTTTTAGTAGAGACGGGGTTTCACTGTGGTCTCCATCTCCTGACCTCATGATCCGCCTGCCTCGGCCTCCCAAAGTGCTGGGATTACAGGCGTGAGCCACCGTGCCCGGCTCAAATTTATGAATCTTATTTCACTTTTTAAAATCATGTAAATCATCTAAGATGCTGGGACACATTCCTAGCCTTCCCCTCTGCGCCCAACCAAAAAGGAATTCTACAGGGACTTGAATGGCTTTCTGTTTTGTTTGGTGTGATCGTAAATGACAGTATTTGAGAATTTGACTTTCTTCAAAAAATAACTAGCATAACACCCTTAAGGGTAAGTTTTATTTATTTATTTATTTATTTATTTATTTATTTATTTGAGATGGAGTCTTGCTCTGTCGCCCAGGCTATGGTGCAATAGTGCAATCTCGCCTCTCTGCAACCTCCACTTCCCAGGTTCAAGCGATTCTCCTGCCTCAGCCTCCTGAGTAGCTGGGATTACAGGCACCTGCCACCACACCCAACTAAGTTTTGTATTTGTAGTAGAGACGAGGTTTCACCATGTTGGCCAGTCTGGTCTCAAATTCCTGACCTCAGGTGATCCGCCCACCTTGGCCTTCCAAACTGCTGGGATTACAGGCATGAGCCACCATGCCCAGCAGTTTGTAATCTTTTTTTTTTTTTTTTTTTTTTTTTGAGACAGAGTCTTGCTCTGTCGCCCAGGCTGGAGTGCAGTGGCTCAATCTTAGCTCACTGCAAGTTCCGCTTCCCAGCTTCACGCCACTCTCCTGCCTCAACCTCCCTAAGTAGCTGGGACTACAGGCGCGCACCACCAAGCCCGGCTAATTTTTTTCGTATTTTTAATAGAGATGGGGTTTCACTGTGTTAGTCAGGATAGTCTCGATCTCCTGACCTCGTGATCCTCCCACCTCGGCCTCCCAAAGTGCTGGCATTACAGGCATGAGCCACTGCACCCGGCCGCCGTTTGTAATCTTTATACCATGTTAGAGCTAAAAGTGGCCTTAGAGATTAGGTAGTGGAATACACTTTTCATTGAAAACTCAGGCCCACCAAGTTATGTCTAGGATCACACAGTTAGAGATAAATAGTATCCTGATACTCTTTTTTTTTTTTCCTATTTATTTTATTTTATTTTTATTTTTTAGATAGGATCTCACTATTACCAGGCTGTTATCTCACTGTTACCCAGGCTGGAGTGCAGCAGCACGATCACAGCTCACTGCAGCCTCGACCTCCCAGACTCAAGCGATCCTCCCACCTCAGCCTGCTGAGTAGCTGGGACTACCACTGTGTATGACCCATACCTGGCTAATTTTTTTTTTTTTTTTTTTTTTTTTTTTGTAGAGGTTGGGTCTCTGCTGCCCAGGCTGCAGTGAAGTGGCATGATCCTAGCTCACTGCAGCCTTGACCTCTGGCAAGTGATCCTCCAACCTCAGCCTCTCAAGTAGCTGGGACCAGAGGCACGCACTACCATACCCAGCAAAACTTTTTTATATTTAGTAGAGACATGGTATTGCTGTGTTGTTCAGTCTGGTCTTGAAATCCTGGCCTCAAGTGATTCTCCTGTCTTGACCTCCCAAAGTGCTAGGATGACAGGCATGAGCTACCATACCCAGTCTTAATATCTTCTTTACTTCCAATTTTTTTTTTTTTTTTTTTTTTTTTTTTTTTTTTTTTTTTTTTTTTTTTTTTTTTTGGCAGAGTCTTGCTCTGACGCACAGGCTGGAGTATAGTGGCATAATCTTGGCTCACTGCAACCTCCATCTCCCAGGTTCAAGTGATTCTCTGCCTCAGCCTCCCGAGTAGTAGAAACAGGGTTTCACCATCTCGGCCAGGCTGGTCTTGAACTCCTGACCTTGTGATCCACCTGCCTTGGCCTCCTAAAATGCTGGGATTGCAGGCATGAGCCACCGCACCCAGCCTCTTTATTTCCTTTCTTTGTCTTATCACTATATAGTCACCAGACTGGCTAAAATTGAAAGGACTGGCAATGCCAAGTGTTGGAGAGGATATAGAGCAATTGAAATTCTCATTGCTGGTGAGAAAATAAAATGGGCATAATCACTTAGGAAAAGTTTAACAGTTTCTTATAAAGATAAATGTACTTTATAAGACCTAGAACTTTTAGTCCTGTTTAGTGAAGAGAAATGGGAAACATTTACTAATAAAACCTCAAACAATACAGGAATAGAAAGGCTTGAAATTCAGTGGAAATTGATAGGTCACACCACACTAAAAGTCACAGATGCATATTTATACTGAATTTGTTTACTAATAAAGTAACATCATGTTTCTTTTAAGATTGTTCTGTCCTCCCAAGTCAATGGATTTCTAAGTGATCTTGATTAATTTCATGTCTGCTGTAGAAGTAGGTGGCATGGTGAATAGAAAGAAGTACACTGGAGATTCTATGCCAATGGGTTGTAAGGCCACCAAAATTGTTTAAAACAAGCTCTTTAGATTCCTCATTTGTTACTGAGGACAACAGATGAGTCTCCTCTCCTTGGAATCAGATGTGTTATCTTCCACATTAGTTGTGAAGTAAAAAGTGGACCCAGGCTTGCAACTCGTAAGAATACTATGGCAAATAAAATGTCCAGGTAGAGTGTCTGTCTCCGCTGGGGCTGCTAAAACAAAATACCACAGATTGGATGGCTGAAACAACAAACATCTATTTCTCAGAGTTCTGGAAGCTGGGAAGTCCAAAAATCAAGGCAATAATCTGGTGAGGACCCTCTTTTTCATCCATAGGCACTTTCTTGATGTATCCTCACATGGCAGAGAGAGAAAGAGATCATCTTTCTCATGTCCCTTATGAGGCCACTGAACCCATTCATGTGGGCTCCACCCTCATGACCCCCATACTTCCCAAAGGCCCTACCTCCAAATACCATTACAGTTAGGATTTAGGCTTCACCATATGAATTGGGGTTGGAGGAGGGCATAAACATTCAGTCCACAGCAATGCCCTAAAGCATTCTACCTATGACAATCCATGTAATTTCTCATCCAGAGAGGGGGAAAAAACTGTCCACTATAACGATTTATATCAGCAGTTTTGTACAGTGATAAATAGCTCCTACCTAGGAATTAGGAGACCTAGGTTCTTGTCTGGCTCCTATCATTGCCTGGCTTTGGAGTCTAGACTGAGGGCAAGTCATTTACCCTCTCTGAATCTTAGTTTCTTCATCCATAAAATGGAGATAACAAAACCAGGCACAATATTAAAGTGGAATGATGTATGTGAAAGTATCACATAAAATAGACTGCTATACAAATAGACAGAATTATACCTATGCATAAATTGTACCACCCAGGAGCCTGCCTGGGTAGATATTCCTTAGAAGGCACAGATGGGCTGGGAGGGAGTGAAGAGCCTGTGGAGTTGTTCCTGTTCTTTAAGAAGAATGTCAGCTTTCAAGACCCCATCTGTTCCTACCCAGACAAGAAGAAATTCTGAGCTAGGTAGTAAGAGGCCCAGGAAATAGAACTCCAAAAGAAAGAATAGGAAGAGGGCTAATGGGAAGTGTAAACAGCAAAGGCATGGGGGAGAGGAAGACATATACATAGTTACTAGCACTTACATTTACTTCAGTGTGACCTTAGGTCCAGCATTAATAAACCAAATTTGAAATATTAATACGAACACTTAAATATATCTTTAGCTGTGACTGTTGCCATCAGCAGATTTTAACTTTGGTCTCCCTTGTTACTGAGAATTCTTAGATTGAGACTTCTAAAAATTTTTTCAGACATAAGCCTTACGTTTTTCTTGTCTGTGGTTGTAATCAGCTTGGTGGGCTTTTCATTTTTATAACTGACTTTTATTTCGAAAAATAAAAATCTCAGCATTGTTTCTCTCACTTACCTAGCATGATTTTAAGCTGCTTCCTTCAAAAAATTAGCTGGCGTTTGAAAAGTATTATAAAATATTTTTAGTATAAAGTTTATTTCAGTGTATATTTTATTACAAAATATTTTTATAATTTAGAATTCAAATGTTAATTGTAAAATTCAGTTGCACTTAAGGTGTGCAATGCCTTGTGCTGGTCAAAAATAATCAATACTAAATCCTCTAAAAGTCTTGGTGAAGTATAAAATGAGATTTTGATTTATACATACCACCACTAACCTATTGTGAACAGTCATAATTTCATTAGAATGCACATATTTTTAATAGAATTTTTAATATCCCTTGGGCTTGCAGGCTGTATATATTTTTGTAAGATGATAAATCCATTTCACTATTTTAAAAATTTCTGATTTTAAAAGTAACATTTATTGTAGAAAAAATCTGAGTGAACAAATTTACAAGAAAAAAAAACCCCATCAAAAAGTGGGCAAAGGATATTAACAGACATTTCTCGAAAGAAGACATTTATGCAGCCAACAGACACATGAAAAAATGCTCATCATCACTAGCCATCAGAGAAATGCAAATCAAAACCACAATGAGAAACCATCTCACACCAGTTAGAATGGCAGTCATTAAAAAGCCAGGAAACAACAGGTGCTGGAGAGGATGTGGAGAAATAGGAACACTTTTACACTATTGGTGGGACTGTAAACTAGTTCAACCATTGTGGAAGACAGTGTGGCGATTCCTCAAGGATCTAGAACTAGAAATACCATTTGACCCAGCCATCCCATTACTGGGTATATACCCAAAGGATTATAAATCATGCTGCTATAAAGACACATGGACACATGTTTATTGCGGCACTGTTCACAATAGCAAAGACTTGGAATCAACCCAAATGTCCATCAATGACAGACTGGATTAAGAAAATGTGGCACATATACACCATGGAATACTATGCAGCCATTAAAAAGGATGAGTTCATGTCCTTTGTAGGGACATGGATGCAGTTCTCGCAAACTATCGCAAGAACAGAAAACCAAACACCGTATATTCTCACTCATAGGTGGGAAATGAACAATGAGAACACTTGGACACAGGAAGGGGAACATCACACACCAGGGCCTGTCGTGGGGTGGGGGAAGGTGGGAGGGATGGCATTAGGAGATATACCCAATGTAAATGATGAGTTAATGGGTGCAGCACACCAACATGGCACATGTATACATATGTAACAAACCTGCACGTTGTACACATGTACCCTGGAACATAAAGTATAATTTAAAAATCTGAAGATAGAAAAATTCAATTTCTTAGAAGGTTATATTTTTCATTTTTTCTATGTATCTTATTTTACATATGTGAGCTCATAATGTATATAAACCAATTCATCTTTTAGCATTTTTCTAAACATTTCCTTGAAGCATCGACAACCCTAAACTCCTTTTTAATGGCTCTGTAAATTTATCATATGGATATGCTGCCATTTTCATATTTTCCTAATGTTGGATGCTTAGATTGTTTCTGGTGTTCAGAAATTGTCAACAAGTTATTAGAGGAATAGTGTATCTTTAAAAGTTTGTATTTCTTTAATTACTAATTACATTTGAATGTTTTTGCAGGTGTTAGTCATTTTTTTCCTTTTTTTTTTTTTTTTTTTTTTTTAAAGACAGGGTCTTGCCCTGTTGCCTAGGCTGAAATGCAGTGGCACGATCTCAGCTCACTGAAACCTCTGCCTTCTGGGCTCAAGTGATCCTTTCACTTCAGCCTCCTAAGTATCTGGGACTACAGACACACACTCCCATGCCCAGCTAATGTTTTTAAGTTTTTGTAGAGACAAGGTTTCACCATGTTGTCTAAGCTGGTCTTAAACTCCTGGGTTCAAGTGGCACTCCCATGTTGGCCTCCCAAAGTGCTGGGATTACAGGCATGAGCCACTGCACCCAGCCATTTTTTTTTTTTTTTTTTTTTGTGATGAACTGTTCCAATTTTTTATTCCAGTGTTCTCAGTAGTACTTACTAATAATGCATATAGTACTTTATGGTAAGGATAATGACTATTTGGTAATACTTTTGGGAAATACAGTTTTGGTTTAATTTTTTTTTCTGGTAATCATTAAATTTTGAAAATACAAATAAGAACATAGAAGAAAATCAGCTGGGTACGGTGGTTCATGCCTGTAATCCCAGCACTTTGGGAGGCCGAGGCTGGTGGATCATGAGGTCAGGAGTTCGAGACCAGTCTGGCCAACATGGTGAAACCCTGTCTCCACTAAAAATACAAAAAAAAAATTAGCCAGGTGTGGTGGTGGGCACCTGTAATCCCAGCTACTCAGGAGGCTGAGGCAGGAGAATTGCTTGAAACCGGAAGGCGGAGGTTGCAGTGAGCCGAAATTGCGCCACTGCACTTCAGACTGGGCAACGAGAACAAAACTCTGTCTCAAAATAAAATAAAATAAAAATTAAAAATACAGAAATTAGCCAGGCATAGTGGCACGTGCCTGTAATCCCAGCTACTTGGGAGGCTGAGGCAGGAGAACTGCTTGAACCTGGACAGCAGAGGTTGCAGTGAGCCGAGATCACACCCCTGCACTCCAACCCTAGGCGACAGAGCTAGACTCCATCTCAAAATAATAATAATTTAAAAAGAACACGGGAAAAAATAAAACAGTCTATCAGAATTTCTAATATTAAATATATATATACACACACATATACATATACACAATTTTTTTTTTTTTTTTTTTTTTTTTTTTTTTTTTTTTTTTTTTGAGACAGGGTCTTTCTCCATCGTCCGGGCTGGAATGCAGTAGCATGATTATAACTCACTGTAGCCTCAAACTCCTGGGCTCAAGCAACCCTCCTATCTCAGTCTCACAGGGTGTGCCACCAAACCCAGCTAATTTTCAAACATTTTTTGTAGAGACAGGGTCTCACTATATTGCCCAGGCTGGTCTCAAACTCCTGGTCTCAAGCGATCCTCTCATCTTGGCCTTCCAAAGTACTGGAATTACAGGTGTGAGGTGCCATACCCAGCCAAGTATAATTTTAATTGAATTAATACTTCATGTTCTTCATGGTACTCTGCTTAGTTCATGTAACAATATAAGATAAAAACTATATTAAATACTTTACATTTAAAAGTACTACATGGTATTCCCTTATATAGATATGCCACAAATAGTGCCTTAAAGATGGACCTTTAGTGTTGCATTGTTTACTACTCTAAACTTTGTGATGTTCTTAAGATAAATTATAAATGGAATTGCTGGGCCTGAATGTACTCACACCTTTAGCTTCATACAAATGATCCTTCCAAAAGGCTAATTCAATTCCCATTAGCAGCATTTAGAATACCTGTTTTCTTATAGCTCACTAAAAATGGATATTTCTATTTTTCTTAACTTTGAGGTATAGTTTACATGTAATTGACTCATCTTAAGCATACAGTTCAATGAGTTTTGACCAACATATATGTACAGCCATGTAACCACCACCCCAATCAAGATGTAGAATGCTTCCATCACCCCTAAAAAGTTCCCTCTTGTACATTTGCATCAATTCCCCTTCTCACCCCAGGCCCTAGATAACCACAGATGTTTCCTGTCAGTGTAGATTGCATTCGGTCACTATGTAGATGGACTCATACAGTATGTGTTTTGGGGGCCTAGATTCTTTTGCTCAGCATGTCTTTGAAATCCACCCCTGTTGCTCCTTGAATCAGCATGTCTTCCTGTATTGTTCAGCAAAAGGTCATTTTATAAATATACCAAAACTTGCCTATCAACAGGTGAATAAACATTTGGGTCAATTCCAACCTGGGGCTATTGTGAATAAAGCTGCTGTATGCTTATATAGGTCTTTAAGCCACAACTCTCTAAAAAGAGATAATTCACTTTCATACCTGGGAGGTCTTTGGACTCTAGGTATATCATCCACTATTTCAAATCAAGCAAATTTCCCAAAGGAAAGCCTAGATCTTGTTTTGGGATCAAATTAGCAGGATGAGGCAATGGTGCAAGATATACTTTTGAGAGCATCTTGGAAAGCTATCCGGGAAGCACCTGATCACCCTCCTCCTGTATCAGCAAGAAGCATAAGACTCCTAATGCTCACTGCCTTCCTCTGTCCACGTCTTCTGGCTCATGACAAGTCTAAGAATACTGCCAAGTCAGTCCCTGTCCCCTCCCATGACAGGGGAGGGTCAGAGGAGAAAATAACGACAGGCATCATGTGGTTTAATGCCAGATCCCCTAAATAGCTCCAGAAGGCAGTAGCAGGGTCAGGCTACCCCACAGGCCACTTGAGCATCTGCCCAGTGGCCTCCAGGGTATTCCATGTATTCTTCTCAGCGGCAAGAAATGTGTGCTTTATACCTCAGGAGAGCTCTGTGCAGTGATTTACAGCGCCTACCTTCTGGAAGTAGAATGCAAACTTCTTAAGAGCAACAATCCTGCCCTATACAAATTTTTATACATGCATAGTAGATACTCAAATATGGTTTTGGATAATGTATAAGCCCAAGATGTAGGCATGGACTCCTGACTTATAAGTACTCAATGTTTAGTAGTTAAAATAGAGCCTTTAACAAACACTTCCAATGAAATATTTTTGGTTATCACTTTGAATGAAATATTTTTCTTTGGAATTAAAACTAATGGTGGAAATTATATCTTATGTAGATGTATTGCACATAGGTTGTTTTGTACCATTGTATTTTGAGAAAAGCCAGTAAACCTTATTCCTCCTTTTCCCTTTGCCATTCCCCTTCTGTAGCAGGGACCATTTGGGGGGTGAATATGGGGGTTTGTTTTAGAGACAGAATCTTGCTTTGTTGTTCAGGCTATTCTGGAACCCCTGGCTTCAGGCTAGCATCCTGCCTCAGCCTGGGGTTACAGGCGTGAACCACTGCACCTGGCCAGCAGGGGCCATTTTAGAGTAAGCTTTAAAATTCTAAGTTTTCAAAAAATTAAACTTGAAAAACAAGATAAACTTTGGAGTTATTTTTATTAAAAGCAATATGATAGCAAGTGGCACACACGCAATGGAAATCAGATTTTATAGAGAAGAATGGTGTACAGACAGCTTTTTAGGAAAATATCTCCCATCACAAAGGAGGGAGCTAGACCGCTAAACGAAAGGCTTCCGAGCCTTGCAGACCAAGAGAATCTGGACCGGGTCTGCTTGATTATCCAGGAGCAATGACAGTAATGTTAGCTCTCTTCTATTGCTCGTGGCAGAATGAGGTTTTTATCGGCCATGTTTCTCTTCCCTCAGTTCACAGACATCGGGACCTTCGAGACGGTGTGGCAAGTCAAGTTCTACAATTACCACAAGCGGGATCACTGCCAGTGGGGAAGCCCCTTCTCCGTCATTGAGTACGAATGCAAGCCCAACGAGACACGCAGTCTGATGTGGGTGAACAAGGAGTCCTTCCTCTGAAAGTGGCTCTTTCTGATGCTGCTGGACAATCTTTTCAGAAACCCACTTTTAGATAAACCAGCGCAAGCCTTAAACAAGGCACGCCGCACCACTGCTGTTCCCCATCTGGTCCCGATGACCTACTAGCCCTGATTATTTTGAAAGTGTAATTCCCCTCTGATACAATATCCCTCACATTCAAGATGGTGATGTACCACCCCCGAGAATACTTCCGTCTGTATTTTGTGCTGATGTTCCTGCATCCAGTTGTTCTCGGTCATACTATTGACCACTCGTGACCGGAGTTCAGTGGCCCTGGCAGGCTTGTCCTGCTCTTGACTGTTCCACTAACTGACTATGGTGTTTTGTTTCCAAGTAAAGTGATTCCTCCTTTTTTTTGTTCAATGTTAAATTTAAAAATAACCATGTGTATGGGTCCTCCCATGTGTAATACGGTAACATGTAACTTGCAGTGTTTGTCAGCTTTCAAAGCAGGCTTTGTGAAAATGTAACACAAACAGCAGCGAATGGGGCTCCAATGTTGTGCTTCCTATCAACAGCTCTACTCTTTCAAGGAAGGATGATAACAAACCAGAAGGACAATTATGTACGTATTTATAATGTATTAAAACTCTTGTAAGTAACTTAAGGTATTGTGCAATGGCCTAGCCTAGTAGAAATGAGGGAAAAGCATTGCCGTGGACCATTGTTAAAGTGACAGGAGTTGTAGGGTTACCCCTTTGACAAGCTTCCACAGTCTTCAGACATGTACATTGATGGCATCCCTACATTCTTCTTCACTTGAACTTTGTAAAACTGCATATGGACCTGTAATCAACTTTTGATATTTCTTAATAAAGGCATTGAAAATCATGCCCTGATTTGCATTCTTAATTTGGGCAATAGCTATCTAGCAGGGGGATCCCTGCTCTAGGCCAGCTTCATTCAGGCCTCTATGCTACAGGATGAGGGAATGTATCTGGAGTAGAATTAGCACACCTATTCATGAATCAAGTCTGACCTTTTAGCAGGATTGCTCCAGCCAAATTTAACAGGGCTAGCACAGGCCCAGGTGCTTGGTGGGCAATCAAAAAATGCTTGTCCCTATCTCGCTCCACTACTCTTTCTGTGGTGACCCCTCCCCAGTTGGTGAGCTATGTGGTTCAGTAGCAGGAGAGCAATGGTGCTATAATAGTGTGTTTACATCATGGTTGAGGCCTCCTTGCCTACTTCCAGCACCTTGCACAAAGCCCATATACCATACAGTTTAAGGATAAATTCCATAAGAAGTAAAGAAACTTCCTCTTGAAAAGTAACATGCTATTTTCCAAAAATATTGTAATATTTACTTGGGCAGCACAAATCCTACTGTGTTGGAAAAAGTTGGTTGGGGATTGTTTGTTTTTGCTACCTGTAAACGCTTCTTATAAGAAAATGCAAGCTGCTGTGAGTATTTTAAAGAGTTGATTCATTGTAGAACTGAATTTCAAAGGCTGGCACTCAACACCTTTTCCACCTGCAAATAGCTTACCTGCAGTGATGCTGTACAGCCACCAGGGAACAGCAATGCCTTGCCTTTGGGGATCATAAATGATGTTAAAGGAGTGTAACATGTTTCTCAATAAGCTTGTTTTTCAAAAAAAAAAAAAGTCTTCATTACAATTGCTAAAACGTAAGTACTAACCCATTCCTAATCACTATTTTTTAAAACTAACACTCAATTATTTGAACAGACATTGAGATATTTAAAACAATAGATTTACTACAGAGGCTTAGGTTTTCTTCCAGAATATCCAATAGAAATGCAGAGTGATTAAAACGCTTAAAATAAAAAGTGGGAACTACACATTTTAATTTAATATTTACTAATTTGATTAGTAAATATTTTCACTGGTGAAACACTTTTCCAAGCCAGTGACTAGAGCTTGAGTATTTGTGTTAAGGGTGGAGACATTATCATGACGTTTGCAATAATCCATAGTTTTTTTTTTCTTTTTTATTTTTTGAGACAGTCTCACTCTGTTGCCCAGGTTAGAGTGCAGTGGCATGGTCTCATCTCACTGCAACCTCCACCTCCCAGGTTCAAGCAATTCTCTTGCCTCAGCCCCCTGAGTAGGTGGGATTAGAGGCACGCAGCACCATGCCCAGCTAATTTTTATATTTTTAGTTGAGATAGGGTTTCACTATGTTGGTCAGGCTGGTCTCGAACTCCTGACTTCGTGGTCTGCCTGCCTTGGCCTCCCAAAGGGCTGGGATTACAGGTGTGAGCCACCGCACGGGGCCCATACTTTTTTTTTTTCTTTTTCCTAACTAAAGGCTTTATTTAGAGTTTGAAATGAGTCAAGGCAGACATGGTGGAAACATGTCCTGGGATAACTGCTCACACTGTCCCACAAACGAGCCAGAAGATGAGCCCTGGCAGAGCACCTGGAGCGTGTGAGTCCTGCTCACATCCGGGTCACCACACCTTTCTCTGTCTCCGTTTGCTTATCTCTAAAACAAAGGGTTAGACTAGAAGAATTCTGAAGCCTTTTGAGAGTTACGGTTTGTATCTCTATTTTACACTCCTTAAAAAAAAAAAAAAAAAAGGAAAGTGTGTGTGCATATCTGTATATGTTGTATGTGTATGTATTTCCTTAGGGCCAGAAGTCAGGTTGAATCAAGGGAGGTGGGGAGGAGATGGAGATGAAGTAACAGAAAAACTTAACAGCTAATCTGCACGTTAAGTGATCTCTCCTGGCATATACTGTTCTACTTATGATTGGGCTCCAGCCCAGTCTCTCTGGCTACTTTTCACATAGCTCTCCTCCTACTCCAAAATTTGAGTGCTCAGCTATATCGAGCTGCTGAGTTGTAACTTTGCCCCTCAGCCATCTGGAAGGGCTATTTTTACACGAGTTGTAGCCACGTCTCTCTACCTCCAAGCATCAGATGGCTACCCAGAAGCTTGAGGAACTAGGCCATCCTTCCAATTATGATGATGACTAAAACACTTTTGAACAGGTGGAAGAATAGAAATGCCTTGAGTTTATATTTTGTGACACCTCGCTTATTGAGAAGTCACTTATCCAGCCATCTAAACTATCTGGATCACAGTTAAGAACAGAAAACATGCCAAAAAATAAAGATCCCTGTCAGATGTCACAAAGTCCATTCACTAAAGGCTTGGGTCTTCTCTCAAGTCCTCATGACTCCTATTTTAGACACAGTTCTAACAGGTGGGGTGATCTGGTTTCTGACTCTTACAAAATTGGAAGTAGAACAATTAGAGGGAAGAAGACAATTTGTAGAGGTAGATATACTGAAAATATTCTTTTTTTTCAGAGAGGACAGAAAACTATAAAAAGCAGACAAAGTAAGTCAAAAGAATAGCAGATGGGGACATCTCTATGCTGTAGGTACACAATCCTGTACTAAACCACAGTAGTTTCTGTAGATATCAAAAATTGATAAGCATAAGGATATTCCTGATTAATTTAGAAAGAGGGCCCATTATCGTCAGCAATGTATCATGGTTCAGTGTTTAAAACTCAGATTCTCCACCAAGTGTGGTGGTTCATGCCTGTAATCCCAGCACTTTGGGAAGCTGAGGGGGGTAGATTGCTTGAGGTCAGGAGTTCGAGACCAGCCTGGCCAACATGGCAAAACCCCATCCCTACTAAAAATATAAAATTTACTCAGCATGGTGGAGCACACCTGTAATCCCAGCTACTTGGGAGGCCGAGGAAGGAGAATCACTTGAACCCAGGAGGAGGAGGTTTGCAGTGAGCCGGGATCACGCCACTCCAGCCTGGGCTTCCGAGGGTATTCCGTCTAAAAAAATTAAAATTAAAATTAAAAAATTCAGATTCTGGGTGAAAATATTCAATTTAAATCCCGGCTCAGCTGTTTATTAGCTGAGTGGTCTTAGGCAAGTCACTTAATACCTCTGTGCCTCAATTTTCTCATTTGGAAAATGGAGATAATAGTATTTACCTTGCAGAATGGTTATGAGGATTAAATAAGTTAATGCACATTAAAAATTTAAAACAGTTCCTGGCACATAACATCATTATTCGGTATATTTCATTAAGAAAGAAAGGGGGGCCGGGCACGGTGGCTTATGCCTGTAATCCCAGCACTTCGGGGGACCAATGCAGGCGGCTCACTTGAGCCCAGGAGTTTGAGACCAGGCTAGGTGACATGGCCGAACCATGTCTCTCTGAAAAACACAAAAATTAGCTGGGCGTGGTGGTGTGCAACAGTGGTCCCAGCCACTCAGGAGACTGAGGGGGAAGGATCTCTTGAGCCCTGGAGGTGGAGGTTGCAGTGAGCTGAGATCCTACCATTATACTCCAGCCTGGGTGACACAGCAAGACTCTGTCTCAAAAAAAAAAGTAAAAGAAAAGGAGTAATACATTTTCAAACAAAATTATTTAAAATGCCAAGAGAAAAACTAAAGGAGTTTAAAAAATAAAACTTATTTTCCTAAAATATTCCATGAATGGATTTCAGATAATGGCCAAAGGTTATACTCTATTTTGATGCTTGGAAAGGTAACATTTTTAATTATTTAAAAATAGTTTAAAATAGTATATTTTAAGATATGCTAGAAAGACTTTTTCCACAAACAGGCATCTTAAGTCTCCTATATAAAGACATGGTTTTGAAGAATATACAAACATCAAGACAGAATCAGAAAACTTAAGATTTTCTGATTTAAAAGATCAAGGTCAAGAATGATGTCAGTTTCTTTTGTTATTTATTTTAATCTTCTTAACAGCTCTGTGAGGTAGGCAGCATGTGTCATGTCTCCATTTTACAGAGGAAAAATGTCTCAGAGATTCAAAAATAAGGCTCAAATTTAAACAGCTCATTTTATAAGAAGCTACTTTATTTGATCTTTAGTTTTCGCATTTATGAAATGGTGATAATAACATTCACTTCACAACATGTGTTAGGATTAAATGATATATCACACGTAAAGTTCCTTGTTTTTCTTCCCCCCATCACTGTTCTTTTGACAAATGTATTTCATTTAAAATCACCTCATTACCTGCCCACTTTCTTGCAGTGTTTGTTTTTAAAACCTGGTAGTTTTGCCTTAATTTGTTTGCAGCCTAGTAGGTAGCTTGTTTTCCCAAAGAAAGTTACTGTGAATATACTAATTGTTGCCAACAATTGTTCCCAACAAACAGAAGTATTCAGTTGCTAGAAACTCATTTGCCTATAGTTCTCTTTATAGCAAATTACTTGCACATAATATTTTCTCTTTGAAGCCATGTTAACTACAGTTAGAGCACTAGGTAAGACTAAAATTTTTCCTTAACAAGCAGGGTATTTCATTCTCCACTTGCTAACAAATGAAAAATACAGTATTTTTGGCCCTACTTTAACAGTAATCCTGACATGCATTCTAGTCTCTGGTTACAGTGAATTTCTTATTCTCCTGCAGATCTACCAAGTCCAAAGCAGTTTTCTTGCCACTGCACAGCCTGTTCCCTCTGCTTGGAATGCCCTACTCCATTTCCTACCTTGTAAACGCCTTCAAGTGCCAGCTTAAATGTCACTGTGAAGTCTTTCCTGACTCCTCTAAAACGTTGAGTCAAGAAAAATATTGAAATATTGTTTACTCAGATATTTTACTATCCTATTTCTGAAAAGCTTTACCACCCTCAACCTAACTTCTGCTTTTCTTAAGATCTCTGGACAGCTTCCACATCTTCTCACTGACTCAGGGAAGATGAGCTGACTCAACAAAAAGGTGATGAGATTCTAGAAAGAGCTGGCTGGCTGGCTAGCTGGCTGACTGGTTGCAAACTAGCCAACAAGAAGTTTGCAATATATCAGCCTTTATGGGGTTAGTTCTCCTGCTCCCTTTAAAGGAGACTAAAAGTAGGAAAGTGGATGAGAAAGAAAAAAGTTTCTGAATTCTCTTACTGACTTTGTTCCAGTGAATTTGCCTTGTCACGTTCGTATTATTAATGATGATAGTCCTAAGGTATGTTATTCTTTGAAGTTTATGAAGTTGTTTATTTTCATCAGGGTAATCACCTGTGCTGCTTACCAAATGTTTCCAGCCCTCCCCCATCAAGGCACATGATAGGATCTGACCTCCGTGGCCTGGGCTAGGGCCATGTACTGGTAGCTCTGGCTAATGAGTTGTAAGCAGAAGTGACACATTTCATTTCAGGCTGAAATTATTCAACAGTCTGTGCAATGCCAACAGAACTCTCTTTCCCTTTGCCATGGCAAATAGCCACTTTCGAGATGATTGATCATCTTATGTCCTGGAGTAAGAAGATATGGCATAGAACCCTAGCCAACTTTTGTTGGACCCATAGCATAAGTGAGAAATAAACTTTTCTCCCAATATTTTATTGTGAAAAATGTTGAAATGTATAGAAAAGTTGAAAGACTTGCATAACACACATTCCCATACCTATCACCTGGATTTCACAGTTAACATTTTGCTGTATTTGCTCTATCCCTTATCTGCCCTTTATGTTGTATCACTCTGCTTTTTTGGGGTGGAGAGATGAACAAGAAACTATTCTACAAACCATCACTAAAATTCTGGGGTTGCTCATTAGTGCAGCATAACCTTGCCTTTCCTGATCCGCATCTGGGGAATCCAGACCACCTACTCTTCTTTTCTACTGAAGACAGTAAAGCAAAACTTCTCCAAAAAGAAAAAAGTAATAGTTTGACGTTGGTTCTAAGAAATCATTTCCTACCAGGGAAAGTCAGAAGTCACAAGGTAGATTAGGAGAAGGATTAAACCATCTTTTTTTCCTTCCACGGTCTTAAAAAATAAGATAAATTGTGACTGACCTAGTTTTGATGAGGCTGTATTTGGAGGTAGAGAGATGAATTAAATGGGGAAAGCAAAGACAAAATTAGCATCCATTGACTATCTTTTGTATGGCAGACATTTTGTATATATATGATCTCATTTGATTTTCAAAACCACCCTGAAAATTACATATGATTTACATTTTTTAAAATGAGGCTATTAAGCTCAGAGAGGTTAGGCTACCTGCCCAAGGTCACATAGCTAGTGTGAATAGAGGAGACAGAATGAAAATCCAAATCAGTATGACTCCAACACGCTTACCCTCCTCTAGAAGTTTACAGACTCTTGGCCTCTGATAGCCAAGGGTATTTCCTTCCACTGAAATGACTATCCTAAGGGGGACGATGGCCCAAGAGGTAACAATAGTGTTAGCGGCAACCTCCCTCCATGCTTGAAGCAGAATTTGAAATGTCAAAATTATTTGACAAAAATATTTTTTGAATGTTCAGAAAAGTTCAACAAGCCCACTAAACTAAGGAGCATTGTGAATTTCCCAAAAATGAAACAGCTGATTTTTCCTTTACCTTTATCAGATAGTCACCTTCTTTGACAAAAAAAAATATTTAAAAATACTAATGTTTTTTTCTAACTCAAAACCCAGTTGGAATCTTGATCTTTTCACAGTTTATTTTTTAGGCTTGTGTTTGGTGTGAAGTAGATCTATATGATGTGTATATGAGTGTGTGTGTGTAACGTCCTTAATTTCCCTCCAAATCTAGAAGGTTACATTTTAAAATGCAATTCATATGACCACACTGAGAGTCTATTTTCAGAGTTTTCATGGCTACAAGCTAATGATGTTGGATTCCTATTAATCAGTCTAAAAATAATGGGTATGGTAACATAATTTTAAATAATCAGGCTTCCACTAAGGGAGATTATCCTGGACTAGATAGCTCCTGCTTGACGGGGTAGGATGGGATAGCTAACCAAACTTGCCTGGAAAGACAACCTAAGTACCTATATAGGTCATGGGAATTTGTCCTCACCCTACAGAAATAATCTAACCCTGAATGACAAGTTTCTTCAAATAATTGAACACAGACTACCTTTAACTTTTCTATAGCATTTAACCTTTCCCTGGAGATTTTTATAAGATTAAAGCCTTAAAATGAAGCTTGGATACACTCAAAAGGGTAGCAGGAGGGAGCTTTTTGGGGCGATGGAACTGTTCTGTATCCTGATAGCAGCAGTGGTTGAATGAATCTATACATGTATTAAAACTCATGGCTGTACACATACGTGCACACACACACACGCACACATGCATCTGGTGGACATCTGCTGCCTAAAGGTTCTGCCTTTCTTTTCTTTTCTTTTCTTTTCTTTTTTTTTTTTTTAGACAGGGGTCTTGCTCTGTAACAGCCCAGGCTGGAGTGTAGTGGTGCGATGTTGGCTCACTGCAGTCTTGACCTCCCAGTCTCAAGTGATCCTCTCACCTCAGCCTCCCAAGTAGTTAGGACCACAGGTGGCCACCACCACGTCCAGCTAATTTTTGTATTTTTTTGTAGAGATGGGTTTCACCATGTTGCCCAGGCTGGTCATGAACATTCTGCCTTCTGATCAACAGCCTAATCCACGTTTACCATTGTCTCTGGAAAATGCCTTAAGGTTGATTGTATGAAGGTATTGCTTTGCCCAGTGTGGTCCTTGGCAGTTCTGCATTGTCTAGAACCTGTGAATCTTTTTGGAGCTTATCTATCTTGGGAGGGAGATTGTCTGAGCAGACTTGAAAGCAGGGGTGGAAGCCACCTGCTGAAGACAATAAGGAGCATTTGGGACGGTGGGTGGGGAAAATGAGACAGCGCAGAGGGGAGGGGGCTGGAAGGGATCCCACTCCCTCGCTCCTGCCTGCATCTGGTGCCCCAGGAGCTGCTCTTGAGCAATGCCTCTCTAATGAGTTGGCGTGAACTTGTGCTTGTTCCTCCCTCAGGGAACAAGGGAAGACAGGCTTAAAGCTGCTAAAACGCTTGGAGAATATCCAAAGAGAAGCTTGACACAAATGCAATGTATTAGTGAAAACAGCTTGGGCCTGGCTAACTAGTGGCTATTTTAACAAAACAAACATATGGGAGTTGACGACAATTGTCCTTACAAAGAAACAATCTAGCCCTCTACACAGAGCTTGATGCTTCTTTATAGTCTTCACGGAATTCGCTTCACTGTGGTTTTCTTTTCTTTTCTTTTTTTTTTTTTTGAGACAGAGTCTCGCTCTGTCACTCAGGCAGAATCTCGGCTCACTGCAACCTCAGTGGCACAATCTCGGCTCACTGCAACCTCTGCCTCCCAGCTTCAAGTGATTTTCCCGCCTCAGCCTCCCAAGTAGCTGCGCCTACAGGTGCACCACTACCACAGCCGGCTAATTTTTGTATTTTTAGTAGAGATGGGGCTTCACCATGTTGGTCAGACTGGTCTGGAACTCCTGACCTCAAGAGATCCGCCTGCTTTGGCCTCCCAAAGTGCTGGGACTACAGGCATGAGTCACTGCTCCCAGCCAACTGTGGTTTTCTCAAACTTATTCTGGCATCTATTTATTCTCAGGAGTGCCTGGAACAACGACCCCGAGGGATCTCTCTTACATGTGAATGTGAAGAATAAGCACATTCTTCAATGTCTGCCATCATGAGGAACAAATGTTCTTTCTTCCCCCCCACCCCAATTATTTGCTTTGCATTCTAAGAAAGGGCTTCCCATAGGCCATCAGAATTATTGGGGATGCTTGTTAAAATGTAGATTCCTAAACTCTACTTTTTAGACCTGTTAAATTGAGCAAACTCTGAGAGTAAATCCAAAGCATCTGCATTTTAATAAGCACTTTAGGAGATTCTTATCATATTAAAGTTTGGAAAACACTACCCTAGGGTTGACTCACTGTACTCCTTATTAAAGTTCATTTATTCATTCAATAAACATTCATGTGCCAGGTCCCCTGGAGGCAGGAGATAGCAATAGGAGTGTGATAAGTAATCAAGTTGCTTATAGCCAAATAATTACAATAAAATGAGGCAAGTGCTATACTAGGAAAAATACAAAATACATCAAAACATAGAGGAGGCACCTGTGGGAATTGGAGGCAGCTTCATAGATGATATTTGAGCTGCTTTCAGGCATAGAGAAGGTACTGCAGGGTATTGGCATGTGAAAATATATGATCCACTCTGGAAGAAGGAACTCTGTGTGGCTGGAGCCTAGGGAAGAGAGAGGCATGGGTTGGGGCGAGGCTATGAGGAGCCTTCTACACATGCTGAGCAGTTTTAGTTCTACAGAAAGTGGGAACCAGAGGAAGTTTTAAAATGTAAAATGGTAGAATGATATTTGAGTTATGAAGCAATCTTCCTGGAGGCAGTTTGGAGGCAGGAGATGAGAACAGTCTTCTGCAGTGGTGAGGGGCGGGGAAGCTAAATGAGGATGATGGCAGCTGGGGTCTCTGAGGCGGAGTAACAGACGATGAGACTACAGGAGGGAAGGAGGAGGTGGGAAGCTGACCATGTCCGATAAAGGCTAATCTGAGTCAAGAACCTCATCCAGGGAAGGCATTTTCAATAGCCACATAACTCTTCCAGCTCAGAATCTGAAAGCAGACCTGATACTCGAGCTTATGAGCAACTCCTAGTGTCTGGGCCCATTAGCAATAGTTTCTACTGTGCTAGAGAATAAGTTTAAAGATATTTGTTAAGTGAAAAACATCACCCCATAAAATATGTGATTAAATGATTCCATGTGTATTTTAAAAGTGTTAAGCACATAGAGAGAGAGAGGATAGGGGAGAGAGAGGCTGAAATTTGAGGAAATGCATAGGAAAGGCAAGATTACTATTAACAAGGAAGACGAGTGGGGTTGAGAGAGACTGGAATTGAAAGACCCCTGACAATTTACTCTGAAGTATTGTGTATGTTTCAATTGTTTTAAACAATGAGTTTTATTGATGCATTGCTTTTACAATTTTTTAAAGCAATTTTTAAAAAGATGCTTACACATCTTCTTGGCTACCACTAGGTGGTACTAGTGGCAGGACAGATTGAACAGCTTTTACACTTCCTGTGTTCATCCATGACGCTTGCATATCCATCGAATTTTAGACAACTGCATATGGGTTTAACTTCTTAACTTTATAGAGTAAAACAAATACCTTTGCCAATTATTATTAGCATGTGTCTTCAGAGCTTAGGGGTCAAAGTCCACAGATTATTTTTCTTCCTTCTTAGATATAAGATGTAGTATTTTCTATATTTAATTTGTATCAAAACATTTACAAGTATAAAAAAGTGTTCTTTCTGCATCAATCTAAGCTGCACACAGTTTGGTTCACATATATCTAGACATTTCTCAAGCTCTCCACTTTAATGATATTCCCAAGTCAAATCTTAATCACAGGCACAAAAATAATGAAACTCTGTGATGGCACTATTCACCTGCTCTCCCTAACTCCAAGACTGGCTTTTCTTTCCAACCACTTACCCTTAATTCTTTTAGGCTGTCATGTTTCCCATCACCTCAGTTGACATGGCAGGAGACAAAAGTGTTGCCACATCCTCTTTCTACACACACCCATGTTTATTGCAACACATCATAATGCAGCATTTGTGATTTCACTTCTGGAGGCTTTTTTCCTTTTAAGCAGGGCTTATTGCCTCTTATATCACGGAACAGTCTGAACTAGCTACTGTATTTTCCTTTGTATGAAAACAACACTTCATTCCAAAACGAGATTCCCATTACTGGAGTTTGCATAGTCTAGAAGGGACACAGTGAAAACACTCACATGATCTACTAAGGATACCCATGGGGCCAGCCTGGCATACACAACACTACTCAGTCTTAATAGGTGCAAAGCCAAGAGGTGCCTGCAGTGGCTCTGACTTGGCTAAGACATGCTCCTGGTTGTAATCCTCACTGAGTACAGCATGACTCTTCACCCCCTTACATCACCCCACCCCCAAACCCCGACACCTCCAGCAGGGGCAGTTTGCAGAGTCAGTCTTTGGATGGAACCCAAGAAGAAATTGACCAAGGTTATACAGTTGTATTTGACACTCCCTGAGTGGTCAATTGAGCCACCAATAAATACTAGAGAAGAAAGTCAGGAACACTCCATGCATAGGATATTAGCTATTGAATGGATGTTAGCCACTATCCGTCATTAATAATAATGAAGACTACTTTTTTTTGTTGTCTTTTGAGACAGAGTCTTGCACTGTTGCCCAGGCTGGAGTGCAGTGGTGCCATCTCAGCTCACTGCAACCTCCACCTCCTGGGTTCAAGAGATTCTCATGCTTCAGCCTCCTAAGCAGCTGGGATTACAGGCTCCCACCACCACACCCAAGTAATTTTTGCATTTTTAAGTAGAGATGTGTTTTCACCATGATGGCCAGGCTGGTTTCAAACTCATGATCTGCCTGCCTCAGCCTCCCAAAGTGCTGGGATTACAAGCGTGAGCCACTGCACCTGGCCATGAAGACTACTGTTTACTTGAACTGTTGCTATTTGACAAGCCCTGTTCTAAATTCTTCATACATTTTCTCTTACTCAATTTCTTCAGCCTCCCTGAAAATTATTGCTACCATTTCACAATTGTGAAAACAGGGGCTTGCAAAGTTTCAAGTGGCAGGTTCAGGTTTATCTATTTTCAAACCTTGTCTTCTTAATTCCTATCCTATTCTGAAGACAGTTAAGGGCTCTAATTGTTCAGAGATCTTTGCATATCCCCAATTAATGGACTACTGAGGACCTTACTTTCCCCCCCTTATCCCCTAGTTTACTATCATTTTCAAAGGAGAGAGGCAAGGTCAAAGCAAAAAAGTAAATGTAAACCTATCCATAGGCTTTGTACTGACATTCAGCCTTAATTATACATTTCTTTGAATACAAGAACTATACTTTTCTATTACATCTGTCTCCCTTCAGCACCTCACATAATGTTCCGCCCACAGCAGTTTCTCAACACTCTGTTGCTTCAGTAACTGGCTGGCCCCTTGTTCACATCTGGGGTCGAGAAGGTTAGTGATGGGATATAAATCAAAATTTGTGTTGTTCTGTAGGTCAGATTTTTTTGACCATCTGATTTCCCTTACCATGAATCCCTGAAAATTAAAAGTAAATTGATCTCCAAATTGACATATTATTTTATTAGCTGAGTCTAATTTTATTGTTTTGAGAAAAATTAATCAAGAGTGCTTGGGGTTGAAAGTAGTAAACAAGAATAAATCTGTCACAACCTTCTCTTTTCTAAGAACTATGAGCTGGAACTTGTTTTCATGATATAATTAGGTAGGGATTTCTGTGACTTAATTTAAAAGCCTGATTTATAATCACTTTTATTTTCAAAACAATTTTTTTTTCACTTTCTCTGTCTCTGCTACCCCTGAACAAACCTGGCTCTGCTTCTCCAAATTCAATGATGTCAGGTTAGCAGGGAGCAAATTTGAGACTGCACAATTCCCGTCAGCTATTAGCTGGGGAGATCTTTTGATCCCCAAGGTCTAAGTTCAATTCTAAAGGCTATGTTTTCTTTTGGACCTATGTGGTAACTCCTATTAACAGTAATAGGTGTTACGCATGAACGTATACCCTGTTTGCCCCTAAGATTTGCCTAAGCATGAATTTCATGAGGCCAAACTAAACACATTTTTTTACTTTGGCACTCTTCCCTTCCAGGTTAGGATAAATGTTGGCACTTGGATAAAATTCTAAATGAAGAAATGCCAATGCACGTTGCTTCTGCATATGTCATCTAAAATATGTGGCTTCTCAAAATGGATGCCTTTCTTCTCTGCTCAATGCTTGGCCTGGCAAGCCATTGTAACCCTGACAGAGAGGTGAAAAGACATTTCTAAACAAATATTTTCCCACTCAGATATCATACAGCTTGTGCCAGTGAGTGAGATAAACCCAGTCCTAATGTGCTAGTCTGAAATGCTTGTATCCCAGTCTATTTTCCATTGATTTGATCAACATCAGATACTCTAATATCCTGAAATGAAAAACAGGTGTGAAAAAAAGAGGACTGAAATATGAATAACAAACTGTTCAAGACGAGACTGCCAGTTCTAGAGAGCTGGCCCCACTTGCCTAAGAGGTGTGTACCAACGCCAAATAAGCCAAAGTAAGAGGCAGACTTGTTTGTATAGTATTTAATAGGCCCCAGAGGGAAAGGGAAGCCCACTGAAACAATCTTTTTTTTTTTTTTTTTTTTTTACTTTAAAAAAAATACCTGGCACATAATACGTACAAATGAGACGATCTTGCCTAATTTGTTTTAGGTTCTTTATTTCATGTAACTCGTGATTTAGAAAGGTCTCTAAAATGTGATGATTATAAGAACACTCATCTGCCAAGACTCTTAAAATATATTGTAACAGCTTTAATCCTGTTGCAGATAGAGCTATCAGTAGCAGCAATTAGCATGTATTTAAATTCAATAATTTCTGCATAAAAAGGACTTTACTGACATTTATAAATTCTTCCTCTGACAAAGGAGTGAGAAATAATGTGATTAATAGTGAGATGAAAACTCTTTAATTTCTTCTGAAATTATTTTTAAGGACATAAACAACTTGCCCTTTTCTTTGCTACTATTAACCTACAAAACACAAAAAGTCAACTCATGGTTACCTTTTCAATACTGTTGGCCTCAATTTCTGACTCAGGAAATAATATAAAGCAGTTCAACTGGTTTTATCTTGTTTGAGAAACTAAAATTAAAATTTCAGAAGTTATTTAACTTTAAACAGGAAGGAATGTGGTCTTTCAGAAATAGTCATACAGACAGTTTTACAAATGTGTAAACCTTTTAAACCTAGTACCAATCTAAAAAAGAAAAGAAAAGGAAAAAAGGTCCTTAAAAAAAGTGCATGTGTTTGGGTTTTTTGTTTTTGTTTTTACATCTTTCTTTAGTTGCAACTGGAAACTGTAGGGTTTATTCTCATCTTTCAGCTACTGGCATGTCATAAACTCCTCTAGTGAATGACTACCTAAATTGCTATATCCATAAATATTCTAGTGGGAAAACATTTGCAAGGCTTATTTTCAGAAGTGCACTGCAGTACCTTGATGTTGACCAAATTCAATTTTATATTTCTGTGTTATAGCTAACAATTTCAAGGTGTTATTTTATACATCGAAACTCCAAAAGTATGACAGAAAGGAACTTATACGTATGCTAAATAAACCAGTATTGCAGGGTAGTATGGAAAAAAAAAACTACCCAATGATGGTGAATTCTGTTTCTTTATGCTACCCAATAGTGGCAGTCAGGCAGCCTCTAGCATTTATTCTTGCCTAGGAAAAGTGATGCTCTGGGAAATAAAATTTGGGCAAATGTATGTTATGCTGGCTCTTGACACATTCAATCTCTTTTCGTTTTTTAAAAATCATAAGTCATAGTCCAGTTATCAAAATTTTAGTTTCTAAAGAATTGCACCAGGCCGGGCGCGGTGGCTCAAGCCTGTAATCCCAGCACTTTGGGAGGCCGAGACGGGCGGATCACGAGGTCAGGAGATCGAGACCATCCTGGCTAACACCGTGAAACCCCGTCTCTACTAAAAATACAAAAAACTAGCCGGGCGAGGTGGCGGGCGCCTGTAGTCCCAGCTACTCCGGAGGCTGAGGCAGGAGAATGGCCTAAACCCGGGAGGCGGAGCTTGCAGTGAGCTGAGATCCCGCCACTGCACTCCAGCCCGGGCTACAGAGCAAGACTCCGTCTCAAAAAAAAAAAAAAAAAAAAAAAAAAAAAAAAAGAATTGCACTCGGTGTTTGTCAAAGTTAACCGAGTTGAAATCAACATGGCTAGTTCTGGTTTATTTCTTGGATTCTTCTAATCACAAATTACCTGATTAAATGAGTAAATGCACAATATTAACTGAATGCTAGAATGAGTAAATTGCTCAAACATTGTATTATTCATTATACAACATTCCATTTTAGTCACTGATGAATCTATGACTGGGAGGAGTATTATGTTTCAGCCAGTAAGTCCTTATTGCGTGCCCTCTATAAACTGAGGAGGTAGGACAGGAGATCACAAAATAATTCCTAGACTATCTTACCAGTAACAATTACTGGGAAAAATTATAAAAGTAAAATCACAATAAAAAAGCAAATCAATTACTGCATGGCCAGGCGTGGTGGCTCACACCTGTAATCCCAACACTTTGGGAAGCCAAGGCAAGTGAATCACTTGAGTCCAGGAGTTCGAGACCGGCCTGGGCAACATTGCAAAACCTCATCTCTACTAAAAATACAAAAAATTAACATGGCATTGTGGCACACCCTGTAGTCCCAGCTTCCTAGGAGGCTGAGGTGGGAGCATCACTCAAGCCTAGGAGATCAAGGCTGCAGGGAATCCTGACTCTGCCACTGCACTCCAGGCTGGGTGACAGAGTGAGACCCTGTCTCAAAACATAAAATATAAAAAAATTACCTATCTGCTTAATGGAAAAATCTGTTTATTTTCCTTGTTGCTTTCAGTCTTCATTGTTCTTATTAAATTCCATTTTCTAATCCATCCATAGGAACAATTTGAAGCTTACTAAGTGTAGATCTAACTAATTGAAGTGTTAGCATTACCAACAAATTATTTGTCATTGCACATCCTGGAAACAAAGAGCTAACATTTGGGAAGGGTGGTGGTGTCTCAGTAGTATACATAATCTACTCTATCCTCACAAATATATAAATGTAAAGGGAAGCAGAAATGTTTTCATCCATGAGGAATAAGACTCTTCTTAAAAACTGTAAATACACAGGGCTCAGATTCCATTCCTTTTTCTGGCTCAGCAACTTCTTCCACACACCCCCAGGGTGAGTTACTTGGTCTCATGGAATCTTAGTCTCCCTGCCTGTTCAAAGGGGAGGAGGGGTAATAATGTGTTTACCACAGGGGTGTTGGTTAAATTAATTAGTATTTATTATGTGCTCCATTAAAGTTCTCAGGTGATATATAAGTTGACATTTATGTGGCACCTAATCATTGCTTTAAGTTTTGAAAACAGTCCTTGGTTTTTAAAACCATGCAAGAAATATAACAAATCTTTATGCTTCCAACAGTAGGATTAAGCATAGGAATATTTTAGCTTTTCTTTCTTTTTATTTTTGAGATGGAATTTCCCTCTTGTTGCCCAGGCTGGAGTGCAATGCCATGATCTCAGCTCACTGCAGCCTCCGCCTCCTGGGTCCAAGCAATGCTCCTGACTCAGCCTCCCAAGTGGCTGAGATTACAGGCACCCATCACCATTCCTGGCTAATTTTTGTATTTTTAGTAGAGATGGGGTTTCACCATGATGGCCAGGCTGGTCTCAAACTCCTGACCTCAGATGATCCACCTGCCTCTGCCTCCCAAAGTGCTAGGATTACAGGCGAGAGCCATGGTGCCCGGCCCATTTTAGCCTTTCTAAGAACAATTATTTTCCCGGGGGTGAAAATATTAGTAGGTTACAAAAGCTTATTTCCTCAGCTTTAGACTATGAATAGAATAGCTTTAATTTACAGTTGATAAAAACAGAAGGAAGAAAGTTTTATAAAAGCCATTTTAATGGCTCATTCTGCCATCTTTGGTGGCATTTTAAACTACTCACGATTGAAGGGAAATTG
Source organism: Macaca thibetana thibetana (assembly GCF_024542745.1). Taxonomy (NCBI): domain Eukaryota; kingdom Metazoa; phylum Chordata; class Mammalia; order Primates; family Cercopithecidae; genus Macaca; species Macaca thibetana. The sequence continues at coordinate 38,725,794 of NC_065590.1, forward strand.
GTTCATCTATTTTACGACTATTTAATTCTGGCATTTAAAAGAAACCCAAGAAGTCATTTAGTTGAACTCCTTTGCCTACAATAATAGTACTAAGCACCTGCTTTTCAAGACAACATTCTCGTTTTATAGATGAGGAAACCAAGGTTCAGTGAACTTAAATCACAGTGCAGATAATCAAACCCCAGACACCATTCTTTCTCTGCCACCTCAGATACCACCAAGAAGTTACACTTAAAGCTGCCCTGTACAGAAAGGAGTTTCTTCTCTTTAATTAAACCAAGTTTTATTGTGTGTGTGTGTTTTTTTTTTTTTTTTTTTTTTAAGAGAAGAAATCGCACCATGTTTCCCAGACTGGTCTCGAACTTTTGGGCTCAAGCGATCCTCCTGCCTCGGCCTCCCAAAGTGCTGGGATTACAGGCAAGAGCCACTGTCCCTGGCCTAAATCAAGATATTCTAATGGAACCTTAGTTTTATCCCCAGAGAGCTTATGAGTGCCCCCAAATCATCAGTTAAAAGTTATCTTAAAAGACAAGTAGTTTAAAATCACTCTTAAAAGATACTTCCATATATTTTTATTGAAGAAACAAAAGCTACACATATCCTTTTTTTTTGAGAATTAGTTCACTCAGGTTTAGTGGTTTTTTAAATACCAAATTAACATGAATACTATATGGTCAGAGCCTTTTCAACTTTGTATTGAAGTATGTGGTTCCCCCTTATCCATAGGGGATATATTCCGAGACCCCCACTAGGTGCCTGAAATGGCAAATAGTACAGAACCCTATATATACTGTTTTCTCCTATACATGCATAACTTTTTGATGAAGTTTAATTTATAAACTAGGCATAGTAAGAAGTTAACAATAAAAATAACAAAATAGAACAATTATAACCATATACTGTAATAAACGTTAATGTGGTCTCTCTCTCAAAATATGTTATTGCATTGTATGTTGGGCAACCGAAACTGTGAAAAGTGAAACCACGGATTGGGGGGGGGGACTACTGTACAAACAGAAAAAAAGTACTTATTTTTTGAAATATCTAAAATCTATCCCATCTTCGCTTTGTAATAAGATGAGTACATATCATTACCATTTCATATCTCAGAGGAATGGACTACGTGTGCTAAAGAACTCTAATCATGAATAAATTAGCCTGCGTAGCTAAGAGTGCTTTGAAAGTTTAAGCTCCGTACTGAAATTAAAATATTATTAGTAAAGTATTATTACAACTATGATTTCATTTTAAATAATAATGATACATTTTCGTATGACTTTGGGCAGCAGGCAAAAAAGACAAAGATAATGTTTAAAATTTAACCTGGGAAACACAGTGAGACCCTATCTTGAAAAAAATAAAAAACAATGTATTGGTCATGCTGGCATGTGCATGTAGTCCCAGCTACTTGGGAGGCTGAGGAGGGAGAATTGATTGAGCCCAGGAGTTCAAGGTTGCAGTGAGCCAGGATCACGTCACTGCACTCTGGCCTGGGTGACAGAGACCCTGGCTCTTTAAATAAAAACTTTGTAGGCACCTCTGTATGCTATCATTGTCTCTTAAAACAATGATTATAACCCACATATTGTATGGAAGTGTATAACATTTTTTCCATAAAGTTTACCTCTAAATAAACTGCATAAATCATCTTTCTTGCCTATTATAGAAAAAACGTGGTCTTAAAGTCCAGAAGGACCCAAGAATTTGAATAGTAATTCAGAGAGGTTTATGCTAAGTTGATATCTATCTTTTCCTTTAATTTTGACTCATTTATTTCTATTTAGCATTCACCGACAACTAAATAAATGGAGAGACCTTGGCTAATTCATACCACTGTTCTAAGATAGTAAATATCAGACGCCCAACTGCAGAGGCTTTATGATGCTGCTGGCCTGGGAACATCTAAGTTATTGAAACATTCTCCTTGAGCAAAGGTTATTATTATTATTATTGTTTAATTGTAGTTCATTGCACTACTAATCTCTAGACAGTGAATCAACTCAGCCCTACCTTTAAATTGGACAGAAGGACATAGGCGACTAACTGTCCTGCTCTATACCAAGACCCTAATTAAACAAAAACAAAATAGCCATTCCTCACATACCTCAAAAGACTAAAGAGGCTTTAATCCGTATTCTCAGTGTCTATTGTAGCAGGAACAAGAGCTGAGCAGCCTTCTGGGTATTGAGTCTCAGTGGCGCAGTTCCCTCCTGGAACTGATAGAGTTCTGGCACCATAGGGCCATAGGGCTCTGGTACCATTAGCAGAAAACACCCTGAGAAGATTCCTGAGGGACTGAATTCAGGGCTTTTTTCTGCCTGGTGAAAAACATAATTCTTCTCCATTAATCCCCTTAGGATTTTTCCTTCTCCATCAATCCCCTTGGGATTTTTCCCCATGGAGTAACATATGACACCAAACTGACCCCACTGAAGAATGAGTTAGCTGAATGAGGAAAAACAATGTCTCATAAAGTTACTGACTTTGCAACCTCAATAGTTTTAGTTTAATTTGCTATCAGAAGTTGATTAATTATAATCTTTCAGAGTCGATTCGCGTTTTTACTAATATAGCACTGAAACGTGGCTATAAGTTTTCAGGAAAAAATCACATTTTTAAAGTGTATTAAATATAAATGCAGATATCAACAAAAGAGATCATAAAAACTTTCTTATCTAAGACGTTTATTGAGAATAACTTATTTATTAAATTTACTATAACCCAATATGATTATTTATTTAAAGTATTTGATTTTCTAATTTTTTTCTTTAGAGTTGAAATTTTTACACTGTCTCAGATCTAAAAAAAATGTATTTACATGGAAATACATTTTATATTTTTAAAGATGAGGTCTTGCTATGTTGCCCAGGCTGGTCTCAAATTCCTGGCCTCAAGCGATCCTCCTGCCTCAGCCTCCCAAATTGTTGGGATTACAAGGGCGAGCGACTGTTCCTGGCTTACATGGAAATCTTTTTAAAGGTCTGCATCTTATAAACACTTTATGGTCCCAGAACTTAAACAAACAAACAAACAAACAAAAAACCATCAATTAAAAAAAGAAGATCACCTCCTTTGAGAATAAAAGTAAAAAGAATTTTTTTTTAAAGAAGAAGTAATGGGGTGAAGGGTGGACAGAATCTAGAACTGATCTATTGGTCATGTAATACATTTTTCCTGCTAAATCAGACAGGAGTTCTATTAGGTTGGTACAAAAGTAATTGTGTTTTGCCCTTACTTTCAATGGCAAAAACCGCAATTACTTTTTTACCAACATAATACGTCAGAAGATAAAAAGCTATTCCAATTTCCCTTAAAAATGCATGCTGATACTTTAGAAACTCCCATGGTAAGAAAGTGTTTTAATGTATCTAATAAAAATAATAAAGAATAAGGGGTCATTATCTACATGGAAAACTCAAAAACTAAATTTATAGAGCAACTAAAAATAAGAAAACAACATCTGCATGAATCTATTTCAGAGATGAAGTCTCTTGACTGTTTCAAAAGAATCGGTCTGTCACACAATCACCAGGTTTCTTTAACTTCCCTAGTTACGTAACGGATTCTGTGACTTGTAAACAAACAGCCCCATTGCTTGACAATTCTGGATCTGTGGGTTTGTACTGCTGTTTCCCTGTGGGGGCTGAGAGCTGCATAATGATTTATTCTTTCTCCACTCCCTGCCTTCTTTTCCTATTTTGCACTCTCTTTTCCTTTTTCTCCTTTTTGTCAAAGTCAGTTTAAAAAAATCCCAGGGAACTAAATGTGAAAACAAACCCTGGTGTTATAAAATTGAGGCCACCAATTTAAACACCGTAGGCATAAGAAATGCAAAACTTGAGGGTCTCATAGTCAGAGGAGCTCCCCATAGGGAGACTGTAAGTATGTATGCAGTGTTTTTCAGCATCCCCTGCCCTCCTAACCATATGCTTTTGTATAAGGTAGCTTTGATTCCCCTGATTTCCCACGCATGAAACACTTGCTGGCTTCAAAGAGAGCTCTGTATGCAAAAGACACATGGGGGTGTAGTTCAGGAGGAGAAGGGATAGTAGGCAGAATGTGGGTGAACTAACATTTGAGTCTGTGTGTTAATTCCAGTGCTACCTTTTGCTGGTATGCCCTAGTTATAACTTAGACTGCTGGCAAACTGGAAGCTTTCTAAATTCGTTATTAAACCTAATCAATTACCTATCATTAAAATACATCTCATTCCTCCAACGAGAAGTTAGATTTCAGATTGGTTGTTAGGTTGTGAATTTATTTTTGATACCATACATTAAGTATGATTTATAATATGAGGTCTTGTACCATGCATTTACTGTTACTGTGTTGCTGATTGAATCTTCAATAAAATTATTACATAATAATTTAATGCATGTAAAGGACATATAGGAAAAATTAAGTATTTTGAGTTTTAACAACTTAGAAAATAATTTGGTCATAAGTGAAGAAAGACAACAAAGCCTTTAAACATCTTCAACAATTACATAAAAATTACCACTAGTTCTCCTTTTGTGTTTGCTATTTTAGAAGATCTTTATTTCTAAATATATCCAAACCATTTTCCCTCCCATTTATCTTCTATTCCTCCATCATTCTGGGCATTGAAAATAATTTCTATGCCAAGGAATCTCTTGAAACATTAAAGTCTAATCTACAAGTGACCTTTCTCCTTCAAAGAAAAAGAAAGAAAGAAAGAAAGAAAAAGAAAGAAAAAGAAAGAAAGAAAGAAGGAAAGAAAGAAAGAAAGAGCCCCTGTACATATTCTATTAGCTGCATCATGGCAGAAATAAGGATCTTTTGAAATTGCAAAAGGCATCTTTGAATGCTGTCTTTGGATGTTTGGAGGTTTGGTGGTTTTGTCTTATTCCCAGGAATAAAAGCAATTTGTGATTCAGAGATATCTGATGATCCTTTTTACAAAATTTTATTTTTAAATTTTTTTTAGAGACCAGGTCTTGCTTTGTCACCCAGGCTGCAGTGCAGTCGCACAATCATAGCTCACTGCGGCCTTGAACTCCTGGGCTCAAATGATTCTCCTGTCTCAGCCTTCCAGGTAAATGGTGATTACAGGCACACATGATGATCCATTTACCTGTCTTCCCTTTTAAAAATCACTTTGTGGCCGGGTGCGGTGGCTCACGCCTGAAATCCCAGCACTTTGGGAGGCCAAGGTGGGTGGATCACAAGGTCAAGAGATCGAGACCATCCTGGCCAATATGGTGAAACCCCATCTCTACTAAAAAATACAAAAATTAGCTGGGCATGGTGGCATGTGCCTGTAGTCCCAGCTACTCAGGAAGCTGAGGCAGGAGAATCACTTGAACCTGGGAGGCGGAGGTTGCAGTGAGCCGAGATTGTGTCACTACACTCCAGCCTGGCGACAGAGCGAGACTCCATCTCAAAAAAAAAAAAAAAAAAAAAAAAAAAAAAATTGTTTTGGGAATTTTTTTATATTGGTATATTATTTAGATTTATTTTTAAAATATATGTTCACATGTCCATTTTGAATAAGAATGCCTAATTCACTCTGATATTGATCCATGTGATTCAGGTTGGAAATTCAGTTCTGTAGCCAGAAGACTAAAATAATATCCTGAAATAAAATGGTTGCGGTTGCTGAGCCCAAGAAATTAAGAGGCTCTTCTGTGTTCCTCTTAGAGGCTGCAATTGGACCTTGCCTGGTTTTGCCCTGCTAGGTTTCAAAAGGTCTGTTGGAAAAAATAGAAGCATAGACCTTTAGAAGTGGAAGGGATGAAGCTTAGCCTTCATCTCTTCCAAGTTTCTCAGTTTAGAGATGAGAAAAACGCATCCCAGAGAGGAATTGTGATTTTTAGAAAATTTTTTCGGGTTGGGCATGGTGGCTCATGCCTGTAATCCCAGGACTTTGGGAGGCTGAGGTGGGCCAATCGTCTGAGGTCAGGAGCTAGAGACCAGTCTGGGCAACATGGTGAAACACATGGTGAAACCCTGTCTGTACAAAAAAATACAAAAATTAGCTGGGCATGGTGACACCCACTGTAATCCCAACTACTTGGGAGGCTAAGGCATGAGAATCACTTGAGCCTGGGAAGCGGAGGTTGCAGTGAGCCAAGATCATGCCACCGCACTCTAGCCTGGGCAACAGAGTGAGACTCTGTCTCAAAAACAAAAGAAAAATTTTTTGTTAGAGTGGAGGTCTGGCTCTGTTGCCCAGGCTAAAGTGCAGTGGCACAATCGTGGCTCACTGCAGCCTCAAACTTCTGGGCTCAAGAGATCCTCCAGCCTCAGCCTCTAGAGTCACTGGGATTATAGGCATGAGCCACTGCACTGGACTTTTTGCTCACTTTAAAAAGCCATTTTTAATTCAAGTTCACATTAACAATATTTATATTTGGTCAGCTCACGTCTGTAATCCCAGCACTTTGGAAGGTCAAGGCGGGCAGATCATGAGGTCAGGAGATTGAGACCATCCTGGTTAACACAGTGAAACCCCGTCTCTACTAAAAACAAAAAAAAAAATTAGCCTGGCGTGGTGGTGGACGCCTGTGGTCCCAGCTAATCGGGAGGCCAAGGCAGGAGAATGGCGTGAACCTGGGAGGCAGAGCTTGCAGTGAGCCTAGATCGCGCCACTGTACTCCAGCCTGGGCGACAGAGCGAGACTCCGTCTCAAAAAAAAAAAAAAAAAAAAAAAAAAAAAAAAAAAAAAAAATTATATCCTACCAACGGACTGGGACCCCAAAATGTGCTGTGATTGCTCTATCCACATGGTGGAGAAATTGGGGCAAAGTTTTAGTTTGTTCCCCTGAAAGGACTAAGAAAATGCAGAGCAAAATACAGAAAACTTAAAGACCTGAATTAGATTCACCAACCTCTGTATTAATAAAATACATTATCTGATTTTAAGAATGCATTGATTACTTCCTTTCATAAGAACTCTCTTATTTTTAAGAGACCAGATCTCATTCTGTTGCCCATGTTCAAGTGCAGTGGCTATTCACATGTACCATCATGGCGCACTGCAGCCTTGAACTCCTGGGCTCAAGCATTCTTCCTGCCTTAGCCTCACAGTTAACTGAGACTACACATCTGCACCACTGCACCCACCTCGGGACCCCCTTTCTCATCTTACAAGTCTGATAAACCAATGAGTGATCTTAATTCAAACACATTTGAAAAAGCCAAAGAGGAGAAATCAGATTCAAAGAATGATTGTTAAAATACCAAAACAGGATTTAATGATGTTTAGGACTGATCCTCACCCAGCCTCTGTGAGCATTTCTGAGGGATTTGTCCTTCAAGTAAACATCATATATTAACTGATGTTTGATACATTTTAGGATGATGACAAAAGCTAACTGCATTGAATTCAGTTTTAAATATCACTCCTTCTTAATTACAGGCCTGCCATCCTCCAACTGTGTTACTGTGAGAAGGACATCTATATGATGTTCTACTCAATCCATATATAGAAGCCACAACACCACAAGCACAAAGTGTTTCTTTTGAAAACTGTAAGCGACTTAAAATATATACACTTGATAATTTTGAACTATACAAATCAAAATAGAGATATATTCTTAGGATATCAAAGTCTGGTGTCCCAAATTCAGAGGCCCATTTTTTTATTCGTATAAATTTGGGGATACAAGTGTAGTTTTGATACATAGATAAATTACATAGTAATGAAGTCTGGGATTTTAGTGTAACCATCATCCAAATAGTGTATGTTGTACCCATTAAGTAATTTCTCATCCCTCACTTTCTTCCCAACCCTCCTGTCCTCCCATCTCCAGTGTCTGTTCTTCTAAACTCTATGTCAATGTGTACATAGTTTTTAGCTCTCACAAATGAGAATATGTGGTATTTGACTCTCAGAGTTATTTCATTTAAGATAATGGCCTCCAGTTCCATCCATGTTGCTGCAAAAGACATGATTTCATTCTTTTTTATGGCTAAGTATATATGGTATAGATATACACCACATTTTCTTTATCCAATCATCCACTGATGGAAACTTAGGTTGATTCTATATCTTTGCAATTGTGAATAGTGCCATAGATACCTACAAGTGCAGGTATCTTTTTGATATAATGATTTCCTTTCATTTGGGTATATACCCAGTAGTGGGATTGCTGGATCAAATGGTAGTTTTATTTTTAGTTTTCTGAGAAATCTCCACACTGTTTTTCATAGAGATTATACTAAATTTACATTCCCACCAACAGTGTATAAGTGTTCCCTTTTCTTGCCAACATCTGTTTTTTTAAAATAGCCATTCTGACTGATGTAAGATAATATCTCATTGTGATTTTAATTTGCATTTCTCTGATGATTAGTGATGCTGACCATTTATATGTCTCTTTTTGAAAAATGTCTGCTTATGTCTTTTGCCCACTTTTTAATGAGGTTACTTGGTTTTTGTTGTTGTTGAGTTGTCTGAGTTCCTTGTAGATTCTGGATATTAGTCCCTTGTCTGGTGCATGGTTTGCAAATATTTTCTACCATTGTTCAGGATGCCTGTTCACTCTGTTACTTATTTTGCAGTGCAAAAGTTTTTAGTTTAATCAAGTCCCATTTGTCTATTTTTGGTTTTGTAGCAATTGCTTTTGAGGTCTTAGTCATGAATTCTTTGCCAAGGCCAATGTTGGGAAAAGTTTTTGGTTAGGTTTACCTCTAGTATTTTTATATTTTCAGGTCTTATATTTAAATATTTAATCCATCTTAATTTTTATATATGGTGAGAGATAGGGTTCCACTTTCACTCTTCTACATATGGCAGTCCACATTTTCCCAGCACCATTTATTGCATAGCATGTCCCTTCCCCAATGTATGCTTTTGCCAATCCTGTCAAAGACCAGTTGGCTGTAGGTAAGTGGCTTTATTTCCAAATTCTCTATACTGTTGCATTGATCTATGTGTCTATTTTTAAACTAGTACCATCCTGTTTTGGTTACTCTTGCCATGTAATATAATTTGAAGTCCATTAATGTGATGGCTCCAGCTTTGTTCTTTGTGCTCAGGATTACTTTGGCTATTTGGGATCTTTTTTGGTTAATATTAATATTAGAATTGTTTTTTTCTAATTTTGTGAAACAATGAAGTTGGTATTTTGATAGGAATTGCATTGAATCTGTAGATTGCCCTGCTTTAGAAAATATGGCCATTTTAACAATATTGATTCTTCCAATCCATGAGCATGGGATGTTTCCATTTATTTGTGTCATCTACAATTTCTTTCATCAATGTTTTATAATTTTCCTCGTGGAGATCTTTCACCTTCTTGGTTAAATACATTCCTAGGAATCTTGTGCGGGGTTTTTTGTTTTGTTTTGTTTTTTGTAGCTATCCTAAATGGAATTGACTTCTTGATTTGGTTCTTAGCTTGGTTGTTATTGGTGTATAAAAATGCAACTGGGCCGGGCGTGGTGGCTCACGCCTGTAATCCCAGCACTCTGGGAGGCTGAGGTGGGCAGATCATGACGTCAGGAGATCGAGACCATCTTGGCTAACACGGTGAAAACACATCTCTACTAAAAATACAAAAAATTAGCTGGGCGTGGTGGCGGGCGCCTGTAGTCCCAGCTGAGGCAGGAGAATGGCATGAACCTGGGAGGCGGAGCTTGCAGTGAGCCGAGATCACACCACTGCACTCCAGCTGGGGTGACAGAGCGAGACTTGGTCTCAAAAAAAAAAAAAAAAAAAAAAGCAACTGATTTGTAAACACTGATCTTGTATCTTGAAATGTTACTAAATCACTTATTAAATCTAGGAGTCTTTGGAGGAGTCTTTAAAGTTTTCTAGGTATAAGATCATATTGCTAGCAAATAATTTGACTTCCTCTTTTAAAATTTGGATGCCTTTTATTTTTTCTCTTGTCTGATTGATCTGGCTAGGACGTCACATGTATGTTGTTTTTTAAAAAAATTATGGCCGGGCGCGGTGGCTCACGCCTGTAATCCCAGCACTTTGGGAGGCTGAGGCGGGCGGATCACAAGGTCAGGAGATCGAGACCACGGTGAAACCCCATCTCTACTAAAAATACAAAAAATTAGCCGGGCGCGGTTGTGGGCGCCTGTAGTCCCAGCTACTCGGGAGGCTGAGGCAGGAGAATGGCGTGAACCCGGGAGGCGGAGCTTGCAGTGAGCCGAGATCGCGCCACTGCACTCCAGCCTGGGCGACAGAGCGAGACTCCGTCTCAAAAAAAAAAAAAAAAAAATTATGTCACATTTAAGGATAATTATTTATATTGTTATTGTAAATAAATGAAAGCTTGCCATGCTAAGATTTTGATAATCAAGTTTAGTCTGTTTTTATTTAGGAACAAATTGTTTACCTCGATTTAAAAAGTTCCCTTACCATTATAAATTAAGAACAACTTCAAAATATGGATAGCATCTCAAGTACAGAACCAACCTGATAAAAAGTTCCAAATATGAAATCTAAGTTTTAAATGAAATTTGTGTCTAAAACCAATGTATCACCATAGTACAACTTATTATCATCTAGCTTTTAAAGAAGACTTTCAAAAAAATTAAAATGGACTTTTTGAATAGTTACCAGTTAAGGATAATGTAGTTTTGAGGAAGAAGGTATTTCTTTTAGCTTTCTGTATTGGAAAGTGTGAAATACAAATGATAATGTTCAATAGAAAGTAATGAAATGTTTTCACATTTCAAAAATCACTGAGATCTCTGGCTTTATTCAATAATGACCTTATTAATAACAAATAGTAAGTAAATCATTCCTTTAAAAATAAAGGCTTTAACCTATAACATGACCTCACCCACATCCCAAATGCTCTAGTAGCCTTTCCAGATAAGAGAAGTCTGTACAAAGGCCATAAAACAAAACAAAACAAAACCTCTCCCTATTCTATGTTTTCTTATAATATGTTTCCTTTTTTAGGCTGTTTCATTTATGAGCTGCTTATTGCCTCTTTTGATCTCTATAATGGGCTTTATGGATTTTATTAAAAGAGTAACCGTTAAACTTGTGAAACTGGAGATATGAGTAATAAAAATGGATTTTTAAAACCTTTTTCTGCTCAGATTTTCATTTCACTACCTTATTCTCAGATTTTCATTTTAATTACTTCTCAGATTTTTATTTCAATGTCGTATTTCATATATACAACCAACAACTTTGAAATAACAAAACAGTATTTGGCAGGATTACATGTTCAAGCAATGGAACCAAAGCAAGATTGTGGTTTAAACAAAAAACGACAGTTTAAAAGATCATTTTCTTACTCCACATATCTGCTTCCCATATATCTTGGAAATACACTTATTTATTTATTGTATAAGCAATATTGTAATTCTTAAAAAATTTACTATTGCATAATATCATCTAATGAGCAGAAACTTGTTTGGAAACAATAGAGAAGATTGTATTTCTGCCATTTCTACATAATAGCCCAAAATGTTCTAAATGAGAAAATATTGGTGAATTTGTGGTCATGAATGTCTTAAAATGTCTCCATGATTTGACTGTTTTGACAAAGTCAAAGAAATTGGACCATTATTTCTTTTCTCAAGGCAACTTCTGGGCTTATTGGATGACAGACAAATTGCCCAAGTAGCTTTAGTATGACCTTCTGGTACTGTTCTTTACGGAGGGAATTGGCTTTTATTTACACATGGTTCTTAGGCTTAGGTTCAGGTACCTTGAACCACGGTTACCAGAGCTCTCCAAAACTTAATGCGTTACGTGAACACAAGATTTGATGAGAGAAACAGTTACAAAACAGCATGATCCTATTTTATTTTAAAAAGAAAATGAAAAATATAATGAAATGTATAATGCGTGTGTATACACACCCGCACCCCCTGCCCCCCGCCGCCCCATAGTTATGCACCAAGTGGCAGTATAACATAGTGGTGAAAAGGTTGGGTTTTGGAGTCACACAGATCTAGGTTAAACTTCCAGCCCCAGCACTTAATCTCCACTCTTCTTAGACTCAGTCAACTGAGAAGACTTAAAAATAGTACATGGTAGAGGCTTCAAAGTGCTTAAAATTGTGTCTTTATAAACTATGAATACTCATTCCCACGCTCTTCCAGCCATACCTGTGATTCTTCGTTCCACGCTAACCAGCCAGGCTCAGATCTCTCAATGCTTCTCCACCAATATTGGGTCCTGGAGTATGCTGTTGTGGTTCAAAGTTCTTAAACTCAGTGTTCATAGTGTCTAACCTGCCTACCCATCACTGTCTAAACATCCTGTAGATCTTTTTTAGCCAATGCCTAAGTTACTCTATTATAAGAACATGCCCATCTCTACCACTCCTTGATTTGAGTCTTCTGAGACTCCTCTCATGACCTCAACTTCATAAATCCTTATTCTTAAACACATCCTTTGAACACCAGGATCTTTTTGTTTAGGTCTCCAAAGACTAATCTTTTTCTCAAAGCATCTGCTAAAGGCAAATGATTCAACATCTTTGGTGTCCAGATTAATGCAGTTTTATTGTACACTAAGAATATCCATTACTAATTAGACCTTGGATATTTACATATTTAGATTTAATTTAAAATGAATACCATTATGCAGTGTTTCATTTTATGCAATCTCTCTTTATGATATACCATTAAGAAGAGTTTCTTGTGTTGCTGTGTAACTTAGATAAAAATAAGCTGGGTGTGGTGGCTCATACCTGTAATCTCAGCACTTTGGGAGGCTGAGGCAGGCAGATCACTTGAGATCAGAAGTTCAAGACCATTCTGGCCAACATGGTAAAACCATGTCTCTACTAAAATTACATAAATTAGCCAGGTGTGGTGGCACGCACCTGTAATCTCACCTACTGGGGAGGCTGAGGCACGAGAATCACTTGAACCTGGGAGGTGGAGGTTGCAGTGAGCCGAGATTGTACCATTGCACTCCAGCCAGGGTGACAGAGTGAGACCCTGTCGCCAAAAAAAAAAAAAAAAAAAAAAAGATTAAAAATAGGAAATGTAATCACATTTAAAGAAGGACCATAGGGTCTAATGTTTCTAAGTTAGAAGAAAGGTCTTTTTTCTATAACATCAGTTTTTTAAACGAAAAGCAGATTACAAAATATCACAGCGGGCAGTACTCTTACTTTGTAATTTATCCAATTACCTAACAGGGGAGGTTCTGTTCAGTCATACCAAATGTTTACACAACATTGTAGACAGCACAATCAATTTTAAAGTGCTTTCTGTTACCTGCTTTCTGCAAATAAAACCATCCTCTGGCTCTTGGGTAGATCCACTATAATTGCTAATTTCAGTGCTTTATAGGATCTCATAAAAAGAAGCAAGGATAGAAGACTGGGTTGGAAACAGGTGTAGGGTGGGGATTTCAAAGCTCAGAATTTGAGATTAGTGTAGGCAAGAAAGGAGGGATGATGGCCAGAAAGCATACAGCTCCAGCATGAGTTTCTGGAAGGACCTGATTGTAATCGTTATGCTGGAGGCTCTATTGCTTCTTCATTCTTCACACTTCACTATTCCCCATTGTTTTTTGAAAAGTCTTTTTTTTTCTTGGCAAACCACCCTTATACAGATGCTGACAATGGGAAAAGACACAGGGCCCTGCTAATCGTAAAGACACTGATTTATAGTAAAAGTAAGAATCTTTTCTTCTTAGGCAGGGTAACTAATGACTATAGTGATGTCTTGGAACTAAAATGAGCAGCAATTTTAATATATAATGGGAAAAACAAATTGAAACTAAGCAAAATCACCATTGACAAAATTTGTGCCTAAAGTGGAATGGGCCCTGAAACTCTACTTTTTTTTAATATAGGTAATTTGTTTACATGTTAATGCCTCTCTTCCTTCAGATTTGTCACTTGAGTGGTTAACAGAACTTTTTGATTTTGTGAGGAAATGAACATGCTCTTTAAAAATCAAAGAACATGTAGAATTCACTGAAAAAAAAAACTCATTTACCAAACATTTCATTTTTATTCAAAAATACACACTTTTAAATATTTTCTTAGAAATGCAACCAACTTCCTCATTCTGATAAAATGCACAAAATGCATTTACAATGCAATTTTCAGCTCTGACCTTGAGAATTTTAGCACTAGTGCAATTTGCCATTTATGCAAAAATAAGTTCTACTTACAATATTATAAATTGTATGTATCTTATACAAAGTTATAAATTCTTTTCAAAAGAGTAGACTATTTTTTAAAGCACACTGATTAATTTTTGTGATATAATTTTGAACAAGGAGGCATGGCTCATTTACTATACCTTAACAATTTACAATATCATATATGCAGAAATTACATCATATGTATTTATTTCTACAACTACATTTCTTCAAAATATACCTTTTTGATTACTCTTATTTTCCTGGAAGAACAGCATTGTAGATAATATGCTAGTGAATATTTTGAGTTTGGTTCCAACAAGTTTGCCCTAAAATAAAAAACAAATGTATATGACAAGTTTAATTATTACAAAGAGAACTGATATAAGCAGTCAATTCTTTCTTATAAAAGATATTTCTAATTTAGAATATTGCACAAGGAAGAATCTGTTCTACCAGGAAAACAGAAGGAATTAACTACTTAGAATTTAAATCAGACTTGTAACTATATCTAGTTATGATATTACTTTTGTTGAAGCAAATCCTTCTATTACATTCATAGAACACAGATATAGAGGAACAACATTGCAGTTAACTTTAGGTACAAATGAGTGGCTGGTTTTATTTTCTGTCAATTGCTTTACTTAGGGTACCATGGAGAGAAAGAACAACATAATATAAAATTTTGCATAATTTTTTCTTCATTTTCAGATGGAGTCTCGCTCTGTCACCCAGGCTGGAGTGCAGTGGCGCGATCTTGGCTCACTGCAAGCTCCGCCTCCCGGGTTCATGCCATTCTCCTGCCTCAGTCTCCCGAGTAGCTGGGGCTACAGGTGCCTGCCACCATGCCTGGCTAATTTTTTGTATTTTTAGTAGAGATGGGTTTTCACCATGTTAGGCAGGATGGTCTCGATCTCCTGACCTCATGATCCACTCGCCTCAGCCCCCCAAAAAAATTTTGCATAATTTTTAGAATGGTGTATGTGCTTGGACAGAGAAACGCTGTAAAGCAATGTATATGACATATAAACATTTTATAACCAATGCATTTGTGGTTTATGTGTGTTATTGATACAAATTATAACAAAATAACACATGCAGTTGACCCTATATCATATGACATTTTCAGACCATATTATCTTCAATTGTTTTTAAAAAAATCTCTGAAGACGTCATTTGTCAGTTGTATGGGTAGCTCATTATGTGGCCTTAATGTAGTATTTGCATACTTCATTTGACCCTTCATTGAAAAAATGATTGATAAATTAGTTTTGCTTATTTTTAAGGTAAAAATGAAGTTTTTGATGAATCAGATTAATTATTCAATAGTAGATAAAGTAGGCAATGTCAAGTAAGAATTAACCCATGTTCCATAAGCAAAAGTTTTCATTAATTTACTATTTTGCCTTCAAGTCTAGTCATTGAATATATATACATGCAATTTTCAGCATAGAAGTCATAGATTAATAATAAGAAAAAATAGTTCTTAATTAACTAGGATACCTATATATTAAGGATATGAGCTTTTTAGTTGTCATCCATATGTTGTATTTTCTCCCATACACAGGATGAAAAACAAACTTCAAAAATGCCACAAATGGAATCAAAAGTCAAACTATAAACTTGGCAGAATCATCCTAACAAATGTATGGGGATCATATCCTTCATATACAAAATGTATAGACAAATTTCCCCAAGAAAAGTGGGCACTGAACAGGTAAGTCACAGGGATATATTCTTAGTGGTTGATGTAAAAGGTCAAAACTTTGGAAAACTGTTCAATATTACCATAAAACCAAGAAATGCAAATTAAGATGAGATGCCACTTGTTTAAAAGCCTACATTTAAAGGAAATATCAATATATAGTTTGTATAGTTGTGGGAAAATGGGTGCTTCTTGTTTTTTGTAAATTCTTGGATAATTCATTTAGGCAAGAATCCTGTTAATGGGGATTCTGCTAGGGATAATAAAATTGATAAAATTATGGATATTAGTCATGTCAGTTTGTTTCAGGCACGGGATAGTAATAGGGTTGTGGTGCCTGAATTCAGGTTGAGTGCTAGGAATGCAGTAGTTGTAAGAATAAAATAAATAATTAGGTTAAAGATGGTAATATTTGGGTTATATATTAGTACCGCTATTATTCAGCCTATATGGGTGTACAAATTTACGGGGGCACAAACTTTAAAAAATCTTTATGCCTGGCTGGGTGCAGTGGCCCACACCTATAGCCCCAGAACTTTAGGAGGCTGAGGAAGGCTGATTTCTTGAGCTCAGGAGTTTGGGACCAGCCTGGGCAACATGGCAAAACCCCCTCTCTACAAAAAAAATACAAAAGTTAGCCGGGTATGGTGGCACGCACCTGCGGTCCCAGCTACTTGTGAGGCTAAGGAGGGAGCACTGCTTGAGCTCAGGAAGCTGAGGCTGCAGTGAGTTGCAATTGTGTCAGTGCACTCCAGCCTGGCCACAAAGTGGGACCTTGTCAAAGATAAACATATCATTGTCTATAACAGAAAAAAACTGAAAACAACCAAAATCAAAATTTATAAGGGATTTGTTAAATAAATTAAGGCATATAGTAATATAATTGGATATATAAAATCAAAAATATTCATAAAGAATATTGAAAGATGTAAGGAACATTCCCCAAATATTAAGTGGAAAAGCATTTAATAAAACAGTATATCACCAATAAATACATCGCTATACATTATATATATATGAGATTGACTGTACATCCAAATATAAATAATGATTATGGTGTTACGATTACAGACGGTTTTCCTTTCTTTACCCTTTTCCATATTTAAAACATCTTCTATAATAACCATGTTAATGATCCAATACTGTTTCCCCTAAGGATATTTCAGAATTAAGCTATTCCATTTATGCCACTAAACAATTATGCAGTGTCCAGAGTCAGGCGAAAGAGAAACAGGCTTACTCAAAAACAATAGCACAATGTTCAGAGTACTTTCTTCTAGTGGAAACAACAGAAGTAAAGGACATGCAAAGACATGTCCTACAAAGACATATATTACTAATGCCTAATATATGGCCTCAGTGTCCCCTGCTCTGTATACATCCCCACCTAGAAAATGCCACCCTAAGTTATGTTCTCATCATTGTTTACTCACAACTGAATGGCACTGCAGTGGCATTGGCTCCTTATTCCCAAGAGGAGTCAGTGGGGACTTTTGAGGTCTGCCATCCAAAACCAATTAATCCCTAGTACATGTGAGTTATAGTTTGAAAATAACGTTCCCTTTTCTAGTGGTCAGCCTGATCCTGGAGTATATACCTTTTCAAGTATCAGATGAGTTAAGCTAATGAATGAATATTCTACACCAAACCAATCTTCTTTGACTAGTTTACTCATTTTCTTTCCTTCCAAAAATAGCTTGTACTCTTATTTTTTCTTTGGAAGCTACAGTCTACCATCAAAGGTCCCTGAGAAAAATTTTGACAATTGAAAGAACTGGATTCAGTATATTCATGCACAAAGTCCTGATTCAGTACTAAGAAATGCTATTTTTATATTTTTAGATAGAATAAACAACTGAAATCCTAATCCTTTATTAAAGATCTCTTAAGAATTGTTGTGAGGTGACCCAAATATCCCTTACCACATGCCCTCTGCATTTTAAAATTTTTCTTTTTTCTTTTTTTTTGAGATGGAGTCTTGCTCTGTCACCAGGCTGGAGTGCGTTGGTGCTATCTTGGCTCACTGCAACCTCTGCCTCCCGGGTTCTAGCAATTCCCCTGCCTCAGCCTCCCAAGTAGCTGGGACTACAGGTGTGCGCCACCACACCTGGCTAATTTTTTATATTTTAGTGGAGACAGGGTTTCACCATGTGGGCCAGGATGGTCTCAATCTCCTGACCTCATGATCTACCCACTTTGGCCTCCCAAAGTGCTGGGATTATAGGTGTGAACCACCATGCCTGGCCATTAAAAATTTTTCTATAGTGTTCTGATTGCTACTTGAAATCTATCTTAAGGCTGTGGGTAAAATGTGAAAATTGGATTATAGGGAAAAATAAAAATCTTTCATGAAAACAAAGTACAATTTCTGAAGTAAATTAACTATTAATTTTATGCAGTTGCTAAAATATTTTTATAAATTAAAAATTTTCTATTACATTTGTTGCAAAATATCTTTTTATATTGTAATATATTGTTTAACTGACACATTTTAATAAAGAATACATGGGTTTTGGTAAAAGTACTGATAATATTCTTTAACATTTGTCTTCAGTCTCTCATATATAAAACATCTAATATATATTTTCTGATATTAGTATGTTTTCATTTGCTTGAATATATTTTTCTGTCTTTTTTTTTTTTGAGATGGAGTCTTGCTGTTGCCCAGACTGGAGTGCAGTGGCGTGGTATCAACTCACTGCAACCTCCGCCTCCCAGGTTCAAGCGATTCTCCTGCCTCAGCTTCCTGAGTAGCTGGGATTACAGGCACGCACCACCATGCCTGGCTAATTTTTGTATTTTTAGTAGAGACGGGGTTTCACCATGTTGGTCAGGCTGGTCTGGAACTCCTGACCTCGTGATCCGCCCACCTTGGCCTCCCAAAGTGCTGGGATTACAGGTGTGAGCCACCATGCCTGGCCCTCTTTTTTTTTTTTTTTTCCCAAACGGGTTTTAATTGCATGTTTGTTCAAATTGTTAAGAGTACTTAAGGCAGTTTAAATTAACTCATTATATTGGAAACGTTCCTATCTTTGTAATAAACAGGCATTACATTAGTGGTTGGTGGTGAACACTTTGAGGCAAAGAACTTACATGAGTACTGCCCAATAGAACTTTCTGCAATGTCCAATACCGTAGCCACTAGGTATGCAGCTATTGAGCACTTGAAATGTAGTTAACAAGACAGAACTGAATTTTTATTCATTTAAATTAATGTAAACCTAAATAGCTAAAAGTGGCTATTGACTATCACATTAGGCAACTTAGGCTAGATGACTATCCAAAATTCACACAGGAATGGCCTGGAACCAGAAGTGAGATTAGAACTAGGGTCTTACTCCAGTCACTGATTCATGTGTGGAGCTAAGCATGCAGATAGTTTTGAGTGCATACATGCATTAGTGGGTCAACAAGTATGACAGATAGGTATTCTCCAGTGCCATAATAGTTTTGTTTTACATTTACATCATATTTTCTGTTATGTTTAAGAAGATGGTATAAAGTACTCTTACTAAACTAGTAAAATGGAAATCCTATCAAAGTCCAAATAACCAGGCTTTTTCTTGGTATTCACTTTTATGTGATAAAGACCAAATAAATGAGACAGACTTTTAATTCAGATAAACAACATCATGACATAATCTAGTACACCTCAATGGACACCTCCATCTGTCTTGGTCCTCTCTGACCACACTGCTGGACTCCCCTAGCCACTAGATGATGTTGATCAACCTTTGATCTTGAATTCCTCCCTTTCAGCTTCCAGTGTATCTTTACTGGGTCTTCTGACCCCCTGGTTTGTTCGTCATCTTTCCTATCACTTCTTTTTCCTTCTGCCACTCAAATGTAGGTGCTCCCTTTAGTTCTGCCTTAACCCAGGTCTATACTGTTTAAACTCTCTGATTTCTGTCCTCTCTTTTTTATGTAGATTTTTATGTAGATAATTACCCAACTGTAATGTACTTATATATGAAAAAATAATTAGCATAGAAAAAGAATAAAGCTCATTATGTAAAGAGTGTTAACAAACCGTGTTTAAAAACACCGTGGACTTTTCTTCTAACACACAAAATTAGATGTGAATGCAAGAGGTTTAGGAATAAATCTTATGAAGTATTTTTCTTTCCTTTTCTTTTTGTTCCAGTGCATAGTATAGAAACAACTTATGTAACTAATTTACCATATAATTTTTTTATTAGGAAACTAATTTAAAAACTGTCCTAATTTGTATTTCATCTAAAAAGTAAGTGATAGAAGGCTTAATTTTGAACAAATTCAATATTCTTAATTCTCTTGTAGGAATTGGAAAAGTTGCATACAGTCCATAATTTTAAAAGTAGTTATATTTACGATTTAAGAAAAAAAACCCATCTAGTACTTGGAATACATTTTTTTCCCAAATGCATTAATTCAAAAAGATACATATATTTAAGAGTATTATTTTCTACTATTGAACTTTTAGTAGCAAATATACAGAATTTCAGCTACATTATAATTTAAGGAGGCTTTCTGCAGGAAGGCCATTGTTTATAGAACTCTTTGTGAAATGGTTTCTATGGAGAAATGAGTTTCCAAGATGGAATTTAGATCCTTGGCAAAAACCTCTGCTGCTTAACAGGAAGGGAATGACCCACTTCTCTTGGCATCTCAGGTGCCTGGGAACCCTTTCTCAACCACACCCTGGAGCAGAGGGTTAGCTTACATTCCCGTGTTCACCTCACTACAAAAAAGAATTCTGGAAGGAAGGTGATCTATTCCCTATGCAATCTCAGTGTCCACTGAGAAGGAAACCTTGTGGTATGGAACTATGTGGCAAAAAGGTACAAAGTATTCTTATACCTGGAATTCTTAACCTGGGGCATGCATTTTATCTAAGAGGAGAGGCTGAAGTTTCCTCCAACTTTCCGTTTTAAAAAGGAACAGACATTGCTTTCAAGTGGGTTTTTTTTTGTTTTTTTTGTTTGTTTGTTTGTTTTTTGAGACGGAGTCTCGCTCTGTCGCCCAGGCTGGAGTGCAGTGGCGTGATATTGGCTCACTGCAAGCTCCCCCTCCAGGGTTCACGCCATTCTCCTGCATCAGCCTCCCGAGTAGCTGGGACTACAGGTGACTGCCACCACGCCGGGCTAATTTTTGTATTTTTAGTAGAGATGGGGTTTCACCGTGTTAGCCAGGATGGTCTCCATTTCCTGACCTCGTGAATCGCCCGCTTTGGCCTCCCAAAGTGCTGGGATTACAGGTGTGAGCCACTGCGCCTGGCTTCAAGTGGTTTTAACTGACTTTCATTTTTAATTGGCATTTTCTTCCTATGTACAAGAGTAGAAAAATCAAACATAGTTTCTAGTTGATGTTAGTAAGTATAATCATTACTAAAAGTGGCCATTTGGGGAGTAATGCTGTAAAGAATACCTTAGACAACTACAGAAAAGGTAATTTGTTTCTCCTGCAACCCTTAAATATTATATATGAATTAATGGCAGTGATCAGTCCTTTAAGAATAAGGCAACTTTCTGGATGTCACTATTATCTTAAAGGTCTACGGAGGAAATAATATCCTGTGACATTTCTAACTTCCTAATGGTAATTGTGGAGGCACAGAAGCCTGAGGCTGGCTGCCTATGGTCAAACATGACTGTAAATATTACCCTCTTTTTTTTTTTTTTTTTGAGACAGTCTTGCTCTGTTGCCCAGGCTGCAATGGTGGTGCGATCTTGGCTCACTGCAACCTCCATCTCCCAGGTTCAAGCGATTCTCCTGCCTCAGCCTCCCAAGTAACTGCGATTACAGGTACATGCTAAAACACCCAGCTAATTTTTGTATTTTTAGTAGAGACAGTGTTTAACCAGTTTGGCCAGGCTGATCTCGAACTCCTGACCTCAGGTGATCCACTCACGTTGGCCTCCCAAAGTGCTGGGATTACAGGCGTAATCCACTTGACCTGGTCTACCCTGTTTCTTAAAACTTTCTTTTCCTTTAATTTTTTTTCTACCTAGCAGCTTTATTATTATCTCTGGGTCTCTTCTTTCTCCTATCACTAATAAGGAAAACTTTGAAGATTTCATTTTAATCTGTTTTACAGTTGATTCCCATATCTCTATTCCTTTCTAACCTGCACTTTCAGCTTCTATTTGGGTGCTTCCACTGGCATAGCTCATCAGCAACTAAAACTTTGAATCTTTAAATCTAAACTCACCTCTTTTCACTCAATAGCCAAACTTTGGACTTCTCCATTTCTCTTAATGGTAACACTATTTCCTATCATCAAAACGAAAACTGGTCACCTTTTATTTCTCCCTATTCCACACATCTACTATGTTGCATAGCCAGTCCATTTTTGCTTCAAGTTGTTCATATTCACCTTTCCTTTCCTCTGCCATTGGTATCCTTTATCACCTCATGCCTACCTGTTACTAATTCTTGTAACTGGCATCCCTGTCTTAAGTGTTTCTCCCTTTAATTTATAGGATGTAATTCTTTCTGATAATCATCTAAAAGCTTGTTAAATTTTCTAGGAAAAATAAGCCACAAAGATATGTCCATTACCTATACATTTATCTAGTTATTTAAAAACATGTATGCTTTTAGCAGGGCTATTTGATACATACATATTTAAAAATAAGTATGCTTCTGCAGGACTATTTGGTACCTATTCCCACTTATACCAAGCTTTACACCAAAATTTAATGGAAAGACACAAAAAGGAGAATGACTGCTTATTATACTTTTTCCCCCCAGCGTTTTGAGGAAAAATCTATTAAAGGTGCCTTTTGGATTTACTTATCTTACTGGATTCGGACTAGTATAAATTGCCTCCAACACAACGAAATTATGGGTTGTTTTAAATCCACTGTATTCCAAATAGCTCGAATTCCTTCTTAATACATACCCCTTAGTTAAAATAATTTGATTTTCACTGAAAATGTCCAAGGGACACAAACAAATGCAGTTGAGAGAGGAAGAATTTTGCATATAGTACTTTTTCTTAAAAAGCACTTTTTATGATAAAAAAACTAATTTTAAATAGTATACCTAGAAAACGTTACACATATAGCTTAGGGACTTTTTCTTGTTCTGTAATATATTGGTACCAAATAGCAACATATTTAAATCAAATATGTTGAAGAAAGTGGAAGAAAGTGTCCCTTCTTGGCCTTTCCTTGATACATTCACTGTGTGACATAGCTTGCTATGTGTAAGTTCTTTTCCTTCTTCATCCTGACAAAGAAGCAAAGTAGCTTCTGAAGGGGGGAGGGGAGGCATGGAGGGGCGGGTGGGGGCGGGGGAGAGAGAGGGGCACCATTTACTCCTAGGGCACATCGCTGAGCGTTTATTAGAAAAAATGCATGCTCATCATATGGAAAAATAATGAGCACAGAAAAAGAATAAAGTTCTCACATAAGGGGTATTAAGACTTTTTTTTTTTTTTTAAACACAATGGCTTTTTATAAAACGACTCAAAGGGTTTATCAATAAGGAGTTTCCGATCACTCAGAAAACATCCTCTCTCTCTCTCACACACACACACACACACTCTCAAACACACAAGAGCGTGCGCGATTATCAAGGCTTGAAAAGGAGTAACTGGTTAAAATAGTTGCAAAATGTTTTCTTGGTTATCCTCATCACACCTCCCCTGACAGCTTTATTTCTTCTCTCAAACATAAATTTCCTCCTTATGTTTTTCTCGATGCAATTTCCTATTGTAATCTGAATTTTCTGGGAAGATAATCGCCACAAGAGTGGATACAGCTCTACTAAAAGGATAAGCGGGCAATCTTTTTTTTTTTTTTTTTTTTTTTTTTTTTAAACAAAGACCGATGGACTCCGCCAAAGGGGAGTCTGGACGGTTTATGGGAATGCAGAGCTGGGTGGAAAGTCTTTCTGCGAGTGGGAAGTATCTCTTCTCCTCGTTTGTCCAGGTTTTCCCCATGCCTCGAGCTGCGGCCAGCTTTGGCTCGCTTCCCTGTCTTTGCAACCTGGTTCCTGACTCTGCCAAATCATATTACAGATGGGCCTGCGGGTGCTGCACCGGGGTGACAGCAGTCCTGAGGGGCCGTGCAATTCTGTAGTGGATCCAAGTCGGTACACGGATACACAGATACCTTTGACTGCCTCTCGCAGGACTTGGATTTTTCCTGGTTTTTTTTTGGTGCGGCATCCGGGTGGTTCTGACACAAGACTGTTCCTCTGCTCCTCCTCTCCCGCAAGGCTTCCAATCCAGGGCCCAAGTCCCCCTTTCGCTAGCACTCGCGCACCCCTAGCGCTTCCTCCCTCCCGGGAACCCTCGCATTTCCTCCTTCCCCTCCCTGCCTTGTCTTCTTCCCCGCCCGCCTCCAGCCACATGACAGGAAGGGCTCCGCCACGCGACGTCACCGACGTCCGCGCCCCCGCCCCTGGTCTTCCCCCCCACCCTGCACGCATGGGACGGCCGGCTGAGGGGCGAACGTGGTCCGCGCGCGCAGCGTTCCCCAACCAGAGCTTGCCAGAGCGCCGCGGCAGCCGCCGCCGAGCGGGGCGCGCGGGTTCCCGGATGTGCGGCGCTCGCGGAAGCCCCGCCCCCGCCGCTGGCCCGCGCGCGCCCCCGCCTCCGCCCCGCGCGCTGCAGCGCTCCGCTCTCCCCTCCCTCTCCACCCTCCCCCTTTTTCGTGCCTCGAGGTTGCGGGTCAGCGCGAGCCACTGCAGTGAGTCCGTCACGGCTCCGGCGCGAGCGCGAGGCTGCAGCCCCCGAGTCTCCTGGCCCTCTTCGCCCCTTCTCCCCCTCCTTTCTTCCTCTCTGCCTCTCGCCGCTGCTCCTCCAGCGCTCTCCGGCTCTCAATCTCGACCTTAATTTATTTACCTCTGCCCTGCCCGCTCCGTCGCGTGCCCAATCACCCGGCCGGCGCGGGCCCCGCGGCGCCGCCTCCCCTCCCCCACACGCGCCCCCTCCCCGCCGGCGACCCGAGGGCCGCAGCTGGGCCGCCGCCGCCGCTTCCTGCGAGCCCGCCTGAGCGCGACACTTCTCCAAGCCAGCGAGCCAGCGAGCCAGCGAGCCGCCGACCCGCCGAGCAAAATGGTGAGACCTTGGCTTCCTCGATGCACCATCCCTCCCCCTACTGCCGCCGTCCGGGTCGGGTGCGGGGGCGAGCCCCTACGCCCCTGGTCGGCTGTCCCCGGTGGAAAATTCCAGAGACCCAGGCCCGGCGGGTCCCGCGGCGGTTGCGGGCTAGCCCGCGAGGGCGGCGGGGCGGCTGTTGACAGGACGGCGGCGGGTCCCCCGCGCCCGCCCCCGGCCTCTGCGGGGCGCCCCTCCACCGCCCGGCCGCCGCCCCGCCGTCGCCCCACCCCCGCGGCGCCGTTCTCGCCGGGCATCGACCCCCGCCGGCACCCCCGGCCATCATCCCGGCGCGCTCCCCTTCTCGCGACCCTCCTCCACGTGGAGCCCCCCCTCCACGCTCACTCTGTTTTTCAAGTTCGAGGATATTCTGAAATCCTATGAGAATAACAATATGTGGCAAATGGCGCTTTACATAAGACCCACTTTCTCTCCAGAGCTGCTGCTTCTCCCACTCACTCCCTATTTCCCAGCAGAGAGTCTTGGCAGGGAACCCTGCCACTCACTTCTCCTCTCCTGCGAGCGTCGGTTTAGCTGCCGTGCGCAGCCTTGCGGGGTTTCCTTTCGTTGCTGCTTTCCTCGCTGCCCTGGCGAACCGGAAAGATCCAAGGTGTTCACGAAAACATACGCGAACTTGGTCTGAGAGAAATGGGGACGCTTACTTTTTCGTGCTTTCCTTACTACCAAGGGTTTTTTCATTTTCTTTGCTACCTTCGTGTGTCTCTCTCGGAGTGGTTGTTTTTGAATCATGGCGATTTAAATTTGTCTTTCCTTACCCTCACATTAATCCCTAGGTAGAATTCGCTGCTGTAGTGTTTCAGACCGACGCTAGGGGTGTGTCTCCCGTCTCTGTCGCTGAAGCCAAGAAATCAACGACGCCCTTTTAGCCTGTTACCTTACCGGTTCTCTCGCTCGGGGAAGCCCTTGTCGATAGCTTCCTCTTTGTAATCAAGAGTTGTATACACAGTAGGGAAAGTTCAGAGTGCTATTCCGTGTATATCAGATACTCCATCATGTGATTCAGTTGTTAGGCTTTCTCTAAAAGTCTTTGAACAGTTGTCAGAAGACTTAAACTGGTTGACGGTGGGTAATTTCTTGCATCTCTTCACTGTGTGGTATCCCACCCTGTATGTAGAATTTAAGTGCTTCAGTATATGTGGTGAATTACTGAAGGGAGAAATGCTGTTGCTTACAACTTAAAATCGATTTGGTGGTGATAGGGAAGAAAGTGAAAGTAGAATGTTCAGGTAAGTCAGCTTTTATTTAAAATATAGGGCAAATGAGTAAGTGCTCACTGGTGCACTTAAAACCCAGATTGAAGCAGACTTAAATGATTGCCGATTTTGATGTGTAGAGAAAGTTTTCCCCTGCCAACTTTCGAGGCAGCTCTGAGAGGCAACTTTGGCACCTGAAAGTCACAAAACACTTTAGGAAGATCATAGCCATTCATCGTATAATCTTTTTGTTGGCATAGTCTTTTGAAGTGAAAAATTACATTTCAGTGCTTTAATAGAATTTTCTTATGCACATACTTTACTTGAAGGTCAGAATCTTGAAGATCTTTGTTCATTGCAGGGAATGTTTTTACTTAGGTTTATAAACAACACATTTGAGGAACAATGATCTAGCCTTTTGTTGTTTATGTATTATGTAGCGAAGTGATATGGTTTCCAAATAGTAACTCTCTTGCAGTGCACCCCTTCCTCTGTTTTTTGAACAACAGACTGAATTTGGGAAATTCTCCTTTAGCTCTTAAATTTCTTATTTTCCTGTTACTCTGTTTTCTTGTCTTTTAAAATATTTTACGATGTATCAAACGATATTGTTTCCTGCCAGGTCAATATGTTCCTTTTCTTAACAGCTCCCTTTTCAGTGTTTATTTCCTAATTCAACTGTTGGTTTTTTCTTTTTTTTTTTTTCCCCTCTTTCGTCCTCCCAATACCATTTCAGAACCTACGTAATGTTGGCAGTGGCTTTCCAACTTTAGGGTTATTTTGGTCTGTTGAATACAGTACTGGTTTGAAAGTATCAAGACCATACTCGTAACTCAACTTTGCCATATGGGATGTAGATTAACCCAAGTAAATCAGGCTTTGGAATGATCTGGTTAATTTTTCTGGTTAATTGAACATGCAATTCTGAAAACTTTCACACCCTTTGGAAAAATCTCTGTTAGAACTCTTACTATTATTTACATTTTGTCAACACCATTTACAGTATTTATGAAATATCACTAGTTAATTCAAGTATGAAGAAAGTAAAAAGGCTTATAAGATTTAATTGAACTCTCAAGGATCTTTTCTGACAGGTATTTAGTTGGTGCCTTAAAAGCAGTTTATTTCTTTTGTTTTCTGAAAGTTAAAGTCTTTCCCTCCCTTCACCCTTGAGTTTTAAATTGTTAAGCGTCCAGGGAGAATGAAGGTTATATGTTAAAAAAAAAATTCTGTAAATACTGACCTAGGAATTTCTGCTGAACCAGGTGTTTTATATCCGTTTTTGTTGAAACAGATAATACGGATTTTGTTCTAGATACTTATATGAACGTAATATAAAGGTAGTTGTTTTACGTTTTGTTTCTTAAGAGAGCTTTAAATTTTATAAAGACCTTTTCATGTCTTTGTGCTTTTAAAGTTTTTTTCATCTCCATGATCTGCACCTAGAACTTAAATTTATTGCCGTCTATAACTGTATGTAGAGTTTTACACAACATATTCTAGTTCAGATTCTGTGGCAAAGGCCACTTTTTAGGAAAAAACCTGTCTTATGACCAGCGGAATTAAAATTCACATCTGTCCTGAGAAAATTTGTCCACTCATTTTGTCCCATAGTGAATGAGAAAATTAAAATGGCTCAAGGTATAAGGTAAAGAAACTGACTAAGGGTCAGTCAGCAATGAGAGGGACAGACAAGTATGGAAGGATCAGGCAACTGTTATAGGTAGCAAGGCAGTATAAGGAAGTCACCTTGGGCCAGGAGGATTAAGTCAGACCATGGTCCCGGACTCTGGGGCAAGCTACAGGGATTCGTTTCTATCAACAAATACTTGCAGATTTTGTCTGCTGTTTACTGGTTATTGTGCTCTCTGTTGTGGAGGATATTGCAATGATTAAGGCAGGTTTCCTACCTTCATTTAAGTAGAGAATGTAAGACAATGCCAGTAACTGTGAAGTAAGTTAGCGTATGATGAGTGTCATATGAATAGTACACACAAAGCATAATAGAAATTTAGGAAGGAGCAAGATCATTTTCACCTGGGATTAGGACAAGTTTTATGAAGGAGGTGACAATTGAGCTAGCTGGGTCTAAAAAGATTAGGGTTGCAGTAGGCAGAGTTGCAGGCATCTAGAAGAAGGCACTTTGAATCCTAAAGGTAGGAAGAGACAATGTACATTTGGAGCATTGATTCTTAAAAAATGGTTTCCAAACCAACAACAGCAGCATCATTTGGAAACTTGTCAGGCCCCACCCTGGAACAACTGAATCCAAAATTCTGGAGATGAGCCAACAGTCTTAAGTTTTATAGGTCTTCCAGATGATTGTGGTGTGGGCTGAACTTTGAGAACCACTGTTTAGAGAATAGGAAGGAATGTGTTTATTTAAAGTTTAGTCAAATGTCTCTTAATATACCTAGCACTAACTATATGTACATAAGACATGATTGTTATCTCCAAGGAAATTAATCAAGTAGGGTAAATAAGACAGTGATTATGCAGTGTGCTGTGTGCTATTAAACTAAACATGGGATGCTGTAAGAGTACATGGGAAGAGGCTTAATCCATACTGGGGATGAATGTCACTTAAAGCTTCCTGGAAGAGAAGGTGTCTGAACTGAGTCTTTGAGTATTTAGCCAGTGAGGAAGGGCACATCACATAGAGAGCTTCTGTTAGAAGTCATGGAAGCATGAGCTATACAAGCTATCCAGAGAACTAAAGTATTAGTTTAGCGTGGCTGGAGAGGAAGGGGGTAGTGTCTGGTGGTTTGACACTAGATCATAGAGGGATTTGCATATCATGAAGGAGTTAACCTTTTCTTTCCTGAAAGCAATGGGAAGTTGTTTTCAAGCAGGAGAATGACATTGTCTCATTTACTTTTTTAAAGAGACCATTCTGATGGCCCTGTGGATAATAGGATAGATGAATCTAGACATGGGGATTAAGAAATAATTGCAGTAATTTATGTGAGACAGAAGAACGTGAAAGAATACAGTAACAATGCAGATGGGGAGAATACAGTAACAATGCAGATGGGAATAGTAGGGACCCTGCAGGAGATACATTTAGGTGGTAGAAGAAAGAACTTGGTAACTATTGGATTATGGGGAAGAAAAGAGGTGGTGAATTCTGCTTTAGTTTCTGGTTTTGGATAATGCTATCCACCTAGCAAATATTTATTGAGCATCTATTTGGTTAAGGTTAGGTTTTAGGGATACATGGGGAATACTGTTCCTGTCCTCGAGAAACTTCCAGTTTGCTGGGATGACTATTGTTTCATCTCTAGTCTTCTATTATTTGGTAATTAGTGCTTGGGATGCTATGTTGCAAGATTCCAAGTTCAATGGGATAGAGTGCTGTGAAATATTAACAATGCCTGCTACGTACATATCATGGCCTAGGAGATAGCAGAAAGAACTTGATAGCCTGGAGGTAGAAGGAGGCACATGTGTTTGAACAGTGATTCTCAAGAAGTGGATCCTGGACTAGCAGCATCAGTATCATCTGGGAGCTTGTTAGAAATGCATATTTTCCTAGGAGATGTAGGAGAAGGCTTTGGGGGAGTGATGAGGATTTTTATTTTTGCACATGTTGAATTTAAAGGAAACATGGGTTGGCTAGGCACAGTGGCTCATCCCTACAATCCAAGCACTTTGGGAGTCCGAGGCAGGTGAATCTTGGGCTCAGGAGTTCCAGACCAGCCTGGGCAACATGGTGAAAGCCCATCTGGACAAAAATACAAAGTTAGGCGGGCAAAGTAGCACACGCCTGTAGTTCCAGCTACCTAGGAGGCAGAGGTGGGAGGATAGCTTGAGCTCGGGAGGGAGAGGTTGTGGTGAGCCAAGATTGCGTGACTGCGCTGCAG
This sequence comes from Macaca thibetana thibetana, assembly GCF_024542745.1. NCBI lineage: Eukaryota > Metazoa > Chordata > Mammalia > Primates > Cercopithecidae > Macaca > Macaca thibetana. Next base: position 38,755,714 of record NC_065590.1, read on the forward strand.
CCTGGGTGAGAGAGCAAGACTGTCTTGGGGGGCAGGGGGTGGGGAGGGAATATTAATCTTGGGTTATCTAGGTGATTATGGACAACAGGTAATTGGCTGTCTGTATGTGGAGCTCAGAAGAGACATCTGGGGCTTGCAATAAAGATTTGAGCATTGTCTGTGCATTTATATTAGGTAGTACTTGAAGCCATGAAACTGGATGAAATCCTGTGTAGAGAGAATATAAAACGAGAAGTGAAGAGAGTAAACTCTAAAGATGGTACACGTAAAAATGCAGGTAGAGGACGAGGAACCTGTGAAGTTTGTCATTGAATAGCCTATGAGAGAGTTGGGAAATGAGCAGCATGATGCCAGATTGAAGGGAGTTTTAAGGAGGAAGGAGTCAGCAGTGAATAAATACTGCAGAGATCAAGAAAGATAAAGATGTCTTTTGGAGATAACAGGAGGGTTTTGATGACTTGGGCAACAGTAGTTTGTTGTAATGGTGGCAAGGGAAGCCAGGATGTAGTGAGACATTGAATTTAGATTGCTCTTTAAAACTTCGAGTAGCAAAGAGGATGAAAGCTAGAGAATTTAGTGTTGAGGAAGGATTTATCTTGGGATTGAAAGAAAAAGAGCCGGCCACGGCGACTCACTCCTGTAATCCCAGCACTTTGGGAGGCTGAGGTGGGCGGATCACGAGGTTGGGAGTTAGAGACCAGCCTGACCAACATGGTGAAACTCCGTCTCTACTAAAAATACAAAAATTAGCCGGGTTTGGTGGCGCACGCCTGTAATCCCAGCTACTTAGGAGGCTGAGGCAGGAGAACCACTTGAACCCGGGAGGCGGAGGTTGCAGTGAGCTGAGATCGTGCTAGTGCACTCCAGCCTGGACGACAGAGCGAGAGTCCGTCTCAAAAAAAAAAAAAAAAAAAAAAAGAAAGAAAGAAAAAGTCAGTAAAACGGGAGAGATTATCTTTTGCATCTTTTCAAAGAGAAAAGACAGGATTATTGACAACTTAATGTCTCCGAGGAGGTAGAAGGGAGTATATGACTCTCCTTAGACAAGAAGGGGAATTTTTCTCATCCTTTTAACATGAAAGGGAAGGAGAAAAAGATGAAAACTATTATGTAGGTTATATAAGAGTTTAGACTGGAAAGGAAATCATGTGTTAAGTTGTAAATGGTTTAACTGTGAGTTCAGTTTGGTCCCACTGGGGAACCATTGATTAATCTGGAAATAAGATGCTGGGTGACTTGGAAAGGGTGGAAACTAGATGAGGTGAGTTCCACAAAGGAATACTGCTTTGTAGTATTACAAGTATGAAGTTATGAGGATTTGAAAGCAAATAAAAATGGAGGCATTTTAACTACAGAGTTGAAAAGAGTTAGAAACTGATGATGAGGAAACAGTCATGAAGGATGACCTAACCTAGTGATTAGATATAAAGATAGCACACTACAAATAAAACCGGGAAAGTAGGAGTGAGTTGCTGGTTAGAAGTAGTGTTAGAAGAAGGTGAGCTTGGTTTTAGATAGATAGATAGATAGGCTTGAGACATTATACTGTAATTATTTAACAAATGTGATAATGTACTTGGAAAATAAACAGAATAATTTTTTTTTTTCTTTTTGGAGACAGGATCTTGCTATTTTGCCCAGGCTGGAGTGCAGTGGTGCGATCTCAGCTCATTGCAGCCTCCACCTCCCAGGCTTAAGCCATCCTCCCACCTCAGCCTCCCAGGTAGCTGAGACTACAGGTGCACACCACCACAGACAGCTAATTTTTGTATTTTTTGTAGAGACAGGGTCTTGCCATGTTGCCCAGGCTGGTCTCAAACTCCTGAGCTCAAGAAGCAATCTGACCACCTCAGCCTCCCAAAGTGCTGGGATTACAGGCGTGAACCACCAGGCCTGGCCTGGAAGTAAAATATTTGAGTCAGGGTTATAGCTGTTTGGATGTAAAGATGAAGATTAAGAAAATACTGATGGACTTGGTCATTAGAGGAATATTGATAATTTTTAAGACTAACTTCAGTCATGTCCTAGGTGACAAACAAGATTGCAGGGGAATGTAAACTCTGAATGCAGAAGCCTTGTCTTTGTCTTTTCATTCTTATATTCCAAATACTTGGTATATAGTAGATGTTAAGCACTCTTTGAAGGAGGAGTATGTGAAGTGGACTAAGGAAATAGGTGCTCATTGGACATTGAAGGCAATGAGTGTCAGTTCCTTTTTTTTTTTTTTTTTTTTGAGACATTTATGAAAGACAAAGGATAATTCAGTGGTTTACAGTTGGAGTAAGTTCTTTTTTGGTAAGGGAAAGATGTGGATATTCTTGAGAATTAGAAAAGCCAGGAGAGGGAGCTATAAGAGCGTAATGAATGGAATGAGCTCTAGAAAAGTTAGAAAGAAGAGGGTAAAAGGAAAGGATAGACATTAAAAGAGAGAGAAAAAATCAGAATGAAGAGAAATAGGCCATGGCAACAGATACGTTTTAATAATGGAGTTCATACCAGGTGGCCTAAATCGTCTTAGTATCTCGGGATAATTTGAGGCAAGTTAATTTGCTGAGGTTGACATTGAGGCTGAGGGAACTGGGGTGGTTTTGAGGGGTGAGGGCTGTGGAAGAGGATTGTGTTATCCAGTTTGGGGGATTGTTAGGCAGTTAACAAAGAGTAAATAAATATAACTAAATAGTAGCTAGGACTTAGGGGAAGGCAACAGTGGGTCAGTGACCTAGGAAATAAATGTAGAAAACAGGGGTTTTAACCAAAAAAGAGCTTAATACTTGGGCAGTCTTTGCTTTAGTAACTCAGATTTATTTGTTCTTCTGATCAATTTACATAGGTCTAAAAGGAATCATTTTTTGAGTTCAGCTTTTATAAAAGGAAGGGGAAACATGCAGTTTTAGATCCGTATTTTAATTTTTTTCCTAAAGGTCTAAAGACACTATATTAATACAGTCACTTAAAAATTCAAATAATATTGAAAGATTTAAAATGGAAAGTAAGTCTTCCCTGGCCACTCCTCCCCCAATATTAAGTTTCTTGTTTATATATGTGAAGAGTTTTTTGTGTGGGGTTTTTTTTTTTTTTTTTTTTTTTCCGCCTGTGGCAACATATGGATTTTATTATAATTTAGTTCTTATTTAAAAGATTGATTGTAAAAGAGCTTTAATGATATGCTACTTATTATAAACTATGAATAAACCCATAGTTTACTCATTACAGTCAGTTTTATTCCAAAGTTTTTAATGGTATTTGAAATGTAAACAATGAGTCAGAAACAATTGATAATTCTAATTAGGTAGCAATTTTATAATGATAGAGGTTGTTACTTTAACGAGGGTCTGAACTATGACCATGTTCTTAAGAAATTACTCTGGGGAAAATAACATTTTACTAGAACCTTTTTTTGTACTTATTTCTACCTGATATCTTATTACACATTACATGGATAACAAATTCTTAAAAGGGAAAATGACCTCTGAAGTGTAATGGATAAAGCATCTTTTTTAACTCAAGCCTGATTAAAAGTTATTCCTCGTTTTTACCTTTCCAAATAAGCCTTTGCTCCAGTAGCCCTCATGTATTCTTCCCTTTCTGAATTTTCTCCATAGACTCCCGTATGTCCTCAGTGTTTGTGAGTTGATGGTATAATTCTGGCTAATTTATAGGTCTGGTTCAGGAATAAAATTTTGATAAATGTGATCCTGGGTTTGTCTTTGGATTTTATAGTCTTGTACTATGAAATATTTAAAATGTTTGAAGATTTCTGTAGGAAATCTTTTGAAGTTTAGCACTAATAATTTAAACAATTCATAGATTCCTATACTTTTCTTCCTCATAGAGTTTTGTTTTTTAAACATTTCTTGTAAGTAATGAAAAGAGGGCCACATTGGTAGCCCTGTTGGTATCCCCAAAAAACATTCCGGTAGATGAGATGTCACACTGACTTGTTTTTGTGGTGTTAGTAAAATCACTGGTGCGTTGGCCAGCTCTTTAAACACAGAGTATTCATTTTTATTTTTATGTTAGAATTAGGTATGCATTTTAAAACCTAGTTACAATAGAATGAAGCATAGCAGCCTACAGAAAGGATGTTACCCTTGGCCCTTACTAGCACTGTCCACTAGTACTTTATTTTTAATCTGTCTAGGTTCAGGGATGCTTTTCTTTCATATCCTCCATAGTGTAATGTCATAAGCAAGTCCCTATTTTAGGCATGCAATAGGTTGGCATTGTCTAGTATATCTTGTAAGGCAATCTTTAATAAAAATTGGAATCTCTGGAAAAACACATGATAATGGGTAATAAGAGAAATCTGTACTTACATATTTGTTCCTGGTGTACCTATGTTCCCTAACAAATAGAATTTCATGAATTATAAATTACTAACATACTCTTTCTCAAGTAAAGAGTGAGCTTATAAACAGAGGAATACTTCAGCTCTGTCTCGCTCTCTGGCAGTCACGCTGCTTTTACCTTGCTTCTGGACTGTTAACATCTGTTCGTACATTTCTTGTTTTTCTTTTTCTTGCTTTTTTTTTTTTGAGATGGAGTCTCGCTCTGTTGTCTAGGCTGGAGGGCAGTGGCACAATCTTGGCTCAGTGCAACCTCAGCCTCCCAGGTTCAAGCGATTCCTCTGCCTCAGCCTCTGAGTAGCTGGGGTTACAGGCGTGTGCCATCACACCTGGCTAATTTTTGTATTTTTAGTAGAGACGGGTTTTCACCATGTTGGTTAGGCTAGTCTCAAACTCCTGACCTCATGATCTGCCTGCCTCAGTCTCCCAAATTGCTGGGATTACAGGCGTGAGCCACTGCGCCCGGCACATTTCTTGTTTTTCAGTCCACCACAGTTCAGTGATGTTTAATTCAGAAGACCCTAGTTATATTGGTGGTTTAAATTTTAAAGTTAATTAAAGTTAAGTAAAAGTATAAATTCAGTTCTTCATTCACAGTATCTACAAGTACACAATAGCTACATTTAGCTAGTGGCTACTGTGTCAGTGTAGATAAAGAACATATCCATTGTGGCAGAAATTTCCATTAGATACTGCTTGTCTACAATGATTTTGCACCTGCATGTCAATGAAACTTACTTCCGTTAGTAGTAATCTTTTTTTTTTTTTTTTTTTTTTGGAGATGGAGTCTTACTCTGTGGGCCAGGCTGGAGTGCAGTGGCACAATCTTGGTTCACTGTAACCTCTGACTTCTGTGTTCATGTGATTCTTCTGCTTCAGCCTCCTGAGTAGCTGGGATTACAGGCATGTGCCATCATGCCTGGCTAATTTTTGTATTTTTAGTAGAGACGGGGTTTCACCATGTTGGTCAGGCTAGTCTCGAGCTCCTGACCTCGTAATCTGCCTGCCTCAGCCTCCCAAAGTGCTGGGATTGTAGGCATGAGCCACTGTGCCCAGCCACATTGTCAGTAATCTTCTAATTACCAGCATGAGATTTGGAGTTGGGAAGATCTGAATTTAGATTCTGGCTCTGCCATTTATTAGCAATGTGACGTTGAACAAATATCATAAGCTCTCTAGACCTTATTTAGTGCAGTACATATGTATCAAAAGTGGGAATGACAACACCTTAAATTGTGGTGACAGTATACAGTTGGCCTTCCCTACCCATAAGTTCTGGATCCATGGATTGAAAATATTTGGAAAAAAAAAATAATGAAAAATAATACAAATAAAAATTTAGTATAAATACTATTTACATTGTATTAGATATTGCAAATAATCCAGAGGTGATTTAAAGTATACAGGAGGATGTGCATAGGTTACATTCAAATACTATGCCATTTTATATCAGGAACTTGAGCATCTGTGGAGTTTGGTTTCTAAGGGGTGGGGGTGGGGAAGTGGGACCAGTTCCCAGTGGATACTGAGGGACCACTGTAGAGTGTCTGGAGATCCCATAGGAATTCATTAAATGCATTTGGTTTAACGTTTTTCTGCTTTGTAATGTTGGACCTTGTTGGGAACTCTTGAAATTCTCCTCTTTTGGCTTCTGTGACCTTTTCTACTGTTGCTAGTTGCTATTTCTACCTCTCTGACCATTTTTAGTCTGTTACCAGCTTTTGATCTAGGTTTGGTCCAAGACTCTCTCATATATGTTTGTATTACTTTCCAGTTTAAAATTCTGGCATTATAAAGACTAAAATCTTTAACGTAGCCTATAAGACTCCATAAATTCTACATCTGCTTACATCTGTCTCTTCCACCATGTTCCTACTTCTTTTCTATGCTCTAGCCACTTGGCCTGGTGTCATTTGACCCAGTATTGTTTGCTATGTTTATTCCACCATCCGAACCTTTGTGTATGCTACAGGAATGCCTCAAAAGTCCCTCAGTTAAGTGGGAGCCACACACTCCAGAGCAGGTCGGGTCATGTTCTATGTTATACTCTTTTAGTACCTTTAATGTTTAAGTTGTAGCACATAATTGATTAGTTTTGAGGTATTTGGTCGCTTTCTGTCTCCCCATGATTTAATGTGAACTCTGTGAGAATGGGCAGCTTGTCTGTCTTGTTTTTCATCTGTTAAAAGGAAACAATCTTTATACAAGTTCAATTTAGCAGAGTTTGAGAAAGAAAAATCTGTGTATGGGATAACTCTGAGAATCAGAACAGATCTAAGAACTCCAAACCAGCAACATGGTCAAGTAGTATTTAAAGATAGAAAATAGAAGTGAAGTATAAGACAGAAGTGAGGTACAGCGCTTAATTGGTTACAGGTCATTTACCTTATTTGAGTCATTGGTTGCCTGCGATTGACTGAAGCTTGGCTGCTGTAATTGACTGAGACTCAGCTGTGTTGTAAAATTACAGCTGCTCCTTGACTTACGTTGGGGTTACATCCCGATAAACCCATTGTAAGCTGAAAATGCCTTGAATACACCTAATGTACATCTTAGTCTAACCTACCTTAAATGTGCTTAGAACACTTACATTAGCCTACAGTTGGTAAAATAGATAACACAAAGCCTATTTTGTAATACTTACGTAATTTATTGAATACTGTACTGAAAGTGAAAAACAGAATGATTGTATGGGTGCCATCGTAAAGTTGAAAATCGTAAGTCAGACCACTTTAAGTTAGGGACCATCTGTGTACTCTTAGGTTTTCAGTTGGTTTACTGAGGCAGGCTGTGGTTATGTAAGGACTGAAGTGCAGAGGCATCCTGAGGCCAAATTTAGGCTAATTTAACAACTTTTATATGCCGCCGCTGCCAGCATAAGACCCTACACATTATAGAAATTCAGTAAATATTTATTGAGTGAATGCACAAATTCCTTTTTTTTTCCCTCAGAGTTTCATCTGTTTCCTGTGTACTGATGATTCATTCATATTTTTCAGTCCACATTGTTCTCTTCTCCAGTTCATAATTCTGCTTACTGGATACTATTTAAATAAGGATATTTCTAAGACACCTCAAACTCAACTAAATATAACCAAAACCGCATTCATTTATCTTCATATTGATGCTTCATTATTCTCTATTTTTTTCTTAATGGAGACAGTGTCTATCCATGCACTTTCCCCTGGAAACCTTGTACAGTCATACTTTTATCTCTTCACTACTAAGTCTTAAGGCATTTTTCAGTTGCACTTAATATATTGTTTATTTCTGTAACACAAATTGACTTATTCTCAGTAAACAAGGAAACATAATATTCGCAGCATATTAATGCTTTGTGCCACCAAGTGGTGGTAGATGAATTCAAAATATAGTAACACAGCTGAAAGCAGCAATCTACAGAATACGGAACTGTATACTGTCCATTTAGTTCACATCCTTCCTCCGGACTGATACTGGCTATTTATCTGTGTTGGAACAGTTTATTGCACAACTCTTCTAGATCTTTATGCATTTTTTTCCTTGTTTTGATAACTTTGCTTCAAATGATCGTTATACCTTTTTCTGTTACTTTCGTTTGTACCTTTAAAAAGTCTTTTATTATGTTTATTCAGCACATCTTTATGTTAATATTTTTATTAGGATTTGTATTGTTTTTGTTAGTACTGTGGTTACAAAGTTGCATAGGTTTTAAGTGTCTCTTCCGGACTAAATTTAAGAACATGAGGTTTTTTTGAGGAACATAAATACCATGTTATATAGCAAACATGTCTTTTCATTTAGATCCCCCAAATGCCTCTTGAATCTGCTACTTCTTCATCCCCGTTGCCATTGACATTGTCGTGCTTTCATTTATTTCTCAGGTGGGCTATTTTGATAGCCCACATAATACTTTTTTCTTTTTGCCTGTAGTTTCTTACTTCATTCTGCCTTAGCTATTGCCATGAGAGTTTTTCTTTGGATGAGGAAATCTTATGTCAGTGCTTTGATTTGAAAGTCAAGGCTACATCTTCCAGAATTAAAAATCTAAACTGTTTTGCATGACACTCAGGCTCTGACCCTTACTTCTAGCCATCCTTATGCTGTAACTAGTTCAAACTGCTGCTTTCTCAGATGCCTAATCCTTTTTCACTTATTGGTGCCTTTGTACTCTTTCTTCTGTCGGCAACGGCTCTCCCCTTTCTTTGTCTGGCAAACGTCAAGATCCACAGTGGCATTCTGTGAAAATGTTCCCAACTCTCCCAGGCAGTTAATGGCCATTTGTAAGTAACTTTCAGTGGTACCTTCCATATTTCATTATGTTTAATTGCCTGTCCTCCTAAGCTGTTGGCTCCTCAAGGGCGGTGGATGCATTTTTTTCATCTTTGTAAATCTAATGGCTGTTGTGGTATCTGTCACTTAACGCAGAAGTGCAGTGGAGCTAAGTTATACTTATCGTCTAGGACTAGGGAGATCTTTGCAAGTCCTGTGAATAAAAGTTTAGAAAACCCCCAGTGTGTTAGGCACAAATGAGAGAGCTACCAGAAGGGAAAATGCTATTGATTGTAAAAGAGAGCTTCTTTTATGCTTCAAAATTCTTGTTACATATGTGAGTAGACACTTATATGTCAGGGTGTTACTTTCATTTGTAAAGGGTAAATAAACATTTTCATAAATAAAGGAAACTCAAAATTTATGAACAGTGTTTACCTTTGTTTACCTAAGCTGATTTATCGTAGCGTTTTTTTGTTGTTGTTCTGGAGATTCTAGAACACCTAGTAAAGTGTTAGTACAAGTCTACATCTTTTATATCCTTCACTTAGCAAACATTTAATGTTCACTTACTGGATATATCAAACATAGTTTCAGGTATAAAGATGAACGAAAAAAAGATACAGCCCCAGAAACTGTGGAGGGAAATATTACAGTGAGTGCTTCAGTAGAGCTGCTATAAAGTGCTAGATTTCTTCTGGCTACTCTGCTTGTGCAGTTTGAACTTAACATGTAACAGCTGTTTTGGCATTTTATTATTCATTCTGGTCACATTACTCATGGAATTGTATAATGTCAAGTAATTGTTCAAGTGCTGAAAGAATACTGTAATTTTGTTGTTGATTACTTCGCTTATCAGTAAATTTAATTTGATATTATGAGAAGTAACATGATTTGGTAGAGCAAGACTGGGCTATGGAATTGGAAGGCCTGTTTTGGAGTACTCTAAAAAAAAACCCTTGTATTTGTAAAATAACCTCAAGATTGCCCGCTTCACAGTTCTTCTGAGTGTTGGTGTAGGTAATTAAGATGTTTGATAAATTGTAAAATGCTGTTTATTTTTTTTTAAGAATCAGTTGAACTACTGGAAACCAGTATGTAGTATTCTTGGCAGGTCTAGGTTTCATAATCCTAATTTCTGTGCAGCCCACTATTCAGAAATGTAGTGATTAACAGTCAAGAATGTATCAGGGTATTTTTGGCTACAAGTAACAATAGCTAACTAAAAGTGACTTAAATAATAAGCAGTTTGTTATTTCACAGAATGAGAAGCTCAGAGCCAGAGATTTACAGGGTTGGTTCAGCAGTTCAGTTTGCGAGGATAAATGAGATGATATATGTAAAGTCTCTAATAGAGTGCTCAGCATGTAAATGTTATTTCTCTCTTTTTTTTTGTATTCAGTAAATGTTAACTTTCTTTTTTCCATCCCTGTTTGTAGTCACAGAGTTAACTTTTAAGGATTACTTTCTAGATCCATTAGTTTCTACCTAAAAAAAATCTTTTGAAACTTGAGAAAGCAGTTCAGTTTCATCAAGAACATAAGCCCTGCTTACTTTAAAGCTTCTCTGCATGTCAGCAGAGGGCTGCCCCAATTTTAGACACCAGCATCTGGCCGAAGAAGAGCAGGGAAAGCTTCTTTATTAATTAAGGAGCAAAAATTTCTTAAAAGTCTCATAGAAGGTTTTTCCTTCGGTCTCATTGTATTCTTAATGGCTCTTGCATACTAGAAAAAGGCCACATTCCTTACTCTGGCATTTAAGTTTTTATAACCTGCCCCTAGATTACTTTCCATCACCGGAGTCTAGGCCATGTGATAGTAAAAACAACCTCATTGCCATTTTATTAGGTACTCTGAATAAGGGTCCCAGATTACTGATGGGATTTTAAATAGTAAAAACTATATCTGGCTTCTGATGTTATACTGACCTCTTCCCTCAGCAGTACATAGCTATCCCCTCATGTTGTCATTCTCCTCACCAAAATAATCTGTCTAGTTACTGTAACCAAAATTCTGCTTCCTCTCTGAAGGTTGTCATCTCCCTTGAAGCTCTTTTAGGTGGAGCATAGCTGTTCATTTTAGCTTAGGGGTAATTAGGAGTTGTTGGCATTGTTTTAGATCATGAGTTGGAAAACTTTTTCTGCAAAGGACCAGATAATAGATATTTTAGGCTTGTGAGCCATACAGTCTGTTGCAGCATTTCAATTCTGCCATTGTAGTGTGAAGCAGCTATAGACAGTACATAAATGAATGAGCATGGCAGTATGCCAATAAAACTTTACAAACGCAGGTGACACATAGTTTCTTAATATATGATACCAAAACCATTTTCTTTCATTGAAAGAAATGAAAGAAAAAAAAGATAAATTGTATATCATCAAAATTAACAAATCTAAGCTTCAAAGAACAGGAAAATAAGACAATGCTCAGAAAGGGGGAGTTTCTCAAAATAATATCTGATAAGAAACTTCTATTCAGGATATATAAATAATTCTTGTAACTCAGCAATAAAAAGACAAATAACTCAATTTAAAAATGGGCAAGGGTTCTGAGTAGATATTTCTCCAGAGAAGATATGCAGATGTCAGTAGTGCATGAAAAGATGCTCAACATCATTAGTCATTAGAGAATTGCAAATCAAGATGTCAACAAGATAACACTTCACACCCACTAGGATAGTTATAATCAAAAAAGACTGATAAGTATTGTCAAGGATGTAGAGAAATTGGAACCCTCAAACCTTGCAGGTGGGAATGTAAATGTTTATAACTGCATTAGAAAATAATTCCTCAAAATGTCAAACATAGAGTTACCATATGACCTAGTAATTCCATTCCTAGGTATATACCTAAAAGAAATGAAACATGTGAAATGAAGTGAAAAAGTTGGACATGAATGTTCATAATAACGTTATTCATAATGGCCAAAAATGGAAACAGTCCAAATGTCTGTTAACTGATGAATAAATATGGTATGTCCGTACGAACGAAATGTTCACCAGTATAAAGAAGTGTGTTGATACTTGTTACAACACATTAAATTAACGTTGAAAATACTCCACTAAGTAGTCAGTCATAAAAGATCATACATTGTATAATTTCATTTGTATTTAATATCCAGAATAGGCAAATATGTAGAGTCAGAATTTGTGATTACTTAGGGCTGACTTGAACTTAGCTTGAGTTCAAATTTGGTCTCTACCACTACCAGCTGCGTGACCTTGTGGTTACTTAGGGCTGGCCCACGGGGGAGTTGGGGAATGACTGCTAGTAGATACAGGCTTTTGGGGGTAATAAATATGCTCTAAATTTGATTGTGGTGTGATGGTTGCATAATGGTATGAATGTACTAAAACTATTGAGTTGTATACTTTAGATGGATGGTTTGTATAGTATATAAATTATATCTCAATAGAGCTGTAATAAAAACAAAACAGGTGGTAGGCTTATTGACCTAGGGCCAAAACTTGCTGACCCGTAATAGATTTTTCTTCATTTTCCTGCTAAGCCATTTATCTGTTCTCATTGCTAACTCAAATCTTTCTCGTTACTCAATTTTTCATTCAGAATTTAAGTACCTGTCTCACATTTCCATCTGTGTTCCACCATCACTTTACATCTTTATGGACATTCTAGCTTTAGTGTTTGTTGACCACCTCCATTTTACTAATCTTTAGTTTTCTCTCTACTTCAGCTATTTCCTGTGGCCGTAGTCAATATGGTATCTTACCATTATCCGAACTGTCCCATTGCCAGGACTTTATTTCTTGTTTTGATATTACTTTCTCAGTTATAATTATTGAAAATGCCATACAGATATAATTTTCTGGTTTTTGAGGAGGTTATTATATGTGTTTTTAAATTAGAAAGTAGTACCAAATTATTGTTGCTACCTGCAAGAAGTTGTTGGAAAGTTTCCATGTAATAGTATTTCACATTTTTCATCCATTTACTCTTCAGCTGTCTTCACCTATCTGACACCCTCTCACTGTCATGTTTCTGCGATTGTGACTACTGTTTTAGATATATGGAAGACATTTAAAATTGCTATGCCAGTGTGAGTTGGCAGTTTAACAAACCACTTGCATTTAAGTGTTCTAAGATGAGAAGAAAATGGCTGCAATAACTTCTTGCTCCTCTTGTATAATCCAGAAAGGCTGTGGCTTTATATGTTGGTAAGAATGTTATGGGATTTATATTAGCTTGAATTCAAATTTGGTCTCTACCACTACCAGCTGCGTGACCTTGTGCAAGCTGCTTAAGCTTTTTTTTTTTTTTTTGCGCAACTTGTCTTGCTCTCTCCTCGAGGCTGGAGTGCAGTGGTGCAATCTCGGCACACTGCAAGCTCTGCCTCCCAGGTTCATGCCATTCTTCTGCCTCAGCCTCCCTAAGTAGCGGCTGGGACTACAGGCGCCCGCCACCACACCCAGCTAATTTTTTTGTATTTTTAGTAGAGACGGGTTTCACCGTGTTAGCCAGGATGGTCTTGATCTCTTGACCCCGTGATTCGCCCGCCTTGGCCTCCCAAAATGCTGGGATTACAGGCGTGAGCCACTGCGCCCAGCTTTAAGCTTCTTGATAACCTCTACCCAGGGGATTGTTTGGGAGGATAAATGAGATAATGTATGTAAAGTCTTTAATAGAGTGCTCAGCATGTAAATGTTATTTTTCTGTTTTTTTGTATTCAGTAAATTTTATCTTTCTTTTTTCCATCCCTATTTGTAGTCACAGAGTTAACTTTTAAGGATTACTTTCTAGATCCATTAGTTTCTACCTAAAAAAAATATCTTTTGAAACTTGAGAAAGCAACATTTATTCTGTGTTCAGTTTGAAAAAAGTCATTGAAATGTAAATTAGTTTATCTGAGGTATCTGAAGGATTTTAGAACTTAAAGAATAGTAGAAAAGAAATTCCATGTTTAGAAGAAAACCAGAAGAAAAGAGCTATCAGATTTTAGGTGTTGATTTTGAATATTTAGATTTATTAATTGATTGCTTACAGTGTACTAAGCAATTTGTAAAATATTATTTTTACCTTTTTGGACATAATACTCAGTCTTTTGAGAATTTGCCTAAATGTTGGAGGTCTCATTCCTAGAAATAGAAAAATTGTGGTTGGCATGCAGAGGAAGATCCACTTGCAAGTGGACTATAAAACTAAAATTCCGGTTGTTTTGGAGTCAATATATTTTCCCAAAGAAATAAAAGGGATTTACTTAATAAGTACTTATAAAAACATATTTAATGATAATTCAAAACTATTTATTATTTTCTCTGTATCATGAACTGAAGAGTAAATAAAATACACAAGTTCTTTGCTGTCATGGAGCTTGCAGTGTAGTGAGTTAATGAGAAACTGATGCCATGTGTGGAAACATCTCTTTGCATTTAATTTAGGTATTAGTTAAGATAGAATCTTGCTTCATCCATAGCCAAAGTAATTGTGTGGTTACTGAGAAAATATTTTTCTATAAGAGAGAGACTCAGAATAATGTGGTCTGCTTTTGTGCGAATAAGAAATAAGAAAGAAAGAAGTAAATAAGAAAGTATTTGTGATTGTGTATTATAGTAGATTATAGTAGATAGTAGCCTGGCCAGGATATCTTTGTGATATGTATTATAGGATAATAGAGATTATTATAGAAATACAATAGAGACCAGGCGTGGTGGCTCAAGCCTGTAATCCCAGTATTTTGGGAGGCTGAGGCGGGTGGATCACCTGAGATCAGATGTTGGAGACCAGCCTGGCCAACATGGCAAAACCCTGTCTCTATTGAAAATACAAAAATTAGCTGGGCATGGTGGTGCATGCCTGTAATCCCAGCTACTCGAGAGCCTGAGGCAGGAGATTTGCTTGAACCTGTGAGGTGGAGACTGCAGTGAGCTGAGATCGCGCCACTGCACTCCAGCCTGGGTGACAGAGCAAGACTCTGTCTCAAAAAAAAAAACCAAAAAAACAAAAAAAAAACAAAAAACCACTATAATAGAATATTAAGACAAATAGAGTAGATCCATAGTCCACTGGTTCTGTGGCTGTATGGGTTTTCTTTTTCTTTGATAAATTTCTCTTTCAATTCTTTACATGTTCGTACTCCGTAAGGGCAAAATCTAAATACTTTTTTTTTTTTTTGGAGACAGAGTCTCACTCTGTTGCCCAGGCTGGAGTGCAGTGATGTGATCTTGGCTCACTGCAACCTCCACCTCCCAGGTTCAAGTGATTCTCCTGCCTCAGCCTCCTGAGTGGCTGGGATTACAGATGCTTGCCGTCACGCCCGGCTAATTTTTGTATTATTATTATTTTTAGTAGTTATGGGGTATTGCTATGTTGTCCAGGCTGGTCTTGAACTCCTGACCTCAGGTGATCCACCTGCCTTGGCTTCCCAAAGTGCTGGGATTACAGGCATGAGCCATGGCGCCCGGCCTAAATAAAATCTTAAGGTTAGATTGGCAGTTTTCAGAGTGGTTCATGGATACTTGGGGATCCCCAAGACACTTTCTAGGGAGCACATGAGGTCAAAATTGTTTTCATAATAACACTAAAACATGACTTGTTTTTACTGTGTTTCTATTTGTACTGATGGTGCAAAAGCAATCATTAGTAAAACTTGATGGCACCTTAGCATGAATCGAAACAGGAGCACCCTACTTTACTAGAAGTTGTATTCTTTATTACTGTATACTTGCAGTTTTAAAAAACACCACTTTTGCTTAAGAATATCACTGATAAAGCACTATTTTGTTAAATCTCAACCAGTAACTACACATATTTTAAATATTCTCTATGATAAAATAAAAGTGTAAAGCACTACTTGTACATATAAAATCGTAATCGTAGTTTTGAGGAAAAACAAGCACTTGTGTGATTTATAAGCTGAACTAGCTGCTTTATTTCGTAGAATACCAAAACTACTAGTGAGAACAACTAATAAAATCTATTATTCACACTTGAGTATTTGGCACACATTTTCTCAAAAATAAACAAGCCTGTGTCACTCAAAGAAAAAACTGATGTACATGAAATGGGAAAAAAAAGAAAACTTCAGCTAAAAAATAGAAGACATAGAAAAACCAAATAGTAATTTTAGAACTGAAAAATACAATAACCAATACAATAGCCCAGTGAGTAGGCTTAATAGCAAACAGACTGAGGAAAGGTCAGTGAACTAGCAGGCAGAAGTAGTTACCCAATCTGAACAACAGAAAACAGACTGAAAAAAAAAAAAAAAACAAAACGTACAGAACCTCAGGGAACCATGAGACTATAAAAAGATGTAACACTTGTGTCGTTGGAGTCACAGAAGGAGAGGAAGAGAGAGGGCAGGATTGAAGAAGTACTTAAGGAAATAATGGCTGAAAATATTGCGAATTTGGCAAAAGACCGTAAGTTTTAAAAAGCCAAGTGAATGTTCAGCAGGACAAACCCTGTCGACATCCAGACCAAGACATCTCAAAGTCAAACTTATAAAAACAAGAGAAGTCTTTAAATGAGCACGAGAGAAATTACACTTCATGTAGATGGGGAAAACAGTTCAAATGATAGCAGTTTTCTCATCAGAAACCATAGAGGCCAGAAGGAAATTTCACATTTTTCAAGTGCTGAAAGAAAAGGACTGTCAACTCAGAAACCTGTATCTAGAGAAGACATCCTTCTGGAATGAAAGGGAAATCAAGACATTCTCATATGAAGGAAAACTAAGAGAATATGTCACACCAGCAGACTTACCCTAGAAAGATAACAAAAGACATTCTGAAAACAGAAGGGGTATGATAGAATCTTGGAACATCAGGAAAGAGGAAGGAACAATTCAAAGTGTGAAAGTATGGGTAGATACAATAGACATTCTCCTTTTGGGTTTTTAAATTATGTTTGAGTGTTGAAGCAAAAATTACAACTAAAGGTATGTAGAGGAAATATTTAAGATAGCTGTGAGCAGGGGAAGGGTAGAATGATGAACTAATAAGATAGTGAAAAGTTATCTGTATAATGTACATAGAGCAACCACTAAGAAAGCTCTAGAGATACATGCAGAAGCATTATAGATAAATCAAAATGGAATTTAAAAAAAGTTTAACCCACCAGGAGACAGGATAAAGAAAACAGAAATGAAGGCTGGGCATGGTGACTTACAACTGTAATCCCAGCACTTGGGAAGGTTGAGGCTTGTGGATTGCCTGAGCTCAGGAGTTTGAGACCAGTCTGGGCAATATGGTGAAACCTGTCTCAACCAAAAATACAAAAAATTAGCTGGGCATGGTGGCAAGTGCTTGTGGTCCAAGCTACAAAGGAGACTGAGGTGGGGGCATTGCTTAAACCTGGGAGGTGGAGGATGCAGTGAGCCAAGATTGTGCCACTACACTCCAGAGTGAGAGCCTGTTTCCAAATATATGTATGTATACACACCCCCCCCATTAAACATATTGGCAGAATGAATTAAAGATATTACCCAATCATAAGATTTCTGTAAGAAATGTACTTTAAATATAACAGTATAGGCATGTTAAAAGTGAAAGGAAGGAGAAAGATTTATCATGCAAACATTAATCCAAAGAAAGCAGGTATGGTTATATTTAATATTAGATAAAGTAGACCTCATAACAAAGCAATTACCAGAGAAAGTGACTAGGCATTGTATAATGATAAAAGGGTTAATCCACTAAGAAGACATAGCAGTTTTAAATGTGTTAACAGTAGAACTGCAAAATACATGAAGAAAGACTGATGGAACTGAAAAGAGAAATAGACAAGTCCAGAATTATAGTTGGAGACGTCAACACCTATTTCTCAGCAAATGATGGAATAACCAAGCAAGAAAATCAGCAAGGGGGATATAGAAAGATACTTAACAAGGTAATCATCCAGTACTATCTAATTTATAGAATGCTTCATCTTTTCAAGTGACCAGAGAACATACAGCAAGGAAAGTTATGTCCTGGGCCATAAAAGTAAACCTTGGCTGGGCATGGTGGTTCATGCTTATAATCCTAAATGCTTGGGGAGGCTAAGGCAGGAGGATTGCATGAGGCCAGGAGTTTGAGACGAGCCTGGGCAATGTAAAAAGACTCAGTCTCCATGAAAAAAAAAAAAAATTAGCTGAGCATGATGGCATATGCCTGTAGTTGAGTGGCTGAGGTGGGAGAGGATCACTCGAGCCCAGGAGTTCAAGGCTGCAGTAAGCCATGTCATGCCACTACACTCAAGCCTGAGCGATAGGGAGACCCTGTCTCAGAAACCCCCCAAAAAAACATAAACATACATTTTAAGGAATTGAAATCAAATGTGTTCTACCAAAGTGGAATCAAACTAGAAATCAATAATAGATAACTGGAAAATCTCTAAACACTGCCAAATAATCTATGAGTGAAAGAGGAAGTCTCAAGGGAAATTTAAAAAAATACATTGAACTTCACGAAAATAAGAATACAGCATACCAAAAGTTGTGGGATACAACTAAAGCGGTCCAGAGAGGGAAATTTATAGCACTAAATGCACACAATTGAGAAAAAGAAAAGAAAAACCCCTCAAATCAATAATCTAAGCTCCCACTTCAAGAACCTAGAAAAAAAGATGAGAAAAATCTACCTGAAGTGAGCAGAAGGAAGGAAATAGTAAATGAAATGAAAAAACAAAAACAATAGAGAAAAACCTTTGAAACAAAAAGCTCATTCTGGTCGGGTGCGGTGGCTCAAGCCTGTAATTCCAGCACTTTGGGAGGCCAAGGCGGGCGGATCACAAGGTCAGGAGATCGAGACTATCCTGGCCTACGCGGTGAAACCCCGTCTCTACTAAAAATACAAAAAAATTAGCTGGGCGTGGTGGCAGTCGCATGTAGTCTCAGCTCCTCGGGAGGCTGAGGCAGGAGAATGGCGTGAACCCATGAGGCAGAGCTTGCAGTGAGCCTAGATCGCGCCACTGCACTCCAGGCTGGGCAATAGAGCAAGACTCCATCTCAAAAAAAAAAGCTCATTCTTCAGAAACATAAATAAGACTGACAAGTAATAAGACAGAAATTACCATTATTAGGAATGAAATAGGGGACATCACTCTAGACCCGCAGATGTGAAAAAAGATAAGGGGTTACTATAACTAATTCTATACACATAAATTTGACAGCTTTGAAGTAATGAACCAGTTCCTTAAACACAAACTATCACGCTTCTTCCAGTGTGAAATAGAATTTGAGTAGCCCTGTTTCCTTGATACCAAAATCCAAAAACGATAACTATGGATCAACATCCTCATGTCAGTGTAGATGCAGAAACCCTTAAAACATTAACAAATAGAGTTAATACTTTTAAAAGATTATACACCATAATCAGTTATAGTTGTTTTATGGGTGCAAAGCTGGTTCACTGTTTGAAACTTAGTCTGTATAATTATATTAACAGGCTAAAGAATAAAACCCAAGACAAAACAAAAACTTAGGAAAATGTAGAGGGAAATGTTCTCAGTTGAATAAAGAACATCTGTGAAAACCTACAGCTGACATTATACTTAATGGCAAAAGACTGAGTACTTTCTCTGTAAGATCTGTAACAAAGCAAGGATTTCTGCTCTTTTCAGCATAGTGCTGAAAGTTCTAGCCAGTGCAGTAAGGCAGGAAAAGAATATAAAGGCATACAGATTGGAAAGAAGAAAAACAGATCCTATTTGCAGATAGTATGACTATCTACATAGAAAAATTTCAAGAAATCTACAAAAAATAACTTACAGTACTAATGAATAAGTTCAGCAAAATTGTGCACAATACAAGATAAACACAAAAATTGTGGTTAACATTAAATAGTAGAAGGAAAAACAGGAGTGGGGGTAATGTAGGTGTCATTTAATGGGAAATATGTTTTAACTGTCAAAGTTAGTAATAGGATCTTTAAAATAGTTAACATATATTATGTGCCTTCAGACATTTGCTGGATGGATTCAAACAAGTTACAGATTGTAATTATGGCAGCATTTATCACACTAGAAATTTTTAGGGTTTTTTTTTCCCCTCCTCCTAAAATCATTAAAGAAGCTTGGATCTGTCATTGGTATGATTGGTTTTTATCTCCTGTTTTTGTCTTTTGATCTTTTCACTCCCTGTCCCTGACATTCATGCATCCATGGTTTTATGCCTTTTGCTTTGTATTTCTTAAGAAGAGGGAGAATCTGTTCTAGAACAGTTACTAAGATGGTCAGTGACTTTACCTAGAAAAAACTAATTTCATTATAATAATTACATTAATTGTGCAGTCATCAAGCTGTCTTTCAGCAGGTAAAGACATTTGGAATGATTCCTAAGGTAACTTTCTTCAAGTTCATGTTATTCAACATTTAAAAAAAATTCTATTATGGTTGTCAGTTTTGGGATCCAAAATCAGTAGGAATCAGGAAAATATTATCTAAAAAATTTTTCTGGCAAAGAAATGAAAAAAACTTGGTTCTCTTTGGTTTAGAGTTGCTTTGATCTTAAAGTGACAAAGTTTGAAAGAATAAAAATAAATTTTATGGATACATTCCGTAAAGCTTTGAATATTTCAGAGGATATGCAGTCAGAATATTTAGACATTTATCTTTATCTAGTAGACTTTAAGAGATGACAACATTTCCTTATTTGGTTGTAGACTCTTTGTGAACTATAAATATTACTTCAGTATTAGAGTACTGTTTGCTTATTTAAAATGTATGCAGATCCAAATGCTTAATACTCATTATGAAAAGTGAGCATCAAAAGAAAAGAGAAAATCTAAAGTGCTTTAATAACTGGACTTTTAAGAATTCGGGTGTTCTAATGCCCTTAATCTAACCTTGTACTTCAGCGCTTGATGCTTAAATAGGACTTAAACTGTTTCAGACTTTTACCATGCACCTAATCAAATTCTTCCTTTAAAGTAAATTTAGGACACTGTTAAATCTGGCAAAGAATATCAAAAGGTAATAAGACAGTTGGTGCCTTCATGGAGTTTAAAATCAGGGAAGGAGAGACTAAGGGATGAATTATAAATGTCAAGATTACTGTAAGTGTAAATAATTTTTGGTTTCTCATGATTCTGTAAGATTAATCTGGAAAATGTTATTTGCTGTGAATACATTATCTTGAAATGTGTGTCTTATAAAAATAAATTCATATAGTTTGAATTTTGAATAATATGACAGCTGTGAAACTTTATTATTTTAAAGAAAGTGATTGTTTCTTAACCGGAGACTTAAATTATGTATTAAGCAATTCCATTATATTTGGGACTAAGGTCCTTAATATATTGAGTTATAAAAATCAGCTTTATTGAGGTATAACTTACCTATGATAAAAACTAGTTTTAAGTATATAGTTAATGTGCCTTGATAAATGTATATAGTTTTGTAATCACCACAGACAAGATGTAGAATAGGTCTATCACCCTGAAATGTTACCTGGTACCTTTTTCATTCACTCCCTGCTCTCCCCCCTCTACCCCAAAAACCCCTGAACTTTCAGTTACTATAGTTTTTTTTTTTTTGTAGTATTTATAAATGGAACCATACAGCACATAGCTTTTTGTGTCTGGTTTCTTTCACTTGGCATATTGCTTTTGAGATTCATTATGTTATTGGGTGTATTAGTAGTCTTTTCCTGTTCATTACTGAATAGTACTCTGTTGTCTGGATATAACAGTGTATCTGTTCACCAGTTGAAGACATTTAGGTTGTTTCCAGATTGGTCTATTAAGAATAAAGCTGAATAAAGCTGCTGTGGACATGTGAGTACAAATTTTTGTGTGGACATGTTTTCATTTCCGGTTACGCTAAGAGTCCAACACACTGTTTTCTGAAATGGCAGTACAGTTTTGAGTTCTCACTAGCAAGATATAAAATTTTCATTTGCTCTGCATCTTCACCAACACTTTGGTATGTCAATGTTTTTACTTTTAGCCACATACACTGTAAGTTTGGTTATTAGTTTTCTGTTGCTGTGTAACAAATTCCCATAAACATAGTAGTTTAAAACAGCACTCATTTATTATTTCATAGTTCTGTAAATCAGAAGCTCACCACTGCGTAACTGGGTTCTCTTCAGAGTATCACAAGACTGAAATCAAGGTGCCAACCAGACCAAGTTCTCCTCTGGGGGTTCTGGGGAGGTGTGCTTTCCAAGCTGTTCACATTATTGGCGGAATTCAGCTCTTTGCCCTTGTGAGATTGAGCACTCTGTTTCCTTGCTCCTGTTCACTAGAGGTCACTCTCATCCCTGTCAGGCTGCCTGCATTCAATGCCATGTGGCCCCTCCACTTCCTTTGTGTTGAATTCCTCTCCTGCTTTGACTCTTTCATTTTCACCTTCTTAGACCACACAAGGAAAACGGCTTTTAAAGGGCTCTTACGGGTCAGGGCCACCTGGATAAATCTTATCCAGAGGTGGTTGATTTGGGACCTTAATTACATGTGCAAAATCCTTCTGCAGCAGTAACTAGATTAGTGTTTGATTTAGTAATTGGGAGAAAATGTATGTATATAAGGGATTCAGAATTTCAAAGGGCTAAGAATTTTGTTCACCACATAATCATTTATTCCACATCTTCAGTAATACTTTGTATGTCCATTTTAAAATTATAGACATATTTATTATGCTAGTTGCCTGTATAGTAATATCTCACTTTGGTTTTAACTTGCCTTTTTCTAATGTCTAGTGGTATTAAATGTCTTTTCATGTGTTTATTTGATATTAATCATATCTTTTGTTGTGAAATATCTGTTCAAATCTTTGTGTCTTTTTTTTTTAATTGCATATTGCTGTTTAGTAGTTGTAGCATCATTTGTTGCAAAGATTTTTTTCCCCCATTTAATAACCTGGAAACCTTTCTTGAAAATTGTGTGTGTGTGTTTACTTTATTCTGTCCAATTGATCTTTGTCTGTTCTTACACCAGTACCACTCTTTTGATGACTAGCTTTACAACTTTTTTTTTTTTTTTTCCCTGAGACGAGTTTGCTCTGCCGTCCAGGCTGGAGTGCAGTGGCACAATTTCGGCTCACTGCAACCTCTGCTTCCAAGGTTCAAGTGATTCTCCTGCCTCAGCCTCCTGAGTAGCTGGGATTGCAGGTGCCTGCCACCATGCCCGGCTAATTTTTTTTATTTTCAGTAGAGACAGCATTTCACCATGTTGGCCAGGCTGGTTTCAAACTCCTGACCTCAAGTGATCCACCCGCCTCCGCCTCCCAAAGTGCTGGGATTACAGGCGAGAGCCACTGCACCCAGCCCTTTATAACTTTTTAAGTCGGATATTGTAAGTCCTTCACCATTGTTCTTCTTTTTCATTCAGATCCGTTGGCTCTTAGGTTCTTTGCATCTCCATATGGATTTTAGAATTAGTTTATTGATTTCTATAAAATATTCTGCTGGGATTTTTATTGGGATTGTCTTCTATATGCAGATCATTATGGGAAGAATTGCCATCTTAACAACATTGAGCCTTCTCATCTATTAACAAATATAGCTGGGTTTTCTTAGATCTTTCTCAGCTTTGTCTTATAGTCTTCTCCCTGCACATCTCTTATTAACTATTTCTAAGTATTTTGTATTTTTGATGATTTTGTAAATGGAAGTGTATTCTGAATTTCGTTTTCCATTTGTTTCCAGAACATGAAATATATTTAACTTTTGTATATTGACCTTTTATCTTGCCATCTTGCTTATTTCATTTATTAGCTTTGATAGCTTTTTAGTAATTTGCTTAGGATTTATGTACATACACAATTATGTCATCTGCAACTAAAGGCAATTTATTCCTTTTCAATCTGTATACCTTTTGTTTCTTTTGTCTTGCCTTTTGTATTTGTGCAGATGTCTTTATCTTGTTCTAATCTTAGGGAGAATCTTATTACATATAACACTTTGTGAAGAATTTTTGTAGATAACCTTTTATAGAGTGAGAAATATTCCTAGTTTGCTGAGTTACTCTTGTTTTATCGAAAATGGGTGTTGGAATTTGTTAGATGCTTTTATTGTATCTGTTTGGTTGACCGTGTGGTTTTTTCCTTTTTTCTCTGTTAATGTTGTGAATCACATTAGTTTTGAATATTAAACCAACCTTCCATTGCTAGAATAATCCTCAGTTGGTCATGATGTTTATTTTTGGATTCAATTTGCTAAGATATTCTGAAGGATTTTTACATTATTGGTCATAGAGAAACATTAGATATAGTTTTCTTTTTGTTGTTGTTGTTTTTTGTTTTGAGACGGAGTCTCGCACTGTTGCCTAGGCTGGAGCGTGGTGGCGTGATCTCAGCTCACTGCAACTTCCACCTCCCAGGTTCAAGCGATTCTTCGGCCTCAGCATCCCGAGTTGCTGGGATTGTTCAGATGCCTACCATCATGCTCAGCTAATTTTTGTATTCTTTGTAGAGACGGGTTTCACCATGTTGGCCAGGCTGGTCTTGAACTCCTGACCTTAAGTGATACGCCTGCCTTGGCCCCCCAAGTGTTAGGATTATAGGCGTGAGCCACCATGCCCGGCCATAGTTTTCTTTTTTTGTGATATTGTCTGATTTTGGCATCACAGTAATGCTGGCTTCATAAAATGAGTTCAGGACAGTACCCTTCCTTTCTGCTTTCTGAAAGAATTTGTGTAGGATTGGTATGTTTTTGGACTTCATCTTTCTGATGAATTGGCTCTTTCTAGCATTATGAAATGTATAATTCTCAAAATGTTTGCTTTTAAATCTGCCTTCTTGCTATTTCTTATTTTTCTTATTTGCTTTTTGTTTCTTTGTCCTATTTGTCTGCCTTTTTTTGGATTATTTTTTCTGATTGTATTAGTCAGGGTTCTCCAGAGAAATAACCAGAGATACATATGTCTAGAAAGAGATTTATTGTATGATACTGCCTCACATGATTATAGAGGCTAAGAAGTTCTGCTCCTGCTGTCTGTAAGCTGGAGACCCAGGAAAGCTGGTGCTGTAGCTTGAAGTCGTGAGAGCTAAAGAACTGATGGTGTAAATTCTAGTCTGAGTCTGAAGGCCTGAGAACCAGGAGCATTGAGGGAAGGAAAAGCTTGACTTTGCAGCTCAGGCAGTGAGGCAGAGAACTAATTCAATCTTCTGCCTTTTTGTTCTATTCAGGTGCTGGACAGATAGGATGTTATCCAATCAGTTTTACTTAGTTCACCAGTTCAGATGCTAATCTCTTCCACAAGCACCCTAGCAGACTCTCACTCAGAAATAATGTTTAGCTGGATAGCTGAGCATCCCTTGGCCCAGTTAGGTTGACACAAAATTAACCATCACAGTGATACCATTTTATTTTGTCTCCTTTTTTAAGCTGTTCTAGAGTTTACAATATACATCTTTAACATACCATGCTCTACTTCAAATAATGGTACAGTGTTTCTCTTACAGTGTAAGATCCTGACAACAGCATGCATTCGTTTTTTCGCTGCCCTTTTGTGCTGTTATATGTTCACTTTATATACCCCGCAACACATTATTTTTGCCTTTAAATAGTCATATTTTAAAGACGTTTAAAAATGAGAAAAATGTCTTTTATACTTACCATTTACCATTTCTGATATTCTTCATTTCTTTGTCTAGATCCAGCTTTCCATCTGGTATCATTTTTCTTCTGCCTGAAGAATTTTCTTTTGACTTTTTTTTTGTAGTGAATATATGTTGGAGCCTAATGTTTCCTTTCAGTTTTTGTTTCTGGAAGAAGCATTTGCCATAATGTTTGAAAGATGTTTTTGCTGGATATAAAAACTGAATGGTTTTTTTTTTTAACACTTTTAAACAGATTCCATTGTTTCCTGTCCTTGGTGTATCTAAAAAGAAATATGCTGTAGTAATTTTGTTATATGTACGTAGTTAATCTTTTTTCCTCTCTGATTATATTTAGGATTTTCTGTGTCACAGCAATTTATTATGTGTGTGTGTGTTGTTTGTTTTATGTTTCTTCTACTTAGAGTTCATTGAACTTCTTGGATTTGGGGATTTAAAGTTTTCATCAAATTTGGAAGATTTGGAGCCATTATTTCTTTAAACAGCAAGTAAAACATTTTATTGACATGAAATTCACATAACAAAATCATTTTAAAAGTAAACAGTTCAGTGACATTTATTTATTTATTTATTTACTTACTTACTTACTTACTTACTAACTAACTAAGTCTTGCTTGGTTGCTCAGGCTGGAATGCAGTGGTGCGCTCATGGCTCACTGCACCGTTGACCTCCCAGGCTCAAGCAGTCATCCCATAACACCCTCCTGAGTAGCTGAGACTACAGGCATATGCCAACATGCCTGGCTCATATTTTTGTTTTTGTTTTTGAGGTGGAGTCTCGCTTTGATGACCAGGCTGGAGTGCAGTGGTACGATCTCTGCTCACTGCAGCTTCCACCTCCCCGGTTCAAGTGATTCTCCTGCCCCAGCCTCTCGAGTAGCTGGGATTACAGGCACCCGCCACCATGCCCAGCTAATTTTTGTATTTTTAGTAGAGATGAGGTTTCGCCATGTTGACCAGGCTGGTCTTGAACTCCTGACCTCAAGTGATCTGCCCACCTCGGCCTCCCAGTGTGGTGGGATTACAGACATGAGCCACCACGCCCAGCCTTTTTTGTATTTTTTTTAGAGATGGTATTTTGCCATGTTACCCAGGCTGGCATTTAGTACATTTATAATGTAGTACAACCACCACCTCTGTGTTGTTTGAAAATATTTTCATCACCCTAAAAGGAAACCCCATAGCCAAAAAGTAATTGTTCACCATTCCTCCTCCCCCAGCAACTGGCACCCACCAGTCTCTACATTCTGTTTCTGTGTATTTTCTTTATCAGTATATTTCATATAAATGGAATCATAAAATATGTGGCCTTTTGTTTTTGGCTTTTACTTACATGATTTTGAGGTTCATCCATTTTGTAGCATCCTATTATGTTTTATATTGGATGTCATACATTGCGAATTTTATGCTGTTGTGCTAGATTTTGTTTTATTCCTTTAAAGAATGTAAGAGTTTGTTTTGTCATCTGCTTAAGTTACTGAGACCCAAATTTGATCTGAGACTTGTTTTCTATCTTTCTTAAGGTAAGTTCGGAACAGCCTTTAATTCATGGCCAATGTAGTCGTTCTGGGGACTGGACCCAATTCCCTGTGTATTTAAAAGTTTCTCCATTTTGGCTCATGGGATCATGAACTATTCCTAGCTCTGCACAAACTCCCAAAAGTTACTCAACCTGCTACTAGTTCTTTTCCTGGACTTGGGAAGTTTCCTCTCAGACTTAAGCAGAGACTGGAGGAGACTTTTATGCAGATCTCCAAAGGTCTCTCATGCGTCTCCCTTTTCTAAAGTACTCTTCCTCATAAGTCTAACCTCCTTGGCCTTACGAACTTCATGTATCTCTGACTTCTCAATTCAGCAGTGTCTTGGGACTGTGTTTCTGTTCCCCGTTCCTGTGCTGCAACCTGGAAACTTTCTCCAGATAGTAAGCTGGGACATAGATCCTAAGGGCTTACCTCTTTTGTTATGTAGGTGATCACAGATAATGCCTGATGAATGTTGTTTGATAAAATTTTTCTGATTTAGTAGTTTTTTAAACACTGGTCGAGTGGTTCATGTAGCATTTCTCCTTCATAGGCAGATGTTACTAAATTTTTAAATCAGTATAGTGTAAGGAAAGTCTATCTTGAACTTAAGGCAAGTGGATTTATTTAAGGACCTCATCATCGAGTGATCTTGTCAATAACTTGGTCATGTGGGATGATGTTTGAATTCTTCAAGCTTTCTTATATAAACTTAAAACATGTTAGCTTTAGAACTTTTTTTATATTTAGATGTAATTTTATGGTTTTTTTTTTTCAGTTGAGTGGTTCTCTTAGAAGTAAATGTCAGTACCTAATTGGGTATATCTCTCACAGTATCTATCATTATTTTGGTATTTCCCAATCCTAGACTGGAGCTATTGGCTAGAAATTCACTGCAGAATTAATTTACCTTCAGAAATGCTATTTTTTTTCCAGTTAAGTCTGATATAATAATTTACAAACTGATCTGTATTTTTTGTTTAAATGTAATTATGCATTAGATTCAGGGATCAATAAACTATAGCCCACACGCCAAACCTGAATGAAACAATTACTGATAAATGTAATACTCCCAGCTAGTAGCTTAAGAAGCTGACCATGAGGGGGTGGGGAGAGGAGTATAAAGGGGAATGTCCAAGACTCCTATTTTTTACTAATGACTAAGCATGAGGAAGACTGAACATGGAACAAAATTATATTGACCATATTGACAAAATTATCTTTATATTGCCATGTTTTGCTTTGGTTTCCTTTTTTAAATGGAAGGTAAACTATGAAGACATTCTTGCTGTAAAAGTTCGAACAATACAGAATATGGAGTAAAAAGTGGGGAATGTAGGGTAGAGATGGTGGTGCTGCTTGGGAGAGTGACTACAGAGATATGAGTTGTCTTAATTAAAGGATTTTACTTAGCTTTCTAAAAAGTATTGGTTTTTATTGTGAAGGCAGTGGGAGCTATTGAATTTTAGCAGGGATGTGATGTCAGTTTGGGACAGATTGTGGTTGCAATAATGTTTTGGATATATGGATTCCAAGTTTAGGAGCATGATGAGTTATTCCTTGTTAATGGGAAAGTCCTTAGGAGCCCTGGCCTGGTTGGTTCTTAGGTCTTGTGGACGTTGTCTAGTTGGGAGTGATACAGATAAATAGGTGAGATAGATGGTATCGTTTACAAAGAATTGATAACACTCTAAAGGTTAGTGGGCTGGAGAAAAAAGGACCTAGTTTTAAAATCCTGCTTGAAACTACCATATAACTACTTTTTACCTTCACTTATAAAACAGTAATGATACTTATATATATATATTTTTAAAAACCTTACAGTGACAGTGCAAAATTTAGTAAATAAAATACCGGTATGCTTTTGAGAGTCTTGCAAGAAACATACTTAACTTTAAGATAGAGTGGAATAAGGAAAACAAAAAAAGCATTAAAAAAAAATTGAGCAAGTATATGTAAGGCAGTGAAGATAAGAATCATGGTAAGAATATTAAGATCAATTAAGTAATGTGCGAAATAAGCAGAAATCCATTTCTATTCATTAATATCAAGCTTTATTAATGTTTGCTTTCTTTTATCCTTACTTTAACATACATTTGATATTTAAAGTGACCTAGTATTACCAGTTATGGAAAATGCAATTATCTGCTATAACTTGCAAGAAAAAGACTAGCTGTTGGTACCATGTCAGTTAATTGAATGCGGTAACTTACTGATTAGACTTTAGGTTTACATAGGATTAAAGGTATGTTGAGCAGTTTAAAAGCCAGCCACACTAAAAAAAAAAAATTTAGGTTTTCAATAGCTTCTGAAGATATATATTTAAATATGCCAATGTTAATTGTACAGTTGAATTAATAGCAACTGTATACTTATTGCTATTTAATTGCTAGGCAGGGTCAAGGTTAGAATATAGGATGCTTGGTATTCAATTTATCACTGAACTTTAAAAATTTAACTTATGTTACTTTAAATTCTATAGACGATTTTAAAGATCTTAATGATTCTAATTCTGAGTCTATTACACTACTTGGGATTTTTACTGTTTTAGATTTAGAAGTACTTTTGATTCCACTGCTAATCAAATGGTGTGATCTTCCAGCAGATATTTGACCTCCCTGGGCCCAGTTCTCAGAGTCGTTAAATGTAGGCATTGACCCAGGTCTCTAGTTTTTCTAGAACACTTTTTTCCTTAAGTATATTTCACGTAAAATCCTAGTATAGAAAACGGATAGGTTTACTTTTTTTATATATATAAATTAGGAGTTCAGATAAATTATGTTAAGTTATGGTCTATTCATGAAATAAGACTTTGTATGAAAAGAGAAATTTGAAATGGTTTTCAAGTGGCTGGCTATCAAGTTAGACTCACCTTTCCATTAATATTTTTCTTATTTTAGTTGCTCAGCATATAGAAAATTACGTTTCAATACAGGGAAAAATGGTAACAGATTTCTGTTTTTTTCTTTTTAACAGCTCATTTTGTAGTCTCAGGAAACTCTTCAGTTAGAGTTGGCAAGGGAATCTTTGTTCTAAGCTCTACCGCAAAATCAATTCACCCAGCAAGACAAGTTGGAGCATTGACAGTCCCTAATGTGTTCAAATTTGGCATATAACATATTTAGGGTGTTAGAAAATATTTAAAATATATTGCATTCAAATGTTTGCGTAAATCCTAAGTGACAGAGCCATAAATCAGAACAGTTTGATTCAAGAACTCTTTCTACAGTATTATTATTTGTTTTCTTACTTATTTTTTAAAGATATAAATGTAATTTATAGATGTGGTCATGTTATTAGTTTATGGCTTATTTCCCTATGTTTTTTGACTTAAAATATTTAGGTTTAATATTTTAAAGAAATTTGTGCCTATTTTATGACTAATTTCTTTTTTTCCCTCCTCCCCCAGGGAAATGAGGCAAGTTATCCTTTGGAAATGTGCTCACACTGTAAGTCATATTCTTGTTTTCAAGAGTTACTTTTATTCACTCATCTCTGTCTCTGCGGTTTGTGTGTGTGTGTATATCATATACTTCTGTAATGTATATTTACTTACCTTTGTAGCAATGTTAGCCCTTAGCTATTTAAAATGGATAGTGAATTTGACACACAGTCTTTTTATGTTACCAAAGTAGGAATATTTTTAAATAGACTTGTTTATTACTAATATCTACACTGTGCTATAGTTATAAATAAACCCCAAAATTTCAGTGTCTTTAACAGAAGTTTTTCAAGTGAAGTCTGAAAGCAGATTTGTAAGAATTCTTCTCTTTGATGACTCAGATCCAGCTGGGCTCCCTTGTCTTGGAATGCTACCATCTCTAATGCATGTTCCCAACATCAGTGAGGAAGAGGGAAATCCAAGGACCTGTAGGCAGTGCTTTTATCTGCCTCGGCCCAGAGGTGATTTGTATCAGTTGTGCTCATATTTCATATTTATAGGCCAGAGCTAATTATGCAGCACCACCAAACTGCCCGTTTGGGGCTGAAAAGTACAGCTTTCCGTATTTTCTGGAAGGAGAGACAGACAAGGCACACAGCATTCATTAAGTCCTTTTTTTTTTTTTTTTTTCGCTTTTTATTTTTTGAACAAATAGAATCACTAAGTTTTTTGTTTTTTACATTTTAGGGAGGGGTGGAGGTGATTCTTTCTCTGAAGAGCAAACTTTCAGAATAAAAGTCTGTGTGTAAAGCCTTTTTCTGATGTTTAAAATGTCTTATTTTTAAATTTGAAAAAGGTCTTTTAATGTATACCTTTGATAGAAGTTTAATATTTGAAAGATTGGATGTTAATTTAGAATTAATTTGCTTGTATTAATATTCCAGTAAGCCTTTTTTTTTTTTTTTTTTTTTTTTTTTTTTAAAAAAAGACTTAGGCTAGACCAGTGGTCTGGTCACTTACCATATCCAATTTGATTGTAGCCTGTTAATGGGATGTTGTATCAAGGGCATGTTCATTTCGCCGTCCCTTTAAAAAATACAAGATCGTCCCTCTATGGTTTTCTATTACAATATAAATTTATTTTATTTGGTTACTGTTAGCTCTTAGGGTTAAGAATTAAGTCTAAAAAACCACTAATTGATGTATAAAACAACATTTATTCTTACAGTGTATTTTATTTATATTTTAGTATTTACTAATACAAAATAAGGACTTAGTAATTCTTAAGTCCTTGTTTACACTGTTCATATACATTGTAGTTTTATTTATTTAGCCCCATCTACTCTTTCCCCACCCACTTTCCCCTCCATCTTTGAATCCTAATTTCTTTATATCCTCTGAGCAACTTCATTCCCTTAATTTGGTTGTCTTCTATACTCTCCCATTGTAGTATGTTTGTTGGTGTGGAAACCAGAGTTTCATGTTATATTACCAAAGGTATTCAATACTATTTAAACTTTCTGGTATTTTAGAAACTAAAACTCACAAGTACATATCTCAGATTCCTTTGCAGTCAGAATTCTTAATGTTACTTTATTTCTGCCACAGATATACTCGTGAGATATGGAAGGTAGAAGTGAATTAGAATTTGTTATTTTCCTATTTTTATTGTTTCTGCTGGTAGGATTCTGGTTGTGATTTGGATTTGTGTGGTGTGTGCAATGCTCTGGAGCCAGAAGCTTTCAGATTTACTATGCAGCTTCCTTATGGACAGGGAATACAGGTTGAGTATTCCTTATCCAAAAATCTTGAGACCATAAATGTTTTGGGTTTTGAATTTTGGGGGTTTTGGAAAACGGGTGTACCTCTTTTTTTTTTTTTTTAAACTTTTATTTTAGGTTCATGGGTATGTGCAGGTTTGTTATATGGATAAACTGTGTGTCACGGGGATTTGGTATACAGATTATTTTGCCACCAGGTAATAAGCATAGTAGCTGATAGGTCATTTTTTGATCCTCTCCCTCCTCCCACCCTCCACTGTCAAGTAGGCCTTGATGTCTGTTGTTCCCATCTTTGTGTCCACCTGTTCTCATTGTTTAGATCCCACTTACAAATGAGAACATGCAGTATTTGGTTTTCTGTTCGTGTGTTTGCTTAGGATAATGGTTTCCAGCTGCATCCGTGTTGCTGCAAAAGACACGATCTTGTGTCTTTGTGGCTGCGTAGTATACTATGTTGTATATGTACCTCATTTTCTTTATCCAGTCTACTCTTCATGGGCATTTAGGTTTATTCCATGTCTTTGCTATTGTGAATAATAAATTGTGAATAGTGTAAATATATGTGTCCATGTGTCTTTACGGCAGAATGATTTATATTCATTTGGATATATACCCAGTAATGGGATTGCTGGGTCAAATGGTAATTTTTTTAAGTTCTTTGAGGAATAGCTGCACTGCTTCCCACAACGGCTGAACTAATTTACATTCTCACCAGTAGTGTATAAGCGTTCCCTTTTGTCTGCATCCTCGCTGGCATCTGTTACTTTTTGACGTTTTAGTAATAGCCATTCTGACTGGTGTGAGACAGTATCTAATTGTGGATTTGATTTGCATTTCTCTAATGATTAGTGATGTTGAGAATTTTTTTCGTATGATTGTTGGCCACATGTATGCCTTCTTTTGAAATGTGTCTGTTCGTGTCTTTTGCCCACTTTTTGATGGGGTTATTTGTTTTTTTGCTTTTAGGTTTAAGTTCCTTAGAGATTCTGGATATTAGACCTTTGACAGATGCGTAGTTAGCAGATGTTGTCTCCCTTTCTGTAGGTCGTCTGTTTTACTCTGTTGATAGTTTCTTTGGCAGAAGCTCTTTAGTTTAATTAGGTCCAATTTGTCAGTTTTTGTCGTTGTTGCAATTGCTTTTGGTGACTTTGTCATGAAATCTTTGCCAGATCCTTTATCTAGAATGGTATTTTCTAGCTTATCTTCCAGGGTTTTTATAGTTTCAGGTTTTACATTTAAGTCTTTTATCTGTCTTGAGTTGATTTTTGTATGTGGCATAAGGAAGGCAGTTTCAATCTTCTGCATATGGTTAGTCAGTTATCCCACTTATCCCAGCACCACTTATTGAATGAGGGAGTCCTTTTCGCTTGTTTTTGTCAACTTTGTTGTAGGTGTGCAACATTATTTCTGTGCTCTCTATTCTGTTCCATTGGTCTGTGTATCTGTTTTTGTACCAGTTCCATGCTGTTTTAGTTACTGTAGCCTTTGTAGTATAGCTTGAAATCAGGTAGTGTGATGTCTCCAGCTTTATTCTTTTTGCTTAGGATTGCATTGGCTATTTTGGTTCCATACGGATTTTAAAATAGTTTTTTCTAATTCTGTGAAGAATGTCATTGGTAGTTAAATAGAAATAGCATTGAATTTGCCAATTGCTTTGGGTAGTATGCAGGCGTATCTCGTTTTATTATGCTTTGATTTATTGTACTTTGCAGCTAATTGTGTTTGTTACAAATTGAAGGTTTGTGGTTACGCTATGCCAAGCAAGTCTGTCTCTGCCATTTTCCCAGCAGCATGTTTTCACTTCCTGTCTGTGTCACATTTTGGTAATTTTTGCAGTATTTCATACTTTTTCATTATTATGTCTGTATGGTGGTCTGTGGTTAGTGAATGTGGCAGCATGAACAGTGTCCATGTAAGATGGTGAACTTAGTCCAGTTGTCTGTGTTCTGACGGCTGCACTGACTGGCCATTCCCACAACTCTGTCCTTTTCCTCAGGCCTTCCTGTTCCTGAAGACAGCAGTATTGAAATTGGACTAGGCCGGGCGCGGTGGCTCAAGCCTGTAATCCCAGCACTTTGGGAGGCCGAGACGGGCGGATCACGAGGTCAGGAGATCGAGACCATCCTGGCGAACACGGTGAAACCCCGTCTCTACTAAAAAATACAAAAAAAACTAGCCGGGCGAGGTGGCGGGCGCCTGTAGTCCCAGCTACTCAGGAGGCTGAGGCAGGAAAATGGCGTAAACCCGGGAGGCGGAGCTTGCAGTGAGCTAAGATCCGGCCACTGCACTCCAGCCTGGGCGACAGAGCCAGACTCCATCTCAAAAAAAAAGAAAAAAGAAATTGGACTAGTTAATAACCCTACACTGCCCTCTAATTGTTCAAGTGAGAAAGAATTAGATATGTTTAATTTTAAATCAGAAGTTAGAAATGATTAAGCATATTGAGGAAGGTGTGTCGAAAGCCCAGATAGGCCTCTTGTGCCACACAATTAGCCAAGATATGGATGCAAAGAAAAAGTTCTTAAAGGAAATTAATAGTGCTAACTCCAGTGAACAAACGAATGATAAGAAAATGAAACAGCCTTATTGCTGATATGGGTACAGTTTTATGGTCTGGATAGAAGGTCAAACCAGCCACAACATTCCCTTAAGCCAAAGCCTAGTGCAGAGCAAAGCCCTAACTCTTCAATTCTGTGAAGGCTGAGAGAGATGAGGAAGCTGCCGAAGGAAAGTTTGAAGCTAGCGGAGGTTGGTTCTTCAAGTATAAGGAGATAAGCCATCTCCATAACTTGCAAGTTCAAGCGGCAAGTGCTGATGCAGCAGGAAGTTATCCAGAAGATGAAGGTGGCACTGACTCTCGGGAACAGTGCAGCTGGTGACTTTAAGTTACAGCCAGTGCACAGTTACTCTGTAAATCATAGGACCTTAAGAATTATGGTAAATCTCCTCTGCCTGTGCTCTATAAATGGAACAACAAAGCCTAAATGGCAGCACAGCTGTTTACAGCATGGTTTACTGAATATTTTAAGCTCACTGTTGACACTTACCTCTCAGAAAAAAAGATTTCTTTCAAAGTAATCCTGCTCATTGACAGTGCAGCGAGTCATCCAAGAGGTCTGATGGAAATGTACATAGAGAGTAACATTTTCATGCCTGCTAACACAACATCCATTTTGTAACCCATGGAGTAAAGAGTAATTTTGACTTTCAAGTCTTATTACTTAAGAAATGCATTTTGTAAGGCTGTAGCTGTCTTTGATGGTCATTCCTCTGATGGATCTGGGCAAAGTAATTTGAAAACATTCTGGAAAGGGCCAGGCACAGTGGCTCACACCTGGAATCCCAGCACTTTAGGAGGCCAAGGTGGGCGGATCACCTGAGGTCAGGCATTTGAGACCAGCCTGGCCAACATAAACCCCGTCTCTACCAAAAATATGAAAGTTCGCCAGGCATGCTGGCATATGCCTGTAATCCCAGCTACTCAGGTGGCTGAGGCATGAGAATGGCTTGAACTCCTGAGGCAGAGGTTGCAGTGAACAGAGATCACACCACTGCACTCCAGCCTGGATGACAGAGCGAGACCCTGTCTCCAAAAAAAAAAACCTGGAAAGGATTCACTATTATAGATTTGCCATTGAGAACATTCTTGATTCATGGGAAGTCAAAATATCAGTATAAACAAGAGTTTGAAAGAAGCTGATTCCAGTTCTTATGGATGATTTTGAGGGGTTCAGGGCTTTCATGGAGGAAATAACTGCAGATGTCATAGAAGGAGCAGAAGAACTAGAATTAGAAGTGGAGCCTGAAAATGTGGCTGATTTGCTGCCATCTCATGATGGAACTTGAACTCATAGATGAGGAGTTGCTTTTTATGGGTGAGTGAAGAAAGTGGTTTCTTGATATGGAATCTACTGGTGAAGATGCTGTGAACATTGTTGAAATGACAACAAAGGATTTAGAATATTCCATAAACTTGGCTGATAAAGCAGCAGCAGGGTTTGAAAAGACTGACTCCAATTTTGAAAGAAGCTCTACTGTGGGTAAAATGCTGTCAAACAGCATTGTATGTTACAGAGAAATCTTTTATGAAAGGAATTGTCGAATGATGTGACAAAACTTTATTGCTGTCTTATTTTAAGAAATTGTCACAGCCACCCCAATCAGCCCGTGGCCATCAGCATTGAAGTGAGACCTACCAACAGCAAAACGATTATAACTCACTGAAAGCTCAGATGATCCTTAGCATTTTTTAGCAATAAAGTATTATTATTATTATTATTATTTTTTTTTGGAGACAGAGTCTCGCTCTGTCGCCCAGGCTGGAGGGCAGTAGCGTGATCTCGGCTTACCGCAAGCTCCACCTTGCAGGTTCACGCCATTCTCCTGCCTCAGCCTCCTGAGTAGCTGGGACCACAGGCGCCCGCCAGCACACTCGGCTAATTTTTTTGTAATTTTAGTAGAGACGAGGTTTCACCATGTTAACCAGGATGGTCTCGATCTCCTGACCTCGTGATCTGCCCATCTTAGCCTCCCAAAGTGCTGGGATTATAGGTGTGAGCCACCGTGCACGGCTGCAATAGAGTATTTTTAAATTAAGGTGTATATGTTGTTTTTTAGGCATAATGTTATTGTACACTTTGTAGACAACAGTAGTATGTAAACATAACTTTTATATGCACTGGAAAACAAAAAAATTCATGTACTTCACTTTATTCACTTTATTGTGGTGGTCTGGAAGCAAACTTAAAGTGTCTCTGAGGTATGCCTGTATTTGCATTATATATACTGACTGAGCATCCCAAATCTAAAAATTTGAAATCCAGAATACTCCAAAAAGCATTTATTTGCATGCCATGTCAACACTCAAAAAGTTTCATATTTCAGAACATTTTGGATTTCGGATGTTTAGATTTGGGATGGTCAAACCATATGTTTTTTGATGGCCTCGTTCTGTAGTGTAGTTTTGTGAATTGTTCCTAAAAGTTCAACCCAGACTCATTTTTTAGCCTCCTAACAATTTTTAGCATTGAAAAACAACCTTTGCTTCAACTACCTAGAGTTAGATTTTGTTGTCTGTTGAACCCACGAAAAATACAATTCCAGGAATGCTGTAGGCTGTACACTCTCAAAGTAATGGAAATCTGGATTGGTTGTCTGACTTAGTCGGATTTGGAGATAATAATGATCCCATTATGAACAAATTGGAACATGAAATAACTTATTTTATGGTTACATAAAATAAAGTGCTTATTGAAGGCAGAACTTTGGTAGACCAAATTGCTATTGTAAAATATTTGGAGAATGAGGAGCATAAGGAGTGTGGATTGGCTGGTTACTTTTGGCTGTATTGGAGAACTTAAAGAAAATGACTGACTTAGAAGTTCTTGATTGAAGGACCAGTTAAGATGACCAGGGAGCTTAAAAATAATAAGATCTTTTGTGTGAAAGGACAATGGTTGGGAAAGAGGAGATTGTAAGAGTTGGAATAGAGGCCAATAGATTAAAATAACATGAGGTTCTAGAACTCCCACAACCATTCTGAGCCTTCCTTGCAAGCAGACATAGCCTCTTCAACCCCCGTTTCATGAGGCTGGTCTTGCCTTGCTTGAGGAGACCTCTTACCTTGAGATAAGATGTCACTCTGTTTTGTATTAAGACCACTTTCCCATTGCTCATTATGTTTCAGCAATCTCCTTTTTTTCCCCCAAAACACATGTCAATTTCTTTCATTCCTATTACCACCTTCGCTTGTTTATGAGTTTGGGTAGAGTGGTTTTTGGTTGGCTCTTCATTTGACTAACTTTATTCTCCTTCAGCTGTCAGGTATTAATAGTACCCTGATTTGTTTTTGTTGGGGCTTTTTTGTTGTGTCTTACAAACTTAGATAGAGGGAGTTTAAAACTCGACAGAGGGAGGCAAAGTCGGCCTCTGTTGCCCAGGCTGGAGTGCCGTGGCATAACCATGGTTCAGTGCAGCCTGGCTCACTGGGGCTCAAGCGATTCTGCTACCTCACTTCTGGAGTAGCTGGGACCACAGGCATGTACCACCACTCCTGGCTAAGCTTTTAAAAAATTTTTTTGTAGAGTCTGGGTTTTATGATGTTGCCCAGGCTTGTCTAAAACTTCTGGGCTCAAGCAGTCCATACACCTCAGCCTCCCAAAGTATTGGGATTGCAGGCATGAGCTACTATACCTGGCCTTTATTTTTTTTTTAATAGCAGTTAACATAAACTCAAATTATTGTTTATTATCTATTTTGTAACTTCCACAGTTTTTTAAACTAAAAAAAAATGGTGGTCTCTATGACCAGTTATCCATAATCTTTGCATCCCAATCACTATTTACATTTTATTTTGCTATTTCCTCCCAGACTTTTTTTTTAATGATTTTTTAAAAATTAAAAACAATTTTTTTTTTAGAGTCTTGCTCTGTCACCTAGGCTGGAGGGCAGTGGTATGATCTCGGTTCACTGCAGCCTCCACCTCCTGGGTTCAAGCAATTCTTGTGTCTCAGCCTCCCAAGAAACTGGGATTACAGGTGAGCGCCATCACACCTGGCTAATTTTTGTATTTTTAGTAGAAATAGGTTTTCACCGTGTTGGTCAGGCTGGTCTCAAATTCCTGGCCTCAAACAATCCACCTGCCTTGGCCTCCCAAAGTGCTGGGATTACAGGCATGAGCCACTGTGCCCAGCCTTTTTATGAATTTTTAATGTAATTAGGATCATATGAAGGCATGTATGTTTCTATTTTAAAACATGAAATAAAATGTTACATCTAGAATAGTGTTAGAATGGACCAAAACTAGACCTAATTACTACCCTCTAGACCAGGAATATTGGTAAACTGCTGCCTGCCAGCAGTTTTTATTACTAAAACATAGCCATTGGAACATAGCCATGCCCTTTTTTCTGTTTTCTGTGCTGCAGTGGCAGAGTTGAGTAATTGCTCAGAGACCATATGGTCAACAGAGCCTGAAAGATTTACCATCTGGCCTATTAGAAAAAAACTTATTGAACTATAGTGGCCTTCTGGACTTGAGAACTATAGTAGTTCTTGTAGACTATAGTGGCCTTCTGGACTTGAGAACTATTTTTTGAGTCACTACTGCACCGCTAACCTATCTCCAGAATATGGTGAAGACAGAAGTTACAAACTGGTGCTTTGGGTGTTATGCAGGTCTATAATACTTGTCTCCGGTAAAGTCAGTGTGTCAGATTTTTTTTTTTTTTTTTTTGTTGGTGAGACAGAGTTTTGCTCTTGTTGCCCAGACTGGAGTGCAATGGTGCGGTCTCGGCTCACTGCCACCTCCACCTCCTGGGTTCAAGCAGTTCTCTCTCAGCCTCCCAAGTAGCTGGGATTGCAGGCACCCACCACCACGCCAGGCTAATTTTTGTATTTTTAGTAGAGATGAGGTTTCACCATGTTGGCCAGGCTTGTTTCGAACTCCTGATCCCAGGCGAGCCACCTGCCTCGGCCTCCTAAAATGCTGGCATTGCAGGTGTGAGCCATTGTGCCCTGCGATGAGTCTGTTTTATAGTTTCTCTAGAATGGAAAGAGTTCCGCTCAAAATTGAGCTTCTGCTTACCGTTTAGTTTGAGCATGTGACGTGAATTATTCCTCCACTTGACAGTGGAAAGAAAGAGGTGCAGAGGTCTGTAATTAGCTATGCTTTAGGCTGCAATAGAGTTGGGATTGGTTGTTGCTAGCATAAACTCCAATGGGGATGAGGTACTAGGACATTAATTTTTTATTTCTCAGTCAAGGAACAGAGGTCTTGAGGGAACCATAGTTCCCAGATTCTTTTCTGCTCATTCTTTAAATCTGGGACTGAGGGCCAGAGAAAAATGTCCTAGGGCAAAAAGCAGATGGATATTCCTTACATACATCTGGGATGGCAAAAGTCACAGTTTTTTCTTTGTGTGGTAAGCATTTGAAATAGATTTCATACACTGTTAAAGCTGTCCTTTTCAGTTAATCCTCAGAACTTAGTAGTAAGTCTTCTTTCTTACCACTTTAATCCACACTTTGATTAAACTGTTGAGCCTTTTCACTAAAGAGCTATACTTGTCATTGTTCACAGCCAGCTGTGAATCTGCCTAAATTATTTTGTCTGTTATATAGTTATTTTTTCCTGTTTGGTTCACTAGAATCTTATATGCTTTTTTATCATATTTTACTTATGATTTGGATCAATTTCCTCAAATGACCTTGTCCACATTAAAACTGCCACTTTCTTTGTTCACCCACACATTGTAGTAATTTTTTTTTTTTTGCTTTTTTTTCCAAAACCTCTTTACTGTTGGAAGAGCTTAGTTTTATTTAGTTTTTTTTTTCTGTGAATAGTACTGTCATTTTATAAGATTGTTTAAATCAGTCCTTGACACACTTCACTATTTATACTTCCCTATTTAGGTTAATTCCTGTCGTGTCTTCTCATCCCTTTCATACCTAGCTCAAGCCAGTGTTCTCTGTTTGGCCTTGTTTAATTGCCCCAGCCCCAGTGTCCTCTCAGCTTTTCTTCTTTCAGTGTAAAGTTGTGCAGCTTTTTAAAAAAGTTAACAGGACTCTAAATTGCGTGCTGTAACATACTGTATTCTTTCATGTGCCACACAGATAAGTAAGCACCTACCAAGTACTTACAGATTAGCCACTGGGAAAAAGGGAAATACATAGATTATTACAGTATGAGTAAACTATTATGAGAAATAAAAACACAGGTTCCAAGGAGGAAAAATTACCTTTAGTTAAGGAAATTAAGAAAAGCTTCGTGGAAGGGGTGACATTTGAAAGCCGCGTAGGATTAGAATGTGGATTAATTCTTTGTGTAGTTATTTCTTTCAGTCTCTTTATATGTTATCCACATCATCAACATTCTACCCAAACTTACCTGCATTACCTGGTTTTAATAAATGATTTTGCTCCTAATGCTTGAGAAAACTAGGGACTAAGAAAACTTGGGGATGATTTAAGTGTTGGCCTCATTCCCCCCTCACCTCTGCCTGTCACAAGAGAAACTTGCCTGATCTCACATTTAATCTTAACCTCCTTTCCTTCAGTATCAGGCCTTCCCATTTTCATGGTTAGCCTTTGCTAACCATGTGCTTTTGATCTTGTGCCATCTCATCTCTAGGATCTTACTTTGTTAAATTTATCTTTATTTCCCCATATGTCTTCAGCTTCTTCCTCTCTTCAGTTTATAAACACAGTCAACTTCTCTTTGATTTTGATCCTGCATGTACCTTGAAGTTTCTCTCCGTTCTTTCCTGTATTTGAACCTCGAGAGCCTACACAATTACCTTTATTTCTTTATTTCTGCTAATTTCTTGGTCTACGGCAATCTGGCTTTCGGCTGCTATAACTCCACTGACACTGCCATCAAGGTCATCTTCATTTTATCAACACATTGTCTAATTGCTACATCTGGATTGATTTTTAAAATCTACAAAATCATTTGTGACCTTTGGGGAAATTTGAACACTGATTATTTGATAATTAATTTTTAGGTGTGGTAATGTTATGATGTGTTAAAGAGTTTTTATCTTTTAGAGATAATACTGTTTAGGCTGGGTGCGGTGGCTCATGCTTGTAATACCGGCACTTTGGGAGGCCGAGGTGGGTGGATCACCTGAGGTTGGAAGTTTGAGACCAGCCTGACCAACATGGTGAAACCTACTAAAAATATAAAAAATTAGCTGGGCATGGTGGTGCATGCGTGTAAACCCAGCTACTTGGGAGACTGAGGCAGGAGAATCGCTTGAACCCGGGAGGCGGAGGTGGCAGTGAGCTGAGATTGCGCCATTGCACTGCAGCCTGGCAAGAGTGACACTCAGTCTCAAAAAAAAAAAAAATACTGATTAGTTACAAGGAAATGGTATGTCTGGGATTTGCTCTAAAATAACTGGGTGGGATATAGATAAAATATTTCTTATGTTTAATGGTTGAAACTGGATAATGAGCATATAGAATTCATTATACTCTTTTTTTCAACCTTTGTGTGTGTTTGAAATTTCTGTTATTGAAAAGTTGGGGCTTTTTAAATAAAGGGAAGAAGGAAGTAACCAATAATAAAATCAACAAGAAATAATTATTACAATTCAGAATGGCATGCAGATTTTAAGCTTTAATAAGTGACTATTTAAGCTAATTTTCACCAGTAAAAGAATTGGGACTTTGACAGTAGAAGCATAATGCCTGGCATAAAGCAGATGCTGAGTAAATATTGATTGACTGAATCAGCTAGCAAGAGCTCAGAGCTGGATTACATAGACAACTCGTTGGATAATTTTAAAGCCTGTATACCTTTGGGAAAACCTGGTAGTTACTAGTCACCCCATTTGTTTTCATACGTAATAACAACCTATAATGGTATGGTGCTTAACCATGTCCCAGGAACTCTTCTAAGCACCTTACATACATTAATTCTTTTAATCCTCATATTAGCCTCAGGAGAGGGGCACAGTTACTTTCCCCATTGTACAGATGAGAAAATAGAAGCAAAGAGTCTTTAAATAACTGGCTTAAGTCACACAGCAGGTGAAGTAACAAAGCCATGATTTGATCTTAGGCCATCGTGCTTCATAGTCAATATTTTTAATCACGGTATTATATGGTCTGTCTTTAGTAAATCTTACAAAATTAATGTTATAATTGTCTACATGAATAATTCTAGGTAAGACTAGATTTGTCTAAGACATAGGTATTCTGATATATATATATATCTATCTCACAATATGTGTGTGTGTGTATATATATGTCATTCAGTTCAGTGTTGGATTTTTAATAAATTTATTGTAGGCCATTGTGACTTTATTTTTGTTGACTAACCTCTCTGGACTAGGAAATGTATACTCTGTTGAGGTGATTTGCTCAAAGTAGAGGCCTTAGTTCTAACTTGGCATGATAACTTGGAAAAGTGACTGAGTTGAAGATACTACTTTAGATAATTTAAGCGGAGGACTAGATTGGGGCACAATTGAAAGTAAGAGTGGAAAATTAGATTCAGCTAATTGTTGATAAAGCCAGTATAATTCTGAATGGTTTAGATAAAATTAGTAAATACAAGGGCTGTTTTGTAGACTAAATGTAGGTGAAAGATTAAATCTTTTATCTAAAAAGATTTATCAGCTTTCTTTTGTTAGAAGGTCCCCTAAGAAGAGCTTGGCAGACTCTGAAGGAACCTCTCCCTTTGCATAATGAACTGCCACTAGAAACCTTCCTAGCCATTAGAACACTGTTTCTGTTTTTAGTAAACAGTTTCACATTCAAGCAGTTTTGTTTCTAGTTTGAGTATTTACAGGTGATGTGAAAGTTTAAGCATAATAACTTTGCTGTTAATGTTTGCTCTTAATCACGTTCGTCTCAGGAAGGTTTGCAGTTTTGAAAACAGTGTTTTCAGAGAAAAAGATTATCTGTAGTTAATTTGATTTCCTCCTTCATTTCAGCATTTTTTTTTTTTTTTTTTTTTGAGACAGAGTTTCTTTCTTGTTGCCCAGGCTGGAGTGCAATGGCGCGATCTTGGCACACTGCAACCTCTGCTTCCTGGGTTCAAGTGATTCTCCTGCCTCAGCCTCCCAAGTAGCTGGGATTACAGGCGTGCGCCACCACACCCGGTTAATTTTGTATTTTTATTAGAGACGGGGTTTTACCATG
This sequence comes from Macaca thibetana thibetana, assembly GCF_024542745.1. NCBI lineage: Eukaryota > Metazoa > Chordata > Mammalia > Primates > Cercopithecidae > Macaca > Macaca thibetana. The sequence goes on from NC_065590.1 coordinate 38,799,141, forward strand.
TTGGCCAGGCTGGTCTCAAACTGCTGACCTTGAACTCCACCCACCTTGGCCTCCCAAAGTGGTGGGATTACAGGTGTGAGCCATTGTGCCTGGCCCTAAAATGCCCTTTATCATTAAAACATTGTATGCCATTAATTTTGAAATTGACTTGTGCAGTTGTTGCTTTAGATTAACATCTTCATAAATATATCATACAGTTAATGTTTCTTAGATAATTTACCAGCTGTCATTTATCATTTACTTGGTAGTTTAGTGATCTGAATTCTAATTTATTTCACCTAGTCACTGAGAATTACTTATGCTTTGCCCGCTTTCAGTAAAGCATTAGAATTGAGTAATGACGAGAAGAACAAAGAATTTTCTTAAGTATAGTACATGGACTTAAATGGTTTGAGTTACCTTGTTTGAGGGTTACAGACCTTTTTTAAAAATCCCTGGATTCAAATTAGCCGGGTGTGGTGGCAGGCGCCTGTAGTCCCAGCTAATCAGGAGGCTAAGGCAGGAGAATGGCATGAAACTGGGAGGCGGAGCTTGCAGTGAGCCGAGATCATGCCCCTGCACTCCAGCCTGGGCGACAGAGCAAGCCTCCGTCTCAAAAAAAAAAAAAAAAAAAATCCCTGGACTCTCTAGTATATTTTAAATATTTCAAGTTTTTAAACAAATAGTCTTAAGTAAAGGACTGGCCGGGCGTAGTGGCTCACATCTGTAATCCCAGCGCTTTGGATGGCCGAGGCGAGCGGATCACCTGAGGTTGGGAGTTCGTGACCAGCCTGGCCAACATGGTGAAACCTCGTCTCTACTAAAAGTAGAAAAATTAGCCAGGTATAGTTGTGGGTGCCCGTAATCCCAGCTACTTGGGAGGCTGAAACGGGAGAATCGCTTGAACCTGGGAGGGAGAGGTTGCAGTGAGCTGAGACTGTGCCATTGCACTCCGGCCTGGGAGACAGAACGAGACTCTGTCTCAAAAAAAAAAAAAAAAAAAAAAAAAAAGAAAACAAAGTAAAAACAAAAGGAAGGACTAGCTTTATTTTCTTTATCCGCACTGTCAAATTTTAGTATTGTGGCAGCACTAAGAAATTTGTAGTTTCAGTAATGGGATTCTTGATGTATAGTAATCTGGTTATCTGGCACAAATTTGAGTAGTTTGAAGAAGTCAGTTACTTTGGCTAGTGAAAAAGTCTAGCTATCTGCCTAACAAAAATAAAACTTCTTGGATCTTTCTCAGTGTTAGAGCAAAAGATAAAATATATGGAAAAATGTGCAAGGAAAGAATGATTTGGAGAACACAGTGATAGCATCTGACTGAAAGAAATTTCAGGAGCTATATTAGATAAAATAGAAGGGGAAATAATCAGTTAAATAAAAGGAGAAATTTCTCTTTCTTGAAAAATTGAAACTTTTGGTTAAAAGCATTCTGATTGCCAAGATTAGATGAAAGAGCATCTACATTTAGTTTCAACTTCTTTTGTAACTTTAAAATTTCAAGAGTAAAAAAAACCCTAAAAGCCTCCAGGCGTAGAAGTTGTTACCTAAAAAGAATAGGAGTCCGCTGGCATTGGACTTCTTCGCAGCAGCAGTAGTTGGTAGAAGGCAGTGGAGTAATACATTCAAAGTTCTGAGTTTCTAATCCAGAATTTGATACCAGCCAAATGATCACTCAAATGTAAGAACAAAAAAAGACATTTTCAGAAATTTAAGGACTTGGGAAGGTTAGCTTGCATGAGTTCTTGAATATGTACCCAGCAAAATGAAATAGAAGTTCAAGAAAGAGGATGAAATGAGATCCCAGAAACGGAATTCCTAACTAACACACCATTGAGAATCTCAGAATAACAACTATGCCGTAGGCCTAGAAAGCAGTTGGTTCAAATTAGAACGAAATGACAGAGTTGTCTATGAAGAATGGCTTCAGGAAGAAAGTAAAAACCATTATATGAATTGTGTGGTGGAATTTTTTAATGTTAAGATAAAGTCAACGAGAAAAAAAAGAAACTGGGGGATGCAGTATGACATTCTTGGCAGTAAACCACATTAAGCTTTGGAGGAGCCATACGTGTAAGTAAATCTTGAATAATGGAGGCTGAAAGTAAAAGAAGACTCTTAAATATGCATTCTTTTGTGGAAATACAATTTTTTAAAAAGGAAAATAGGGTGGGGAGTGGAGTGTGGTACAAAGCTAAAGAAAGGTGCAACTAACATTCAAATGCAAAATCACATAGGAACAGTAGATAAAATAAGAGGAAGATCTGTAAAATGTGGTGTAATAGGATGGGACTGGACTTAATATATAGAACAAAGAAATGCTTTAGAAGCCACATCTTTTGAATAAGATGTATCATTGAACTAGGCAATATACATTTTAGTTTAAAAAAAATAAACAGTATGTCATTAAGCAGGGTTATTAATAACTGAGAATACTTGAAGATGTGTTTGTATGATATTATAACTACATTTTTATTAAATTTACTGCTTACCTTGATTTGAACCTTTTGAATAAGATGTGTCATTGAACTAAGCAATACACATTTTGGTTTTAAAAAATATTTCTTTAAGCAGGGTTATTAATAACAGAATACTTGAAGGTATATCTGTATGATACTATGAATACATGCTTTTCATTAACTTACTGCCTATATTGATTTGAACCATAAGGTGGATAAACCAAAAGGAGAAAAACAATAATACACAAGTCTTCAGTAGGGTAAACGTAATATACATGTTGAGAGAAGGGTTAGAAATGACGTCTTAGAAATCCATGGTCTGATTTTTATCTACCTGGAGTGGGAAGACTCTTATTCTCTTTTCTCCACATTTAGCCCAGAAATGCAGGTTGGGGGAATAGCAGTGATGCATAGTATCTCTTAGCCTAAGGCTCTTTGCTGATTCTTCAGATGGAGCTAACATAGAAAAGAAATTAGATCAGAAAGTATTTCAAGAAATCCCAGTCAGCTCACTTTGTCATCAAGCTTTATAACATTGAGCAGCTTACCTAACTCCTTGGGTTTGTTTCCTCATCTTGAGTTTGTTGTCTTCAAGGTTTCTTGTGACTGTTTACGTTACATGGCTTTTCTATGCTGGATTGTCTTGTGAAGCTCACTGAGCTCTGAAAACATTTCTAAGAATGTATTTTTAGGATTGTTATAAGTGTTCAGCTTCTTTTGTGACATCTTTGGACATCATTCATTGGGTGAATGAGTTCTAGTGTGTTGGTCATTTTTAGTCATTTTTTTATATAAGGAAGGAAGAAGTGAGTGATATGTGGTATTTATATTTTGAAGGAGCAGTCTAGAAAACAAAACACAATCACAATATCAGTAATGAAAGCACTGAAATCATTACAGATCCTTACAGATGTTAAAAGGATAACAAAAGAATGTTATAAGCAATTTTATGCCAATAAGTTCTATACGTTAGATGAAATGGACAAATTCCTTGCAAAACAAATTACTAAAACTGACAATAAGAGGAAATAGAAAATCGTAATAGCCTTTTGTTAGTTAATAAAATTGAATTCATATTTCAAAATCTTTCTACAAAGAAAATACTAGGGTCAAACAGCTTTACTGGTAAATTCTGTCACATTTAATAAAAAGAAAGAAAGAAACCCAGTCTTATCTAGAAAATAGAAGCTAGCATTACCTTGATGGTAATACCAAAGACATTGTAAGAAAATCAATATGGAATATAAACCAACATTATTTGAGAATATATGTGCAAACAATCATTTAGTATTTGCAAGTCAAATTCAGTGGTGTGTAAAAAGGATGATATAACACATCCAAGGGGATTTTTATACCAGGAATGTGATTTTAACATTCAAAAATTAATGTGAAGCTCACTGAGCTCTGAAAACAATTCTTTTGTGACATCTTTGGACATCATTCATTGGGTGAATGAGTTCTATTTTGACCAAATAAAAGCGAAAAAAACCACATGATCTTCTCAGTAATTATAGTAAAGTGTTTGACAAAATTTAATATAATTCATGATATTAGTGAATTAGGAATAGAAGGGAACTTCCTCAGACAGATACTGGGCATCTACTAAAAAACCTTTGCTTTATTCATACACATATCTCATGGTGAAAGGCTGAATGGTTTCCACCTAAGATTGGGGAAGAAAGCAAGATTTTCCACTCTTGACCACTTCTAATCACCATTGTATTAGGAAGTCCTAGTCACAGCATGGTCAAGAAAAAGAAAAGACATTGAGATTGGAAAGGAAGGAGTAGAATTGTTTTTATTCTCAGATGACGTGGTTTTATATATATATAGCAAATGCTAAGTTACTAGGACTGATGTGAATTTGGCAAGATTGTAGGATACAAGGATAATATACCCAAACAATGTAATTTCTATGTAATAGTAGAGAACAATTACAAATGAAATGGGGCAGGGCGTGGTGGCTCATGCCTGTAATCCTAGCACTTTGGGAGGCTGAGGCAGGCAGATCACGAGATCAGGAGATCAAGACCATCCTGGCCAACATGGTGAAACCTCGTCTCTACTAAAAATACAAAAATTAGCTGGGTGTGGTGGCACATGCCTGTAATCTCAGCTACTCGGGAGGCTGAGGCAGGAGAATGGCGTGAACCTGGGAGGTGGAGGTTGCAGTGAGCCAAGATGATGCCACTGCACTCCAGCCTGGGCGACAGAGCAAAACTCCATCTTAAAAAAAAAAAAAAAAAAAAGAAAGAAAGAAAAAGAAAAAAGAAATGGACGAGTACCATGCATAATAGAGTAAAATTGTAAAATATTCAGGTATAAGTTTAACCAAATATGTGTAAAATCGGTACACCAAATTAAGAAAATTATTGGAACTTAAAAAGACCTACACAAATGAAGATACATACCACATTCATAGATTAGAAGACTTGTTACAAAGATGTCAGTTCTACTTAGACTTATCTATAGCTTCTTCAAGACCTTCCCAATCAAATTCTTAACAAGATTTTAAAAAATTTACCAAATTGGTGGTTAATTCCATGTGGACATGCACGGGTATTAGAAGAGTCAGAAAATTTATGTGTGTGTGTGTGTATATACATATAGATATATATTTTTTTTTTTTTGCCAAAGGTGTCATTGTAAAGGGAGCCTTTTTAACAAAACAGCTATATTTCTGTATGGAATAAAAAGTCATCTATCTACATATATATATGAAAGGCAAATAACATAGATCATAGATTTAAACATAAAACAATGGAACATCTAGAAGAAAACATAGGAGAAAATCTTCATGATCAAGGATGGGTAAAGACTTTTAGTGCACACAAAACAGGAATCATAAAGGGAAAAAATTGGATTTCATTAATATTGAAAGGTTTTGGTGTTTAAAATACACCTGTGAAAAGGCAGCTCACAGACTGGGAGAAAATACTATTAGAAAATACCTAACAAAGGACTTGGATCAGTATATAATTTCACAAATCTTTTAGATAATGCTTTTTTTTAAAAAAAGTACAATTAACTAATAAAAATATATGAAAAAATAGACAATACCACATGTGAGCAAGGATGTGGAGCTGCTGAAATAATCATATATTGCTGATGGGAGAGTAAAATGGTACATTACTTTGGAAGACTGACAGTTTCTGAAAACTTAACCCTGTGACCCAGCAATTCCAGGAAAACATTTGTTTACAGAACTACACATTTACAGGAATGTCTTATCAAGAGATGAATGCATAAACAAATTGTGGTATGTCCATATAGTGGACTATACTGCTCTGCAGTATAAAGGAACAAACTTGCTGACATATGCAATAACATGGATTAGTGTCGAAAACTTGGTGAGTAAAAGACGATAGACGAGTACCTACTGTATGGTCCTGTAGACATGAAATTCTAGATAGAATTTAGAGAAAGAACATCGGTTGCCTAGGGTGGTGAGAGAAGGGTGATTGACTGCAAACGGGCTCAAGGGAGTGTTTAGGGGTCATGGAATATTCTTTTATCTTGATTGTAGTGTTGCTTCCATAGGTATATGCATTTGTCAAAACCTGTAGAACCATATACTTAATAATGCATTATTTCAAAGTCAGTTATTTCTCAAAGTTGGCTTAAATTATTTTTAGCATTTTTAGGCCAGACGTGGTGCCTCACACCTGTAATCCCAGCACTTTCGGAGGCCAAGGTGGGCAGATCACCTGAGGTCAGAAGTTCAAGACCATACTGGCCAACATGGTGAAATTTTGTCTCTACCAAAAATACAAAAATCAGCAGGGCGTGGTGGTGCATGCCTGTAATCCCAGCTACTCTGGAGGCTGAGGCACAAGAATTGCTTGAACCCAGGAGGCAGAGGTTGCAGTGAGCTGAGATCACACCACTGGACTCCTGCCTTGGTGACAGAGTGAGATGCCATATCAAAAAAAAAAAAAAAAAAAATTAGCATTTTTGTTACAATGTGATACTTCTTTTGTTGGTGGTGATACGGAGTTTTTGCATATTTGACAATTGCATGATAATCTTTAAAGTATGTAAGAAAATATAATCTAGGAGCTCCAGAAAGACTCATTACTTTTTGCAGTCTAAGATTATGATATATTTCTCGAATGTAGACCTTTTAGTGGATGAAAGTTTTTCATGTATTTAAGAAAAGGTACAACACATACATGTATGACTGTGTTCATGTTTATTTCATAATATACTATTTAAAGTCTGTCATAATATTGGTAGGGTGCTCTCTCTGCTTTGTTCATTTGGTAGTCAAACTATGCAGAATATAAATATTAAACTTCTGCTTGGTACACAACAAGGTCATTATAAAACTGGAGAATTTTTTTGGAGCTCTTTTTTGAAGGTTTTATCTGCTGTGCCCCCTGGTGGATTTTACTTCTCATTGGGGTCACATGAAAATACAGCCACTTACCTTCGTAGGAGGTGTCTTTATAAAAGACTGTAAAGCTTTTAAGTTAATCTTTATGTTGAAAAACTTCTCAGTAACTTCTATTGATAACACTATGAGGTTTTTTTTCTTGTGATCTTCACAAGAGTTACTCAATACAAGCTTCTCCATAGATAATTTTGCCATGCCAGATGGCTTTTTTTCAAAATACCTCTAAGATAGAGATTCCGGGATCCTGTGTTAGAGTAGTAGTTTCTGATAGTTCTCATTCTATAATATGATTCTAAATTTCTTGCTGTACCAAAGAGATTGGGGGATCGTGTCTTAGAAATAGTATGTATAGTTGGGATAAGCCTTGAACATATTATGGTGCCAGAAATTAAGGAATTACTTTAAAAAAAAAGAGAGAGATTGTTGAAAGGCCACATAGGAGCCAACCTGAAGATCTAATAAAGACCAAAGCTGGAACAATGTGACCAACAAAATAATGATAGTATTGGATTTTAATTCATGTACTAAAATACTCATGAGTCCATGCCGATGTATTTTAATAAATGGTAGAGAAGGCACTGGTTTTGGTTTTGTGTGGGTGTTTTTTTTTGTTGTTTTTGTTTTTTTTTTTTTTTTTTTTTTTTTACAGGAGCATCCCAATTAATGTAGAAAGAGGGGAAAAGAAATTTATTATTAGGCAAATACCACAATAATAAATAAATCAGACAGGACCCGGTGATGGATGCCAAAATTAGGTCAGAGTTTGAGGAGAAAAGAGTATTTGCACAGTCTCAAAGTATTCCCTACCCTCCCCCCCACCCCCACCCAGGATATTTTTTTAACTGCAAAGGAAAAGATAGTAGATTTATAGTGGAGAAATCTGGCAGCCACAACATTAGCCAAGTGATCAAAGTTAACATCACTAGTAATAAGACATGTTGACGTCATGAGCCCCTTGATACAGTGTATTGGAGGACACAGTATCATTTCTGTGGCATTCTTACCCAAATGCATTCAGGAAGCTCAAACTGAGGGAAGTTTTACAAAATACTGGATCAAAAGTTTCAAGGTCATGAAGGACAATCAATCAAGAGTTGTCACAAATTGGAGCCAAGACTCGGGAGAAATTACAGAAAAGTTACAAAGGTAATAGAGTTCTTGAATACCCCTCAGCCAACTTCTGTTAATGTGAAGATGTTAACATCTCACGGAATTATGGTACAGTAATCAACATCAAGAAATTAACATTGGCTAAAGAATATTAAACCACATACATGACTGAAAAAAATGGTGAAACTTGCGAAGTGTTTTTCTTTTCCAGGATTCTCTCCTGGGTCCCACATTACATATAGTTGTTTCTTTCAAAATATTATTGTTAGAATTTAGAGAGACTTGCTGTGTTTTTAGTAATTTGGTGTATTAATAGGTAATAACTTATTTATAAAGTAGCTGTTAAAAGAATTTCCTGATGAAGCAATAGTCTTGTTGCTGTTTTCTAATACACAATTATTGAGAACTGGCTAAAATTTGAGGAAAGTTTTGTTTTTCTACCATTCTGTTTATTTCATTTTCTTTTCATTCCGAAAAATTTTAGCATCACCTAAAACAGTTTACACTTCTTTAAGTTGTCTTTACTTTTAATCTCAACAGTTGAATAGCAGCTTGGTGTGTGTGTATTAATAGCAGTGCTTTCAGAACCTTCCTATTTTGAAATTTCTTATTTCCTTTTTTTCTAAATGAGAGAAATATATAAGTATAAGGGAGATGATTTGTGTTTTATCATCTGAAAGCATGATGAATGAATATGTAACCTCCTATTTCTATTAGTAGTATATTGGTGCAGTATTAATATGTCCAGTTGAAAATACTGAAATTTAGTGTAGCAAATTTAGCAATGTGAGCAAGTTCTTAATACTTTTAATGTAGTAACATTAACAAGATTCTTGAAGTCACTTTTTTAAATGAGTTACCATCTGAATTTCCCATTTATCCCTAAGAACTGTCAGAGTGCATTGATCGAGGTTAAGTCTCAACAGTCTGTTTTCTGTATAAACAACCTACCAATTTCTTATTAGTAATTTTTATATTTTATAAACTCTGACTAAAATATCTTGTTTTTGCCACCTTGCTTAAATTTTAGATAACAGTATATGACTTGAATATTATTTTAATATTTTGTCTAATAAAATTTCAATTGAATATGTAGGCATTTTCAACTGTTAAGGCATTCCTCCCAAAGTTGTCTTTCCAAAAAGTAGAAAAATAACATGAGTTTCAACCTGGCAAAACATATGAAAAAGAGTATCTCTGAGTCACAAGATGAGTCAAGAGGGTGAGGTTGGTTTGTTTTTCCTTGTCCATCTCTTTTAAGGGAATATGATCATAAGCAGTAGGAAAAAAAAATATTTACTGAAAAGTGGCACCAAAAGTTGGAATTTGTTCTTCAGTATTTAACTCGTGCTAAGTGCAGATCTTCTGTAAATATACTGAAACTAAATTTAATGGTGCGAACAAGATGGGTTTGATCTACTTTAGAGATCGGTTCCTAATTTGTAGGTGATTGCTAATGCTGATATTTCAAGAATTAAAACTCTGTTTCATACTGTAATATCGTACTGCAACACAGCAACACTGCTGGCAAATGGAAGTGCTTAAATAACTGCCCCTCGGGTGCCAGTAATGACCAAATAAATAATTTTGTTTGGTACCTAAAATAATTATTTTTACCATTTGTTTTTGAAAGACAACTTTCTTAGATCTTGGCTTTAAATTTTTTTCCTAGCTTTGCTTTCCAAGCTGGCCATTTAAAAATATTCTGGATATTTAGGTATGGATTCCTCTAGTTGCTCAGTCTCAACTAGATTGCAAATACTGAGTATTTAGTCTGTCTTACTCATCACTGTAATCCTAGCTGAAAGGAGGGGAGGGAGATGAGGAAATACATCAGTGGTTGGAGAAAAATACTGCCTCCTCACACACTGCTCTGGCTTCTTAGCTCAAGATCAGTTTTAGGTACATAGGATATGTGGGAATGATGATGAATGGAAAGATTAGATAGAGCTTGTTCCCTCCTAGTCATATTAAAGGGGCTTTTTAAGAAGTCATTTATTGTCAAGGTAAAATGTGATCACTGGCACATTGCTTTGCCTTTGAGGAAAGTTTTGGCTATTCATCCAGAACAGATATCAACTACTTTATAATGTTTTACAAGATATTAAAACAAGTAAATAAAATTTAACTACTCCTTCTAAGGGCTTTTGCCAGTGAGTGAGGTAATGATACAACTATAAATCATTAGTGACAAACACCTTTCTCCCTACAGAGAAATTGACAGGTGTCTCATAAATGGAGAATTCAGGCAAGGACATTCCAGCAGGAGGTTTATAAGGAAATGAGGTATAAAATCTGTACTCTAGCAGAGTTGTGCCAAGAGCATTGTAGCCAAAGAAAAGGAAATGGGGAAAGAGATAAGATGGAAATTTAAATTTGAGGCTAGTATTGTCAAGGACTTTAGACTTTTTGTATTAGAAAGCCACTAGAAAATGTAAAGCACGGGAGCTAGCCATTTGACTGAATTTGCCTTTTAGAAAGATTACTGTTGGCAGTGTAAAGAAGATGGATTGAGCCAAATATATTTATTTGATTTATGATTTTTTATTCTCAAGTATTCTTAATATTTTTTATTCATTTATTAAGACTGGAATGCTATCTCCTGGATTAGAGGAGTTTTCTGAGTAACTAAAACATAATCCTTTAAGTGCCTCAATTTCAGTTTCTTGATAAACAACTTTCTAAACTATAATTAATGTCCCTGCTTCAAGAAATAGACTCTAATAAATAGTTTGCATAAATATTATGATACTACATTTCTGCCTTTCCTCTTCCCATTAATCATACAGCCTAGAGGAAATGATCCTGATTTGTCCACTTAGTGGAGACATTGTCTTTTCTTATCCACTCATAGTTGATCACCTTTGTGATCTATTATGTTTAATTTCCCCATCACCTTTCCTAGTCTGTGATTGTAAACTAAAGATTGGAAGAAGAGAATAACTAATCCTTGGTATATGTGTAAAAAATTAAGGCAAGCTTGAAGAGGGTACCTCTTCAGCAAAATCTATGAACTTTGAGACACTGTTCTGAATGGTTTGCTGATTGGTACCTGGTTAGCTAGTGGTTTTAAATACTGGTGGCATTTTAATCAATAAGTTTTACATTTGAAATACTTATTAATACTCACTTAAAACATTATTAAAACCATTATTAAGCACCTGTTATATGTGATGCCCAGAGCACCAATGAAAAAGTCATGGACTTTTCGCACCCTGAGGTGGAGTAGACATGTAAATAAATAAGCGAAAAGCATTTGTAGGACTTTGATTATATTTTTTCTCTTTCAGGATTAAGGGTATGTCATTTTATAGATAGAAAATGGGGAAATAAGGTTTATTTGAACAGTTTGCATTTATGTCACATATTCCATTAAAGAAGGAATACTCTTTAATGGATAAAATGCCTTATGTAGTTGATGTGCTTATGAAGTGTTTATGTGAACTTTTTGATGAGATTATTTATATACATTAATGTGCTACATAATAATTTTCGGTCAGTGACTGACCACATATACACAGTGGTTCTGTAAGATTATAATGGAGCTGAAAATACATATACAGTCATGTGTCAGTTAACGATGGGTTACATTGAGAAATGCATCATTAGTGTAGCCTGAGTGTACAGAGTTTATAAAGTCTACAGTAATGTCCTAGGCCCTTACATTAACTCACCACTCACCACTGACTCACCCAGAGTGGCTTCCTGTCCCACAAGCTCCTTTCATGGTAAGTGCCTTACACAGATGTACCATTTAAATAAAATTTTCATACTATAACTGTAGCTTTTGAATGTTTACATATGTTTAGATTCACAGATACTTAGCATTGTGTTACAATTGCCTATGGTATTCAGTACATTAAGATGCTGTACAGATTTTGTAGCCTAGGAGCAATAGGCTGGACCATATAGCCTAGGTGTGTAGTGGGCTGTACCACATAGGTTTGTGTAAGTACACTCTGATGTTCATACAGTGACGAAATCTAATGATGCATTTTGCAATGTAACCCCATCATTAAGTGATGCATGACTGTATATGTATTTTGCTGTTTGCAGCAGTATTTAGATAAATTTTTCATCCCAGCATTTCTGATACATGTTTTCTAGAAAACCTCACATGCTATGAAATCACATCTGGGAAAAACATGGATAGAGTAGACCATTCAAGTTATGCAGCTTTGTTTGTAACAGAGTATTAACATAAACGGTGATGATCTTAAAAATACAAGTACAAATTAACTGTACAAATGAAACACTATAACCCATCACTTATGAGCTTTAAATGGGGACTTGTGTTTCTATTAAGGTATGGTATAGGTTCTTGAAGTTACTTGCTTTAGTAGAAGCTACTTTTCTAAAATTCAGTGGTGAGCCAATGTATGGCTACCTTATTATTAATAGTTTTTGGGGGTGAGGGAGCATAAAGACAAAAGAAATTGTCTTCACAACTTCTTCATCTGTGTCCTTAGTTTTCACCAGACAACATAACAATGTTAGAAAGACTTGAGGTTCTTAAAGCCACTAAACTTGTTTTCTCTAAAGGAAGGCACCTCTTCACTGTTGTTTTCTTAAGGTCTTCATATATTGAGGTTTTTATTGGAGACATAGGTTCCCTCTTGTTGCCCAGGCTAGAGTACAATGGCACCATCTCAGCTCACTACAACCTCCGCCTCCCAGGTTCAAGCTATTCTCCTGCCTCAGTCTCCCGAGTAGCTGGGATTACAGGCATCCTGCCACCACTCCCAGCTAATTTTTGTATTTTTAGTAGAGGTGAGGTTTCACCACGTTGGCCAGGCTGGTCTCAAACTCTTGACCCCAGGTTCCTCAGCCTGCCTCAGCCTCCCAAAGTGCTGGGATTACAAGCGTGGGCCACTGTGCCCAGCCTTTTTTTTTTTTTTTTTTTTTTAAGAAACTTGCCCCTGATCCTTTTATAACATACTGAGAAAAATCCCTGTGAATCAATGAAATTTCCATGATTACTGACAATACTACTCTCCTTCCTCTTTACCAATTATGTGTGAACTAATTCATATTAGAACACCACCTTGTAGCTGTAGTTTTTACTTTGATAGTATAGATAATTATAGTTCTATTTTAATATAATTTATATTTAAAATATATGCTTTAATTTTTAAGTTCTTATAGTGAGGATGCCATATATTTAAGCTGTCAAGACAGCTTGTATTTGTACTGTTCTCTAGCATTGTGGGCCATAATACATATATACTCATTGGCAGTATAACATTTGCCTTCTTAATTTTCTTTTTAAAAGTTGTTGTATTTATTTTATTTTTATTTTTAAGTTTTTGAGACAGAGTCTCACTCTGTCACTCAGGCTGGAAAGCAGTGGCGTGATCTCGGCTCACTGCAACCTCCGCCTCCTGGGTTCAAGCGATCTCCTGCTTCAGCCTCCTGAGTATCTGGGATTACAGGTGCGTGCCACCATGCCCGGCTGATTTTTGTATTTTTAGTAGAGGTGGGGTTTTACCATGTTGGCCAGGCTGGTCTGTAACTCCTGACCTCTAGTAATCTGCCCACGTTGGCCTCCCAAAGTGCTAGGATTACAAGCATGAGCCATTGCACCTGGCCTGTTGTATGTAATTTAAAAAATATATTTGTAATTACTATTTCTGTTAAGTCATGATCAAAATTACTTATGTGTATTAGTCAGATATTTTAAAGGAATTAAAATGATGTAATTTAGAAGAAAACAGCTTAAACCCTGCTTTTCAAGAATGTATATAAGAGACCTGACACTGAATTTTTATGGAGTACTTACAAACTAATGTAAACATTTCTTTTTAGTTATTCTTTCTCTTTTAAAGTGTTGACAAGTGAATTTTGTTAGCTATTTGGTTGTTAAGTAAAAGCTGGCTTATTTGCTCATACTTGTAAAGTATCTCTGGAAGAATATTCAGGAAACGGCAACATTGCTTTCAGGGAAAGGAAATGGATATCTCAGGGTGGGAAGGGAGGGAAACTTTGAATTTTGAATACCCTTTGAATTTTTGAGTCATGAACTATTAGAAAGAAAGTAAATTAAAATTTAACAAGAAAAATGAAAATGAAAGTTCTTTGGTGTACAGAACAGAGGTTGATTGAATCTGTCTGGTAGAACCTCCGTGATCAGCTTAGCATTGGCATTGTCAGTTCTGAAATAATCTTTTGTGACCTCCATGATCAGCTTAGCATTATCAGGCCTGGACTATCTTGAGACTCAGCATACAGCGGCTGTATGTAATGGCAGGTGCAAACAAACAGAAAGGTAACCAAATACAAGTATTCATGTTGTATTTATTCTATGAGAAGAAATTAGTTAACATTATAATATATACCTCTTTTTATCAAATTGGAAATTAAACTATTGGATAACTGTTGGATTTTTTTCCCCCTATAACTATTAAATTTTTCAAAATCTTGCTACTGCCTGTTAGAAAGGATTTGGGAACATTTTTTAAAAATTCTTGCTACCTTTTTTGTTTGCTTTTAGTTGATGCGGATGAAATTAAAAGGCTAGGAAAGAGATTTAAGAAGCTTGATTTGGACAATTCTGGTTCTTTGAGTGTGGAAGAGTTCATGTCTCTGCCTGAGTTACAACAGAATCCTTTAGTACAGCGAGTAATAGATATATTCGACACAGATGGGAATGGAGAAGTAGACTTTAAAGGTAAGAAAGTAGTTATTTTTTATAATCACAAGTTAGATAACCTGTTTGTATTCCTACAGCTCTATGTAAAAAAAAAAAAAAAAAGTGTTTATATTCCTTGTGACCTTACAATAATAGATTATGTTAAAACCTCAACATCTGTGGTATATTCACCTTAATGAAATAGGATCTTTTACTTTGTGGTTCATAAATGATTAAGTTGTTCTTTAGGATAATCTACCAAAAAGCAGGGGAGACTCAGTATTTCCTTTCTTTTTAGAAAATTAATCTCACTTTAGGGCAATACTGTATATTCTTATATACAACATTAGAAACTGCAATTCCTTTTATTTATTTATTTTTTTGAGATGGAGTCTCGCTCTTTTGCCCAGGCTGGAACATGGTGGTGTCATCTCAGCTCACTGCAACTTCTGCCTCCAGGGTTCAAGCGATTTTCCTGTCTCAGCCTCCTGAGTAGCTGGGATTACAGGTGTGCACCGCCACACCTGGCTAGTTTTTGTATTTTTAGTAAAGACGAGATTTCACTATGTTGGCCAGGCTGTGGTCTCGAACTCCTGACCTCAAGTGATCCACGTGCCTCAACCTCCCAAAATGCTGGGATTACAGGCATGAGCCACCATGCCCAGTTTTTTTTTTTTTTTAAACAAGTAAATAAACATTTCACTAGAGATTTGTCAATAGATTTTGTTATTTTAGTTTGGAGAACAGAATTATAAGTGGAGGGATATAAAACTCATTATGATTTAGTGCGTATCAGGTGGTGAAGAAAAATGATTTGTCGTGAAACTTCTAACAGCATATTTGGTTCACAGTTTTGAAGTAGAAATTTAAAGTTATTTTTATTCTTTAAAATAAAACAATTTATAGTGGTTTTTTTTTAAAGCCCCTTGTCACAGTCATATTCTAAGAGGAAAGAGTTAACTTAAAGAATATGTTTTGAGTGTTCTTTTATTTTGCACTTAACAAATGTTTGTTCAAATTGATTGACCTTAGAGAACTCCAAGTTCAAATAAAAAATACAGAGAGACTTTGTTTGTTGAGGTTTCAAATTTGACAATTTTATTTTTAAATGTTGCTAGTAGTACTTTTGTTTTGCAGCAAGGAAATATCCTTTTATGGGAATGTAAGGTAAATGTTTTTTTGTGTAAAAAAATTGGAAGTTCTGATTTGTGAACATTTTTAACTCTTCTTCAGAATTCATTGAGGGCGTCTCTCAGTTCAGTGTCAAAGGAGATAAGGAGCAGAAGTTGAGGTGTAAGTATTTTTCTTCACTGACTTCATTCTCTTATACTACCATCATTTCATACCGTATTATAGAATGGTTTTTAAAATAATGAAAAAGATGTCTTTTATTCCAGATCCTTAGACGTAACTGAAATTTTACTGGTGAAATTTTTCTGGTGAAAATACTTTTAAGACATTTGCCACTACTATATTTGAATAATGTGTCATTGTTGCTTTTAGTTGGATAGAAGCAAAACAGTTTCTTTCTACTGAAAACAACCATGTAAACTACATTTGTAATTTAGAGAAGAGATTTTTTTTTAGTGACAGTGGGAAGAAATGTTCTAAAGAACAAGAGAGGTTGTTGGAGTTGTTATTATCTCTAGTGTTTTTTCTGTGCAGAAACTGAAGCTTAGCAGGGATAGTTAACTTACTCTAAGCTCCACTAAATCTGCTCAGGCAGCCTCAAAAGCCCATACTTTTAACCAACTATGTTAAACTGTGCCTAAGGACAACTCTATTTTAAGGAAGGAGACATCCTCATAGTCAATTTTGATGTTTGTCAGTTTACTATTTTCTTTCTTATTGAAAGCATTTGCTTGTGATTGCTTTGTAATTGGAATTGATTTTCCTTCCCTTTTTTTAGTTGCTTTCCGTATCTATGACATGGATAAAGATGGCTATATTTCCAATGGGGAACTCTTCCAGGTATTGAAGATGATGGTGGGGAACAATCTGAAAGATACACAGTTACAGCAAATTGTAGACAAAACCATAATAAATGCAGATAAGGATGGAGATGGAAGAATATCCTTTGAAGAATTCTGTGCTGTAAGTACAAAAGAGCTGGTTCTTCTGTTATGTTTCAGCAACATATTTTAAAAACCACTTAATAGAGAATTTCCGTATTTTGTCCTAAAAACATATATTTGATTTTTCCTAATTGCCCATATTCAGTTTTCAAATGTATCTTCGTTGTAATTACTAATTAACAAAATCAACAATTATTATTCTCAAGAATTAACATTCTCAGTGATCCTCTGATCAAATGCCACAAGGATACTACTTTTTTACTGTTGATAGCCTCTCAGATTACAACTAGATTATACTCTTAAGGTTCATTTAATCACTCATTGCTTCTGAACAGAAGCACAACCACAACCACTTAGCTTCTCTTCTGTACTTATGCCCTAAAAGGATAGATAGTAGGCTTTTTGATGTGTTACAAGGATTTTAAACTGCAAGCTAGAGATACTAGAGAAAACTAGAGCATCCAGAGTAGAGGCAAAGATAACAAAGGTTTGAAATTTTTCTGTCAGTAATGATTGGATGCTTCCATAGAAAGGTTTTCTTTCTCCTTTTTATTTTTAAATGTGAATCACACAAGGAAAAACAAGTGAGTTTGATAGTTGTGTGTTATGCAAGAGCTGAAGTGTAGCTAGTTTGACCTTTAAGTAGAAGTTCATATTATCCTTAAGCAAAAACCATCTTTTTATTTTGTTTTCAAAAAGTAGGGTGGCACTGTAAAGAATAGACTGCATCTTTTTGGAAGAGTTAGATGGGTTTGAGACTTTTAAGACACTGAACTACTCCCAGGGGGCGCTACCGCAAACCTTTTCTCTCCTTCTGTTTCACCTCCTTCACCATTGCCAAGGATCATTGAAGGACTCCTGTGGACTGGCATATGGTTGAGTGTGACATGAGACCAGGCTGGTAGTACCATCATAAAGAGCAGCCAGTTTTCAAAAGAAGGAAAGGAGAAATTCTAAGCCTTAGGGGAATATAATAAATGGAAAATTCTTGGCTTCGGTGGTATTGGAAGAGGTATTTATATTTATATAAATAAATGGTATTTATATAATCTTCATATAAATGAAGATTACTTGCATATATAAAATGTAATACATATATCACTTATCAGTGGAAGGAAATTAAGCTATTATCTATATTGAAGACATAAGCTAAGTTTTGAGTTTATTTTCCAATATTTTAGTTTATTTTTAAGTTTTCATGTTTTTTTTTTTTTTTTGAGACGGAGTCTCGCTCTATCGCCAGGCTGGAATGAAATGGCGCAATCTTGGCTCGCTGCAACCTCTGACTCCCTGATTCAAGTGATTCTCCTGCCTCAGCCTCCTGAGTAGCTGGGATTACAGGCACATGCCACCATGACCAGCTAATTTCTATATTTTTAGTAGAGATGGAGTTTCGCCATGTTGGCCAGGATGGTCTTGATTTCCTGACCCTGTGATCTGCCCGCCTTGGCCTCCCAAAGTGCTGGGATTATAGGCATGAGTCACCGTGCCCGGCCTATTTTTAAGTTTTTGTAGACAGGGGTCTTGCTATCTTGCCCAGGCTGGTCTCCAGCTCCTCGCTTCAAGCAATCGTCCCATTTCAGCCTTCCAAAGCATTGGGATTACAAGCACGAGCCACTGTGTCTGGCCACCAGTATTTGTAATCAATTGCCTTTTGCTTGTATTTTTAAGGGGCATAATTTAGGAGTGGAGAAAAATGTTCTTCGTGTGCTTAAAACCAACTTTTATAAACATTGATCAAGCACTTGTAATTTTGACTTCATTGAGTTCTTTTTATGTTGACTTCTCAAGCTATAACAGTGAAAGATTGGAAGTTATTTTAAAAGATTGCATACTATATATGTTCTTCAAAATTTTCAGAGTACTTAATATATACAAATAATTCTTACAAATGATTAGTGACAGGCTTAAAGTTGGTGAATTGAACCCATGTATAATTTATTTTTACCTCCTCCCCAAACTCCAATCAAATGCAATGAATTAAAAAGAAAGGTTTATGAACTCACAAGGACAAAAATGAAGAGCAGAGAAGAAACAGCATCTAAATGTGGTAATTCAGAACATTTAGAAAGTTGAATGGTTGGTTAACCTAGCAGAATGATTCTAAGCTTTATCAGCTTGGAAATCTGAGAACCAAACTGGGTTATAATGGAGAATCCATGAAAGGCTCAGAAATTGATGTCACAAGCTACTGGAAGTGAGGATGAAAGTGAGGCTAAAATCAAAGATTGGTTAAAGTCTGTTTTAAGAAGGAATTGGAACACACAAGATCGCCTTCCCTACTCTGTTCACCTGGCCAGCTCTCTCTCCTGCACCCTAGCAGGAGACTGGGGTGAGTCTCTAGACTGGCAAACATGAGGCAGAGATGGGGTATATGTGTTGGGGAACTAAGTGACAGTAAGCATATTTGCATATTGACATCTGTGCCCTGTACCTGACTTCCTGACTCCCTGGCAGCTGGACTTACACTGTCTAGGCAAGAGATGGGAAAAAGCCCTGTTTAGGAAATCTTATCTCCCCAAAGAAATGGTGCTACCAGATCACTCAAAGTATAGCTCTCACTCAACAACCCCATCATTCACCCAAAGTTCCAGTGCCCTTTCTACAGAAGCAAAGCCAAGGATCTCACCAAACACTGAAGGAAACCTCTATGTATGGAATATAAAGATGAAACCAGGTCCAAAAAAATAAGTTCAAAACAAACAGATTAGCCAAGACCAGTAAAAACTTTAAAAGCAAACCCGAAACCTGTCATTATCCTCGGGGATATTGTATATTGAATTTTGAAACAAAAGTTGGATAATACATAAAAGAGCTTTTGGGAATGCAATTTTAGATACCTATTTTCGGAGTCGTAACACCCGAATGCTAGGATTCCAGAAGGAAAATGGAAGGAAACAAATAATCAAAAATGAATCAAGGAAATACTCCAAAGCCAAAAATAATGTGTTTTCTGAGAGGGCTTATGGAGCATCCAGCATAGTCTGTAAACATCTGGACCTGGGCACACTGTCATGAAGTTTTGAGACAGTGGGAGCAAATAACTGGTTCTGCAGATTTCCAGAGAGCTGGGGTGGTAGGGTGGAGTGGTGGGAGTGGGGCTTTGTATAAACAACCAGGAGTCATAATGGCACCAGATTTCTTAGTAGCAGTATTGGAAACCCACAAGAACATGGAGCATTTTGCCTTTGCAATTCTGAGGGACAGTTATTTCCAACTTAAAATTCTCTATAAACTCAAATGGTAGTAGAAAGACACTTTTAGGTATGTAAGGCCTTCTCATTTTGGAAACTACTGGAGGATGTGTGCTCCCACTGCAATAAGGTCATAAATCAAAAAAGTAGAGAGTGTAGGATCCAGGAATCTGAGGGTCCAGCATGAGAGGGAGGATCCCCGATATGATGAAGAGCGCCAGAGATGACAGGCCTGAAGACAAAAAGTCTAGAGTGCAGCAGGTTGGAAGGCTCAAAGAGTGCTTTCAAGACAATAAAATTGATAGAATTACATAATATTTTTAGTTGAATGTATTTGGAACAAAAGTTAGGGGTTGAATTATAATTAACATAGAACACCCAGCAAAGGAATTAAGTGTACCAAACAAATGTGCAGGAAAGAAAAACTAATCATAATAAATAGTTCTGTTTATCTGTATTCTATAGTTATAACAATGAAAAATGCTAGGTTTTTTTGGGGGGTGAGGTCGGGGGAAGGAGTGTTGCCTCAGTTTGTTGCCCAGGCTGGAGGCATGCCGGCTAAGGTTTTTTTTTTTTTTATTTAAATGTATTAGAGACCTGGTTTCACCATGTTGGTCAGGCCTGTTTTGAACTCCTGACCTCAAGTGATCTGCCCACCTTAGCCTCCCAAAATGCTGGGATTACAGGCGTGAGCCACCATACCCGGCTGAAAAATGCTGAATTTCTAATGAAAATAACGATAAAGCCATTGGAATGGTACAGAGTTTGTGAAGTGTGTAGGGGGGGAGATAGAGGGAAGAAATGTGTGTGAAAGCTAAAAATCTTAGAGACCTAGAGGTAAATAGTGAAAGTCAGCTGAAAACTTTATTGCCACTGCATAAAAGCAAATAGAGAATGAGGCCAGGGTGACAAACTGCTTTTTTTTCCATAGCAGGAGTTGTAGAATTAGTTGGCACTTTGTGCTTTACTTTTCAATTATATAAAGGGGCTATTTTTTAGTTTGAATTTAAAAATAATACAGATACAAGTATACAGAACAATATGGATTAATTTCACAATCATAAAGTTGAGAGAAGCCAGACATGAAAGAGATTCAATTTATAAAATGTACAGAAACAGAAAATAGTAGCTACTGGTGTGTGTGTGTGTGTCCGTGTTGGGTGGGAGGAGGGGGAGGGGAGATGTCTGGTGACTAGAAGATCTGGGTGCTGGTTATTGGGTGTTCACTTTGTGAAAATTCATCAAACTGGACATTTATGACCTATGCATTCTGTTTATGTAGATTAAATGTAATAAAACATTCCCCCCAAATGATACAGATACTACACTTTCACATTACCGTGTCAGTATTCACTAAGATGTGTATAACTACATGTATTTGACTCTACAGAAAAATAATATGCAGAAATGTTTATTTACTTGGTACTTTTTAAATTTTCTAGAACAGACTGACAGTGACGCGCATATTTGATTGTGAGGACAGTTTTTGTCATAGTGTCTGGTTATCGTGTAGTATCAAACTACTGAAGTAGGGGCCAGCAAACTGCAGAGCAAACCAGATCCTGTGCATGGCCTGTTTATGTCTGATTTTGAACTAAGAATACTTTTTACCTTAAGTGGTGTTTTGGAAAAAAAAAGAAAATGTGAAAGAAACTACATGTAGCCTACAAAACTTAAAATATTTACTATCTGGCCCTTGTACAAGAATACCCAAAAAATAATGCCTGTTATCCTAGGAGAAAGAAACCATGAAAATTCTAACTGGAGGTCACTAAAGTTTTGTTGTTTTTTTTTGTGTGTCTTTAAATTCACCACCTGAATATAGCTAAAGTAATTTTTATTTATTTATTTATTTGAGATGTAGTTTTGCTCTGTTGCCCAGTCTGGAGTGCAGTGGCGCGATATCAGCTCACTGCAGCCCCCACCTCCCGGGTTCAGGCGGTTCTCCTGCATCAGCCTTCCCAGTAGCTGGGATTACAGGCACGCGCCACCACGCCCAGCTAATTTTTTGTATTTTTTTAGTAGAGACGAGGTTTCATCGTGTTAGCCAGGATGGTCTCGATCTCCTGACCTTGTGATCCACCTGCCTCGGCCTTCCAAAGTGCTGGGATTACAGGTGTGAGCCACCACGCCCAGCCCCCTAGTAATATTTTTTAAAATTGTAATTTGATGAAGCAGACCATGAATGAGGAGTTTCTCAGACACTGAAGTTTGATTTGTTCCTGTCTGTTGCAGGTTGTAGGTGGCCTAGATATCCACAAAAAGATGGTGGTAGATGTGTGACTCTTATCAGAGAGTACCACCCAACACTTTTGCTTTCTTCTCCATCTCTGAAGATCTGCTCAAGACGTCCAGCAATGCTCTCTGTGTATTTAAATGGAAGTATTTTTCTCTGTGAAGCCACATTTTCCAACATGAGCCTCATGAAGCCAACTAAGTGTTATTGAACTGTAATTCTCTCAATAACTCAGTGTAGCACTTTAAAGTCTGAAGGACAGCAGCATGAAAAGAGCATATCAATGTGGTGGAGAAAGGGAAGGGGTTGGCTTTTTAATTTATTTTTCTTCATCTTTTATAACAAGAAAGTATCTATATATACATATGTAAATATTTATATATAGATATATGTAGCTTTCTATATATGTAGTAGGTTGGCTTTAATTTAATATACTTGATTCAGAAACAAAACAATAGAGTACAAAAGTGCCAAGCAGAACATAAAACATCCTTACTTTTATTTCACACAGTTTTATATATAGATAGAAGACTGTACAATTTGAGCCGGGTGTTAGGCCAGCTATTTTCCTTTTCCTGTGCTTTCTCCTCTGAGAGATTGACAAAGCATTTGTTAACGTCCTATTATTTACCTTAATTACATTTTTGTAACAAAGGAGTCTGTAACTTTATTTATACTTACGAATATATTTCCAGGGACTACTACTCATTGCTGAGCAGCTTTTAATACACCTCTGCTTGAGGAGAAAGTCTAGTTCATTGCTACTGCCAAGAGCTAGTTCTTGTGTTCATATAGTAACTGCACAGTGCTTATGGCTGCTTCATTGTTACTTTGTAACTAGGAGCCATTGCATTTATTAAATGTCCCTCAGTAAGTGCTAGTTGTGATTTTATACATAAAGGCCAGAAGCTGTCTGAGGCAATCATGACTAATATTGTATGTATCACTTACTGAAGAATACCTGAAGTGATCATGTAACTACTTAGGATATCCATTTGTTTGATTACATGGGTAAATAATTTGTCATTAAACTTGTGTTTGAATCATGAATTTCCCTTCTGTGTTTCAAAAGACTTGCAGCTAATCTAAAAAACTGGTGATATTTAATATGCATGTATGTATCTAAACACCCACATATATTTGTGGTTTAAGTGTGAGAAATCTTGCTAACGTATATGCCACAGAAGAGCAAAATTTTATCCAAATTTATACGTCTTAAATTTCTTTACCACGAGGGATAGAGCATGCATAATGTTTTTTTCCCCTTGATTTGCTTATATAATTGGTAATGGATGATAACTTAATAAATTTGTGTGATATAAAAGTAGTGTATCATGTTCTACCATTTGATCTTATCCCTTCCCATTTCTGCAAAGGTACTATTGGCTGGAAGAAAAA
This sequence comes from Macaca thibetana thibetana, assembly GCF_024542745.1. Lineage (NCBI taxonomy): Eukaryota > Metazoa > Chordata > Mammalia > Primates > Cercopithecidae > Macaca > Macaca thibetana. The sequence goes on from NC_065590.1 coordinate 38,822,619, forward strand.
CATTTTGGTTAGCTTTGTATGACAGTAGTCTTTCCCTTTATAGTTTTTCTATAAAAACTGGTTTTAAAATCAGTAGAAAAGGGCAGGTTGAATCAAGGTGAATGAATCTGAAATTGAGCACACCTGCCTGTCATCGCTGTTCCTTCAACTGAGTGCTGCACATCATGGGCTCTGTCTGTGAGAGAAAAATCCCGGTGCTTGGTGTCCTTGCATGACATGGAGTTTTGCATGTAGATCAATTTAAAATGTACCTCTTGTTTACATAATTTGCATAATTTTGAAAGATAATGTTGCCAAACTTTGGAAATGTTAATGTTCAGACTGAAAATCTCCACTACATGTAACTTTCTTCCTCTGGATCAGTGGCATGGCTTATAATCCCAGCCAGTGGTTTGAACTGTTCCAGTGTCAACTGCCATGTGCTCTGCTTCAGGGGGGAACTAGTCTTTTGTGAATTTTTTGTACATAAGTATTTGTTACAAATATTTTAGCAAATGCTTTCTATTTCTCTTGCTTGTGCATATCTTGGCTGGCGTTACAGAAAAATAGTGCAAACATTATTTCCTTACCGGGGAATGAGGGTTTTTTCTTTTTTTTTTTTTTTTTTTTTTTTTTTTTTTAGTTTGTGTGTGGGGGTGGGTAGGGGAGGGGGTGGTTTATGTTGAATGTTTAGTTTTTCTTCTGCATGATACGTCATGTTGTGGGATCTTTAGAAAACTTCATACTGTATGAATAAGAAAATAAAATATTTGAAACTTGCTTGAATGTATTCAGTGGTCTTTAATGGCTTTCCATAGCTATGAGAATTTTTTTTCTTCCCAGTCTTTTAAATTATTAGAAACAGTCTGGTAAAGTGACATTTAATCTCTATAAAAACCTACAAATTCCTGTAGTACTCTCCCATCCCCCCCCATGACTTCCCTTACTACCCTTCTCTCTACTCCAGCCATGTTAGCCTCCTGTGGTACCCGGAGTCTTGGGTTTGCGTCTTGTAGGCCCTTGCGCTATCTGTCCCTTTCTGCCCCTTTCCCCTCCCCATCTCATAGCTGATGCCTTCAGGTGTTCAGTTATAGCCTAGCTCAAAAGGAATTGTCCTGGCTACCCTATTTAAAAATACAGATATACCTAGCTCTCCTTTCCTCTAGATTTTTCCTCCTCCAGTGGCATTTATCCTTTTCTGACACAGTTTACTTATGTATTTTGTATTCCCTGACTACTGAATAAAATGAATGAAAGCTCCACAAGGGTAGTGATTTGTCTCTTGTTCACTGATAGCCCCAGCCCAGTTGTCCGGAGCATTACCTAGCTCTTAGTGTTTACCCAATAAATAATAAATTAATGTGATACTGTTTATGCAGGTTGTGATTTTATAGTAAGTGCTATTCAGTGTTTTGTCACTGTGTAAAAGGTAAAATTGGTATTTCTTGAGACTTCATTTATTTGGTAACTGCTTTCATTTAGTCATTATTTCATTTATTTACAGCCCCTACATGTCCATCACTGTAATAGGCACTTGAGATGCTCCCGCAAATGACATCCCTGGCCCAGAGAAGTTGGGGACATTTTATATCCAGAATACCTGTATCGCCAGATGTGCACTAGTTACAATGGGTTATGTGACTTGTTAAAACATCCCAGGAATAAAGGTTAAGTCTAAGCAAGTAGATGAATTTAAGCCCCAAGCACCCCCCCCTGCCCCGCTCCCTTTTTTGTTTTTGTTTTTTTTTTTTTTTTTTTGAGACAGGATCTTTTGTTGTTCATCTGGGCTGGAGTGCAGTGGCATGATTAAGGCTTACTGCAGTCTCAGTCTCCTGAGGTCAAGCAGTCGCCCACTTCAGCCTCCAGAGTAGCTGGAACCACAGATGCATGCCAGTGCCTGGCTGTTTTTGTTTTGTTAAGACAGGGTGTTGTCATTTTGCCCGGCTGGTCTCAAACTGGGCTCAAGCAGTCCTCCCACGTTGGCCTCCCAGTGTTGGGATTACAGGCTTAAGCCACCGCACCCAGCCCTTTTTTTAACCTACTTCTAACAGTCTTAAAAGTAGACAAGATGAATATCCAAGGAGCATGAGCTTTCATACATACCATCCTAGTTCTAGGTGGCATGAGAGTTGCAGCCCAAATCTTACGGAGCGAGTGACTGGGAGGAAACCCCATGGGTCTCCCTTGTCAGCCACGAATACCTAAGAAAATGCTATTCTCTCAGGCCCATCCCCCAGGCAATGTATCAATGAATACATATGTAAAGTGTATGTCAGGAAATCATACCAGATACTGAGTATCCAAAATCGTAAGTAGCCTTAGGGTGGCAGGCAGACACAATAATTACAACATAGAGGGACAAGTGCCATAGAAACAGGTAAGGTTGGAAGTATTAGATTTAGGGTCTTGGCCTTAGAGAAGGGTTTAATGAAATTATTTGATCCAGGTTAAGAACCTGGAAGCCAGTATGATGGTCAAATTTATTACCTCTAGTCCGTCTTCATACTTTCCCATCCCAAGAATTATTAGTTGGGTTCCCCCTAACATTTTCTTTCCCTTTTCAAAAGCCCCAAGTAGTAGTACTACTACTTTTGGGGAACAGGAGATACGAACACTTAACTAAGTAGGGGGGTCCAAAGCAGTCCTTAAACCGAAGTTCAGCATTCCAAATTTTAGCAGCTGCTAGGGAAATATATTTGCTCTCTTGTATTACTGACAGTTGTAATTACATAGGAAATCTTCAAAAGGAAGTAATTTGGATAATACCAAAACATTATTTCCCTTTAATACAGATAACCCATATTTTCCCAGTTGAAATGATGCTTTTAACTTCCTGCCTGCTCCGTTCCTTCAAAGTCGATTCAAAACATTTATGGTCACCTAGCAATGGTTCAATTCAGTCCAAGTGCTTGGAAAACTTGATTACAGGCATGGACCCATTCCCCAGGAAAGTACCTCTGGAAACCTGTACAGACTCCAGAATTTAAAAAGTCCCAAATCTCTTTTTCAAAAAGGTATGAGTAAAAGGATCTGATACCATTGTACACATCCTTGCTCCATGCTGCTATTGCCAGAGGATAAAAAAATTTGAGGTGGGACATACTCAGCAATTTCCAGTTGGATTCCCAGTTGAGTATTTTGCAAAAAAAAGCATTAATGAATGAATGACATTTTTAAAAACATTTAAGTATATCCAATCCCACGTACTGTACAAACTAGCTTAGAACAGTGGCATATGTAACTGATATAAAGGAAATAAGCGTAACAATTTTTCTTTTAGTTCCTACATGAACTTTCTAATACTCCCATCACTGAAGTTTACATGTTTTCATCAAGGGTTTTAGAGATACACAAAAGAAGTATCAAAGTCACATTTAATAAAGTTCCTTCCAGTTTATAATGTATAATCATACTATTTAAACACGCAGAAATGAGCTAATCCGAATTTATATAGTTTTTTGGGTGGGAAAAAACATTTATCTCACCTTTACTAGAGGAAACAGACTTTATGATGGTTCTATTTTTCAACTTTAGAATTACTCATTCAGTAGAAGCTGTACTTCAAGTACCCAGCCATTCTGTTTTTCACTTTCAATGTAATCTTCAAAAATTATGTGAGACATTCAACATACTTTATTAAAAAATAGGCTCTGTATTAGACGATTTTGCCCAAGTGTAGGCTAATGTAGTGTTCGGAGCACTTTTAAGGTAGGCTAAGCTGTGATGTTCGACGTTTGGTATTTTCAACTCACAATGGGCTTATCTGGACATAAACCCATCGTAAGTTGAGAAGCATCTGTATACCCAACACTGGTTATGTATACTTTCATTAAATACTCATTTGAAAAATAAAACTTTCTTCACATCAACCCTGTGATGTAGGTCTTTAATTTTTAAAACTGCAAAACAGGTTCCAAGATGAGCTCTTACTGATGTATACGGTGTAGTACAGTATAGCCAAAACCACTGCTTATGACCTCTCAAATATTCACACATCAAGGCCAGGCACAGTGGCTTATGCCTGTAATCCCAGCACTTTGGGAGGCCGAGGTGGATGGATCATTTGAGGTCAGGAGTTCGAGACCAGCCTGGTCAACATGGTGAAACCCCATCTCTACCAAAAATACAAAATATTAGCCAAGCATGGTGGTGGACACCTGTAGTCCCACCTACTAGGGAGGCTGAGGCAGGAGGATCACTTGAACCCAGGAAGTAGAGGCTGCAGTAAGCTGAGATCGCACCACTGAACTCCAGCCTGGGTGACAAAGTGAGACCCTGTCCCCCAACAAATATTTACACATCACCCAGTAGTAAGGAAGGGTTATCATTCAGAGAGGTTTTTCTGAGATAATCTATTAAATTACAATTATAAAGAAGAAATGTTTATAAATTTTTATGAAGTTATAAATTTATAAATATAAAAGTATAAATTCATATAGAGCTGTTTTAACTTCTTGTTTAAAGAAGTTTCCCTGTGAGGATTACAGACTATGTAATCTGCTACATGTAATTTCAGATAAATGATAAATTATACCTAATGTGTAAGTATAATAGAATCAATTTTTGATATTTAAATTATTCTAAAACCTGTTGAGTATGAATACTCTTAAATCTTTCTTTTCTGTTTATGCTTCTGGCTGAGAATGGAAGAAGGGACAGAGGCTTCAAATGACTGAAATTCTTCAGGTGGTTTCTTGTGACCGACCCCTCATAAAGTATTTTTCTCCAGAGTCCAAAGGCAAGATAAAAAGTCTCTGACTTGAAATCAGAATCGATCTGCTGATCTGCTAGCCACAGCTCGAATATTGCCATAAACCTTGGAAGGAGGATTTCCTGCAAAGGGGGAAAAAAGTATTTACACAAATAGACTCACATTTATAGAGCCTACAGTCACCCCTCAGTGTCTAAGGAAGACTGGTTTCAGGACTCCCACAGACACCACAATCCTTGAATGCTCAAGTCTCTTATATAAAAAATATGCACATTAACTACACACATCCTCCCATATACTTTGAATCATCTCTAGATTATTCATAATACCTAATACAATGTAAATGCTATGTAAATAGTTAATACTGTATTGTGTTTTAAAATTTGTATTATTTTTAATTTGCCGTGATTTTTATATGTATTTTTCGGAGTATCTGATCTGCCATTGGTTCAATCCACAGATGTGGACCTTGCAGACACAGAGGGCAGACTGTGACATGAAAAAGGGTCTAGAACCCTAGAAAGAACAGAGACATTTTCTTGAAATTACCAAAAAAAAAAAAAACCTTACAGGAAATAATACCCAAATATTCTCCAAAAAATATTTTAAACTTCTAAGAGTGAAAGGCACTGTGTTGTTAAAATATTTCAAAAAGAAGCCAATCACTGAGGCCTGGGAACCAGAGAATCCCAATTTTCTGAGCAAGCCGCTAAGATCCTGTAACTCTTATGAGAGGGTAACTGACTGTGCTGCAGGATCAAAAAAATGGGTTAAGTGGATCAATTAAATTAACTGAAGCTGTTCAGCAGCTCCTCCTTGGTTGAACCTAAAATGTGATGTTCCCTGCTATTCTGGAATGGTTTTTCTCTGCACCTTATCAGGAAGGCAGCAAAGATTTAAGCAATATTACCCAATAAACACTTTCTCTTCTCTTGCAGACAAATGGAATCTAAGCAAAAATATTTCTACTTCTGGCTGGGTGCGGTGGCTCACACCTGTAATCCCAGCACTCTGGGAGGCTGAGGTGGGCGGATCACAAGGTCAGGAGTCCCACACCAGCCTGGCCAATATGGTGAAACACCGTCTCTACTAAAAATACAAAAATTAGCCGGGCGTGGTGGCATACACCTTTAGTCTCAGCTACTCAGGAGTCTGAGGCAGGAGAATCGCTTGAACTTGGGAGGCAGAGGTTGCAGTGAGCCAAGATCACGCCACTGCACTCCAACCTAGGCAACACAGTGAGACTCAGGCTAAAAAAAAAAAAAAAAAAAATTCTACTTCCTTCTCTAGGCCCACCTTTGCCAACTCCCAAGGGTTTCTACTTGCTATCTTTAATATTACCCCAAATTGCTTTGCAAATGTAGTTTTGACTTCCGCAATTAACTCCCTATCCCTCCCAGAGAAAACACCAAAGAAAGAAACTGCTATTACCCAAGATTAGGTTGCAAATGGCAGTTCTTGCCATCTTGATGTTTTGGAAGGAGCCAAGGATGTGAACTTTCCTGAAAGAAATAAAATGAGACAAATTAGTGGCTGGGATGCAATGACTCACACCTGTAATCCCAGCACTTTGGGAGGCCAAGGCAGGTAGATGGTTTGTGGCCAGGAGTTTGAGACAAGCCTGGACAGCATAATGAGACCCCCATCTCTACAAAAAAATTCAACAGCTGGGTGTAGTAGCACGTGCCTGTAGAGTGCCAGCATGCCAACCTGAGTGACCAAAACCCTCTCTTAAAAAAAAAAAAAAAAAAAAAAAAAAGACATTGTAAACAAAAAAGCACTTTCTTGCCTAAGTCCTGTACTCCAAAAATGCTGGAAAATCACATTTGAGTCAGATTCTTTAACGAGGGCAGTGGTTATGGCTGCACAACTCCACAAATATACTAAAAACCACTTTTTAAAAGGGTGAATTTTATGATATATAAATTGTATACCAATAAAAAATTATTAGAAAAGACAGAATTTTTTGAAAAAGTAAAGTTTGTGAAGATTATTCGTTAATGATGGCTCCCATCCCATGAATGCTTTATGTGCCAGGGCTTTCTATACATGCCCTCATTTAATCCTCACATGACCTTCCTGTTTTACAGATGAGGAAAGAAGTTTATAAGAAATCAAAAAGCCTGCCCAAGACGACACACTGGCTGAGCTGGTTACTGAAAACCCATAAATGCAACACTGTACTCAATGTCAACATAATTGGTTTTCAACTGCAAAGTTTTCTAAAGATTATCTAAATTTCTTCAGGGCTCTGAGGATCATTTAGACCCTTTTAATGGGCATTCTTTACCGAATGACAAATTTGCCTTTTTGAGTCCATCTTCCAAACTGTTTTCACTGTGCCCTGTACAACAGTTATCAGCTAAAGCTTCTGTATCTTCAACCCCTGTTAATATTCCCTTCACCTTCTGGCTTTAACTAAGGCCAGATCTCAAATGGTTGCGTTTTTCCTCCACAAACCAGGTACCTCTGGGGCCTGGGGAGGAGCAGGTGCCTTCATGCCACATCCAGACCACATGCTCTCCCTCCTACCTCCCTGAAAACCCTTTGGCTTTGGATCCGCTCTCAGGCCACATCACCCCCCACCCTGCCTGGCTGGGGTCCTCAGCTGCCCCTGCAGATCACCTGTGAAGACGTCAGCTCCTGGCTTGCTGTCTTTCTCTTGCTATTCCCATCTCCATGCTCGATCATGTCAATACCCACGAAGATGATAATCCCAACATGCCAGCCTCTGAGGTCCTTGATACAGGACCTTTATGCCAACACGGGGTATTGTCCACCCTACTCCAGCCTCTTACATCCATGGTCACACCCTGGACTTAGTCATTACCAAAAACTGCAACCCCCTATAATTTCGATTTCAAACATCCAACTCTCCCTCCACCACTTTCTGTCATTCCAGCTCCTATCAACACAAATAATCCTTCACTCCCACCCCAGGACCTCCCATCTATGGATCCTACCCACCTTCACTGCCCCTCGCCCCCTCATATCCCACCTCCTTCCTCTGCTCACAATCATCCAATGACTTTCTATTCACTCAGAGTAAAAGCCAAAGTCCTTATGAGGACCTCAAGGCCCTATTATTTTTGACCTCATCTATCACTCTCCACTCTCCCTTTCGTCCTTGGCCAAGCCTCCTCGCTCACTGCCAGATGTGCCCTCGACTTAAGATCTTTGTGCTTTCCCCTTCCTCTGTAATGCTCTTTCTCCAGACACCTGCAGATGAACAAAACAAACATTTACAAATGCTCCTCCCCAAACTCCACTAAAATGACAATAAAGATATAAGCCCAAAAGGAAGAAGAGAGTGATAACAGTAGCAAAGTCCAGAAAGGTGTAAAGCAGATGGAGGAGACGGAACTGACTGTGCAGACCCAAGTCAACTGCTGCCTGAATCAGCAGCGGGAATATCAAGAAGCAGAACTCCGGGAAAGAGACTCCAAGAGGCAGGGGACAGGGAACCCAGGATGATGGCTGTGCAGTCAGAATGCAGGCAGAAAGCAGGGGGGCGTTTGGGGAATAGACCTCTCCAGGAGAGATTTCTCAAATATTAGATGCATTCAAATACATCAAGAGGAGATACAACGTATAGCTTCTTACTGAATTAGTAGGATGAAAGAGAAGAAAGGAGATAGACACAAAAGAGTTACTTCCTTAAGTGAAAACAATGCTGCAAAACAAAGATAAGGCAGTCACAGTATTTCACCTGGTTCTTCACCTGGCTCAGCTATAAGTACACTGAGCACTGATTTGTTTTCAGGTAATACTGAACATTAATCTAACAAAAACCACAAGGGGACCATCAGGAGGACAAAGAAGAATAAATCGGAGTGTCAGAAAGGCTGAGTGTACGTGGTGGAAGTAAGGGAGTGAAAGACAGCTAAACCTTCATCTTTGATGGTAGAATGTCAATAGTGAATCTGAAAAATAAAACTGTATATGAACTGTATGAACAAAATATCTGGAAATACAGAGGTAAATAATTTTTTAAGATAAGCTAAAAGAGTTGAAATTGGTTCCCCTGAAAAGGGTGAAATGGAGGTAGGCAGCAGACATTTTTGTTTTTTTTCTTTTTTGAGACAGAGTCTCACTCTGTCGCCCAGGCTGGAGTGCAGTGGAGCGATCTCAGTTCACTGCAAGCTCTGCCTCCCAGGTTCATGCCATCCTCCTGCCTCAGCCTCCCGAGCAGCTGGGACTACAGGCTCCCGCTACCACACCTGGCTAATTCTTTGTACTTTTAGTAGAGACGGGGTTCACAGTAATGTTAGCCAGGATGGTCTCGATCTCCTGACCTCGTGATCCGCCTGCCTCGGCCTCTCAAAGTGCTGGGATTACAGGCGTGAGCCACAGCGCCCGGCCAATTTTTGGCTTTTTAAAACTATGTGTATGTTTAACTTTCATTAAAATTATTTAAAACAGAGCATGACAGATGAGGAAATAAAGACGAAAAGAACAGATAAAGTGGGAGTAGTTTTGCTGCAGAAAGAACCAAAGTAATGGGGCAACAGTTGGAAAGGAATGGAGGCTTCAAGACACAGAGGCAACATCATTTCCCATCTGCTATATTAAATATACCTGGAACCAATTGTTTTTAGTTTTCTATCTGGCTCGCATTATACTGTATTTTATCAGGTTATTAGCAACTCATCAAAAATAACTTTTATAGGTACATAACAGCCCATCTTACAGCTTTATTATAATTAATATAAACTTTTAAACGTGGATTTCCAACTAGCCTGTCTATAGCAAAAGCAAGAGATAGTACATCTCTTAATTTCAAGTAGTCTGTAATTTAGTTTGTAAGAAAACACAAAAGACATAAGTAATTCAGTAGCGACATTATTCATAACAACCACAAACTGAAAACAACCCAAATGTCCATCTACTGTGACTGGACAAACAAAATATAATACAGCTGACTTTTGAATAATAGATTTGAACTGCACGGGTCGTTACACACAAACTTTTTTCAACACATATATTGGAAGATATTTTAGAGACTTGAAAAAAACCCAGAGAGGAGCTGAGTATTGTAGAAATGTAAAAAAAAAAAAAAAAAATTAGAAAAGCTATGTCATGAATGCATAAATTATATGTAGATACTAGTCTATCTTATTTACTACCATAAAAAAAGTTAAAATCAATCAAAACTTACACACACAAACACAAGCCATGTATGGTGCCATTTGTAGTCAACAGAAACGGAAACAAATGCAAAGATGCAGTATTAAATCATAACTCCATAAAATTATCTGTAGTGCATACTGTACGACAATTTCACAGCTTCCACCTACTGCTCTTGTGGTGAGCTCAGGTGTTGCAAGTATCCACTTAGAATGCCATGTGATGCTGATCATCTCCCATGAGCAGTTTTGACTCTCCAATAAATTGTCCCTCACAGTAGAAAGTGGTCTCTCACAGTTCTTGCCTATTTTTAAACTTAGTGCATACTGCAAGCTTTGAGACCATGTGACCTACACAACGTGGGCCCCACACAAAGTGCCACTCGTGATGTTGGGAGTGCTCCAAAGAAGCACAGAAAAGTCATGACACCTCAAGAAAAAGCTGAACTGGCCAAGTGCGATGGCTCACGCCTGTAATCCCAGCACTTTGGGAGGCTGAGGCGGGTGGATCATGAAGTCAGGAGATTGAGACCATCCTGGCTAACACAGCGAAACCCCGTCTCTACTAAAAATACAAAAAATTTAGCCAGGCATGATGGCACACGCCTATAGTCGCAGCTACTTGGGAGGCTGACGCAGGAGAATCCATTGAACCCAGGAGGCAGAGGTTGCAGTGAGCCGATATTGCACCATTGCACTCCAGCCTTGGCGAGAGAGGGAGATTCCATCTCAAAAAAAAAAAAAAAAGAAAAGTTGAATTGCTTGACATGTACTGTTGACTGAGGCCTGCAGCTGCAGCTGCCCGCCACTTCGAGATAAATGACTATACCATAGGACCCATTGTAAAAAAAGAAAAAATTCATGGAGGTGTCACTGCAGCTACAACAGCAGATGTGACAACACCTGCAGTTTTGCCAAATACCCCTTTATCTTCCCCTAGGCCCCCAGGCAAGACAGAACAGACTATGGCAATAAGACACCAAATTGTAAACAAGACCTAAGACCACCCGGGCAAGGGTTGTCACACACCCTACACTTAAAGAGTAAATGACTGTCTTCTTTTGAGAAATGTCTGTTCATATCCTTTGCCCACTTTTTGATGGGGTTGTTTTTTTCTTGTAAATTTGTTTGAGTTCTTTGTAGGTTCTGGATATTAGCCCTTTGTCAGATGAGTAGATTGCAAAAATTTTCTTCCATTCTGTAGGTTGCCTGTTCACTCTTAGGGTAGTTTCTTTTGCTGTGCAGAAGCTCTTTAGTTTAATGAGATCCCATTTGTCAATTCTGGCTTTTGCTGCCGTTGCTTTTGATGTTTTAGACATGAAGTCTTTGCCCATGCCTATGTCCTGAATGGTACTACCTAGGTTTTCCTCTAGGGTTTTTATGGTTTTAGGTCTAACATTTAAGTCTCTAATCCATCTTGAATTAATTTTCGTATAAGGAGTAAGGAAAGGATCCAGTTTCAGCTTTCTACTTATGGCTAGCCAATTTTCCCAGCACCATTTATTAAATAGGGAATCCTTTCCCCATTTCTTGTTTCTCTCAGGTTTGTCAAAGATCAGATGGCTGTAGATGTGTGGTATTCATACAGCCAACAGACACATGAAAAAATGCTCATCATCACTGGCCATCAGAGAAATGCAAATCAAAACCACAATGAGATACCATCTCACACCAGTTAGAATGGCAATCATTAAAAAGTCAGGAAACAACAGGTGCTGGAGAGGATGTGGAGAAATAGGAACACTTTTACACTGTTGGTGGGATTGTAAACTAGTTCAACCATTATGGAAAACAGTATGGCGATTCCTCAAGGATCTAGAACTAGATGTACCATATGACCCAGCCATCCCATTACTGGGGATATACTCAAAGGATTATAAATCATGCTGCTATAAAGACACATGCACACGTATGTTTATTGTGGCACTATTCACAATAGCAAAGACTTGGAATCAACCCAAATGTCCATCAGTGACAGACTGGATTAAGAAAATGTGGCACATATACACCATGGAATACTATGCAGCCATAAAAAAGGATGAGTTCGTGTCCTTTGTAGGGACATGGATGCAGCTGGAAACCATCATTCTTAGCAAACTATCACAAGAACAGAAAACCAAACACTGCATGTTCTCACTCATAGGTGGGAACTGAACAATGAGATCACTTGGACTCGGGAAGGGGAACATCACACACCGGGGCCTATCATGGGGAGAGGGGAGGAGGGAGGGATTGCACTGGGAGTTATACCTGATGTAAATGACGAGTTGATGGGTGCTGACGATTTGATGGGTGCAGCAGAGCAACATGGCACAAGTATACATATATAACAAACCTGCACGTTATGCACATGTACCCTAGAACTTAAAGTATAATAATAATAAAAAATAAATAAATAAATGAAAGAAAAAAAAAAAAGAGTAAATGACATTCTAACTGCCACAGGATATTTTTTTCTCTAGCAGCTTAACAAGCACTGGCCTTATGATAAACAATATTAAAACAATTACAGCTCACCAATAGTTAGATACAGATTGACCCCAGCTTCCCTCTTCCCACACTCTGTTCCACAAACCGTAACTACAGCTTTGATTGGACAAGAGACTGATCCCAGTAACATTCTCCTGATAAGAGATCACTGACCATGGACTGGTTCTACCAGCTTCCAAAGGCAGTGCATTCAGTCTTCACCTCCTTGTCCCTACTTCATCTTGTAATGTACAGGACCTAACTGTCACATATTTTAAATGTTAAGTCTCCCCCACAAAGCAACCAGGGGTCGTATGTTACATTTATTCAGTATACAAGCATTACGACCCCTCTTATATTCATAGCTCCTCCTATAACCTGTTAAATAAGTATACTGGCCAACCCATTCAGCATAAATTCCTGTCTCATTCTTTCCTCCTTCAAAGTGCCTGCTTTTGGTCTCTGCTGAAGGGTATACTTCCCAGCCTGTCAGAATGGCCACCCTGCAGAATGCAACCCTTTATAAGAAATAAAGTTTCCTCTCCAAATTTATAGATCTTGTGATTCTTTTGTTGACAATCTCAAATTGGAAATGCAGCTTTTATGTGGGTGCAGGATTGTTCTAAGAAAGACATATCTACAGACTCTAATATGATGGAGAAAAAATTAAGTCATTATATGACAACTTACAGCAAAAGGAAAGTGAAGGATCTAAAGCTGGAGAACTTAATGCCAGCAAAGGATGGTTTGATAATGTTAGAAAGAGGTGGCTTTAAAAATGTCAGGATAACAGGGGAAGCAGCTTCTGCTCACCAAAGGGCAGCAGACAAGTTCCCAGACGCCATTAAGAAAATCATTGAGGAGAAATAATATCTGCCTGAACAGGTTTTTTGTGCAGATGAAAAATGTCCTGTTCTGGAAAAAAATGTCACAAAGGGCAATTATTAGTAAAGAAGAGAAGCAAACACCAGGATTTAAGGCAGGAAGGGCTAGGCTAACTTTACTGTTTTGTGCAAATGCAGTCAGGTTTATGATCAGGACTGCTCTTATCTATAAAGCTGCTAACCCTGATCCTTGAAGGGAAAAGGTAACGCCAGAGGCCTGTCGTCTGGATGGCTTGCACAAGGAGAGCTCTTTTCTGGATTGATTCCATCAATGCCTTGTCCCTGAAGTCGGGAAGTATCTTGCCAGTAAGGAATGCCTTTTAAAGTTCTTTTGCTATTGAACAATGTCCCAGCCACCCAGAACCCCATGAGTTCAACACTGAAAGGCAACAACGTGGTCTCCTTGCACCTAAACACGCTCTAATTCAGCCTCCAGAACAGGTAGTCATAAAGATCTTTAAGGTTCATCACATACAATGCTCTATGGAAAACAGTGTCAATGCTATGGAAGAGAACTCGATGGAAAGAACATCATAGTCTGGAAGTACTATAACCACTGAAGACGCTGTCACTATTATGGAAAGAGCTGTGAAAGCCTCACGCTTGCAACTATAAATTCCTGCTGGAGAAAACCATGTCCAGAGGTTTTGCATAACAGTACAGGATCTACGACAGAGCCAAACAAGAAATCATGAAAGAGACTGCGGATATGGCCAGAAATGAGGGGTGAAGGGTTTCAAGATACAGATCTCGGAGAAACCAAGAGCTAACAGACACTATGCCAGAGGAATTAACAGAAGACGACCTGATGGAGGTGAGTGCTTCTGAAGCAGTGTTGGGTGATAAGGAAAGATGATGTAGAAGCAGCAGTGTCAGAAAACAAGGTGACATTAGGCAATTTGGCAGAAGGTTTCTGATTATTCAAGATGCTTTTGACATCTTTTATGACACAGACCCTTTTATGATGTGGGCACTAAAACTAAACAAACTGTGGAGGAAGACTGGTACCCTACAGAAACATTTTTAGAGAAGGAAAGCACAAAAAAGTCAGAAATTACAATGTATTTCTGTAAAGTTCCAGAGTACGCTTGCCTCTCCTGCCTCCCCTTCAACGTCTTCCACCTCCGCCACCCATGAGACAGCAAGATTAACCCTTCTTCCTCCTCCTCAGCTTATTCACCATGAAGACAAGGATGAAGACCTTTATGATAATCCACTTCCACTTAATGAATAGTAAATAGATTTTCTCTTCCTTATAATTTTCTTAACATTTTCTTTTCTCTAGCTTTATGAAAGAGTACAGTATATAATACGTAAAACATACAAAATATATGTTTATCAACTATTTGTTATTGGAATAGCTTCCAGCCAAAAGCAGGAGTAGTTAAGTTTTGGGAGAGTCAAGTCATACATGGATTTTCAACCATGTTGGGGGTTCAGCATCCCTAATCCCTGCAATATTGAAGGGTCAACAGTATACCTGTGCAATGAAATAGTACTTGCCAATAAAAAGGAACTACTGATACACCCAACAAAATGGAGAAATTCAAAATAACATGCTAATTAAGAGAAGTCACACACCAAAGCCTACATACCATATATTTCCATTTATATGAATTTCTAGAAAATGTAAAATAAAGAGTGACAGAAATTAGAGGAGTGGTTGTCCTGGAACAGGGTGGGGGCAGGCAATTGACCACAAACATGCACGAGGGAACTTTCAGGGTAAGAGAACTGTATGAGTGTCATGGGACTACAATACACAACATTTGCCAAAAACTCATTGAACTGGATACTCAAAACAGGAGAATTTTATTGTATGTAAATTATGCCACAATAAACTTTTAAAAAGTTGGTTTAACTAGTAAATTTTAGGTTAACACTTATAAATATACTTATAAATTTACCAGTAATAAACTTAATGACAGACTAACTATATAATTTCATTGGCAAATCAGTTACAGTTTTAGATTTCTAAATTTATTTATTTATTTTTTTTGAGATAGAGTCTGTCGCCCAGGCTGGTTTTGAACTCCTGACCTCAGGTGATCCACCCACCTCAGCCTCCCAAAGTGCTGAAATTACAGATGTGAGGCACCACACTGGCCTTTTTTTTTTTTTTTTTTCTCGAGACGGAGTCTGTTGCCCAGGCTGGAATGCAGTGGCGCGATTTTGGCTCACTGCAGTCTATGCCTCCCAGGTTCAAGCAATTCTCCTGCCTCAGTCTCCCAAGTAACTGGGATTACAGGCATGTGCCACCATGCCAGGCTAGTTTTTTTGTATTTCACCGTGTTGGCCAGGCTGGTTTTGAACTCCTGACCTCAGGTGATACGCCCGCCTTGACCTCCCAAAGTGCTAGGATGACAGATGTGAGCCATCGCGGCAGGCCATGGATTTCTAAATTCATGAAAGCTTTCAGGGCTACTCAGCCAGTCCACGACTTAACTGAAGATTTTTTTTTTGACTTTATAATTGTGCCAAAGTGATATGCATTCAGAATGCTCTTCAATTTTCAAAGAGTAGTATCCTATGATATCAAATGAACTTCTGACTTATGAGATCTTTAATTTACAACAGGTTTATCTGGATATAACCCCACCATATGGTGAGGAGCATCTATATATGGATTTTTTAAAATTAATTTTTTATGTTTTGGAAACAGGGTTTCACTCTGTCACCCAGGCTAGAGTGCAGGGGTACTATCATGGTTCACTGTGGCCTTGACATCCTGGGTTCAAGCAATCCTCCCACCTGAACCTCCTGAGTAGCTAGGGCTACAGGTGTGCACAATCACGCCTGCCTAATTTTTGTATTTTTTTGTAGAGATGGGATCTCCCTATGTTGCCCAGACTGGTCTTGAACTTCGGGGCTCAAGCAATCCTTCCTCCCACCTTGGCCTCCCAAAGTGCTGGGATTATAGGCATAATCCACTGTGCCCAGACTATATGTGGTATTTTTCTTTTTATTTTGTTAGAGTCTCACTCTGTCGCCGACGGTTGAGTACAGTGGCATGACCGCGGCTCAATGCAGCTTCACCTTCTGGGCTCAGGCGATCCTCCCACTTCGGCCTCCCAGGTAGCTGGGACTACAGGTGTGGGCCGCCGCACCTGGCTAATTTCTGTATTTTTTTTTTTAGAGAAGGGGTTTCACCATGTTGCCCAGGCTAGTCTCAAACTCCTGAGATCAAGCCATCCACCTGCCTCAGCCTTCCAAAGTGCTGGGATTACAGACGTGAGCCACCATGCTTGGCCATAGTTTTACATATGATGTGCATTTCCACATTTTTGAATAGCTTCTCCCAAGCCTCCGTATTTCTGAATCTAGACTCAATCCATAAAGATCAAAAAATAAAATTATATTCCTGGCTTCAGGTAAAGAGGGCCACCAACACAGTACTACAGTTATCCTTAAAGTGTAAAGAATATATAAAATTTAGATTTTATATAATAAGGAGTCCTTCAGTTTAGAGTAAAACTGAGATATTAAATGAAATTATTTCATGATTGAGTCGCAGGCAGAACCCTCCTCCTCTCAGTCAACTGTTCAGTTTCCCAACTTCACAGCATTACATAATCTCTGAGCCATCTGCCAGTAAGATCCCCAGCCTGGGCAGCTTCAACCTCAGACAGGGGTAATCCCAGCTTCACTTCTGGCACCTTTATTTTAAGCTCCTATCATCTTATTTATGTTCACATATAACTGCTCTCTAGTTTTGCCTAATGTACGATATTCCCCTCGCTTTATAAAAGGCCTTAACATATATGTGTGTATATATATATATATATATAAAATAGATATATATATTTCTAAAGACTCACAAGGGCATCCAAAATACTGATTGCTTGTTCTCCCCTACTAATTTAATAGATTCCCTTGAGTATGTATGTATGTATGTATGTATGTATTTATTTATTTGAGACAGAGTCTCGCTCTGTCACCCAGGCTGGAGTGCAGTGGCACGATCTCGGCTCACTGCAACCTCCTCCTCCTCCCAGGTTCAAGTGATTATCCTGCCTCAGCCTCCCGAGTAGATGGGACTACAGGTGTACGCCACCACGCCCAGCTAATTTTTGTATTTTTAGTAGAGATGGGGTTTCACCATGTTGGCCAGACTGGTCTCGAACTCCTGACCTTAGGTGATCCACCCACCTCGGCCTCCCAAAGTGCTGGGATTGCAGGCGTGAGCCACTGCGCCCAACCCGAGATACTATGTAAATCTTCATCTGTAATAATAATTTCTTTTAATAGCATTTGTAACATTTCCTCATTGTTAAATGAGAAAATACACAATTTCTGAAATTTTCTCAACTTAAGCCTCTTTCAAAGTTGGTGGCTATTCACCCAAAAGTATACAGATGATTCCCAACTTAACATGGTTTGAACTGGGATTTTTCAACTTTACAAGGGTGCAAAGCTGATACACATTCAGAACGCTCTACTTCAAGTACACATACAACAATTCTGTTTTTCATTTTTAGTACAGTATTCAATATTCAACACTCTGTCACAAAGTAGAATTTGTGTTGGACGACTTTGCCCAACTGTAGGCTAATGTGTGTTCTGACCACGTTTATGATAGGCTAGGCTAAGCTATAATGTTCCACAAGTCAAGTATATTAAATGCACTTTAGACTTCTGATATTTTCAATTTACAATGGGTTTATGAGGAGCATCTGTACTGACAAAGATTTAGCAGCAACATTATACATGAAATACAACTGTTACGACTTTCTTAAAAGATCAAATATAAATTATGACAATAATTTTCTCAAGATCAGATACTTACACATCAGCCAAAACTATCCGCGTCCGTGTCACATTCTCTATGGTGAATTTGGTTTTTCCTCCTTTGCCAGCGATTCTTCCTATTGCCCTGGATAGATGGTCTCCCTTTAGGGGTTTAACTAAACAAGAAACGCAACATCTCAGGAGGCAAGCCATTCTAGTGCACCACCCACTTCCACATGAAGTTTAATTATAAACTAAATTTCTCTAAATGACACAAAATGTATATATACATATTAAAAAGTTGCTAAAAATACAGCTCAATTGATGCTATTAGAAAACTGAGAGTCACATCACAATACAAAGTCAGCGACACAAGAGCACAGACCACCACACACTCACCATCTGTAATTTCAAAAGACTCTAGGAAGAGGTCATCCAACCTGATGAGGGCAAGTGCATCCTATAATATAAAACAAACACTGTGAAGCCCCTTCCGTTTGCACACCTGAAAAAGAGTAAAGCGCAAAGCACTATGGAACGAAAATCCACAAACTCTTGAGCTAGAAAGCTTTTTTTTTTTTTTTGGAGACATAGTCTTACACTGTCGCCCAGGCTGGAGTGCAGTGGCGTGATCTTGGCTCACTGCAACCTCTGCCGCCCAGGTTCAAGTGATTGTCCCACCTCAGACTCCCGAGTAGCTGGGACCACAGGCTTGTGCCACCACACCCGGCTAATTTTTTTGTAATTTTAGTAGAGACGGAGGGCATCGCCATGTTGGCCAGGCTGGTTTCGAACTCCTGGCCTCAAGTGATCCACCTGCCTCGGCCTTCCAGAGTGCTGGGATTACAGGTGTGAGCCACTGCGCCTGGCCTTTTTTTTTTTTTTTTTAAATGCCTAATCCATTGAGATGTTCACATTGAGTATTTTTCAAGTCCCCATTTTAGATATCATAGAATTACTCACCTCCACCTGAAAGCCTAGAATAAAAGCTTTCACAAAATCAGCTGCTTTTGTCAGAGCACTAACATCTTTGGTTTCTTTACAAGTCTGTTAAAAAACAAAAAAGGGTACAAAATACCGTTGAGACTCAAACAGAAAATGTCTTAACGAAATACTAGAAATGTCCTTTCCCATTATCAGAGAATTTCCTTCACCACCACCTTTCCCTAATATATTCTGTATGACACAAGTTCTGGTTGGGTAAGTGCTATATTTTATTGGCAAAACAAAACCTTTCCAGCTCCAAAGCTTGGCTGTTTCACCCAAAGAGTGTCAAATAACTAACCACACTATATGATCAGATTTTGGGGTTAACAGCAAGACTCCTCTGGCACAACCCAATTTCTTGCATTCTGAAGAACCTCTACCTTCTGTCCATCCCTTCAATGCCCAAGCTTGTCCTCTTCTCTTCTCTCTCAAGGCAGTCTTCCCTGGGATTCCTGACTTAATCTTCTTAGTTATCAATTACATGCTGATGTTTCTTAAACCAATAGCTCCAGGCCTAACTACCTGCACCCGCTGACTGGGGAAATAAAGAATGACTGAAGCACTGAACCTGTTCTCAAACTTTATTTGAGAAATGCAGAAATAACTGTTATTCATAAAATGCCTACCACTGTAAATAACACACACTGTAAATAACATGCACTATAAATAACATGCTTTACACACCATAACTCTAACCCTCACAACAACTTTGAATGTTAAGTCATATGACTACCTTTGCATGTGAGGAAACTAAAGTACTAAAAAGCAAAAATGCTAAGATTCAAACACAGGTCTGATTTCAAAATTGTTATCTCCACTGTACCATGCATATTCACAATCCAGTTGAGGAGACCATGTACTCAACAAATTTAAAACCATATGGGCTTGTGTAATGGCAAAGTCCCCGGGGCTTTCCCATTTAGAACTAGACCCTAGTTCCAATCCTACATGTGACCTTAGACAAGTCTCCTAGTTACTTTAGGTCTTGAGTTTTCTCATCAGTAAAATAAGGAGGTCAGAGGAGAAGATCCTGAGTGTTCCCTACTAGTATAATAGGAAGTTTCCCTTATTAGCCTGATGACTATGGCCAAGTTTCCTCACATCTTTAAGATGGGAATATCCTGAAGACTAAATGATGTAGAGCATGTTGTAATACCACTATGTGTCTGGTATATGGCAGCATCAATAAATGTTAGTGGAATCCAAAGTGATTATCCTGCAATAAATAGGACAGTAAAGCACATGAAAAGTTTAGGCACTGAAGATATGACTGAAAAATGTACATTCTGGTATGAAACTGGCACCCAGAACAGAAAGCCCAAAGTAAATTAATTTTAAATGTCTAGTTCCTGGATTGACAGCATAGAATTTAAAATACACATATATAGGCCGGGCAGGGCAG
Source organism: Macaca thibetana thibetana (assembly GCF_024542745.1). NCBI lineage: Eukaryota > Metazoa > Chordata > Mammalia > Primates > Cercopithecidae > Macaca > Macaca thibetana. Next base: position 38,842,905 of record NC_065590.1, read on the forward strand.
CTCACGCCTGTAATCCCAGCACTTTGGGAGGCTGAGATGGGCGGATCACCTGAGGTCAGGAGTTCAAGACCAGCCTGGCCAACATGCTAAAACCCAGTCTCTACTAAAAATACAAAAATTAGCCAGGTGTGGTAGCGAGCGCCTGTTAACAGTGAGCCGAGAGCGTGCCACTGCACGCCAGCTTGGGCGAAAGCGCAAAATTAAAAAAAAAATACACACACACACATATGTGCATATGTTTCTTATCAAAATAATACAGTTTTATCAAAAAAGCACCATTAAAACACAGTCATGAACTGCATAATGACATTTTGATCAATGACCAACTGCTCATACCATGGTGGTCTCATAACAGTATAATGGAAAATATACAGAAATCTGATATATGGCACTGGACACTGGCAATGCAGATCAAGTAGATGAAATGACTGATACTCAGTAATGGTGCTGGAACATTTGGTTTTCCATATGAAAAAATACATAAATATACACATACCATCTAGGTTTGTGTAAATACACTCTTCGCACAAGGACTAAGTCATCTTACAAAACATATCCCAGAACATATCCCCGACGCTGACTGTATACACTTCTTGTAAAGCAGCAAGTACTTATGTTCATTATTTACTTACTTCTGTTTATGATAATCTCTTTACTCGACCTTTTCTGAATTTGACACAGAACATTACAAAAGATACACAGAAGCAGAGACAGTATTTTGGTATGATCTCAGAACTAATTTACAAATTCAATTAATATTTGTATCAAACGCAGATTTTTAAGGCATTTGGGAAGTTCAAACTCAATATGGTAAGTTTTTAAACTGGACAAAAACTATTCAACACAGTAAGTCCCATTAACTAAAGTCTACTCACGCCTTTCCATCTCTGTAGGAGAGAAAGCCTGGTGTATTGGGAAATGGTTGAGATTTTCCTTACCCTGATTTCTACATTCCTTGATTTCAAGTTAAAGCGTATCTGAAGTCCCAAATGTTCCACAATAGGAGTAAATATCTTCATCCAGTTTTCTTTCAACGGTGTGTATCTGTTAGCTGGGACTGGAATTTTCCTTGTTTCTTCTTTTCCACTCTGTAATAAAAGAACACACAACTCAAAAGGCTATGGAGGGATGATGATGGAGTTGTAAAATAACATCTGATCCATAAAGGGCTTCCTTTAACTGAACTAGTTACACTTCAAAGAATCACTTCTCTCTGAGCATCGCGGCAGAACAGCCCCACCGCAGCTTCAACATTCCCCAGAGGCCACCGGCTTGATCCGCGTCTGGCCCCTGCCTGGTTGCTGTCCTAGGGTCCTAGCCACATACCAGGAGCCCGTCCCCACAGAGGGGTGGGAAGACGGGCCTCTTCGCCGGCCTGGCCTCCTCTGTGTCCATCCGGCCCGCATCCCCGCCCTCTCCCGCTGCGGACAGCTGTTCAGCCTGTCGTTTCTTCGCCCGCCGGCCACCCTTACGGGTGACCTGGGTAAAGCCCTCCTCTGCCCCGGCGCTCTGCGCTTCCATTTCGGATTCCATCCCCCGGAATCTTAAGGCGCTTCCGGCTGAAACACGTGCCCTGCTGCACCGCGCAGGACCCAGCCTCCGTCAACTAACCCCCGCAGCTCCGCCCCTTTCCTAAAACGTCACAGGCCGGGGACCTGCAGGATTTGGGGCCGGGGGAAAACGGGATTTCGGCTGTCCTAAGGTATGCCTGATGCTCATGGTCTCACTCTAGCCGTGCAACTCCGAGCTCAAGCATTTTATAATCTCTAATATGTATGTGTGCGAAAGGCAGTGGGTAAAGGCAATAAAGAAATTTGTGCTGTTGTGAAGGAACATTCTGTGCGATCGCCAGAGCGCATCTGGCATTATCTAGAGATAACTACAGCCAACTTCCTAGGGTATCTGGGGCAGAATACGGAAAGCGGGAGGGACAAATTGCCCATGTTTGGAGTCTGGTTTCCAGGTTAGTGTTTTGGGGGGCTTTGGGTGTGGCGGTTGTCAGAACTGAAATCGGCTGCACCATGTCGGCCTTCGAGAAGCCTCAGATCATCGCCCATATCCAGAAGGGCTTCAACTACACGGTGTTTGACTGTAAATGGGTGCCCTGCAGCGCCAAATTTGTGACCATGGGCAACTTCGCACGGGGCACCGGCGTCATTCAGCTGTACGAGATCCAGCACGGGGACCTGAAGCTGCTTCGAGAGGTGGGTGCCGGGTCCACGATCCGGACTGCCGTTGGGGGCGAGTGCGGATCCTGGGGTCTGCATTCCTCTTTGCCAGAGCCTTCGTCCAGCGTCCCCCAAAGCATGGCTTGAGCCGCGCGAGACCAGAGAAGCTGACCGCCGACTGAGGAATGTTTCCCATTTAAAACCTCTTTCTCATCCGCGGGGTAGTTCCTCCGCGCCCAACCCTCCTGCCACCCCGAGTGCAGTCCAGCCAAAGCGGGCGCCAGGATGCCTGCAGTGTGGTTGGAAGAGGCAACCTAACACATTCGGCAGGTATCAATTGAGTGCCTGGTATTCCTAGGCATGTGAATGGCAATGTCCCCGATCTCATGGAGTTTGTTTTCTAGTGGGAGAGATACTCAGTTCAATAATCAAAGCAACGATACATAAGTACAAACCGAGATGAGTCGTCTCACACAAAGGAACACGGTTACGGTTCAGTGAGAGTGAAAACAGGTTTGGGATGAGTGAAAACAGATTTTGGTATGTGCGGGAGCTAACTAGGCCAAACTAGGAGTAAAGGACACGGTTTCCAGGGCTTCTGCACATGCAGAAGCTCAGTGATGGGAAGAAGTTTATCCTCTTAAGAAACTAGAGGGATAAGCAGGAACCAGACATTGCAAGATCTGTAGGACATTCAAAGGAATTTATGCCTTTTTTCTAAGAAAAACGGGACACGATTGAAAGGATTTAAGCAGGGTGTGGAAAGATTAGGTTTACAACTTTTTGTTTTTGTTTTTTTTTGAAGATTACTAGTGAAAGAATTAGAGAATAATGATAGTAACTAGCATTTTGTAGCTGTTTATAGTTTTTAAAAAGTCTTGATTTCGGTTACCTGAAAAAAAAAAGATCAGTCGTAGTCAGATCAGAGTTGTAATAGACTACAAGTGCAGGGTAGGTTAAGAACTCTGGGGATCAAAATCTATGGAGAAAATCGGCTTGAAGGAGGTAGGGATTAAACTGGTAGATAAAGGATGCATACAATTTGGACTGTTACGCCTAGAATAAAAAGTATGTAAGACCCCATTCCGCTTTAAATTTCCCTGAATGACAAACATGAAACATGGCTTATTCTTTTCTACCTTTCCTTATATTGTTCATCACTTAGCTTCCAGTAACCAGTGGCTTTTTTTTTTTTTTTTTTGGAGACAGGGTCTCAATCTGTCACCCAGCCCGGAGTGCTGTGGTGCAAACACAGCTCACTGTCACTGCAACCTTCGCCTTCTCAGCTCAAGGAATCCTCCCACCCCAGCCTCCCAAGTAGCTAGGACTACAGGTGTGTGCCACCACACCTAATTATTTTGTACTTTTTTTTTTTTTTTGGTAGAGATTGGCTTTTGCCATGCTGCCCAGGCTGGTCTCCGACTCCTGGGCTCAAGCAGTCTGCCTGCCTCGGCCTCCCATAATACTGGGATTACAGGCGTGAGCCACCAAGCCTGGCTACCGGTTGCTATTCTAATGTCCAGTTCAGATTATCTAATGTATGATGCCCTTCCTGATTTCTATACAAAGGAAAATTTCTTTACATTGCATTTTGGGTTGTTTTTGTTTTTTGTTGTTGTTGTTTAGAGATGGCGTAGCTCTGTCCCAGTCTGGAGTGCAGTGGTACTGTCATAGCTCATTGCAGCCTGGAACTCCTGGGCTCAAACCATCCTCCCGCCTCTGCCTCCCAAAGTGCTGGATCAGGTGTGAACCACCATTAAAAAAAAAAGGCATTTAAAGGATTTATTCCTTTTTCTTTTCTCTTTCTTTTTCTTTTTCTTTTTTTTTTTTAAGACGGAGTCTTGCTCTGTCACCCAAGCTTGAGTGCAGTGGCGTGATCTTGGCTCACTGCAACCTCTGCCTCCCAGGTTCAAGTGATTCTCCTGCCTCAGCCTCCCTAGTAGCTGGGATTACAGGCGCCTGCCACCATGCCCAGCTAATTGTTTTGTATTTTTAGTGGAGATGGGGTTTCACCATGTTGGTCAGGCTGGTCTCGAACTCTGACCTCAGGTGATCCACTCAGCTCGGCCTCCCAAAGTGCTGGGATTACAGAGATGAGCCATCGCGCCTGGCCATTTATTCCTTTTTCAAAGAAAAATGGGACATGATTGTTTTTCTTTTTTCTTTTTTCTTTTTTTTGAGAGAGGGTCTCACTCTTGCCTAGGATGGAGTGCAGTGGCAGAATCAGGGCTCAGACTTGTGACTTTTTAAAATAAGAACAGGCCTGGTGCAGTGGCTAACGCCTGCAATCTCAACACTTTGAGAGGCAGAGGGGTGGATTGCTTGAGCCCAGGAATTCAAGACCAACCTGGGCAACATGGCGAAACCCTGTCTCTACTTTTTGTATAAAAAAGAATACAAAAATTAGCTGGGCATAGTGATGCGAGCTTGTAGTCCCAGCTACTTGGGAGGCTGTGGTGGGAGGATCTCTTGAGCCCAGGAGGTCAAGGCTACCATGTTCGCACCACTGCACTCCGCCCTGGGTGACAGAGAGAGACTCTGTCTCAAAAAATAATAAAATGAAAATATATGATTTGTACGTATTTCAAAACTACACTTACTCCATCAAGTGGAATAGAGTACTTTGTCTTTCGTAGCGACTCTGGGGAGTTTCAGCAAATTTTAAAAAGATAATTTTCTTTTGCAGGAAAAGTAATATGTATTCATGATAGAACATTTAGAAAATAGGAAAATGAAGAAAATATCACCCATAATCTCAATGCCAGGAATAACTACTAAGTGTATTTTCACCTGGATCCTTTAGATCTTTTTTTCTACCATGAATTAGATCTGAGAACACACTATTTCAAGGTACTGTGTTTAACAAGGACCAAAGATATTTAAAAGTTGAGTCCTTTCTTCTAAAGAGCCTACTGTCTGTCCAAAAAGAGGGTACAACTAATACAGAAATACCTTTTAGAACTTACAGTGGGCCAGGTGTGGTGCTCACGCCTGTAATCCCAGCACTAAGGGAGGCTGAGGCGGGTGGATCACAAGGTCAGGAGAGCGAGACCATCCTGGCCAACATGGTGAAACCCCATCTCTACTAAAAATACAAAAATTAGCTAGGTGTGGTGGTGCGTGCCTGTAATCCCAGCTACTCAGGAGGCTGAGGCATGAGAATCACTTGAACCCGGGAGGCGGAAGTTGCAGTGAGCCGAGATCCGCCGTTGCACTCCAGCCTGGCAACAGAGGAAGACTCTGTCTAAAAACCAAACCAAAACAAAAAAGAACTTACATTGTATTTGGCTGCTCTGGTGCAATGGAAAAAAGATTAAAAATATAGGTTAAATATTGTTCCAGTAACTCCCACTCCTTACTGTGCATCAGGATCATTTGAGTGCATTTTGTGGCTTGTGTGTATGTGTGTGTGTTTTAAAACATTTGTGCCTTGGTCCCACCCCTAGAAATTCTGACGCAGTGGTACGTCTTTATTGCATCTAAATAAGGTTTAGAAATCAGAATTTTTTAAAACTTCTGCGAGGTGATTCTAATGAGTCCCAGGGCTGAGAACCATTGAACTAGATGGGTCACTTATTATAATATTAGGAAACAGACTTGATTTGTCATTGTAGAGCTACCCCTAAGTCATGTGCTCCAAAGCTCATGCATCTTTCTTTTTTTTTTTTTAAATTTATCACTGACTTGGAGCTTGCAAAGCGCGTGCATCTAAGAAAAAAAGATGTAAAGGAAGCATATCAGTCTTTGTCGAAGTCTTCTTTATCTTAGTTGTAAAAGGATAGATAAGGAATGGAGGGCAGGGCCTCCATGTTCCGTTGAGCAGTTTTTTGCACCACACAAAGGTGTCTGGCTGAGTGCTCAAATGGGAGTTATACGCTCTTTTTCTTTCATTAAGGCTTACATGTGTGAGGCTTCATCAGCCTCTAAAGGGCAACTTTTTTCTAATTGGCACAAAGATACCATATGGACTAGGGATGGCCCTGAAAAATGGAATCACAGTTGTAGATGTTTATATTAAAAAAAAAGCAATAAGCTAATAAAATTCTGCTTTTTTAGTCCCTGTGCTACTGAATTTACTGCTTGTTAGCATTTGGTTGGCTAGATCTTTTAATGTTAATTAAGTATTGCCAGGATGTGGAGGAGGAAGTACTGACAAGCTGTACTAGACCCACCCACATGCAGAACAAAAATAGCTCACACAGAAATTATTGATCTTGAGCTTCTTTAATCATTTTAACTTCTTATTATAGCGAGAAAACGAACAGCTAGGTCAATTATGACCATCATTGATGGCCATTTTCAGTATCATATAGCAAAAATTGTTAGTATATACAGATTTTCTTTGTTGAACAATTTTTGCAAGATAGAACTTTTTTTTTTTTTTTTTTTGCCAGTTAGTTTTCTAGCAAGAAAAATTTTGATTTACCACTAACTTATTTTCATCTTTTCTTTTCCGTAGATAAACTATCTATCGGGGCAAAGAGGGAACCCTTTTGTGAACTATGAAAAATTAGCTTCACCTTTGTCCTGTTAATTTAGCTATTATTATTATTTCCATAAATGTCTGAGGAAAGAGGAAATATGCCTACTTTGTAAGTCCGTTTGCCAACAGAGCTCAGCCCTTCTGAGCAAAGTGCAGTCCTCAGTGCACACAATTGATCAGTTTTAATACGTTTAATATGTTCAAGATGTACAATTTGAGTTTAATTTGGTTCTTACACAACAGACCACTAGTGTCTATAAATATCTTTGTGTTTCTTTAATATAAGAAAAGAACAAAGAACATGAGGGAAGCATAATATCTTATATTTATATCTTGTAAAGACATGAATGAAGGTAAAAACCAAAGGACAGAGATCTGAAAGTAGGTTTAATTCATGCCATTGTACCATTTACCTCAGCAATCAAGATTGGAACATTCCTTTGATACTTCCAATAGCTCTCAGGTTTACAGAATGAGGACTCCAATAATAAAATGTTTATTTAATCGATTTGCATATAAACCTGGAGGCAGCCTAGTTTAAGAAAAAGCCTGGGTTCTACCTGGCTCTTGGGACCTTAGGCAAGTCACTCAGTCCTCTGAACCTGTTTTGTCATCTTGAAAGTGGTGTTCTGAACACTTAGTTTGCAGTGTTCTATATATTAGAAAAGGGATGGTCTAGACTGGAAGAATATCTAAAACGTATCTGATATGTAGGTAATAGATGGACGCTATTTTCATGATTGCATGTCAATGACACCAGAAACTGAACAGTTTGTCAGAACCCTGGCACGTGAAAGTATGGTAGGAGAAAAGAGAGAACAAAGAAAGTGAACTCCAGCCCTGGTTTGTCTGTCCCTAGTCTCAGGGCTGAGAGATTCATGGATGGTCACTTATACCTTCATTCAACAAATGTTGAGTGCCTGCTATGCGTTAAAAAAATTAGGCAAGGCTCTGCTCTCATGGTGCTCACATTTTAGAAAGGGGGACATAATTGCGTGAATAAAATATTTTTGTGCAGGTGTCAAAGAATCTGTACATTGCAGTGCTGTTTTTGGAACACCATAAAATATTGGAGTAGTCAGTTCCATCTTTGCACAGGGAAAAGATTTTCAGCAGAAAAATCTGACTCTCTCTATATATAGATATTCTGATTTTTACATAGCAAGTAACCACACAGTTTTTAAGTCTTCACTTCCAAGGTTTTTTATTTTTATTTATTTGTTTTATTTTATTTTATTTATTTTTTGAAACGGAATCTCTCTCTGTCGCCCAGGCTGGAGAGTGGTGGTGCGCTCTTGGCTTACTGCAACCTCCGCCCTCTGGGTTCAAGCAGTTCTCCTGCCTCAGCCTCCCCAGTAGCTGGGATTACAGGTGTCCACCACCACGCCTGGCGAATTTTTGTATTTTTAGTAGAGATGGGGTTTCGCCATTTTGGCCAGGCTGGTCTTGAACTCCTGACCTCAAGTGATCCATCCTCCTTGGCCTCCCAAAGTGCTGAGATTACAGGCATGAGCCATTGCGCATGGTCCAAGTTTTTTTAACTGGTGTTCATTTGCTAGTATTTTCTACCAGGCAAGCTAAGAAAATTATTTTTTTTTAAACTTTAAAATTTGAAAAAAACACATCCATCAGCTTTTGTTCTTGGCGAATTTTCTAATTAATGTATTATGTTAGTAACAGAAGATCAGTGTGTTCCAGGAGTATAGGTTGAGATTCTCTAGTCTACAGAGTCTAAAAGTGAAAGTTAAGTAAAAGAATAACAGGGAGGAAAGTTTTTGCTTCCAGTTTTGTATTACCAACCGTAAAATTTTAGAAGACTGTAGGGACCAAAGAGTGTAGGTTAGTTTTTACCTCTTCCATGGCCTAGGAAGCACAGAAACCCTCATCAGAGGTTTCAGGGGATAGCAGTGGAATTCTGGGAAGCAGAATGCTTTAGCTGGTTGGGGGGAAGAAAATGGGTGACCAGTCTTCCCAGTGCTTCTCTGAGAAAAATGTTCCCAGAGAATTGGGTCAATAGATGATGCAAGCTCTCCACAGCTTCTAATCCCCTGTCTCCTGGAACCACATTGCTGTGCATCAGGACTACCAGCTTCTTACCTCAGACGGTCTGCTTCCACCCTCTGCCTCAGAACATGGAAGCCATTATCAATGACTTAGAGCTGCCAAGACCCAGGTTCATTGTGAGACCAAGGGGAGGGAGAGGTGGATAGCTGTTTCATCAGTTGGTGTAGGTTGGAACTCTGAATTAATTTCACCATAGAAATCATGCCCTAATAGTGATTAAGTGCTTTAGCACTATTTTACATATATGTGTGTATATATATATATATGTGTGTATATATATATATATATTTTTTTTTTTTTTTGAGACAGAGTCTTGCTCTGTTGCCCAGGCTGGACTGCAGTGGCGCGATCTCACTGCAAGCTCTGCCTCCTGGGTTCACGCCATTCTCCTGCCTCAGCCTCCTGTGTAGCTGGGACTGCAGGCGCCCGCCACTGCACCCGGCTAGTTTTTTGTATTTTTAGTAGAGACGGGTTTTCACCATGTTAGCCAGGATGGTCTCGATCTCCTGACCTCGTGATCCGCCCGCTTCGGCCTCCCAAAGTGCTGGGATTACAGGCGTGAGCCACCACGCCTGGCCAGCACTATTAATATATTTTTAGGTACTTTGAGGAGAAGGGAAAGGTGAGGAAAACATAAATTGGAGTTAGAAACTGTGTGTGTTGTTAAGTTGACAAAATTTTGATCCTCTGTGTTGCCCCATTTTAAGATACTCTTTTTCATAAAATTGGGGGAAAATGGGAATAAACGAGTATTAATTTTCTGGTGCAGTGAATAACTGATGCCATCTCAGACCACTTGTGCATTAAAAAGAGAAACATTCCGTGGTTCTGTGCTTCTCATCAATAGGGTCTTTTACAGACGTTACCGTAGATGACTGATTTCATTTACTAGACAATTCTGAGGAGGGTATGAATGCTTTTAGACTTGGCCATAGTAACTCCAATTTATCCAGATCACAAATAGTAGGAAAGTTCAACAGTCTGGGAGTTTCCAAAGCCCTATGCCATGTAATGGTATCTTCTGAATCAGAGAAAAAAGTTGTTATAGTTTGTGTTAAGTGACTTTTATTTTATTCGTGGAAATTGGTATGTATACCTATATGGAAATGCCTGGATAAACACTGAAAGTGGCAGGGAAATTATTTTTAAAATTATTTGAAACAGGCCAACCTGGGAGGCATGAAAACTGAAGAGTTACAAGGGGAGATGTCCTGGAAACTGGAGAACCCTGCAAAAGGAATAAAGTTTATCTAGATGTATTGTGTGAAACAAATCAAACGACAGTGTACTGTGATTTGCCTTGTATTGAAACAAACGCGTGTGTGTTTGTAAATACGTAGAAGATCTAGAAGGATGGGGATTACTTCTGGAAAGTGTTAAAGGGACTCACTTTTTCCTTCCATCCTTTTGTTTTGTTTGAATTTTTATAGGGAGCAGGTATTACTTTTATAAACATTAAGAATTTTAAAATGTAAAAATTGTTAGAGACCAAGAGGGATAGTTTTGCCCCATTGAGGCTGACAGTCAATGGGAAGTGTTATATGGCAAGAGTGTGGTGTGGGACAGACATCAGTGGCCTCATCTAATTCCAGATTGCAGAGATCTCAGGAGCCAAGGCAGCAGGAAAAGCAGTTAGACTGTAGGAGGAACTTTAGTGACCTGGGCAGGTAGAGTTGGCGGCGGGAGACGCCGTGGAGAAATCAGAAACATCAGGAAGTAAAAGAAGGTGAATGGAAGACCCAGGGAGGTGTAGGAGTAGTATAATGAATATGTATATTTTGGAGGAACCAGATGGGAACTGATATTTGAGTTGTTAGCTTTTTGAGGCACTGGCCAATCTCATTCATCTTTGTATCCTTTTTTGCCTAGTTCAGTGACTTGCATGTGGTAGCAACCATTAAATGTTGAATGTTGTATGAGTGGGCGAATCTCTAAAGCCATATGCTTTGGTCTCCTTTTATGACAGGAGAGTATTGTATTAGATCCTTTCCAAGGACCTTTTTGGCTACATAGTCTTCTTCACCTGATTTCCATAAGCCCCATACTTTAAATAATATATTTGTATATGATTGTTTTACTAATGTGATTATATATGATACTTGGAGCAGTAGCCTTTTAAAGTAAAGAAACCTCAAAAGATTGGCTGATCCATACCAATAGTAGTGGCTTGATACACACGGGTTTATAAATCTCTCTGCATTGAAAAGGCCCCAGAGAAAGTGGGACATAAACATCTTTAGTTTATAGGGTTCTGCAGGGAAAACTATAAGAGAAATGTAACATTTTTGTTCCCATAACCATCTGGAAAGATAATATCTTCATTATGTTCTCATTTCTGTTGAGGATCTTAAAGAATATCACATGAAATGCTGAAACTTTCATATCTGCAATAGAGATTGCAGAGCTGTCAGCATTTGAATGTCTCATTAGTGAGAGGAGAGGAAAGGCAAATTAACACTTTTTCTTTTTGACAGTTACATACTTTAAAGAAAAATGACTAAAGGAAAAAGTATATGATTATTTTCATCAGAAGATGTTTTAATTGCCTTTTATATTGTCTTATTTAAATGCCATAATAGAGCCGTAAATATGATATTAATAGATTATAAATATCTGCTTACATAAATAATATATCCTGTCTTCCTCCTTTCTATCAAGATTGAAAAGGCCAAACCTATTAAATGTGGAACATTTGGTGCAACATCTTTACAGCAGAGATATTTAGCTACTGGAGATTTTGGTGGAAACCTTCATATATGGTAAGATGATTTAGTCAGTATTCAGACAGATGAGACAGGCAATTTATTTGATAGTTTCATTACTCTTTCTCTGAAAGAGAGAATTTTAATTTTAAAATCTTTCTTTATATGTTCCATTTTAACTATAAAAATATGAGAATTTTCTCTTAATACATATTTCTAGATTTAATATTCAAAATCCATTTAAAAATACTAACCTATTTTTCTTTAGATATTTTGGATAATATTATCAATGCTTATTTTCACACACACTGTTTGGTGCTAGCATTTAATGCCATGTATTTGTAAATAAAGGTCTATTCCCCCTCCAACTTTAAAAATACAGTATATAAAAATGCACATGAATAACATTGAAAAAGTAGGTATTAATTATTTATATTTCAGCAATAGATTTAGCACTGCAGAATGTTTGTTTTTTCAAGCTTTAACATCTAAGCACAACTTTTTAGAAGCATATCTGTTGAACAAATCAAAATAAACTTGTTTTGAATGGGCAAAATCACAATTCTGCCAAATGCCTTTTTCATATTTTACCTAGAGTTGTTTCTTATTTAGAGTGGAATGAATTGAAATTCCTTTTTAATTACTTTGCAGGAAAATCTATTATTGTAATCATTTATAGTATACAGCAGTGTTCTAAAATATTATGGAGAAAGTTCTAGAGTGTTCTAGAAAAACTCTCTTTCCTGCATCATGTTTTCTAACATGACCTTTCTTGAGTCTCAGAACCTGCTACTTTATAATTACATTACTTTAACATATTTATCTGTCTTAGAATCATAACATTAAACAAAATGAAACTATTTTAATTTCTCCTTGCTTTAACTCCTTAATAATTAAATTAGCATGTATTCGTTAGTTCTTAGATGCTTTGTCATATGCTTTGAGAGATACTGGGAGAGGGGCAAGTTTGAATGCTATTTTAAAAAATAAATATATTTCAACACAAGAGTATTCAAAATATTAAATAGTACCATTGACCATCTTTCTAATATAGTTTCCTAGTATAGTACAGATATTACCAACTTACTTTCATTGATAAATCTTATAATTTCATGTTAAAAAATAATGTTTTAAAGTCTATAAAGTAGTAAAACAGTCATTTCAAGTAGAACCACAATCTTGTTTAATCTCTTGATTAGTTCATAATGATGGTAAATGTAATTTCTAAACTAGGTTGAAATATCTCAAAAAATTTTTCTTGTTTTTGAGATGTAGTCTCGCTCTGTTGCCTAGGCTGGAGCGTAGTGATGCGATCTCGGCTCACTGCAACGTCCACCTCCCGGGTTCAAGTGATTCTCCTGCCTCAGCCTCCCGAGTAGCTAGGATTACAGGTACCCACCACCACACCTGACAATTTTTTGCGTTTTTAGTAGAGACAGGGTTTTGCCATGTTGGCCAGGCTGGTCTCAAACTCCTGACCTCAGGTGATCTACTCACCTTGGCCTCCCAAAGTCATGGGATTACAGGCATGAACCACTGTACCTGGCCACAAATTTTTTATTAGTAAGGTTTTACTAATAAATCTTGGCCCAATAATAAATTGGGAGTATATTTCATGAATAGCCACATTCATTTTAAATATCCGTAAGTTATTGAAAACTAAATTATTAAGAGAAATATAAATAGAAGTTCCAGTAGAAAAGCAAAAGAAGGGAAGAAATGGAGATGGGCAAGAAAAGGAATGTGTGAGGATCACCTAGTCAAGCCATTCATTGCCCAGTAGTGCAACTGTGGTAATCAATACTTTCCTGAATGCCTTTCTGTGAATTGACCTATTAGACGAACTTCAGCCTGTCTTTCAGTAATACATATTGTTGTACGATGACACACTGAAAAATATGTCAGTAGATGAAAATCAGTGTGGACTTCAGTGGGAAAATAGTACCTTATAAAGGAAGAAATGTGTACAAAGTAAACACTACTCATATTTTATCCTTTAAAAAGGTCATAAGATCCAACTACTGAGGCCTACTTTGGAAGAATTCTAATGAGTATGATGATTTAGTAAGGCCAGCTAATGGTGTCCATCTTCTGTTCACTTCGCATATTTTTGTAACAGCCACTAAAACCCAGAATTGAAAAAAATTGTCCTGAGAGCCAGGTCCTCAGATACATGGTGGTTTTTTCTTTTCTTTTCTTTTTCTTTTTTTTTTTTTTTTCCTGAAACAGGGTCTTGCTCTGTCACCCAGGCAGGAGGGCAGTGGCATGATCTCAGCTCACTGCAGCCTTGACCTCCCTGAGCTTTACTGTATATTTGAAGCAGTATTTTTTCAGACTTCAGTGTACCACAGTCATTGTTTTGGGGACCCATCTGAGATCCTGATTCCTTATGTTTGAGGAGAAGCCCTTGAATCCACGTTTATCAACAAGCATACCTGGTAATTCATCTGTAGGGGTCTTGGAGAGATCGTCTTTGAACACTACGTATAGGAGCTCAGGATTGGAATTTCAAGTTGAATGATGACAGTTCTCATTGGGGACTTGAAAGAAGCTAAATGGAGAGAAAATTTCAGAAGTGTAAATAAATGTATAAACCATCTTCATAGCAAAACCTTAATTTCTATACAAAAAAAAAAAATCTAACTGTAATATGTATTTTTGAATTTCAGTAGCAGACTTAAATGTTTGGGACATGTGGTGTAAAAAGCTGTGTTTGTTGTTTAGGAATTTAGAAGCTCCAGAGATGCCAGTATATTCTGTAAAGGGCCATAAAGAAATTATAAATGCCATAGATGGCGTAGGTGGACTAGGAATTGGAGAAGGAGCACCTGAAATTGTGACCGGCAGCCGAGATGGTGAGTCCATGTATTCTATGTATTTTGTTTATTTATTTTAATGGAAATCTCTATGCAGCAGTACGTCCTCTCTGAGTAAAAATCCCCTTCAGTTACCTTGACTCCCTAAATCTAACAGTCTTGCTGCTACTTTTTTAACAGGCAAGTTTGATTGCTTCTCTCTTGATTGTTTCAGACTTTTGGGTATTTGGAGATAGATTCATAGCACTTCTTACCACTATTTTAGTGTTGAGCTGGTTCAGCTACTAACAATGATGGTTTCCTCTGAACCCTGAAGGATTTAAAATGTCTTTACAGGCTTTTGAGGCAGCTGACGATATAATGTGGGTGGCAGCTTTTCATTTTCTTTTTTTAAAAGGCAGAATTAGTACTTGTGAAAATTGTCATATTGACAGCTGGTTGAAAACTGAAGTTCTGTGATCCATCCACTGGAGAGTTCCAAAGGCACCAGCTCAGCTCTTCCACCCTGCAGTGACCAACAAGGAAGGGCCAGGTCTTTTGGTGTCCAAAGTGGTACTGCATGACTTTAATAGAGTCAGAAATGTTTTTGCTTCACGCGGGGTACACGAGAAATTTGGTACCTATTATAATTGATTTGCCTAGTTGTTTGATGACTGCTCAAGACCATGAGGAAATTGCTTTAAAAGAAAAGTGCGATATAATTTTCTGATAGGTACTCAAGAGCAGCTGTGTTTTGGAAATCACTTATTTTTTTTTACTCATAAAAGCAATATTGAGTATAGAGGGAAAAAATAATATTCAGTCTACCACACTACCACAACCATTAAATTTTTCTTTTTCTTTTAGGTCTTATATATAATTTTGCATAGTTATAAGTGTGAATATGAATTTGTATCTTAGAAACTTTTTTCATTTAATGTTTTGTCATATGCACATATTGCTGTTTCCACAGTTATCATTTTAATGACTATATAATATTCCATCATATGGCCATACTTAACCATTCCCCTATAAGCCTTAAGTTTGCTTTTTTTGTTGTCTTATGACAGTGGCTTAAAAATAATGAGTAAATGAGTATTGTCATATGTGTAACTCTTTTGGAATAAACATATTTTATTTTATGATTTTTAAAAAAATGTATTGGGCCAGGTACAGTCGTTCATGCCTATAATCCCACAACTTTGGGAGGCCGAAGCGGACGGATAACTTGAGACCAGGAGTTTGAGACCAGTGTGGGCAATGTAGCGAAACCCTGTCTCTACTGAAATACAAAAATTAGCCAGTGTGGTGGCACACATCTGTAATCCCAGCTACTCAGGAGGCTGAGGCACAAGTTTTGCTTGAACCTGGCAGTGGGAGGTTGAAGTGAGCTGAGATCGCACCACTGCACTCTAGCCTGGGCAACAGAGTGGGACTCCGTCTCAAAAAAAAAAAAAAAAAAAAGTTTAAAATTTACTGACAAGCGTTCCAAAGTACTTATTTATAGTCAGCTACAGTAGATGAGGTAGATTTCAAGTCTACCCTGTTAGCGTTGATTTTCTTTTTTTCTATCTTATTTTGTAAACAAAATGGTATTCCTTTCCAATTTGTGTTTTTTTCTATATTTACTAGTTAATTTTGTTTTATGAATACTCTGTGTTCTTTGCTCATTTATCTTTTGCAAACTTACTATAAATCTTATCAATGTGTATAAATCCGGTAGAGAAAGATAATCTCTTATCTCTATATATGGGTTTTTTGTTTTGTTTTGTTTTGTTTTTAAAACAGGCTTTTGCTGAGTGCAGTGGCTCATCTCTGTAATCCCAGCACTTGGGAGGCTGAGGTGGGAAGATCACTCGAAACCAGCTTGGGCAACATAGGCAGATGCCATCTTTACAAAAACTTTAAAAATTAGCCAGGCATGGTGGTATAGTCCCAGCTACTTGGGAGGCTGAGGTAGGAGGATCACTTGGACCCAGGAGGTCGAGGCTGCAGTGAACCATGATCGCATGACTGCACTCCATCCTGGGTGACAGAGCAAGACCCTGTCTCTAAATAAATAAATATTAAAGTCAAGCAGCCTCTTAATGATCTTTATTTTATCCCTGGAGGTAAATCTAATGTTGTACCTCCACCTTTCCTGGTTATTTTCCTTTTAAGGATTTTTTTTTTTGCCCTTTTCTTATTCTCTCTCAGGTACTTGCCTTTTAGCCATTTTATTACATGCATTTGCATTTCTTGTAGGTAGTGACACTATTTTAGTAAGTAGTCCCATAACATGAATTAAAACGAGGGGGTTGAAATTAAATTGAGGATTTGTTAGTTTTATTTAACATTTTCCTCTTCACTATTGCCACAGGAAAATTAAACTTAATTGTATATGAAATAGTATTCTAGACCAGGCACAGTGGCTCATGCCTGTAATCTCAGCACTTTGGGAGGCCGAGGCAGGTGGATCACCTGAGGTCAGGAGTTTGAGACCAGCCTGGCCAACATGGCAAAACCCCATCTCTACTAAAAAAATACAAAATTTAGCTGGGCATGGTGGTGGGCGCCTGTAGTCCCAGCTACTCGGGAGACTGAGGATAGAGAATCGCTTGCACCTGGGAGGCGGAGGTTGCAGTGAGCCAAGATCATGCCATTGCACTCCTGGGTGACAGAGTGAGACTCCATCTCAAAAAAAAGAAAAGAAATAGTATTCTAGAACTCACAACATAAGAAACCATTAATTCAAAATTAGAGTGTATTCATGCTGATGGTTAAATGGGTAGTAAGGAAAAAAGTAAAAATGAAAACAACACTGGTATTTTCTCTAATAAATAACACATTTGTTTTAGGCTCATGATTTGAATTATGTAACATTCACATTTGCCTTGTCAGTCATCACTTGTAGATAACTTAGGAACACTTGTTGGCTTTTCTGTGTGTCTATTAATTTGGAAACCAAGCCAGATAGTCACATATGGGTGATATCTCTGATATTAAATAAAACTTACCCAATTAGAAGTCAGAACAATGTGGATATTTTCAGATGTCATAACATCTGTCATATTGCCATGTACATAGGAAGCCATAGAAGAACAATGTAGAAAAGAAACATGATCATTCACTTTTGAATTTTTGCCAACTTACTTTTATGCATGGCAGGAACTGTGAAGGTATGGGACCCAAGGCAAAAAGATGATCCTGTTGCTAATATGGAACCTGTACAAGGAGAAAACAAGAGAGACTGTTGGACTGTGGCATTTGGTAAATTATTGAAGAATTCTTGCATTTGAATTATCAGATGGTAAAAAGCACGATCCTGCAAGAAATTTCACACTAGTCTCTTTATAGTCTGTTTTGTGGATTATTTACTGAGGCAAATATACATGGTGGTTAATGTCAGCCTCTGGATCCTGGATTTGAATTCTCACCTGCAATAAGTATATTGGCTGTGTGGCCTGGAGCAAGTTACCAAAGTTATCTGTTCCTTGGTTGTTGCATTTATAAAATGGAATTAATAATAGAATTTACTTAGTTGTGTCGTCATGAAGATTCAATGAGTTAATTACATGTAAAGTGCTGAGAATTGTGCTTATTAATATGTGTTTCTGTTTAATTAGATAATAGTGACCTAATTTAAAATCAGACACCATTAAAGGCTATAAACCAAGCCTCAGATGCAAACGGTAACCTAACAAATCATACATTACACTGTGTACAGAGTATGTTTATTTTCCAGAAAATAGTTTGCCATTGCAAAGTTATTTCTTATAAATTTTGATAACTTTGTTCCTTTATTAATTTACTTAAAATGAATATTGATTTTGTAAGACTAATTGACATTTGCCCTTTGATATGGTTTGGATCTATGTCCCCACCAAATCTCATGTCGAATTGTAATCCCCAGTGTTGGAGGTAGGGCCTCATGGGAGGAGATTAATGGGGGCAGAGTTCTCATGAATGGTTTAACACATCCTCCCGTATACTTTAAATCACCTCTAGATTACTTATAATACCTAATATGATGTAAATGTTGCGTCAATCATTGTTGTATTGTTTAGGGAATAATGACAAGCCCAAGAAGTCTGTACATTTTTAGTGTAGATGTGAATTTTTTTCCAAATATTTTCAATCCATGGTTGGTTGCCTATAGATGCAGAACCCATGGATAGGGAGGGCTGATGGTAGAAGAGAATAATAGTAGGAATATCCTTAGAGATGGCTCAGGACAATGGCCAGAGGTGTTAGGATGGCCTGAAGATCATTCTAAGTTTTTGACGGTTTTTGCAAGGAGGAGATGAAATCTGAGCTTTAGGACAATGAACTAATGGTATTTAGCAGGAGTGATGGGTGGCACAGAGAATATGAGTTCAAGAGCTCTTTGCAGTATTCCAGGGAAGACCTAAGTTACAAGCACTGAGAAGGGAGCAGAGTGGATGATTTGGAAGATAATATTATGCAGAATACATAGAATTGGGGAATTTTTTTGGATATGAAGAACAAAGAAAAGGATTATGTCCAAGATGACTGAGTTTTCAGGCTGATTGTGGGGTGAATGATGTTATTATACAAGGAGTGGGATAATTTGTAAAGGAAAATGGTAAGGTCATTTTGGGACATCATGAGTTTAAGATGATGGCGTACCATCTAGGTGGGGCCCACAGTGGAAACGCAGGGCTGGAGTTTATGAGAAAAACGAAGTTAGAGGCAGTAGAGAACGAAAGCTTGGGGACAGGATGCCCAGAGAGCCTAGCACAGTGACAGGGGCCTCCTTCTCACTTAACACTCTTTCCTCAGCAAGCGGTACTTGGAAAAAAATCCTTGAATTCCAGGAGGATGAGTTTAACTACAGATTATAAACTTACTTCAGGTATGATCATCCACACTACTAAAAATATGTTACAGTGTGCTACAGCTTATTTTCAGATTTCCTTGTAAAGATGGGATCACACCAGAACAGCATTTTTCAAGATAAATTAGTTTTAAAATTTCTGTTTACGTTCAAATATAGTTACTGCCAAGAAAGCAACAGAAGTATAACTCTGTTTATTCTCCGAGACCCCTTTGTGTTTGACTTATAGTTGGCCTGCTAGCCTTTGCAGATATAGTATAAAGCTTTTTTTTTTTTTTTTTTTTTTTTTTGAGACAGAGTCTTGCTCTGTCGCCCAGGCTAGAGTGCAGTGGTGGGATCTCGGCTCACTGCAACCTCCGCCTCCCAGGTTCACGCCGTTCTCCTGCCTTAGCATCCCGAGCAGCTGGGACTACAGGCGCCCGCCATCACGCCCAGCTAACTTTTTTTTTTTAAAGTAGAGATGGGGTTTCACTGTGTTAGCCAGGATGGTCTCCATCTCCTATAAAGCATTTTCTTTAAATTGAATTCAATAAACGTTTTCACATATCCTTTCAGTATGGAATTACAGTGAATGAGCTTATATTAGTCCGTTTTGCATTGAATTTCTTTATTGCTATAAAGGAATACCTGAAACTGGGTAGTTTATAAAGAAAAGAGGTTTATTTGGCTCATGGTTCTGCAAGAGTATACAAGAAGCATGGTGCCAGTATCTGCTTCTGGTGAGACCTCGGAAGTGTCTGCTCATGGCAGAAGGCAAAAGGGGAGCAGGCGTGTCACATGGCAAGAGAGGGAGCAAGAGAGAGGGGAGGAGGGAGGCGCCAGACTCTTGAACAACCAGACCTCTCATGAACTAGAAGAGTGAAAACTCATTACCACAAAGACTGCACTGAGCCATTCACGAGGGATCCAGCCCCATGACCCAGCACCTCCCATCAGGCCCCACCTCCGACATTGAGGATCTTACATCAGCATGAGATTTGGGGGGACAAATATCCAAACTCTTATGAGAGATTTAAACAAACCAAAAAACTAATGGAAACCACATTAATAATCTTGATGTCCTGTCAGGATTGATAAGGTGGGATTCTATCCAGTGTGATTTTTAAAATCTGATTTAGTATAAGCTATATGTATAGTTTCATAAGATTTTTTTAAGCAACCTTTATAAGAATGCATTTATAAGGATGTGAAATGTTGTATTTTGATTTCCAGGCAATGCTTATAATCAAGAAGAACGTGTTGTTTGTGCTGGTTATGACAATGGGGATATCAAACTATTTGATCTCAGAAATATGGCATTACGGTGGGAGACAAACATCAAAAATGGGGTAAAGTATATTCTGATGCTTTTTGGTTTCTCTGCGCATGTTTCCATTCACCTCTGAATTACTACAAAAGGAAGACACCTCTAGTAACTCATCTCAGTCAACCCCTCTGCCAATGGTTCTTAACTTTTTGGGGCCAAACTCGTTTGAGAATCTAATGAAAATCCTGAATCCTCTCTTCAGAAAATGAGCTCACACCCACATGTGGTATGTACAATGTTGGGAGAGTCACCAGCCCCTTCAGCCTGTCTGCAGACCGCTGTGGCCCATGTAGTAAGATTTCAAAATAAGCAAGTAAAAGGCCTTTTTATGCCAATACAAAAAGCCTGAAACAGTAGTCACCTCCCCAGCTCAGATTTTTGGTTCCTCAGTTGTACACCTTTAGCAAAGAATGTGGTTTCCTCCTGTTTTCTACTGTCAGCCTTTACTTAACTGTTAAATAACATAAAAAGTTAAATAATGATTCCCCAAAGGCATTCACTGAGCATGGGAACCCAAGATAGTTTTGTTGATCTTACTAATGGAAAAAAAAAATGGTTTTTTCTTTTTTTTTTGAGATGGAGTCTTGCTCTGTTGCCTAGGCTAGAGTGCAGTGGCGCGATCTTGGCTCACTGCAAGCTCTGCCTCCCAGGTTCACGCCATTCTCCTGCCTCAGCCTCCCAAGTAGCTGAGACTACAGGTGCCTGTCACCACGCCTGGCTAATTTTTCATATTTTTTAGTAGAAATGGGGTTTCATCGTGTTAGCCAGGATGGTCTCAATCTCCTGACCTCGTGATCCGCCCTCCTCAGCCTCCCAAAGTGCTGGGATTACAGGTGTGAGCCACCATGCCTGGCCAAAAAAAAAGAATTTTTTTTTGAGATGGAGTCTTACTCTGTCACCCAGGCTAGAGTGCAAGGGCGTGATATCAGCTCACTGTAACCTCCGCCTCCCAGGTTCAAGCGATTCTCCTGCCTCAGCCTCCCAAGTAGCTGGGACTACAGGCACACGCCACCATGCCCAGCTAATTTTTGTATTTTTAGTAGAGACAGGGTTTCACCATGTTGGCCAGGCTGGTCTTGATCTCCTGACCTCATGATCCACCTGCCTTGGCTTCCCAACGTGTTAGGATTACAGGCATGAGCCACCACGCCCGGCTGGAAAAAAATTTTTATGGTAAAAGTTAAAAGAGAAAATGATTGTTGGAGTGCTTTCACATTATCTGACCATTTTAAAGCTGTTTTACTTAGTTTAAGAGAGCCTCCTGAGTTAATACTGGTGAGACTACCAATAATAAATATTCTCTGTTTACAGGTATGTAGCTTGGAGTTTGACAGAAAAGACATAAGTATGAATAAGTTAGTAGCCACATCTCTGGAAGGAAAGTTCCATGTTTTTGACATGAGAACACAGCATCCAACCAAAGGTTTTGCCTCTGTTTCAGAAAAGGTAAATATGAGGGAAATGTCTTTATATGAAGAAGAATGATAGCTTGGCTTAGACTGATAAGTAGAATTAGTCACCAAGGTTTCTTCCAGGTCTTTATGTGAGGGGAGCTATTTTTGATATATTCCTGTGAGATCTTGACAAGTTTTTCTGTGCAAAGAGTACTTCCCCAAAGTTTATCAACTTTAGACTTCTTGATTATAATAAAGATCTCAGTTAGGTAGGAATCTTATTTTGTAGTTTAGGAGCAATTAGAAGAAACCTAGCTGATAATAGGAATTTGATCAACAAAACCCATCCTCGTGTTTCCTAATAAATATATAATACTTGTGCTAATACCTGGTTATATATTTTTCAAAATATAACTATATGTACATGATGTCATTACATTTTATTTTATATTCCAGTTTGCTATATTAAATGAAATTATTGAAAGCACTGAGTACTGTGATTATAGTAGATGTTCAAAAATATTTTATTTACTTACTTAACTTTGCCTTGCATTTGAGGTAGCTGAGAGGGAAATATGGTATTACAGCATTAGACCAATAGATGAGGAAAGCAGGGCAAAAGAAAAACACTGGTTTAAAAAAAGGATAGTTTCTGGACTGGGGGGATTACAGAAAATTCATGCAAAAAGGTCCTGTCATTCACAAGAAATGGATTGGAAATGTGATTTGAGCTTCCTAAAGTATAAAAGGAAAGAAATACCAATTACGGATTCCTTGTTTCCGTAAGATTAAAATATACAAGTTGCTCATGAAGTAAGAATTTACTTCCTTGCTTCTCTCTCTCCTGTGGATTCAGTTAGGATTTCTTGAACCTTCCTATTTTGTTTCATTATTATTATTGTATGTAAATTATTGTCACTGCCTTATGAAAACAAAATTCTTAACAAGATAATTATAAAGTATTGGTTTGCTTTTGTCATTTCAGAATATATTAAATATCTATCAACAACATAGATCACTTTACTAAACTGTTACATGTATAATTTGCAACACATATATCATTATCTATAAATAATAGTGTCATCTCCAATTTTTTATTTTGTTTGTTTGGCTTTTTTTTTTTTTCTTTTTTTTTTTTGGAGACAGAATCTTGCCCTCTTACCCAGGCTGGTGTGCAGTGGCATGATGATGGCTCACTGCAGTCCTGGGCTCAAGTGATCCTCCTGCCTCAGCCTCCCAAGTTGCTGGGAGTATAGGCACACGCCACCGCATCTGGCTAATTAGAAATTTTTTTTTTTCATAGAGACAGAGTCTTGCTGTGTTGCCCAGTCTGGACTTGAAACCTGACCTCAAGTGATCCACCTCAGCCTCCCAAAGTGCTGAGATTATAGGCGTGAGCCACTATACCTGGCCCAGTTTTTTAAACTTGTATTTAGTTAACCCAGTAATTGCTAAATCTGCCAAATAGATGACTCTGGTATATTTTAAGAGGTCATTTCCCCTCTTGCTTTTTGTGTTTTTCTCAACTTCCTGAAGAAGAAGAGAAGTTTAAGCTACAAAATAAAATGTTTCAACAGCTTGAACCTAATCACTGGGAGACCGTTACACACTTAAAATATGTGTTTTGAGATATGAGTCTTTATCAGCTAATGGTAATTCTCCCAAAAGACTATTGAAATCAAAGGTCAAGACTAATCACTCACTAAAATGTGGTGTTCCACAATAGCCAGCCCCACTGCTTCTATAAAGCAGCATTCATTCATTCCCTCCCACCTCCTTCTCTCCCTCCCTCTGTCTCTCTCTCTCCCCTAAATTCCCCCCAGTTAATGCAGTATTGCCAGGATGGATTTACGGGTTGCTATTGAGGTGCTAACAAACTGTTAACCTTCCAGCTGCTGGTTTTTAGTCTTTAGTCTAATGTGAATGATAAAGACCTTAGCTTATTATGACCATAAACATTGTCTATAAGTCCTCGTGGTCCGTATTTTGAAGACTGGACAGGTCAATGGCAATACATTGAAAATGAGGCTCTGGGAGCTGTTAGTTAAAATTCAGTCTATAAATTTTAGTTAAAATTCAGTCTATAAGAACGCTATACTTATTGCTGAGTTTTGCTGTGAACTTCAAACTGTTCTCAGAACCAAAGTGCATTTTTAAAAATTCAGTCCACATTTTTTGTATATATAAACAAAAGTATATATTTTTATATTTTGAGTGTTTTCCCCCTCAGAATGAACTAGAGGTATTTACATATGTAAAATCTATGCATAATGTATTTGGTACTGTAAACTTAAATGGACTTTAAATTTAATACCTGTCTTTTTAAAAATGCAGTAGAACTTTGTTTCATAAAGCAATAAAGAAAAATGATGCTTTTTCTAATTTCTTATGTGCTCCTATAAATCTCTGTAGCCATTATAAAGAAGCGTGCCAGAAAATAACCTTAATTACTTTTATAACCGTTGAAATTATAGTAGTAAAAGTTCTTTATTTGCAGAGTTTCTCTTCCTGGGCACCATTTAGCATATAAACCAGTTGTGTGCCTCTTGTTCTGTTTAGGCTCATAAATCTACTGTGTGGCAGGTCCGACACCTGCCGCAGAACAGGGAGCTCTTCCTGACAGCTGGAGGCGCCGGCGGCCTTCACCTCTGGAAGTAGTAAGTCTGCCAGTGCACACTGCTCCTTTTAAAGTTACCTGTGGGTGTAAAGTAGGATTAGATTGAACTTTTTTGTCTTTTTTTTTTCCCTGCTTTGACTTAGTTCATTTTGATATGATTTAAAATTTCATGGTATTACATAACTTGTTTTCTAAGCATTTTGTATGAATACACTTTACATTTAGTAAAGTGTACACTAATCTTCTTTTGATACATTAAGTCTATTTATAATTTTAGTTGTGTCTTCTAAGTATGTAAAAGTTGGCCCAAGACTTTATTTATTTTTATTTTTTTTTTTTGAGATGGAGTCTCGCTCTGTTGCCCAGGCTGGAGTGCAGTGGCCGGATCTCAGCTCACTGCAAGCTCCACCTCCCGGGTTCACACCATTCTCCTGCCTCAGCCTCCCGAGTAACTGGGACTACAGGCGCCCGCCACCTCCCCCGGCTAGTTTTTTTGTATTTTTTAGTAGAGACGGGGTTTCACCGTGTTAGCCAGGATGGTCTCGATCTCCTGACCTCGTGATCCGCCTGTCTCGGCCTCCCAAAGTGCTGGGATTACAGGCTTGAGCCACCGCGCCCGGCCGGCCCAAGACTTTTATCAGATATTATCTTGAAGTGATTAGAACACTCACTGCCTCTAAGAGATGGGGAAAGGGTTCCTTGCCTAAATTTAGATAACATCATTGTGATAGACCCCAACAGAGCCTGAGGCTCCTGACTGGTCTTCAGGAAAGACCTTATCACTGAGTTTGCTTTCTGCATATCTAGGCTGGGTGAGTTACGGTGAATGCTTTACTGTGCATGCTACTCTCTGAATCCCAAGGGCGCTAACATCGTAGATACTAGATCATTTAAAAGGTCTGATATACTTGCTCAGGGTTGGCCTGTGAAAAGGAGAAAAAGCAAAACAAAACAAAAATTAAAGATCTGATAAAAATTGTGAGTTAATGGTATTTCTGAATACTTTATTAGCTAAGCAATATGTACTTGGAGGGGAAAAATTATATCTTTCTTAAACATCACTTGGAAAAAATAGCAAGCCTATAAATGAAGGATCTTTCGAAAATAAAGTTTCATTAATAATGTAAGAAGAAAAACACCATCCTCAATATATCTGGGACTTTCACATTTATAAAATTCTTCTCTATTAGCTCCTTTGAGAAGCTGGAAGGGGTTCTGAAAAACAGGGCTACAGTTGGAAAGTACTTGTTTAAGTACTGTGTGCAGGGATACCGCTGACAAAAAACCAGAGTGAATGCTTTATTTTATATTTTCTGACAGAGTCTTGCTCTGTTGCCCAGGCTGGAGTGCAGTGGCATGATCTCATCTCACCGCAGCCTCCACCTCCAGGTTCAAGGGCTTCTCCTGCCTCAGTCTCCCGATTAGCTGGGATTACAGGTGCCCACTACCATGCCCAGCTAATTTTTATATTTTTAGTAGAGACGGGTTTCACCATGTTGGCCAGGCTGGTCCCGAACTCCTGACCTCAGGTGATCCACCCGCCTCGGCCTCCCAAAGTACTGGGATTACAGGCATGAGCCACCGTGCCTGGCCAGGGTGAACGCTTTAGATCAAAACAGTATGGTTATGGCAAAACTGTGTCTCTACGAAAAATACAAGAATTAGCTGGGCGTGGTGGCACACGTCTGTAATCCCAGCTACTTGGGAGGCTGAGGCACGAGAGTTGCCTGAATCTGGGAGGTGGAGGTCTCAATGAGTCGAGATCACACCACTGCACTCCAGCCTGGGAGACAGAGTGAGACAGAGCAACAGAGACTTTTTCTGTCTCAAAAAACAAGCAAACAGTATGGTTTCTGTGAGTGAAAAGCAGAGGAAAAGTTTGAGGCGTTCTGGGAGAATGTGGGGTAGACCGATCACTTGCTACTTTCCCTTCTTCTAGCACCTTTGCCCGTTGTTCTTCCCTGATTCTTCCACCCCGGTCTCCTCCCCATGTTATGCTCTGCCAGTCCCCTTAGTGAAGCCATGTGGTGGCACGTCACTATTTTACTTGGTGACCAAATCTTTAGGCTGCTTACTTGAAGAAATAGCTGCAGTTTTCTTTGTAATCCACACGTGGATTTGTATTCCATAAGACACACAAACACTTTTGCAGCTGGAAGTTTTTACTACAGTGGATTTCGTTCTGTCGGTAAAGTTAGGTCTGTATGCAAATTTGAAGTTTAGTGCAATGTAAACTTTACACTTAACCAGAACAGATGTGCAGTCTAATCTTCAAATCGGTTTGGAGTTTTACTGTCAAGTATTGTACCAGCAAAGGGAATTGGTTTAAGTACAATGATATTTAGCTTTATTTTCATTTGCCAGTCTGTCTTGGTAGTAATGCAATTAAATTGTAAATATTTATTGGCCGCTGAACCAACAGTTCCTAGAAGAAATCATCTAGTTATTTATGACTTGTTTTTTGAATAACTTCAACATGCTGTTTTTTTTTTTTTTGAGTATTATTTGAATCACATACACATATTCTTTTAAAACTTCAACAGGTAATATGGAAGGTTTTAAAAAATCTTTATGTTATCTTTTGAATACTAAATAACTGCAGCCTTTGCCAAGAGATACGTGAAAGACGTCTGTATTTAAACCGTGTATTCATCTGAATGTTTTATTTCTTTTCATCAAAATGATTTGTAGGGTTTGAGAGGAAGAGAAAATAGTAGATCATCTACCTGTAGATTCTTCTTCCATTTCCATTTTGCTTCTGATTGGCTTTGTGCTTCTTACGTTCTTGGCCTTTGCCAGCATTTATGAAATAAAGATGCTGTCATAATTGATACTAGTAGGTTTTAAACGGCCGTCTGAGGAGTGACGCTTCTGTATTTTATCAGGAGCACATCTCCACTGGGGGGGAGTGTTTTCTTTCCCCTTTTCCAGTCTAGACCAGATGGGATTTATGGCTTTAACCTTCTGCTTCTCTTACCATATCAATTTATATTTTCAGCTGAAAAAAATCAAATGTTCTCAGAACCACTTTTTTCTTGTTGGAAACAATTACATTTAGGTCTAACATCTCCACTCTGTGACGCCTTCCCATAGAAGTGGTATGCAAAAGGTCCTTAGGCTTGGGTCTGTGTAATGGAGCTTGGGGGTTAGCAGCTGGCATGTTTTTCATTCTGGAAGTGTTTAGATGAAGTTCTGCAAATGTTACTCACAGCCATTGCCTTTGCACATTGTTTGCCTGTGATATCCAGCAATCTAAATCTGGAGGAAAATTACAATCAATCAAAGATTATCAAAAGCACCAAGTAAATGTATTAAAGAATCCTAGATCAACCTAGAACTTTCATATTAAAAGAGAAAACATAGATAAATGTTGAACAGAAATGACTTTTAGAAGTTTTTAGTAGAGCTAAAAACCCTTTTTATGACATGTTTTGAGGATAGGATTGAGGTTGAAATTATCTCTTTATTTGCAAACAACTCAGTATTAGAAAGATTCTGTAAGTATTTATTAATATCAGTAACCAACTGAGAAATAGAGTCATTGAAGTGTATGTGTAGAAATAAAATGGTGAAAGCTAAGATTTATGCGCTCTTACTTTGATCTTGTTTTCAGTGAATACCCTATTCAGCGGTCAAAGAAAGATTCTGAGGGAATAGAAATGGGAGTCGCAGGTTCTGTAAGCCTTCTGCAGAATGTTACGTTGTCCACCCAGCCCATTTCAAGTTTGGACTGGAGTCCAGATAAAAGGGGTCTTTGCGTCTGTAGTTCATTTGACCAAACGGTGAGAGTACTAATCGTTACGAAACTCCATAAAATTTGACTTCAAGACTTTGGACTCACAGAATTTAAGATAGGTTCTGGAATCCTCTGACCCTCATTGAACAAAGCTGGATTTGGCTGATGACAAAAGCCCCCAGACACAAGCCCCTGGGCCAGCCTCCAGCCTCTCCTGGGGCGTGTTTGCCGACTTGCTTGCTGCTGCGCGTGGATATCAGAAGCACCGAGTAAACTGTCTCCAGGGCCAGTGCTTTTCTTCTCCCTTCCATTTCTAAGTCAATAGTTGTCTATAATTAAACATATTTCAGATTTGTTCTGTGTCCGTGAAGTTCCATATTTTATCTTTATGCTTGTGTTATGTTTTAGTGTCTATAATGTTGTGGTGGGAATCATTTCATTTGGTTTAAAAGAGTTTGCCTTGGAAAAACGGAATTAACCTTCAGAAATACATTTTGAGAGATTTCAGTGTCAGTAAGTTTCTGGACATAATATTATTGTATAAAATATCAAAATGGTGGGCCAGGCATGGTAGCTCACGCCTGTAATTCCAGCACTTTGGGAGGCTTAGGCGGGCGAATCACGAGGTCAGTAATTCGAGACCAGCCTGGCCAACATGATGAAACCCTATCTCTACTAAAAATACAAAAAATTAGCTGGGCGTAGTGGCGGGCGCCCTGTAATCCCAGCTACTCCGGGAGGTGGAGGTTGCAGTGAGCCGAGATCGCACCACTGCACTCCAGCCCTGGCGACAGAGTGAGACTCTGTCTTAAAAAAATATCTCTCTCTCTCTCTCTCTCTCTCTCTCTCTCTCTCAAAATGGCACGGTTGGTCTAGATTTGGGTAACTATTTTCAGCAATTTAATTCATAAAACAAAATGCTATGATTTATAAAGCTCTTTTTTACTTAAAATACAGGAATTGAATTGGTGAGACTTTTGGTTATTGACTGTGGTAAGTGGTGGTGAAATGTACAAGATTGTAGGGGTTTTGTAGTCTTATTTTTGGTCATACTTTAAAAATGCATTTTATGAATAAACTTGTTTTTGACATCTACGGAAGCTTTGATTCTGTTACCTTAACAGTAGTAATAAAGTTAACATTGTCACATCATTTTGCTTTATAAATGCTTAATTAGTAGTTAATTCACTTTGTTTCTTTAATGTTCACCTTATCTTTAAGCCTTTGGAATTATTGACTTTATCACACTTTCATTAAGCCTACCCTCCCCCGCCTCCATTGAAGAGAATGCAGCCACCTAAAACATTCATAATATGTGAAATATATGTGATTTCAGGGGATCATGGAGAGTCACTTATTTGAAATATTAAGAAAATTAAGGTTTTTTTTTTTTTTTTTTTTA
Organism: Macaca thibetana thibetana; assembly: GCF_024542745.1. Lineage (NCBI taxonomy): Eukaryota > Metazoa > Chordata > Mammalia > Primates > Cercopithecidae > Macaca > Macaca thibetana. The sequence continues at coordinate 38,872,409 of NC_065590.1, forward strand.
GTTTCCCAGTGTTTTATAGAATAATGCTGTGGATATAATTATGAAGATAAAAATTAAATTGAACTTTAAAAAACCTTATATCTGCAGGTTTTTTTTTTAATTTGCAATAAAAAAAGGAAACTTCGCAGAAGTCTCTCTTAGAACACTTGTATTTGGTAATAGAGTCAACAACAATAAATACCTGTATTTTATGAAATCTAAGATGTCATTGATACCACTGATGCTATGCCATTCAAGAAAACTGAGCCAACTAAAACATTCATAATATGTAAAATGTATGTGATTTCAAGTGATCATGGAGAGTCACTTGTTTGGAATATTAAGTTGAGAAAATTAAGCATTTTTTTTGTTGTTGTTTCCATTTTTTTTTTTTTTGAGACGGAGTCTTGCTCTGTCGCCCAGGCGGGAGTGCAATGTCACGATCTTGGCTTACTGCCACCTCTGCCTCCTGGGTTCAAGCAATTCTCCTGCCTCAGTCTCCCGAGTAGCTGGGATTACAGGCATGTGCCACCATGTCCTGCTAATTTTTGTATATTTAGTAGAGATGGGGTTTCGCCATGTTGGCCAGGCTGGTCTTGAACTCCTGACCTCATGATCCGCCCACCTTAGCCTCCCAAAGTGTTGGGATTACAGGTGTGAGCCACCGTACCCAGCCCCAATGTTTTATAGAACAATGGGATATAATTATGAAAGTAAAAATTAAATTGAACTTTTAAAAAGTTTATATCTGCTTTTTCTTAATTTGCAAAGAAAAAATGGAAAATTTGTGGAAATCTCTCCTAGGACACTTGTATTTGGTAATATAATAGAGTCAACAACAATAAACACCTGTATTTCATTAAATCTAAGATATCATTGATACCACTGATGCTAGGCTGATATGATGAAACTATGATAAAATGGTTTTTTTTTTTTTTTATCACTTACTGTTTGCTTTATATTAATTGAGTGTTCTTTTTATTTACACATGGTTTTTTTCCATTATGTATCACTTGTGTGCATCCTTAAAAAGAAAAATATATACAGGAGACTATTATCCTAAGTAAAGTAACTCAGGAATGGAAAACCAAACATTGCATTTCTCCTAAGTGGGAGCTAAGCTATGAGGATGCAGAGGCATAAGAATGACACAATGGGCTTTGGGGACTTGGGGAAAGATGGGAAGGGGATGAGGGATAAGAGACTACAAATCAGGTTCAGTGTATACTGCTCAGGTGATGGGCGCACCAAAATCTCACAAATCACCACTAAATAACTTACTCATGTACCCAAATACCACTTGTTTCCCCCAAACTTATGGAAATAAAAAAATTAAAATAGAGGAAAATTTATACAAAATAAATTTGGTATGCTATTCCTCGGATTCCTTCATATTCAGAGTTTAATTCTTCTAAATCACTTTTTGAATTCAGAGCCATCAGTGTTCATGGTTTTCCTTATAATATTGTCGTTTGTGCCGGGTGCGGTGGCTCAAGCCTGTAATCCCAGCACTTTGGGAGGCTGAGACGGGCGGATCACGAGGTCAGGAGATCGAGACCATCCTGGCTAACACGGTGAAACCCCGTCTCTACTAAAAAATACAAAAAACTAGCCGGGCGAGGTGGCGGGCGCCTGTAGTCCCAGCTACACGGGAGGCTGAGGCAGGAGAATGGCGTAAACCCGGGAGGCAGAGCTTGCAGTGAGCTAAGATCTGGCTGCTGCACTCCAGCCTGGGCGACAGAGCGAGACTCCGTCTCAAAAAAAAAAATAATAATAATAATATTGTCGTTTGTGCATAAAAATGTTGGTATGTAGCATTTCTTTAAAACATGTTCCACTATTGCCTTCGGGGTTTTCTTTCAATTTACTTACACTTCTTCAACATGTTTTTGTGTATACATACATGCAGGCAGTGACAACTGTCAAGACTGCAGCCTGGCTGACCACGATTATTTCAGTTGTCTATTGCTGTATAACAAACCACTGCAGACCTTCATATCTTACAATACTAACGATCATTTATTTTGCTTAGGAGTCTGATTTGGGCAGGGTTCAGCAAGGAAGCCTCATCTGTGCTCCAGATAGCGTGAGGCAGGCAGCTCCACTAAAGGCTAGTGGACCTGCTTCCAAGATAGCACTCACTCATACTACTTGCAGGTTGGTGCTGGCTGTTAGCTGGGACCTCAACCAGATCTGAGAAGCAAGGGCAGAGCTCACCATGTGGCATAGGGTTTCTGAGCATGGTGGCCAGTTTCCAAGGGTGAGCATCCCAGGAAAACACCAGGCAGAAGCTATCTTGTTTTATTAATGACCTAGCTTCATAATTTACTTAGCATCACTTTGCCACACTCTATTAGTTGAGGCAATCACAACCTCCTATCCCAAGTTCAAGGGCAGAGGACATAAATTCTACTTCCTTTTTCTGTGTGTGTGTGAGAGAGAGAGAGAGAGAGAGAGAGAGAGAGAGAGAGAGAGAGACAAGGTCTTACTCTGTTGCTATGCTGCCCAGGCTGGAGTGCAGTGGCGCCATCATAGCTCACTGCAGCCTCGACCTGGGCTTAAGGAATCCTCCCACCTCAGCTACCAGAGTAGCTGGGACTACAGGTGTGTGCTGCCACGCCCAGCTACATTTTTAAAATTTTTTGTGGAGATGAAGTAAATTCTACTTTTTGATGGGGTCTTGACTAGGTTCCGAAAAAGCATGTGAGCTGGTTGTGGTGGCTCATGCCTGGAATCCCAGCACTTCGGAATGCCAGGGCAGGTGGATCACCTGAGGTCAGAAGTTTGAGACCAGTCTGGCCAACATGGTGAAACCCCGTCTCCACTAAAAATACAAAAATTAGCTGGGCGTGGTCGTACACCTCTGTAATCCCAGTTACTTGGGAGGCTGAGGTGGGAGAATTGCTTGAACCTGGGAGGTGAAGGTGTGTAGTGAGCTGAGATCATGCCACTGGACTCCAGCCTGTGCGACAGAGTGAGACCCTGTCTCAAGAAAAAAAAAAAGCATGTGAGACTTTGAAATACTGTGGCTAGTTTTAGAAAAGACAATCTGGTGCAGTGATTATAAGATTCATCCTAATTTCAAAGATGCATGAATTGGACAGAAGGATGTTCTCATTCAAATTGATGAAATGCATTGCTTCAAATGCAGATACTCCTATTCCACCCATCTACATACACCCCTCCCTGCCCCTAATTTGTTGCAGACACGACTAATCAATCATGCCACTCATTCTCCCTGAGCCTCACAAGCTTTATGACACTCTGCTAGGAGCCACTACCAACTGCTGGCAAGTGAGATAAAAAGTATTTACTCTCCTGAATCTAGAGAGTGAAAAACAGGTAGCCTCCTGGACCAGCGGTCACTGGACACCCCTCTCCCCCAGCCCGTGGCTTTGTGTTTCAGTATGCCAGGAAATGATGAGGCTCTCCAGCACTAGACCATATAAACCAAACTGATGCAAAAACCAAAATGGCGCTTCATTCATATGTAGTGAGGGATGAACCCTTAGGTGCCAAAATGCCTAGGTTTGCCAACTGAGAACCTTCTTCATGTCCATTTATCTGAGATTCTGTGTAATTGTTTTGAAGTCTTTCTGTGGGAGTGGAATTAGAGACAGGTGTTGACAGTATTTAGAATAATGCATCCAGGCCTTAGTGAAGCCTAAAAAAAAAAACCAGTCTCAGAACCATGAAGCTCTAGGCTATTGTGCACTTTTTACTGCAAATATGTTTCCATTCTTTAACTTTGCTAGGTGTGGTGGTAAATTGTAGACTGTTTTAGTAAGGGATTTCTGGAATAATTCTCATGGGGGTGGCGGGGAACCTTCCAGGGAAATGCTACTTTGTAATGACTTTTTTTTTTTTTTTTTTTTTTGACCACCAGACTGTCCTCTAAAGTAAGTGAGACATGCAGGCTTCAGATATGAAGCTGGCTTGTGCAACCTGATTATAACATAGCAGTCTGCAATCAGGTGCTATGGCTCGTTTGAAAAATATGTGGGCAATTGGCTTTTAGCTATGTTTTTGTTGCTGTTGTTATTATTTAGTTTTTATTTCATAATCATAAACTTAACTCTGCAATTCATCCAGCTAGGCATGGAAGGGAATAAGGAAGGCATGGAAGGGAATAAGGAAAGCATGGAACTGCAGCAAGAGCACAAAGATTCTAGGATACTATGAGCAAGTGGGGTGGAAGGGTGCTCTCCTGAGCTACAGAAGGAATGGTCTGGTGGTTAAGACAAAACATGAGTCACACTGATTAGAGATGTCCACAGTCAGCAATGGTGATCTTGCTGGTCTTGCCGTTCCTGGACCGAGAGCGCTCCATGGCCTCCACAATCTTCATGCCTTCTTTCACCTTGCCAAAGACCACATGCTCGCCATCCAACCACTCAGTCTTGGCAGTGCAGATGAAAAACTGGGAACCGTCTGTGTTGGGCCCAGCATTTGCTATGGACAAGATGCCAGAACCTCTGTGTTCTAGGATGAAGTTCTCGTCATCAAATTTCTCCCCATAGATGGACCGGTGCCATTATGGTGTGTGAAGTCACCACCCTGACACATAGACCCTGGAATAATTCTGTGAAAGCAGGAACCCTTATACCCAAATCTTTTCTCTCCAGTGCTGAGAGCACAGAAGTTTTCTGCTGTCTTTGAAATATTGTCTGCAAACAGCTCGATGGAGATGCGACCCAAGGGCTCACCGTCAATGGCGATTTTGAAGAACACGGTGGAGTTGACCATGGCTGGTAGTACTGGGCTCCTGGCGGCGTCGGCATCTGCTAGCTATGCTTTTTAAAAGGCGGGTTGGTTACACTTACCCAGGAAGCCTCTATCTCTGAATGTCTGGCCACTCTCAGTGTGTTGTGGAGCCCCACCTCCCTGCTTTGGATGAGACTAGACTGCCAGGCACCATTCTCAGGGCCATACCCAGCCGTCCCAATAAAATGGGGCCTAATGCTGCTCTTCTGAGAGCTTGGGGGCACTGGGCCCATGCTGCCCTCAGACTTATCAGGACCTGCTGACAGAAGTCCTGTCCCATGTCCAACCAGCTGAGGACTCAGAGCTGCTAGAACAATGTCCTCTGTTATTCCACCCTAAGTACCTGCATATTGCCTGGAGTGGTGAGAAATTCTTTAACCATCCGTTTTCCCTACCAGGTTTAGGATGAACAAGTGGCAGTACGAAAACTCTGTGAATCTTTGTCACTGTGTAGGGATCTAGAGGCTAAACCCTTGTCCTCAACTCCAGAACCAGAAAAATGGTTGTTAGTAGAATAGCACAGAGGAAGCAGATGCAGATTATCCTCACAGTGCCATGGCCATGAATGCAGTTGTCCATAGGTTTTGTATATTTTATATCAAACATCAAGCTTGAATGAAGGAACAGGATTTTGACTTTGTGTTTTTAACTTAGAGCATAAGAGGAGATTCTAGGTAAAAGGGCTGTGACCAAATACAGCTGCATTTATATAGTCATGGATCAATTTTATGAAGGATTCTTTAACAACTGAGCTTTGCTTATGGTGTTCTGATCCAGCTCTATCCCTAAGCCAACTTAAAACCAGATCACTCAGCAATACCCTTTATACAACACTTTTTTTTTTAATTTTAATTGAGATTGAGTCTCACTGTGTCACCCAGGAAGAGTGCAGTGGCGTGATCTCAGCTCACCGCAACCTCCGCCTCCTGGGTTCAAGCACTTCTCCCACCTCAGGCTCCCAAGTAGCTGGGATTACAGGCATGTGCCACCACGCGCAGCTAATTTTTTTATTTTTAGTAGGGATGGGGTTTTGCCATGTTGGCCAGGCTAGTCTCAAACTCCTCACCTCAAGTGATCTGCCTGCCTTGGCCTCCCAAAGTGCTGGAATTATAAGCATGAGCCACTGCCCCTGGCCCCTTTATACAACATTTAATAAATGTTGGGCCAGGCACAGTGGCTTATGCTTGTAATCCTAGCACTTTGGGAGGCCAGGAGTTCAAGACCAGCCTGGGCAACATAGTGAGACACTTGTCTCTACAGAAATTTTTTTTTAAAAATGTAGCTGGGTGTGGTACCACAGCTTATAGTCCCAGCTGCTTGGGAGGCTGAGGCAGGAGGATCACTTGAGCCCAGGAGGTTGAAGCTGCAGTGAGTGGTGACCATGCCACTGCACTCCAGTCTGAGCAAAATGAGAGACCCTGTCTCAAAAACAAACAAACAAATAAATAAATAAATAAATGAAAATGTTGATTGGTGATTAAAATGATGAGTAATTAGAAAAAAAAGTCCATCTTAACCCCTGGCCTGTTTTCTGAAGGCATTGTTATTGATTAGGGTTAGGTTGAGCTGCAAGTAACTGAAAACCCAAAATATACATTTTTTTTTTTTTTTTATGTCTCTCATCAAAATCTAGGTAAGCAGTCTGGGCTGCTCTAGTGGCTCCACAGTGACCAGGGACCTGCCGCCCTGTGTCTTCTTCCCCCGCCATTCTCATGGAACAGTGTGCCTGTTCCAGTTGAACCATCACATCCACATTCCAGACAGCAGAAAAGTAGGAAAAGTAAGAAAAAGAACATCTTGCCACTTTGAAGAACACTTTTGCTTGTATCCATTGATCATGATTTGGTCCTGTGTTCACACCTATCACAGTGAGACTGAGAAGAATAAACCTGATTGTGTGCAATCATATACCCGGCCAGCGTTTGGGAGTTCTGGTACTGAGGAAGCAGGGAAATGGATGTTGGGAGGGGTAGCTGGATTCTGCTGTGGCCTGACAGAGCCGTCAAACACAGCCTTCCTGGCTGCTCCTCCCATGAGGTGACAACTAGGGCGCGACCAATGCGTGCTTCTTTAGGCCAGAGCTGGGTCCTGGCACCCAATACTCCCTTTTGGCAATTGTATCTTCTCCATCAGCTGTTGTAAACCAGACACCGTGGAATCCCTTGGTTTTTTAAGTTACTTTTATTATCCTTTATGTGCATCAATGCAAGCCCAGCCCAGTACAAAAATAGGAAAGGAAAACTCCCCCTAAACACTCAAATGGATCTTTCATACTACATTTCTTTTCTTGCGAATTTATTTTTACTTAATAGTAACTTTTTTCGAATCCCAAATATCTTTTCCACTCAAGGTCAGTACAAAGTCACACGCAGTAGAACATGAACGGCGCAGCTTACCTCATGCGTGTCCATAAACTCACCAAAGGAGCTTGAAGGGAGAACAGTGTCTTTATGATCCGGCGTGTCTTGGTACCTGCTTAAAATCACTTTTGCTTGTGATTTAGCTGTATACACTTTGTATATATACATGAAAAATATATATATATATATATTTTTTTTTTCTGGGAACGTCTAAGGACTGTTCAACACACAAAATGATTTCATCCTTTTTTGAATGAGAACAGCCCAAAAGTTTCTGGCAAATACACAGAGTTCGTGAGACATGAAATTCAATTATGTCGTGGTACATCAGGTCCGCCTCTTCTCGACTTGCAGTGGATTTTCTTCCTCTGTGAAGGCGACCCTCCTCCAGCCGCGCGTTCGGAACCCCAGGCCGTCCCTGTAACTGAAGACCCAGTGGTGCGCTGCCCCCTTGTGGGAGGTGTGGGCATTGCAGACCTTTCATCACAAGGACACGGAATTTGTCTTTCAAATGCGGCTGGAAAAATCTGTCCTTTTTTAATTCCCAGGAGGCACGCAAGCCAAATTGGACCTTGAGAAAAGCATTATCTTACAGAAATGTCTTCCAATAAAAAAAGGGGTTGTGTTTATGAAAAAAACCCACTTCGTATATAACAGCACTGCATAGCATGCCTATGCTTGTTTTTGCAGAATGGGTTTTTTAACCAAAAGTTGGATCGTTAGCTTTATTATAGATTCAGTCTTACTGGTAGCATCACAAGGCTGACTTCCAAGAGAAAATATTTGGCTTTTTATAAAGTGAGGAACTATTTTGTAAAGTAAATAGTACATGCCTCTATCTTCCACCAACCATTTATTCTGTAAGATCTGATTTTAATGAAGTATTTCTCAGAGTAAGGACTTCTTTATACCATCACTAAACTTCCTGCAGGAATTTTAGAATTTCTCCCCATCTTCTTTGCTTTTCAGATTCACGTGGGACATAGCTACTTTTTTTTTTTTTTTTGAGACGGAGTTTTGCTCTTGTTGCCCAGGCTGGAGTGCAATGGCACAATCTCGGCTCAATGCAACCTCTGCCTCCCAGGTTCAAGCAATTCTCCCGAGTAGCTGGGATTACAGGCATCCGCCACCATGCCCGGCTAATTTTGCATTTTTAGTAGAGACGGGATTTCTCTGTGTTGGTCAGACTGGTCTCGAACTCCCGACCTCAGGTGATCTGCCTGGCTTGGATTACAGGCATGAACCACCGTGCCCAGCCATATAGCCACTGTTTTTAAAAGCCATTTCTGCACTACCAAGTTAGTGAGTAGCAGCCCTCCACCTGCTCACCTTTGGCTTATGGACCATGCAGCTAAAAGAAGCAACACAAAATAAACTGTGGTCAAAAGAGACTCACAGTTCTCCCTCACACAGGAGGCTGAAGACACTCACACTTCCTCCTTTTAAGTCTTCAACTTTTCTTCTTTATCACGCCGAACGCTTTCATAGTCAGAAAACATCAGTGCTGGAAGAGGCCTTCGAGAACTCTGCTCTCAATTTCTGCATTTGAAGACTGGACCCAGACCCTCATCTCCTGACCCGTCATCCAGTGCTGTCCTCCTGTACCTCCCTGAGGAGTCGCTCAACACTCCAATCCCTCCAAGAAGCTGGGGTGCCTCTCAATTTAACAAGCCAGAAACCGAGAACTCTATGCAAACAACACCACTGCTCAGAGGTGATAAGGGTAAGCAAATAAACCCCCAGGGAGAAACAGAAGCAGAGTTTTGGCTCTCACCACCCTGTAGATAAACAAGTGTTTGATCTGGGCTGAGCACCTGCCTTATCTGGTGAGAGATAACATTCACACTCAGAGGGAGTCTGTGCTTGCAGCCAACAGGTTTGGAATCCTGTTGAGCACTGACCTGGCCAGCACAGCACAGGGACTGAACTAGGGCTCAGGAACGAGGGACCAGGGGAAATTTTGTTACCACCCAGGGGGAAAGAGAGGGTCTTCCTGCACTCCTAAGAGCTCGTAGGCTAACGGGCCCTAAGAAAACAGACAGAGAAGCCTCAGCTAGGGGAGTCCTGATGGCCACAGTCCCCACGAATCCACTATGGGCCATTTAGGGCATGTTTTATAATCTGCTCCATGAAGCTTCCTAGGAAGAATGTCAGAAGCCTTATTTTCTTGCTCACTGTTGAGGTTATGGAAGCTAAAGAAAGCAGTGTATGCCAGGCGCGGTGGCTCACGCCTGTAATCCCATCACTTTGGGAGGCCAAGGCAGGTGGATCACTTGAGGCCAGGAGTTTGAGACCAGCCTGGCCAACATGGTGAAACCCTATCTCTACTAAAAATACAAAAAATTAGCTGCATGTGGTGGCACATGCCTGTAGTCCCAGCTACTCAGGAGGCTGAGGCAGGAGAATCGCTTGAACCTGGGAGGCAGAGGTTGCAGTGAGCCGAGATCACACCACTGCATTCCGGCCCGGGTGACAGAGTGAGACTCCATCTCCAAAAAAAGGGAAAAGAAAAAGAAGGCAGTGAAGAGTAAACTCAGAGGGAAACCAGTGGCCTGTCTCTAGAGTCTTGATCAGGATCACCTTTTGAACATGATACTGTTGACAATAAGAGTAATAATAATAGCTGCTACTATTTGTGGAGTGCTCACTATATTGTTTCTCATATGTTATATTTTTAAATCCCCACCACAAAACTCTGGGGTAAGTGCTATCGTTTGTTGTTATTGTTTTGAGATGCAGTCACTGTGTTGCCCAGGCTGGAGTGCAGTGGCATGATCTCAGCTCACTCCAACCTCCACCACCCCGGTTCAAGTGATGCTCCTGCCTCAGCCTCTCGAGTAGCCGGGATTACAGGCGTGCGCCACCATGTCCGGCTAATTTTTGTATTTTTAGTAGAGATGGGGTTTCACCATGTTGGCCAGGCTGGTCTTGAATTCCTAACCTCAGGTGATCCACCTGCCTTGGCCTCCCAAAGTGCTGGGATTACAGGCATGATAATAAACTCTTAACCTCACCATTTTTGTATAGAAGTGGAGGTTGTCAGAGCACTTTTTCCATTTATTTTGCTACTTGGGCTTAAGGATGAAAGTCCTATCACAAACTGTTGTCACAGTGAATGTTGGCATTCGGAAGGGTGCTGGGGAGAACAGGGAGAAAGCACAGGAGCCTGAAAGGGGAGGAGAGGGAAGGGATTTCCACACTCTCGCCACAGCCTGTTACTGTCTCCGTGGCAGCAGAGCAGCAGGTTGCCTCCCCATGTCCACTCTCCCCTCCCACCTCAACAACAGGAGCCCATTTTAATCACAGCACAGAATAAAGACTATATTTCCCAGTCTCCCTATCAGCAAGGTGTGGACACTGTGGAGCATGAAGATGGGCCTATTGTCCAGAGGGGTAAAAACAAAAGCATAAGGAGTCTGTCGCTGGTGATTTGGGAGCCACCATACCTGCCCTAGGCTGTTTACCTTGACAACTTTGACAATAGACAAAAATACTTGTTTCTTGTTTAAGCCAATGAGAGGTTAGGCTTTGCCTTGTATGCGTGGATGACTGTCTTCCTCCATTTTGTGATGCTATAAAAGAATACCTGAGGCTGGAAAATTTATAAAAGAAAGACGTTTATTTAGCTCGTAGTGCTGCTGGCTGAGAAGTTCGAGGACACAGCCCTGCTTTCTTGTGAGGGCCCTTATTCATGCTGCCTCCCAAGATGGTGGAGAAGGTCAAAGGGGAAGCAGACACACGAGAAGAGAGGGAAAGCCGAAGGGCTTCTGACTTTATAGCAACCCACTCTCAGGGGAATGATTCCATCCGCATGAGAACTAATTCAGTCTCACAAGAGACAGAGCTCACTACTGGGAGAGCACCAAGCCATTTATGAGGGATCCACCGCTATCACCCAGACACTTCCCACTGGACCCGATACCCCAACAGCACCGCATCAGGGCTCAAATTGCAACATGAGCTTTGGTGGTGACAAACCAACCATATCTAAACCATAGCAGACACCTAATCCTAACTACTAGCTACTCACTTGTAAAAATTTTTAAAGAGGCGAAACAGGCTCAGTAAAAGTAAGTAACTGTCCAAAGACATGCAACTATGACCTGGCAGCATTCGGTTTTGAATCTGTCTGTCTGATCCAAGACTTCATCTTTCCAGCATAGTCTGTACTAACAAATGTAATTGGAACATGCGTGTATGTGGTGCTTTATAATTTGTAAGTATTTTCTTATATATTATGGAATGTGTACAGTTGGAATTTTTTGGCTGCAAGCAACAGAAATAGACTCTGAATAACTTACATGAAAGAGGACTCTTAGGAAGATTTAGGGTAGTAAATTAGTCAGGGATCAATTAGAGAAGCAAAGCACTAGGGATTTCTTTTTCTTTTCTTTCTTTTTTTTTTTTTTTTTTTTTTAGGCAGAGTCTTGCTTCTTCACCCAGGCTGAAATGCAATGGCGCTATCTTGGCTCACTGCAACCTCCACCTCCCAGGTTCAAGCAATTCTCCTGCCTCAGCCTCCCAAGTAGCTGTGATTACAGGCATGTGCCAGCACCCCTGGCTAATTTTTGTATTTTTAGTAGAGATGGGGTTTCACCATGTTGGCCAGGCTGGTCTCAAACTCCTGACCTCAAGTGATCCACCCACCTTGGCTGCCCAAAGTGCTGGGATTACAGGTGTGAGCCACCGCAACCGGCCTCTTTCTTTTTTTTTTTTTTAATAACATAATGGGTATTTACTATAGTACTTCTCATCAGGAGGATGTTACTCAGTTAATATAAAGTTGTTTTCTTAACATTAAATCTCTTTTCTATGTCAATGTCTATAGCGTTTTTTCTGTTTTTTTTAATTATTTATTTTTATTTTTTTATTTTTATTTTTTGAGACGGAGTCTTGCTCTGTAGCCCAGGCTAGAGTGGTACAGTGGTGCAATCTCGGCTCACTGCAAGTTCCACCTCCCAGATCCGGGTCCCAGTTCAAGCAATTCTCCTGCCTCAGCCTCCCGAGTAGCTGGGATTACAGGTGTATGCCACCATGCCCAGCTAATTATTGTATTTTTAGTAGAGACGGGTTTTCACCATGTTGGCCAGGATGGTCTTGAACTCCTGAGCTTGTGATCCACCCGCCTTGGCTTCCCAAAGTGCCGGGATTACAGGCATGAGCCACTGTGCCCAGCCTATAGTGTTTTTTTTTTTTTTTTTTAAATATTAAATCTTTTCTGCATTTCATTTCAATATTAGATACACTGAATACATTTTTCTTTTTTTTTTTTTTTTGGGACGGAGTCTCGCTCTGTTACCCAGGCTGGAGTGCAGTGGCACGATCCCGGCTCACTGCAACCTCCACCTCCCAGGTTCAAGCCATTCTCCTCCCTCAGCCTTCTGTGTAGCTGGTACTACAGGCACCTGCCACCACGCTCGGCTAATTTTTTTGTGTGTGTGTGTTTTTAGTAGAGACGGGGTTTCATCGTGTTAACCAGGATGATCTCAATCTCGTGACCTCGTGATCTGCCCGCCTCAGCTTCCCAAAGTGCTGGGATTACAGGCGTGAGCCACCGTGCATAGCCCTTAAATACATTTTTCTAAACATTTTTTTCCCCAGAGATAGAAGTTTCCCTTTTTGGCTGACTATCTGATATCTAAATACAATATTACCTCGAAAGACAACAAAACAAAAATCTAATAAAAATATGGAGAAGGCCGGGCGCGGTGGCTCAAGCCTGTAATCCCAGCACTTTGGGAGGCCGAGACGGGCGGATCACGAGGTCAGGAGATCAAGACCATCCTGGCTAACACGGTGAAACCCCGTCTCTACTAAAAAATACAAAAAACTAGCCGGGCGAGGTGGCGGGCGCCTGTAGTCTCAGCTACTCGGGAGGCTGGGGCAGGAGAATGGCGTGAACTTGGGCGGCGGAGCTTGCAGTGAGCTGAGATCCGGCCACTGCACTCCAGCTTGAGCGACAGAGCGAGACTCCGTCTCAAAAAAAAAAAAAAAAAAAAAAAAAATATGGAGAAAAGACTCCTCAACGAATCAGGAGGCAGCGATTATAACTGAACAGTGATGGTTTCCTAAGATTCTGGGCAAGAACTTCCTTCTTCCTATTTCACATGCTTTGAGAAGTCTAAAACTATGAAATATTACTTGTGTCAATTTCAGCCATCTTACTTCTTTGGCTTCCTTTCTAAACAGCAAATACAAATTATAGGCTGCATTTTTTCTGCACATTATTTGTTGTAAAGAAAACTTTTTTTAAAATTTTTATATATGTATCTGTTTGTTCCCATTTCATGGAAACAATGAAGAATGTAAAACTCCCTTATTTACTGATTCTTGGAAACTGTCAGACACCAAAGCTCAGGTTTAGCCTCAATAGCACAAAGGTTTTCAGGGTGAGGTTTGATTCAGTAAGCCCTTCAAAGTCACATCTGTCCATATCTCTTTTCTGCATATACCTTCAAGCAAGCATAGATGCCTGTAATGCTGAGAACCACACCTATTAAGAGAGTGATTGCATCGTTGGCTTCTACTGCTTCGACAACAGGCAGCATCAAAGGCATGACATGAGAACTAAGGACAACTGTGTTGAAACTGAGGTCATGATGTTGGAATCTTGAGGGCTGAAGGTTCCAAAGACATGGTGTATAGAATTCTATTTGACTTGAAATTTTCCCTTCCTGGAGCTCCGAATGCTGTAGTTTAGAGGTTCCACATGGCACTGCCTTCCAGGAAGCAGCGTAACAGGAATCAGCACTAGGGACTTCTTACCAGGATTTGATCTTACCCATCCGTGGGAGCTGCTGACGCAGTCTCTGTAAGGCTCTTGCCCTCGGGTCTGATGCTGAACTTGCAGTCCGCAGGGCAGGCAGCTGGGTCAGAGAGATGCGGTGAACAAGAACAAGCTGGAAACCACCCGCTGGAGACCATGAGGAGGGACTGAAACCGTGCCTCTGATTTGGGTGGCATGGGTCTCCTGCAGAAGTCAGGATCCTTCATCACAGAGCTCAGCAGACCTGTCTGGCTCAGAAGTCGGGAAAGCTGAAGGAAGATCCTGAGAAGGGTAGAGCAGCTACAGGCCCAGCCCCTGCCTCCTGCTGACGCGGTGAGCCAGTGGAAAGTGACAAGGTGTGCAAGCTACAAAAACTGCTGCCGCTTCACTTCCACCCTGCAAATCTCACACCAGGAGCTTCTGCATGGCCCACCCTAACTGGAAACATACAGGAAAGCGAATTCTGGGAAATGTAATTCAACCCTGCCGGGTTGGCATTTATAAAGCCACCTCGGGTAGCATGTGGAATGAGGAGAAAGCTCAAGAATCAGGTTTTGGACAGGAAAGAAAGCAAAGAAGCTCAGGAGTTCGGTGTGGCAGATGGGCACTCACGCTCTACGTCTTTGAATTACCTCCAACTGAATTTCCTCCTTGTACTGCTCAAATTCCCAGGGCAGAGGCCAGGTGGCTCTTGTGGGTCATGTACTTACTCCTTGGCCAGGGGAGGGTGGACACTTGGTTGACTGTCCAATATCATTGCACGCAATGGGGGAATGCTGGTCCCTCAAAGGGAAATCAAAGCACTGTCATGAGAGTGAGGGAAGTGGATGCTGGGCAGACAGACATGGTGAATGCTTACTGCCCTGTGAATGCTACAGAATAGGGAGGCAGGAGGCATTGAAAGCAAATTTCTTTGCCGCTCAGGTCAGCTTCTAGCCTTACTCTGAAGTTAAGCTTTTGGAGAGTGAAGACAACACCTTTCTCATGCTCTTCCCAATACCTAATCATGACAAAGGACTGAAGCTGGGGTGAAGACAGCAAAGCAGCCCCAGAATCAGGGCTTCTAGTTACCACTCTTCCTTCTGTCAGGGGTGCGTGTGTGTGTGTGTGTGTGTGTGTGTGTGTGTGTGTGTATGCACATGCAATTTCTAGAAGGGTACAAAACCTTTCAGATGATCAGAGTGACTCCCTAGAGGCTACCACCTACTGCTTTAGGTTTGGTGTAAGTCTGCAATTCTGTATGTTCAATCAATTGATAATTATCAAAGATGGATTAAGAAGCTGTGTCGTGTAATAATTAAGTCTGGGCTCTGAAGCCCAGAATGCCTGAGTTAAAATCCTAATTCTACCACTTCCTAGCCTATTGAGGAAGTTCCTCAATCTTTTTATGCCTTGATTTCCTCATCTGTAAAATAGGGGTAATGATCATACTTACCTCACAGGTTTGTTGTGAGGATTTAATGATTAGTGCACATAGTGGTCTTAGGCTTGTGTCTGGTGCACAGGATGTGCTCAACACAAATTTAGTTACTATTTCCCAACATTGCTTCAGGATCTGTAGAAGGATGGGACACAATCTCTGATTTTGAAGAACTTAAAACTTAATCAAAGAGACAAGAGCAACATATGGAAACAAGAGCCAACAACTGTGGCATTAAGTGTTAAATTGTGTGGTTCCAACATATACAGAAATCAAGAAGGGTCAGAGCAGTGCAGGACGTGGAAGCTAAGGAAGGCTGGACAGAGGGGGAAGAAGCCTTGGCCTGGGGTGGAGGGATGGTGGGACAGGCCAGGGGAGATCACTTGGAGTGAAGATGTTGATGATGGGAGTGCATGTGGCATGTTGGGAGAAAGAGAGATGCTGATCACAGAGAAAGAGGCTGTGATTGTGTCAGTAATGACTTTTTGGCTTCAAGACACAGGAACCCAACTCACATTGAGTTAATACAAAAAGAGGAGGTGTGAAACCATGAAGTGCAGGGATAAATTACCTTCTGGCATGGCTGAATGAAACACAAAAAGCTCAAATCATGCTTCCAGGGCAGTGTCTGTTAGAGTCTTGGATCTCTTTCCTCTAGGTTGACTGTATTCTCAGGCAGGCTTTCCCTCCATGGTGGCAAAAATGACTGGGTGTATATCATCCCAGCTGAGCAACCCCAGTGGGCAGAGAACAATTTTCCCTCCATCGGTTCCTGCAAAGGCCTTGGGATTGAGGCTCATGGGCCTGGCTGGGTCACCAGCCCATCCTTGAGCTAATTGTGACTGTCAGGGAGGATGGGTGCTCTCATTATTCAGGCCCAATCATCAGCCCACAAATTTCAAACAACAGAGAGGGTATTGAGGTAGTTCCCACAGCAAAGTCAGGCTGCCACCATGAGAAGGGGAACTGACACTGGGCAGGCAAGAACAGCAGATGCCTTTGGAGGACTCAGTCCCAGCCCAGCTCTTCATGAGCTCTAGATCTTTGGACAAGTCATTCAACCTTTGCAGGCCTCTACCTGTAACCTGAAAAATGGGCGATAGAGAGTCTGCCAATCAAACAGGGTAAGGTCTGCATAGGCTCTCTGAAGAGACAGAGCCTCCTGCAAATCTCAAAAGCCATTGTTAAGAGGAGACTAGCCTGATCAGACAAGAAAGAACACTTAGAGCAAGTACATGTGTGTGTTTATTTTGTTTTGTTTTTTGAGATGGAGTCTTGCTCTGTCACACAGGCTGGAGTGCAGTGACTCGATCTCCACTCACTGCAACCTCTGCCTCCCGGCTTCAAGCAATTATCCTGCCTCAGCCTCCCGAGTAGCTGGGACTACAG
The DNA here is from genome assembly GCF_024542745.1 of Macaca thibetana thibetana. NCBI lineage: Eukaryota > Metazoa > Chordata > Mammalia > Primates > Cercopithecidae > Macaca > Macaca thibetana. The sequence goes on from NC_065590.1 coordinate 38,889,087, forward strand.
GTGCATGCCACTACATGCAGCTATTTCCGCCCCCCACCCCCTCGTATTTTTAGTAGAGATGGGATTTCACCATGTTGGCCAGGCTGGTCTCGAACTCCTGACCTCAAGTGATCCACCCGCCTCAGCCTCCCAAAGTGTTGGGATTACAGGCATGAGTCACCACGTCTGGCCTTATTTTGTTTTTTGAGACAGGGTCTCACTCTGTCGCCCAGGCTGGAGTACAGTGGTGCAAACATGGCTCACTGCAACACCTCTTAGGCTGAAGCAATCCTTCCACCTCAGCCTCCTGAGTAGCTGGGACTACAGACATGCGCCACCATGCACAGCTAATTTTTTATTTTTTGTATAGACAGGATCTCCCTATGTTGCCCAGGCTGGTGTTGAACTCCTGGACTCAAGCAATCCTCCTGCCTTGGCCTCCCAAAGTGTTGGGATTACAGTCATGAGCCATGGCGCCCAGCCAGAGCAAGTGTATGAGAAATAAAGTGCCTAGGATGGATGTCACAGAACCCTGAAGAGGACGTAGGAACACAGACAAGGGACTCCTCAAGGGCAGGGGAATATGCCCCATGGTGCCATGCTGGGCAGCTAGTGTGGGTACTGAGTAACTATTTGATGTTAAATATGAGGGCATAGGCCAGGTGTGGTGGCTCATACTTGTAATCCCAGCACTTTGGGAGGCAGAGGTGGGTGGATCATGAGGTTAGGAGATCAAGACCAGTCTGGCTAACATGGTGAAACCCTGTCTCTACTAAAAATACAAAAATTAGCCGGGTGTGTTAGTGCACGCCTGTAGTCCCAGCTACTCAGGAGGCTGAGGCAGGAGAATTGCTTGAACTCAGGAGGTGGAGGTTGCAGTGAGCCGAGATCACACCTCTGCACTCCAGCCTGGGAGACAGAGCGAGACTATACCTTAAAAAAAATTGTGTGTGTATATATATGTATGAGGGCATATGTTACCAAAGGATAAATACCTCACAAAAGAGTCAACACAGTAACAAATGCGGGCCTCAGCCCTCGGAGGCTCTCATTAGTTACCAGCAGGGAGACCAGGCTTCAGTTTGGGGCCCCAGGACCTCCCTCTCCTCATGGTTCTGTTATGAGCAACCTGGGAAAGTGAGGGGAAAATGGGGATTGTTAAGTAGTGCAGCTCACATCTAACGGCCAATCTGCCGTGAGGAAAGGGCACGCTGAGAAGCGCTGCTCCCTCTGGCTGGACTGTTATTTACAAGGCCTAGTGAGACCACAGGCGGTGACCCTGGTGCTGGTCCTTAGGGAGGAGTCTCTGAAGTCAAGACGGAAGGCAGTGGAAACCCAGAGGGTCAGGCACTGATTCACAAGGCCTGCTCAACACCCAATAGGCAAAGCCCCCCAAAAGAAACCGTTCAGATCCACATGCCCGTGGTGCCCCCCACCTCGGGTGACCATCTGTCCTGGGATGCTGCTGGCCTTTTAGTATGAAAAACAGAAATTCCCAGGAAAAGCAAGATGAATTGGTTGCCCTGCCCCACCTTTATGAGCTAAATTGAATTGTCCTCTGTGGAGGTTCCAAGGAGAGGCCCAGAAGTGTGTCAGGAAGGGTGGGTAGGGAGGGCAACCAGAGACAACTCGGACCTTGCCTGCCCATGCCTTGGGGGCATAAAAAAAGGAAAGAAGTCAAATTGTCTGCCTTCTGGTGCTTTGTCATTCGCTTAAATGCAGGTGAGCCCATTTTGGCATTGAACATGGAAGACTTGGAAGCTAAGAGACTACAACAAAGTCAGGGAAGAAGCAAAAATGCTGCCCACTGACATTCGTGGGCCCCAAAGCAGGTACTTCTGATAAGGATGAGGAGGAAAGCAATAACACAATGTTGTCATGGAGAAGTGGAGGCTCCTGCCTCTTCCTTGAGGAATAGGGCTTGCTGTATCCATATGTTTGATAGATTCAAAGTCAAGTAACCTTTTCTGAGTATCCGCTATGTGTCAGAGGAACGTACATACACTTATAATGTAATTATTACAACTCTAGAAAGTAGAGATTATTATCCTCATTCTGCTGATAAGGAAACCAGGTTCTGTTTTTTTTGTTTTTTGTTTTTTCTTTTTGAGACAGAGCCTCATTCTGTTACCCAGGCTGGAATACAATGGTGCAATCTTGGTTCACTGCAACCTCCTCCTCTCAGGTTCAAGCGATTCTCCTGCCTCAGCCTCCCAAGTAGCTGGGACTACAGGCACGCATCACCACACCTGACTAATTTTTGTATTTTTAGCAGAGACGGGTTTTGCCATGTTAGCCAGCCTAGTCTTGAACCCCTGACCCCAGGTGATCCACCCATCTCGGCCTGCCAAAGTGCTGGAATTACAGATGTTAGCCACCGCACCCGGCCCAGGCTCTATTACTCCTGGCCTCAAGCGATCCTCCTGCCTTGATCTCCCTAAGTGCTGGGGAAAAAAGCCCATGTGCCTCACCTCGTGCTGTTTTTATTTACCAGGAAAAGTGGGATTTGGTGTGGAACTTGGAACTTACTTGAAAGGCACTATCTACAACACCCATCACCAGCAGGGTAGGTGTTCCTGGTGTAGGAGAGGGCACTGGGAAGGGAGGTGAAGTGCCATTACAATGGTCAGCCAGAAGGATCCCATGAAGGAATATGATGAGAATCATTCCTGCCCAGTCCTCACCAGGGACAGGTCAGCTGCCAGTAGAGGACCATTCATCTTCAGAAGGCTATAGTCATCACATTTATTCAGTAGCAAATATGGATTGTTAGGCTAAACAGACCATAATTTAGAACAGCAGTCTCTCAATTATGCCATTGGTATTCATCACTGTAATAAAATTGTCTAATTGAGAAAGCTGTATTGACAAACCAACAAGCAGTACATTGATTTAGTAGCAGTTTTGAATTATTAAGTCTGCAATTTTTTATTCCATACAACGGTTACATTTTTCATTAGATAGGCCTTCTCTTAAAAGGGGCTGAAGGGTTATTTTGGAAAACTCTTCAGACTGAAGTAAGGATTGCTTCAAGTATGGGAAGATTTGTGGATTCTGAAAAGTCATTTGGTACTCTGTATGTACTGGGGGTGTGTGTGTGTGTGTGTGTCTCTGTGTGTGTGTGTTTGTGTATTTGTGTAGACTGATTTTCCTAGATGATCTGAGCCAAAAATGAAAATTTAAAGTTTGTTCTACTAGTCCTGTGGACTGAGGTCACCAGTTGGGAAAGAAAGGATGAGGAGTCAATGTACAAAGCCACCTACCTGGTTGCACTGACCCATGTAGAAAGGACAGCCACTGTGGTAGTGGGCAAGGACACTGCGGTGACAGTCCACAGCACATGATGGGGACCACAGCAAGTACTCAGTGGGACTGGTGTATTGTTTACGTGATTGAAAGGGGCGCTGTGTGATTTAGGAATAGCATTTACCTGCACGTAGCAAAGACGTGGAAGATAATGGGTTAATTCTCTCATATAATGAAAGTCAAGCTGTAGGTAGTCTAAAGTTGCATGGTGGCTCTCCATGATTCAGCCTCCATTCTTTCTTCTCCGCTACCCCTATCCTCAATATGATTACATGATTCATGATGACTGCAAGGACTTTGCCATCAAACCACTGAGAAGGTTTGAAGAAGGAATAAAAGTAGAAGGGCGGAAAGTGGCACATCTTCCAGTAAGTGGCACTCCAGCATGCCCCACACACTTTCATTCATAGTTCAGCGGACAGAAGTTAGTCCTGTGACCACACTTAGCTCAGAGTGAGGCGGTGAGATGTTGCCTTTGGCCAGGCACACCACCACTCTGAAACAAAACAGGGATTCTTTCAGTATAGAATTCGGGAAAATTAATATTAAGTTGGCATTAGTAGTCTCTGTCACAAACACATTACATTAGCATGGCTTTTGCAGGAGACAAATTGGCAACATCCATCAAAACGTTAAATATTCATACCCCTTGAACCAATAAGTTTATCTTCTACAGAGCCTTTCTATAAATTTACTCACAAATATGCACATATACAAGTATATATATGCTTATTATAGCACAGCAGTATTAATAATATCAAAATATTGGAAACAACCTAAGGGCCTATCAATGGTAAAATTGTTTAATAAATTGTGGTACGTACCACGGAATACTATTCAGCTATGAAGGAAGAGTGAGGTGATTATAGGTACTGAAAGGCCAAATGACATATTATTAATTAAAAAAGCAAGTTGCAGAATAATAGTATATTTCCCTTAGTAGACTTTTGTTACACACATCCCTGGGGAGGGGTCGGAATCTTTGCAGGCAGAGGAATGAACTCGTGTTATTTGAAAGAGGTCCCAGACACTCTAAAAGAAAATAATAGTAATGAGTGCAAACCGAATCCCCAATACAAATAAAGGAGTGAATTGTTACCACATACAGAAAGTGTTAACAAGCTTGTTTTCAGAAGAGCTCTGCTTGTACCAAGCTTGCATCAAAGTCTTGGATGGGTCAATCAGACATAAACCCTTCATAACACATTTAATGGTGAAACTGGCATGGGAGGGGCATCAGTGCTGCTTCTGGGTGAATGGTGAACAAGCCTCTGAAGTCGTATTCCACTACAATGACAATACAATCAGATTATAACATGTTTTTAAAAATACATTGAGCTCTTACAAGAAACAAAGGGAACTTTCCAATGTCAACAAAACAAAATAGAACAACAACATGCAAACATGCATAGTAAGCTAAAGCTAGCATTGCATGGTAAACAAACTGCAAAACTTGGAGGAGAAATGCCAATGTCAGCCACAAATGAGGGATTGAAAGCTAAGCTCTGAGGCTGCTGCCAGGCCCTGTGCCCTAATTAAGAAGGCTAACGCTGTCCCCTGTTGTTAGCATATGTAATTCCAGAAATACATACATTCAAATCCCTTTTGGAGGAAGGTGTCATTAATTCAGGTTTTCAGGATTCCTATAGATTATGTGAAACCAAATGGATAATTACAATGAAAAAATCCCCCAATATACAAAGAAACAAAAGACATAATGATGGTATGAGTTAGGACTAAGTTTAGCCTCACACAGCAGAACAAATAATGGTGGCTTAGACACACACAGTTTATTTGTTTTTATCTAAAAGACGTCATGAGGTAGGTGTCCAGGACAGATTCATCAAAAATTCATCAGGGACCTGTTTCTTTACAGTTCATGGATCCTCACAAATCTATGTTATGCTTCTTGTTCTTGTGACCCAAGATGGCAGCCAGAGCTCCAGATGCTCACATTCCAGGCCGGTTGTGAAAGGAAAAGGATGAAGGGCATGCCTATTTAAAAAAAATACATTCTGAAGGTTGCACACAGTACTGCCACTTAAAATTTATTGTCAAAAATTTAACCACAATGATCACGTCTTGATGTGAACAAAAACTAGGGAGTTTTAACTGGCCAACAACAAACTTGACTAAAAATTAGTGTTTTCATTACTAGCAAGGGAGTTGGGGAATGGATACTTGTTGTCAACTGAGTCTCTGACACAGTGAGTATGTAATGAGCTAAAAAATGGCACCCCCAAATATTTCAGTCCTAAGCCCTGGATCCTGTGTATTAAGAGAAAAACTTGAGACTGTAACATCCCCTTCCCTCCCAAGTTGGGAAGGTGCCGAAAGACCAAAGAATGATTTAGAGAAGTCCCGCTTGTCAAGTAGATGAGTTTATTGAGACATATTGGTCAGGGCACTCCTGAGTGGCAGCAGCACAGCTCTAGAGATCTGTACCACCTCCCTTCTCTAAGCTGTTTTTAAGCTAATTTTCGGGCCCTTTGCCTGCTGTGTTTATGTGATGGTACTGTTTTCTTTGGTAGGTTCTCACATACTCCCTGGGATGTTTAGGCTCTCAGGGACACCTGCTCCTCAGCTGGGTACCATGGCCATGGCTTACTATCTGGCCTTCAGGGTTCAGGCAGCGGGCATATACTTTTAAGTAACCTGGTAAGGGAACCTGTCAACATTGCACTGTTAGTATCACCTTACATGGCAAAAAGGACCTTGCAGATGTGATTAAGGATCTTGCAGTGAAGAGATTATTCTGTATTATCACACTTGTGTAAGTGTCCTTACAAGAGGAAGGCAGAGGAAAGTGTGACTACAGAAGCAGAGGATGTTGGCTGGGTGTGGTGGCTAGTGCCTGTAATCCCAGCACTTTGGGAGACTGAGGTGGGAGCTCAGGAGTTCAAGACCAACTTAGGCAACATAGCAAGACCTCATTTCATTTTACAAAAGGAAAGAAAGAAAAAGGAAGAAAGGAAGAAAGAAAGAGAAAGAAAGAGAAAGAAAGAAAAAGAAAGAAAGAGGAAAGAAAAAGAGAGAAAGAAAGAGAAAGAAAAGAAAGAAAGAAAGAGAAAAGAAAGAAAGAAAAAGAAAGAAAGAAAGAAAGAGAGAGAGAAAGAAAGAAAGATGCAAGAGGTTGGAGGATGGAATGATGTAAGGAAGGGGTCATAGGCCACGGAATGATGGAAGCCCCTAGAAGCTAGAAAAGGCAAGGGAACATCATTCCTACAGTCTCCAAAAGAATCAGCCTTGACTTTAGCTCAGTGCTTTTGGACTTCTGACCCCAAACTATATGATAATAAGTTTGTGTTGTCTTAAGTTACCAATTTGATCATAATTTGTATAGAAATCACTAGGAAATGAATACATATTGAGTGTCAGCTGAAACTAAAAACAGATATAGACCCATACTCCACAGATGTCAGATATTGTAATTATTAGATACCTAGCATTTTAAAGAAAATTTAAAGATAAAAAAATTTACTTAGAAAATATGCATGGAAGAGATTATAAAGTGACCTGGAAAATCAGAAATGGCATTCATTTTATGATTTGAAATAAAATGAAGAAATGAAAAATTATAACCTCTCTCTCTGTCTCTCTCTCTCTCTATATATATATATATAATTTGTGTAATTAAAAAAAAATAGAGACGAGGTCTCATTTTGTCACCCAGGCTGGAGTGCAGTGATGTGATCACAGCTGTCTCACTTTGTCACTCAGGCTGGAGTGCAGTGATGTGATCACAGCTCTCTGCTGCCTTGAACTCTTGGGCTCAAGGGATCCTCCCACCCTAGCCTTCCTAGTTGGGACCACAGGCACACACTACCACACCTGGCTAACTTTTTTTTTTATTTTTTGTAGAGATGAGGTTTTGCCATCTTGCCCAGGCTAGGTTCAAACTCCTGGGCTCAAGTGATCCGCCTGCCTTGGCCTCTCAAAGTGCTGGGATTACAGGTATGAGCCACCACACCCAGCCATAACCTAGATATTAATAACACAAAGGATTGATTAAACAACAGATTTGAAATAGCTGACAAGAAAATTGGTGAGCTATCAAAAAAAGTAGGATAAATTATTGTTAGTGCTAGATAAGAGCATAGGGAGATAAAAAGTATGGCAGAGAAGTTAAGCAATACAAAGGATAAAATGAACAAGTAGAGGAGAGATAATATTTGACATATCATGGATTATAATTTTCCAAATAAGATGACAGCAATGAATCCACAGCTATAGGAAGACCAACATATACTAAGCAAACTAAAATTCCACACCTAGGCACATTTTTTTATAATAGAACAAAATACTGAAGGCGAAAAGAAGATCTTAAAAATAGCCAGAGAAAAAGATCACCTACAAAATAAAAACAAGTTGGCTGACAGGAGACTCCTTGACAAGGGAAACTAGACAACAACAGAATAATATCTTCCAACTGATTAACATACTGTGTTCCAGGAAAAGTACTTTCCCAGGAAAAGGGGCTAAATAAAGACATCTTTAGAGTAGCAAAGAATGAGATAATTTACAACCAATGATTCTTAATTAATTGAAGTTCTAAAGGATGTAATTCAGGAAGAAGAATAATTATCCCATTAGGAAGTTCAGCAATATAAGCAAAAATGAGGAACAGAAATGTTACTGAAATGCTAGGGGTTCGGTCTGGGTCCTGTTGCTCACTGCACAGAAAGCCAATCACTGAGACAACAAACACTGCCAGGGAAGAAAGCTTCATCAAGGTGCTGTAGCCAAGGAGAAGGGGAGGTAAGTCTTAAATCTGTCTTCTCAACTGACTAAAATTAGGGATTTATATAGCAGGGAAGAAATGTAACTATGTGTAGGAAAACAGGAATTAGGGAGAAGGAAGGAAGCAATCATGACAGATGAGGGGTCTGGTGTCTTATTGTATGGATGTGGTGATCTGGTAAGTTTCATTTCCTTGATACTGTCTAGGAGGCCTGAGGATCAGTTTCCTGAGAAAGGAACTCAGATAAGACAAATGTAAATTTCAAGCTTAAAGACCAAGAGGGTCAATTTCTATGTCTATCCAAAGACTATAAGCATCAGTTATATGGGGATATTGGGCCAGTTTCAGAAATACCCAGTAAACATGAGGGTTAAACTGAGGTAAATGCAAACAAATATTGTCTGGATATGACTTATAGTAACAATAATAATGTACAAATACAAATTGTAACCAAAGGAGATATCATTTTACTCCCACTAACTTAGCAAACACTAGAAAGCCTGACAATATCTATTGTTGGTGAGTATGTGGAGCAAGAAGGACTCTTAAAACATGACTGAAGAGTGTAAATGGGTATAAGCACTTTGGAAAATAATTTGACATTATCTCATAAAATTAAGCATGCTTTACCACCATGCAATACCCCAGGGAAATTCTTGCACATGTGCACCCATTAGCAAGTTCAAGAATGTTTATAGCATCATTGCTTGTAACAGCAAAAACTGGAAATAACCCAAATGCTCCTCAATGGGAGAATGTATAAATAAATTGTGGTCTATTTATACAAATGGACTCTGTGAAAAGGATCAAAGTACAGCTAACTGATACCACATTGACAAATTTTAGGTAAATAACATTGAGTTAAAAAAAAGGTAAGTCACAGAATTGTGTATAGAAGATTGACCCCATTTTATAGAAGCTCAAAAAGCAAACTAAAACTAAAATGTTAAGGATATTTACCTATTTGGTAAAGCTATTTTATAAAACCAAGAGAATGATACACACAAAATTCAAAATGATGGATCCTGCTAGGGGTCGAGAGGAGAGGGGATGAGTAGAGGCACACAGGTCACTTCAAAGGTATCAGACAAAGAGTGACAGTTCTTAAGTTGCATGATAGGTTCATGGGTGTTCATGTTATTACGATGCTGTATAACTGCTATGGTTTAGATATGGTTTGTTTGTCCCCACCAAACCTCATGCCCAGTGTGGTACTGTTGAGAGGTGGGGCCTAATGGGAAATGTTTGGGTCATAGGGGTGGCTCTCTCATAAAAAGGTTAATGCCCTCCCTTGAGAGTGAGTGAGCTCTCACTCCATTAGTTTCCAAGAGAGCTGGTTGTTAAAAAGAGCCTGGCACCTCTCCTCCCTGCCACTCCCTTCAGCCTGGCCACTGCTTCCTCCTGTTTTTCCGTGTGATCGCTGCACATGCTGGATCCCTTTCACCTTCTGCCATAAGTGGAAGCAGTCCAAGGCTTTCACCAGAAGCCAAGCAGGTGCCAGTGCCATGCTTCTTGTACTCAGCCTTAGGTATTCTTTTATAGCAACACAAAACAGACTAAGACAATAACATATGTGTCTTATATATACATTGTGTATATATCAAGTATTACATACAAAAGAATAAATAGTGGGAGTTGTGAGGCTGGCTTCCAAGTAGGAGTGTCTGATTTTCAGTCCGGGCACTACTACTTAAGTGGTTGTGCAGCCTTGGGTAAATCACTTCATCTTTTTAAGTCTCAGTATTCTCATCCTTAAAATGGGAGCAATAGTAGTTCCCACTTCATAGTTATTATGAGGCTTATATAAAATAATACTCAGAGCACTTAGTAAGTGTTCAGTAAATGTAAGGAGAAATTATTATTATTATTATTACTTCTGAATTTACCCTCACAGTGGTCATTGTGTGTAATCAAGGCCATTGATTACCATCTGTCAGGGTGTCAATCTACTCATCTCCACCGTCACCTCCCCGGTGCATCTCACCTTTTTTGCCTTCAGCTTTACTTTCTTCCCTCCACTCCCACTTCACAAGTAATCTCACAAATCTAAACATGAACAGCATCCAGGGCTTGTCTGACAGACCATTAAAAGATGCTCTGTCTTTAAAGATGGTTGCCAAGAAGAGACTCCTAAGCACAAAAAGCCAGAATTTTCCTTGCTTTAGGCTCAGCAGATCTGGCTATTGCTTCAGAATGTGTTTGGATGGCTTTCTTTGGTCCTTAATGAAACTCTGAGTGAGTAATATCTAAGCGATGCATACTTAAGGGCTCCAACCAGGATACTCAACTGGATGAAATAAAATCAACAAATATCCCTCTAGGAAGATTTGGATGCTGATGGGATCTGAATGGGTTGTGAAAATGCCTCCTTTGGAACTTGGATTCCCAATAAATAATGAATGTATAGTTGGCTAGGGCATTGTGACAAATCTGGCTAGAATCCTGGCAGCAAAATCTTGAGCTGAAAGTATCTGTTTTCATTATACCCTTGGGACTGGAGAAAAATAAGTACAAAGTTGCGTTTTCTCCTACTTTTTATTTTCATTTTAGTTTCAGTACAGCACAGGCCAACTGCATTGGCCTTAGGGAACAGGCATTTTGCAGTATGTTTTGGAGTGCTTCTCTTTGTGTTCTTCAAAATTGCAGTTGGTTTCCTTGGCTAGAAACAAAGATGAAAGGAGATGCTCATATCTAGCTGCCTCTATTCCCTGCCAAACCCTTAACTCTCTAATGAAATGCAATCTACAGCATCATGACTAATGTAGTTCTTCTGTCCGTAGCTGCTGGCTCCCAACGCTTTCTCAGGTTTTTGTCTTCCCTGGATGCTGTCATTGGATCATGTAATAGATTGATTTGTGTCCCCCTAAATAGATGTTGAACTTCAAACCCACAGTCACCTCAGAATGTGGTAACTGCTTGGAAATAGGGTCATGCATCTTAATAGAAAAAGGGCAGTCCATTTAAAATGAGAGAATTAGGCTAGGCCCTATTCAACATGACTGATGTCCTCATAAAAAAGGGAAATTCAGACATAGAGATAGACATGCACAGAAGGAAGATAATGTGAAGACACACAGGCAGAAAATACCCATGTAAAGATGGAAGATTGGAGCGATGAATGTACAGGCCAAGGAATGCCTGAGGTTACAAGAAGCTAGCCTTAACCACAGAACCACATAACACTTACTGAGCACTTGTTAACACCACTGTGTGATGGGCTTTTGTATGAACTACCTATGTTAGTCAGGGTTCTCTAGAAAAACAATCAATAGCTAAATGTGTGTGTGTGTGTATATAAATTTATTATAAGAAATTGTAAGAAATTGGCTCAGAACTGGATAAAATATGTTATAAAAACACATTCTTTTCCTCATACACAGAAAGATATCCATTGTCCTGGATCTAGCTTTTTTCACTTTACAAAATATCTTGGGGATCTTTCAACCTTAGTCTGGAACTGCCTCACTGATTAAAAAAAAAAAAAAAAAAGCAACTGTCTTTGGGTGAACATTTAATTAATTTATAATATTTTACTATAATAAAAAGCACAGCAATAAATATCCTTGTGTGCATGTTTGTTAGTTTTTTTGTTTTTTGTTTTTTTTTTGAGATGAAGTCTCTCTGTAACTCAAATTGGAGTGCAGTGGCACCATCTCAGCTCACTGCAACCTCTGCTTCCCAGGGTCAAGCAGAGTCTCCCTCTGTCGCCCAGGCAGAGTGCAGCAGCGCTATCTCGGCTCACTGCAACCTCTGCCTCCTGGGTTCAAGTGATTCTCCTGCCTCAGCCTCCCGAGTCGCTGGGATTACAGGCACCTGCCACCACACCCAGCTAAGTTTTGTATATTTAGTAGAGATGGGGTTTCACCATGTTGGCCAGGCTGGTTTTGAACTCCTGACCTCAGGTGATCTGCCCGCCTCAGCCTCCCAAAGTGCTGGGATTACAGGTGTGAGCCACCACGCCTGGCCTGTATGTTTGTATTTACTTAATATTGTATGGATATATTATTACATTTTGCACACATGTAGGTAAAACTGATCGCTTTTAGACTAAATAAAACATGGTTTAAAAATTGATTTAATTATCCTGAAGCCATGAACCAAAATATTCTCTTTTCCTCGACCTGTCTCATTCCTCAATTTGCACATGGACCACATCATCTGAAAATGGGCCAATTTTTGCACAGGCCCAAACACATACAAAAGTATTTCAAATCTTGGTTGATTGGTAGGAGGCATGACTAAAAATCAGACTGGTTAGATATGCTGGAGGAGATTTTAGAATGAGAATTCCCAGAGCTTCAGAATTTTTTAGCTTAAAGGGATATTAGGGTTCAGGTAGTTTTAGATGAGGCCCTGGAAGACCAACTTATCTATACTTGATCACTGAAAATAATCACTGGTCTACTGACTGATGGATAGATTTTTTTTTTTTTTTTGAGACAGAGTTTCAGTTTTGTTGCCCAGGCTGGAGTACAATGGCATGATCTCAGCTCACTGCAACCTCTGCCTCCTGGGTTCAAGTGATTCTCCTGCCTCAGTCTCCCGAGTAGCTGGGAATATAGGTGCCCGGCACCACGCCTAGCTTTTTTTTTTTTTTTTTTTTTGTATTTTTAGTAGAGACAGGGTTTCACCATGTTGGCCGGGCTGGTCTCAAACTCCTGACCTCAGGTGATCCGCCCACCTCAGTCCCCAAAGTGCTGGGATTACAGGCGTGAACCACCGTGCCAGGCAGACTGATGCATAGATTTTAAGTTTAAGGTAGTAGTTGGAACTGTGCTGTCCAATACAGCAACCACAAGCACTTGAAATGTAGTTTAAGTTGAGGTCTATTATAAGTGTAAACTACAAACAGGATTTTGAAGACTTAATACTAAAAAAAGTAATGCCTCAATACTTTTTTATATCGGTTGCGTGTTGAATTGTTAATATTTTGGATCTATTTGGTTAAATAAAATATACTCTTAAAATTAATTTCACACCTTTATTTGGATTTTTTAAAATGTGACTTTCAGAAAATTTAAAATTACATAGGTGGCTTGCATTTTATTTCTATTGGACAGTTCCAGGTTGGACTATTTGGGAAGGGAAAACCTACTTATTTGAAGACTCAAAGGGAAGAGTTAGGTCAGAACAGGGAATACACTGATTTTCTCTATTTAACATCTATTCTCCTGTTTAGGATGAGAAAATTTATATTGAGACTATTAAATTTCATAATCTTCCCAGTATGTGTTCCTGTTTGAGGATGAATGTGGCATGCCCTTATTTTCACATTAGCTTTTACATTCCTTGCGTGAAGCTGTTGGTGATCCATTCATCAGACAATACTTCTGATTTAATATTTATCTGACCAGTTACTTCAGAAGACAAAGATAAAATAGAACATGTTCAAGAAATTGAGAGGTTATTGTGCCGTTGCCAGTCATTTAGCCTGAGTCACAGGCTCATCTGAAAAAGTACAGGAGGGGTCCCCAGGTATAAATTTAAAGATAAACAAACATTGCAATGTAAATGATTTTGTCACACAGCTACGGTGCAAAAAACTCACATTGCTTGTGTGTGTCTGTGTGTGTGTGTTTCTAACAGCTTTATTGAGATGTAATTCACATCCCATACAATTCACCCATTTAAAGTGTTTTTTTAGTATTTTCAGAGTTGTGCAACCATCCCTACAATCACATTTAGAACACTGTCATCACCCCAAAAAGAAACTTTGTAACTCATTATCTGTCACTCCACACTTCCTCCAAACCTCCCCAGCCGCTGGCAGCCACTAATCAACTTTATGTCTCCATAGATTTATCTATTTTTGACATTTCAAGATCCATTCATGTTGTGTCCTTTCACGGTTTGTTGATGTTGTAGCACATGTCAATACTCCATTCTTTTTTGTCGTTGCATAATATTTTGTCGGTATACCACATTTTATTTATGCATTCACCAGTTGATGGACTTTTGTTTTTTTTCTACTGTGTGGCTATTATGAACAATGCTGCTATGAACATTCACCTACACACTTTTTTTTTTTGTATCATTTCATATGTTTCATTTCTTTTGGGTACATGCCTAGGAGTGGAATCGCTAGGTCATATGGTAACTCTATGGGTAGTTTGTTGAGGAACTGTTGGACTGTTTTTCAAAGTCATTGCACCATTTTACATTCCTACAAGCAATGCTCGAGGGTTCCAGTTTCTCCACATGCTCACCAACATTTGTTTTTTTCCTCTTGAGCATAGCCATCCTCATGGGTGTAAAGTGAAATCTCCTTGTGGTTTTGATTTGCATTTCCCTGATGGCTACACTTGTGTGTTTATAACACATTTTATCCAGTTCTGGAAGTCCACTCAGCAGCCTGGTTATTCAGTATTAGTATTGGGGCTCCCTTCCCTCTGTCATTAGAGCATAACTTACCTCTAGATACAAATGGGGTGGTGGCCTACTGCTTAGTCCTTGTTGGCCACATCGTCAATAGCTTGTCTCCCACTGCGGACCATGTATTCTGCTTTCACACCCATAGCTCTTACCGTCGGCTTTCCCAGCACGCCTCAGCTAGTGCCCCCATCTGGCCATTGCATGCAAGTGGAGCACAGGACCCAGCTTCTTGCAGAGACTTGCAGCCCTCAGTCACTTCCGCTCCGGTGGGGAAATGAAACTACTTCATTATGATCTCAGAACCCCTTTCCTTTTATGAAATTTAGGCTCACTGATGCTTCAAGCCAAACTGCAGAAAATATGACTACACTTTATCTCTAGAGTAAGGAAATCCAAGGCGTCCATGCATAAATGCTTACCCTTTGGTTCACAATAAGCTGAAAGCAATAGAGATGGTATCTTGGATAGAATTCTCTAGAAGCAGCGTCCACAACAGGGATTCAAATGCAGAAGATTTATTGAGGGAGTGTTCTTAAGAAACAGAATTTAAAAACTTAAAGGGGGCGGTATGAAAGCTGGATAGGGAGAGGGAAAGAGCTGAGCAAGGACGTTGCTTCAGGGGAAGCCTCACATTGGTCTGATCCATAGGGGTAGACACTAAAGCAGTGCTGGCCATTAGAACTTACCGTGATGATGGAAATGTTCTGTAGAATCTGCACTGTTCAGTAGAGTTGTCACTGGCTACCTATGGCCATTGAGCACTTACAATGTGGCTAGTATAACTGAGGGTCTAAATGTTTAATTAAATTAAATGTAAATTTAAATAGTATGGCTAATGGTTACCACATTAAACAATGCAGTTATGGAGTATAAACCTCAAGACAAAATGGAGGCAAGGGGGTTGGCCTCTTGTGCTCTTATTGGCTGTGGGCTGCCTTGGCCTTGGTGGGAGGGTGGGGCAGGGCATAATTTCCCTGGTAAGTGTGTTGACACTAGACATTCACACAGCTGGGGAGGGTGCACTGGGCCAAGCAAACGGGGTGGGGGTGCACCACAGCGCCTACTACAGGTTAGGTCTCAACAGGGTCACCCTGACATCCTGTTTTAATACCAGTTCAGGGTTTAATTATAGCCATAGAGTAACTTGAGGCCAACAACTGGCCATGCACTTGGTGCAGCAGAACAGCCTTCCCAATCCCCAAAGCTCAAATCTCTGGCAATTTTTCTACCGGTTTGCTGGTCCTAAAAGGAGAGTCATGATGTTTCGCATAAGCATACAAAGGAATGCAGAGATAATTTTTCTGTGGACTTCTTAGTATTAGCTTTTTCAGCCATAGAGAGGAATTTATTTGAACCAACAATATTTACTACAATCTCTGAGATGACTAGCCTCAGAGCTCTAAAAAAGAAGAAAAAAGAAAACGTTGCCCCTCCTGTGCTGAAGTATCATGGATTTGAAGTTATAAATGAGGAAACTCAAGTTCATGTTTTATTTATAGCTATTAAACTTGATTCATGGTGTTGAAAAAACACATTCAGCTTAATTTATGCAGGAATTAACTTTGGTGGAGATTAATTTTGAATCTATAGCTCCTTCCTAATGTATATCATCTCTATTCATAATTTTGGCTTGCAGACGGAGAAAATAGTGAAAACAGAAACAAAAGCAAAAAATTTCCAAAGAGAAATCCTTTGAATCCTAAAAATGAAAATAACAGGATGTTTTAAAAATTAGAATACTTTTGGAGTTAGAATTTGGAATTAATTTAATGGTCCTTTCCATTGAGTTTGGACATTTGGTACAGAGTTTTACATGGAAATACCTAAAACGGGTCAGGTGCAGTGGCTCACGCCTGTAATCCCAGCACTTTGGGAGGCAGAGGCAGGTGGATCATTTGAGGTCAGGAGTGCGAACCAGCCTGGCCAACATGGTAAAACCCCATTTCTACTAAAAGTACAAAAATTAGCCAGGCGTGTTGGCAGGCACTTATAATCCCAGCTACTCAGGAGGCTGAGGCAGGAGAATCCATTGAACCCAGGAGGCGGAGGTTGCAGTGAGATGAAATCACGCCACTGTATTCCAGCCTGGGTGACAGTGAGACTCCATCTCCAAAACAAAACCAAAAACCTAAAACAGAAGAAAATAAAAAATAAGACATTGGCAGATATATATATATATATATATATATATGTGTGTGTGTGTGTGTGTGTCTGTGTTTGTGTGTGTGTGTTTTAGAGACAATGTTTTTCTCTGTTGCCTAGGCTGGAGTGCAGTGGCATGATTACAGCTCACTACAGTCTTGAACTCCTGAGCTCAAGTGGTCTTCCTTCCTCAGCCTCCCAAGTAGTGAGGACTACAGGCATGCATCACCATGCCTGGCTAATTAAGTTTTTTTTTTTTTTTTTTTTTTTTTGGAGAAATGGTGGTTTTGCTATGTTGCCTAGGCTGATCTCCAACTCCTGGGCTCAAATGATCCTCCTGCCTCAGTCTCCCAAAGCACTGGGATTACAAGTGTGAGCCACCATGCCTGGCCAATTTGGCACATATTAATACAGGACTTGATAGTAAGGAATTAAGAACTCTGGAATGTTTAAACTAGTATTATACTTCCGTTATCTATGCCACATCTGTGTAGACTACCAGGTATGTGTGTCTGTGTGTGTGTGTGTATGTGTGCGTGTGTGTGTGTGAGAGAGAGAGAGAGAGTGGGAGGAACAAGAGAAGGTGCTTCAAGGTGGTTAAAAAATAGGGCTCTGGATTCTTCTATTTTGAACTTTGTTCACCCAAGAGTGGGCAGAATCCTGTAGGTTTTGTCCTCCACACCACTGTAGGAACCAAGGGTGGAATCTGGTCTGTGTTTCTATGTTGTCTGGATTCCTTGGCACCTAATGGTATGGTAGTCTGGTTAAAGAATTGGAAACATCAGCCTCCTGAGTGTAGAAAGCATCGTTTTATTAATTTATTACTCTACACTGCATGCTGTCATAAGGATTTGTGATAAAACTTCCAATAAAGGGAAAAATGCCAGAGGTAAAAATAGAAGAGCGTATGATGCTCTTATATGTGTATGTGGCATATATATGTGTGCGTATGATGCATGTGTGTATAAAGTGTGTGTGTACATTGGGAGAGGAGACAGGTGGGAATTAGAGAAAGACAGCTGTGTCCAAAAAAATCAAAGGGAAGCACAAAATATAGGTTGAGCCTCTTGGAAGTCAAGGGAAAATGGGAACAATAGATCTCGTGCCTAATACAAGAAAGTATATCAGCTTGCCAAGAGGAATTAATTTTGTTTTTGTTTTGGAATGTCATCTCTGTTTTAATTATTATTATTATTATTTATTTATTTATTTATTTTTGAGGTGGAGTCTCGCTCTGTCTCCCAGGCTGGAGCGCAGTGGTACAATCTTGGCCCATTGCAACCTCTGCCTCCTGGGTTCAAGCAGTTCTGCTGCGGCTCCCGAGTAGCTGGGATTACAGGTGCCCACCTCCACGCCTGGCTAATTTTTGCATTTTTAGTAGAGATAGGGTTTCACCATATTGCTCAGGCTGGTCTCGAACTCCTGACCTCAAGTCATCCACCTGCATCGGCCATCTTAATCTTTTTTTAAAAGAAATAAAACAGTCTTTATTAAAAAACAAAAACAAATAACATAGTAGATAATGTCTTCCTTCCTTTTCTTTTCTTAGACCTCACCCATTTTACTTGCTGATGTTACCTGCCAGACCCTGGCTGACACTTGCATTTATGGCTCCTGATGCAGGGAATGCTGTTCAGAGCTCTTCACGCCTGCCTCTTCCTGTGCAAATCCTCAGGCCAGTCCAAGGGCCAGTAGGCAGGTAGAGAAAGAGACGGTGAGTTGGCCTCCACCCTTCCTACGGCAGATGACGTCGTCTCTCTGCATTTTAAGATTTCCATGACTCTTCTTTCCTCAGCCGCCAGCACCGCTGTCACCCCAGCAGGCAGCGCCCAAGACTCCAGGTCATCTCTGGTGATGGGGCAAGGGAGGGTGTCTGGCAAGAGGGCAACAAAAAAGTCTCCCCCGTAGTTGTGGTCTCGTTTGCTAGTTTTTAATTTAAAAAATTGCAGGGGCATTCTACCTGGCCATGTGTTTTACTGGACAAAAGCAGAGAGTCTAATATTAAGTTGTTGTCCTGTGGAGTATGTGTCCAAGTGAGTGATGGGGTTTGCTTCTAGCCTGTGTCCTTGGCAGTTGCATTAGTTCTGAAAGAAACAAAGCTCTGTCCTCCACCACCGCTCCACAAAAAGCAAGGCGGGAAGCTTAGCCAAGCGCGCAGATCTCTACTGTGAACTTTTCTGCCGCATGTGGGGAATTACTGGCCCTTGAAAGCCATCGCAGACAGATAAGAAGCAAGATTATAACATGATTCGACGCGGAGTTTTGAAGAGTCTCACTTAGAAGTGTGGAAAGTGCAGCTTTAGAACCACCATTTCAGGAGATTAAGATTTGAAATCGTGTTGCTTTATCTTGCCGTTTTCTTTTCACAGGCTTTTCCTTAGTTTTCGCCGTGAAGTCCTTTTTTTTTCCCTTCCATTCTTTCCCCAGTGTACACTCGAAGGTTTGCAGTGCTTCACGCTTGAAGACTTGAGAAAAACTGAGTCAATTCAATTTGACTGACTTCATAGTCACTGCCTTCATGTGCTTTTGCTTGCTGTAAAAAGAAAAGCATGTGAAAAAAATACATTGCCACGGAATGAATGGATCTGTCTCAAATATAATTGCTCATTTTTACCTGTCCCTTATGTGCAGACTCCTTCCAGCCACAGCTCTTCCGAATGGGCTGCACCCTCCAGGCCAGTTCACCACCACACCCGGCCACACCAGCAACATCTTTGCCAATGCCAGTGCCCTGGGTCTCTTCTCGATTCCCTGAGATTCCTGGAGCTGCTCACAAGGCTTGAGGCCCTGGGCTCTTGGCAGCTGAAACAAAACCTGAAAGAAACTCATTGGGCTTTGCAATCAATGTGCTGAAACGTCTCCAGCAAGTGGCCACATCATCCCATTTCCGGTCACGCAGATGCTGGAGCTACTGGGCTCCTAGTCCCGAGTTGATGGTCTTAGAGAACTTGAGATCAGATTCTGGTCCAGAGGGAAGAGCAGATTTGGGTTCCTGAGAAGAAACCAGGAAGCAATGGCCAGCCTCAGATTTTCTGGAGCAATCCTGCTTTTAGGCATTCTTATTTTGTGGTCTACAAGAATTATTTTGTCCATATTAGAGCATGTGTTCTAACTGTGGCAGGGTGGGCATAGGGAGGTGGAGAGGTTGGGGAAGATGTAGGTGTAGCAACTGACAGAAACTGAGGTTGGGGAGCTGTTCTGGGGAGGCCACTGTTGCTATCAGGATACTGTGTTATTAAGAGGGCCACTGACAGAAACGGGTTAAGTCTGGTTTATCTGTTTAGCCCATTCTCAGTCTTGTCAGCTAGACAGAAATCAGGGCTCTGGTGTATTGATGGAGGAAGAAGAATGGGAGGATCTGGACCTGGCAATACTCATGAGGGCTGAAAGCTTTGGCAGCATTGCAATGGGTGTGATGCACAGCCAGAGGCTTTCGGATGGCACTGGGAAGCTGAGATGGAGGTTAAGGGGGAAAGGAAGACCCAACGAAGGAGCAGGAGAAACTTTACCTCTTCCACTGTTTTGTTTAGGCCAACCTTAATACCTGGGATTTAACTTCTGAATAATGAATTTAAAAAGAACAAATAAGATATGAAGATATTGATGCCAATAATGTGGCACATTGCTAGGGTCTTGGGTCAGTTCCTAGCAGTTTTGCTAGCATGCATGTTAGCAGGTGACAGGATAACCACTGTGACCCCAGAGGGTTTTGATAATCTGGCCCTCATCTTTCTCAATTCACCTTTTTACTTTCCCATCAACCCATGCTCTTGTCTTTCTGAATTCTTCCCCATTCCCAGACACCCTGCATTTATACCGCTGTGCTGGGAGTATTCTCACTGCCTTTTGGGTTCCTTTTATTTGATTTTTCTAGCTCTCTAGATAAATTAATCTTATCCTTTTCGGAACTTTTGCTTTTATTATATTATAACATATGTAGAATTATAATTATTTCATCCTTGGTGTCTCTCTGCTAGATCATGTATGCTTTAAGGGAGGAGACCAAAGTTAAATCAAGTTGCCTTGCCTAGCATTAAACTAAATGAATGTCTGAGATATGTGGTACTCTCAGTATTTGGTAGGTGTTTATAAAAGGGAAAGAGAGTGGGAGTAGAGAAGCTCTGTCTCTGCTATCAATGTTGTGTGTTGGTATAAACATGTGTTCATTTAAACACACACACACACAGAAATATAGAAGCATTAATACTTACTATGTGCCATGTACTGTGCTAAGAAATTTTACATGGATGTTTTAAATACAAACATCCTCACAAGGGTTTCTAATGCAGATAATGGTATTGTCTCTATTTTAGAAGTGAGAAAATAGAAACAAGTAAGGATTTAAGTGATTTATCCAAGGTCACTTAGGTCACATAGCATCGATTCAAATTCAGACGGTCTAACTCCAGAGCCCAAGACTTCATCTGTTATTATTAATTATCTCTGGTTATCGTATCTCAGTGGAAACTGTCTCTCTTTTTTTAGCTGCTTGACTCCCACTTTAGGAGCTGAAAACTCCAGACCTTTTTAAGCCTCCCTTGCAGCTAGGATGCAGGTATGTGACCCAGGCTTGACTAAATGGATGCACCTACTATTGCCTTTGAACTGGGAGCTGGTCACACATAGAGACAGAGACAGCAGGAAATCCAGAGGGACGGAGGTGCAGCAGCACTGTTCAAAGTCCTGTGTGTGTGGCTGCCAGTCAGCCTGTGATATGTATGTTCAGTGTGAGGGGAGCGATGGTTGTTTCTGCATTAGATGGGTTAGGTGGTGTGATTTTCGTTGTCCACCTACTGCCTAGCTGCCCTTGTCTGGCCTCCTTTTCTAAGCCTGGTTTCAACACTGTTGAAATGCCCTGAGCTATTCAACAACACAGAAACACATGCTTTTCTCTGCTGAAATCAGGTAGAGTTATTTTCTGTTGCTTGCAGTAAACAACTCTGACTGGTATAATATCCAAACTTATTATCTTGAATATAAGACTCTCACATACATCATTCTTACCTGGAAGAAAAAAACACATAAGTAACCAGAATGTTGTGAATGTTCAACAGAGCAGAGGGTGAATGTGACAGATTGTGTATCATCAGGAACAATTTCTAGTTTATCCATCTGACTACTTACTTATGATTCATTTGGCAATTTGCATGGATGGTTATAGGACTTTTTAGTATATTCTTACAAAACTCGTGTCCAAAAATGGACTTTTACCTTCCAGTGTAATCTGACTCTGGGCTTTATAAATTTCATAATAAATTTTTCCTTTGAATGATCAGAAAGAAAAATGCTAAATACCTTTCTGGCTCATTTTAGGCAAAATGGCTTCCTGAAATTGTAGTAGTTAAAAAACTAAGATCACAGAGGAAGTTGGATGGAACTGCTGAATTATTTAATATAAGCTGACTCATTAGAGCCTTAGATTCTGAGATGGAAGAAAATATGATGGTTTACATAAAGGTTACTGATAAATTCCAAGATGAAATTCACTTTGAAGGGAGTAAAATGTTGTTGGGGGTAACTAATCCCTGTGGCATAATGCAGTGAAGGAGTTGAGTTTACAGTTTGACAGGGGGTTATGATCACAAGACATTTCTGAATTGCTGGAGAGGCCACTGCTTCAGATGGTCAAGTGGCCTACTGAGATGTCAGATATTAGACAGGAATAAACTTTACAGAGGCCAAAGGTTTGACCTTAGGAAGTCTAGACATGCTAATGTAATTATCATCACTCTAATCAGATTATAAAGTAAACACATACTCTACAAAGCAAAGAATCTCATGGGGTTGTTATTTAGAAGATGAAGAAAAGCTGCTTCCTGTCTCTCTTAGAAAAGCAATGGGAAGAAATGGGGTGGTTGCAGCATGAGAGATGTTGGTTTGATCAGTGGTTCTCGACTGGAGACGATTTGGCAATATGTGGAGACATTTTTGGTGTAACCATTACAACTGTGGGAGTGGGGAGACATCCGGCATTGCTACTGGCATTGAGTGGGGAGATGCCAGGGTTGCTGCTGAATATCCTGTCATACACAGGACACCCCTGTAACTAAAGAATTATCTGGCCCCAAATGTCAAAAGTGCTGAGGCTGGGAAACTCTGGGCTAGACGTAAGAAATAACTTTTTGAATCTGAAGTGATGTAAATAGAAGAATAAGGTTATAGGCCCAGGACTACTATGGACCACGTGAAGCACCTGCTTCAGGGAACAAAATTTGAAAGAGTGCCCCACACCTCAGTAATCAAGAAAAAGAATATTTAGAAACTCAACTTTAATGCAAAAATATCCATGGTGTACAAGCTATCAAAATTTTAAATAAAGACAGGATTCAACAGAGATAGGATTATGGTAGGGAAGTTAAAATGTTATTTATCTTGATTACTGAAGCTGTGGGCACTCCCTACCTTACATTTTGTGCTCGGGGTAAGTGCCTCAGCTGCTTCACACTAGCCCTGGCCTGTTGGATCATCCATGGTAGAACACCATTTTAGCTAAAAGGTAATTTGGCTTGATTATTACAAATGAGGGGTGTTCAAGCCTGGTGAAAGTAAGTGAGAAGATTCAGCTCTAGAATTTTAGACTTCATTAATATATTAAGTAAGGAAGCAACCCCCATATTGAGCTGCATGGAAATTCCCTAATATGGGTTTTTAATCTCTGTGATTTATAGCCTGGCTTTGATTATCCAAGATCATCTTCATTATGAGTGGTAATGTATGGCTGGCATCCCAAAGAAACATGTGGCATTAACTGCGGTCTTTATCAACACGTTTCTGTTGCAATTCAGCCTTCCAGAAAAATAACCACTGTTACGACTCTTCCATTTTACTTACCAAGTAAACCATTACTTCTCATTCTCTCCTCTCCACGATCCCACTTCACCTCAAAACCAATTTAGCATTCTCTTCTGGGCCCTATTGATATTGACATTATTTTATATTACTTGCACCCTTCCCCACAAAAAAACTGCCTTAGATAGATTTTTTAAGGGGAGGATTTAAAATATTTTTCCTTCTAATAGGCTTGGGAAATTGTCTATGTCTAAATTCTAAGTTTATGTATGTGGGATATAGAGTACTTACAAGATAATGCTGACCCCTCAGAAATGCTAGATAAAACTTTCAAAGATAGTTTACCATTCTGTGCAGGGCAGCATAGACAGTTATAAAAAATTATGGTAATATTACTAATTAAGAGAAATGTAGTCTTGGATCTATACCAGAACAAACAGCCTAACCATTATAGATTGCCTTCCATTA
The DNA here is from genome assembly GCF_024542745.1 of Macaca thibetana thibetana. Classification (NCBI taxonomy): domain Eukaryota; kingdom Metazoa; phylum Chordata; class Mammalia; order Primates; family Cercopithecidae; genus Macaca; species Macaca thibetana. The sequence goes on from NC_065590.1 coordinate 38,912,884, forward strand.
ATTTCCATCTGTGAGTGTCTAGCCTATTAGAGTGCCTGCATTCAGTAAATGTGGTTGTACATAAAGCAACTAGATATGGGACCAGCCACTTACTACATCTGATCACTGAATCTAACTGACTTATGTACGATTGCTTTTGATCTATGCTAACTATCTTTATCTCAGTGCAAATCTCAGCTTCCTATCTGTTATTTTAAAAACGCTTTCATCAAAGAATAGCATCAGGTTGGGCTGAATTATAGGGTTTGAGTTTAGTTTTTCTTTTTTAATTTTGTTAGAAACAAAGCAACATCAAACATGGGCTGCTTCTTTTAAACCAAATAGTCATTACTATCTTGATGAGCTAGTTTGTGTTTATTTCTTAAGAAAAAAGAGGAAGGGAAAAAGTGTTAGATGGGTAGATAAAGAATAATTCTAATTTAATTTATATTACCAAAGCTAGGCATATCCAAATGTTCTCTCTCTCTCTCTCTCTCTCTTTCTCTCTTTCTCTCTCTCTCCCCTCTCTCTCGGTACAGAGGTGAATGGAAGTCTGCCTAATGCTTAAGCAAAAAGTACACTTGATTGTTTCAGATTTAGGATTTTTCTGAGCTGCTTGGATGTGCAAGGCCGTAAATTACCTTGCAGTGGAAAATTCAAACCCACCAGGATAGGCCAGTGTTGAGTATGAAGTGGAAAGAGTGTTGCCCTGGGGTACAAGTCCTGCCCTGCCTTTGGGATTATGCATTTTGACCAAAGACAGGTCATAGAATATAAGTTACATGTTTCTAGGTTTTCCTATTCACAAAATGATGATAAAAATGCTTAGAAGTTCCTTTGAAATAAACTGTCCACATGAATATTAGATTTGTGGGCTACCTTTTGTTCTATGGCAGAAAAGAAATTATGTCCCCTGGAGAATTTTAGTTAGATCTTCAGAAAGAATGGATGGAAAATTGACACTAAATGGGGTGTGTATTCTCTTTTCTATATTCATGTTCTCTAAACAAATGTTATAACACCTATTTTATTTAATTTTACGAATAGATACTGAACAAATGAAGAAGTCAGTGAATAAATCAAGAGAGCACTGCAAATACTAAGAATCACTTCATAAAACTTTGCTCTTAGTCATACATGAAGTCTAGGCCACATGTATATCTTACTGTGGTTTGTGCTAGTCACTGCTGATAAGAAGAGTGTCATATAACAATTTGAATAGAAACATATAATTACTTAAATAAGCTATTCAACGTGGAAGGCATAAACATAGTGTTTAAATATTTTCTTTTTATCATTCTACTCCCTGCATTGCAATATAACTTCAGGTTTTTTAAAACAACCCCCTCCATTGTACTATGTTGTTTGCTTTTGTGTGTATTTGAATTTTTTTATAAGAAAAATGTTTTGAAAACCTCTTACCCCACTGTCCTATATTTTTGTTTATGTAAAGAAATCAGGGAGAGTGTCATCTTTACCTCTAACTCTTTAAGAAAAACCATTTAAACAGAATCTGGACCATCTCAGGGCTCCCAGAGGTCTGCGCCTGAAGTTGCATCTTCTGCTCAGGTCTCTGATTGAGATTAGGTTCATAGGATAGAAAATATTCATTAACATATGTAGTAAGCCAGCACCTTCTGAACAGACAATTTCACTTGCAGTGTTCTCATAGAATGCTTCCATGAAAAGCATTTTTTTCGGTTGGTGGTGGGCAGCTATTTCAAGCAGCTAACACAAAAAATATTGGGCTATAAGAAATGAGTTAGAGGTTGCTTGTTATAATGAACTCACTTTTTTCTTCTCTATCGGTATCGGTAGAAAATCAAAGTGGGGGGTGATATTCACGTTTGCACAACAGTTATGGAGCCATGAACAGGGCATAGGTCTGGGTGCTTTCATTCATTACCTCGTTACTCTACACGGTCACCTGGGGTGGTTTCTGTTATCAGCCCTACCTTACAAGAGAGAAGTGAGGCAGCTGAAATTCTAACCCTATGAATTCTGGTGAAGAGCACCACAGAGAAACCAAAATAAGGTTAAAAGCTTTGTGAGGAGATAAGACAGCAGTATACTTATGACAGGCGACAGGATGACAGGAGTCACCTGCTCTGAGAGAACGCTTGTGAACCTTGAGCGCTCAGTTTGGCTAACCCCGAGGTAGAAGATGCCTTTGTTATTTAAGGGCTCTGAGTTTCACACAAATGGCATGTCCTTTGGTGGGGGCTGAGAGCCCTGTAGAAATGGATTATTACCATCAGAAGTGATGCCTTAGCACCCACATGTGCTAGATTCATTAGAATAACCTGCATCCCCCCAGTCCCTGCAAACTGAGATGGCTGGGTTCAAACACGGTTCTGTAAAAGTTAGTTGTTTGGGTCTGACAAACCATACTGATGCGAGTTTCATAAAATAAATCAACTCACGGGATAGACATCAACTATGTAAAGGAAGTAAGGGGTTGTGTTTACAATGACTCTTCTCCTAAAACATATATTAAGCTTCCATAAGTTTGCCGTGACAGTGGTAAAATCCAATTGCCAGAGTTTGAGCCGGCAAATCAATGTAATTTCTGTGTTCCTTTAAACACAAGGAATTGATCTTTTCATAGCCCAGCCCTGCTCCAATGACTTCACTATTCCCCTTTGAATGAATGTGTAAGCTAAACACATACAACCTAACTTTGTGTGATACACACTATTAGATAAGCACGGAGGGTCAGGATCTCATTAAGATGGGGTGGGATGGAGAGGCCATTTCCACTTGACATCTTAATAGCATTAGATTGGAAAAGTTACTCAGATCCATGCACAGGACACAAGAACTTCATTCAACCCAGTAAATCTGGCTGTTTGAAACAGATTTCTTTAAGAAGTCTATCTTGTTTGTTTATTTGGTATGTAGTACTACATATCAAACTCTAGAAAAGGAAAAAAACACTGGAAGTGTTTGGTAAAGTGGAGCCAAAAGGGAAAGAGCAGAAAACAAAAGGTGCACCATGATAAGAAAAGTAAAGACAGGGACAAAGAGTATGAGAATATAAAAAAATTTCTGTTTAAATGTGTTAATTTATATTTTTAACCTATTCAGGCCTGAGGTTCCACTATAGCCCAGAATATTTATTCCAAACAAGGATAAATGAGTAAGATTGACTTATTTATATAATCTCTCTCTCTCTCTCTTTTTTTTTTTTGAGACAGGGTCTGGCTCTCTTGCCCAGGCTGGAGTACAGTGGCAGATCTCAGCTCATTGCAACTTCTGGACCTCCTGGGCTCAAGTGATCCTCCCACCTCAGCCTCCCTAGTAGCTGGGACTACAGGACTACAGGCATGAGCCACCATGCCTGGCTAATTTTTTTTTTTTTTTGTAGAGGCAAGGTTTCACCGTGTTGCCCAGGCTAGTCTTGAACTTAGTTCAAGTAATTTGCATGCCTCAGCCTCCTAAAGTGCTGAGATTACAGGCATAAACCACTGCACTTGGCCTATAGTCTCATTTTAAAGACATGTTTTATAGTAGCTTATTCAACGTAAGCTCTATGTGTCATTTTCATTATGATTGTTTATAATATGTGAAACCCAAATAGTAAGTTGATCTTCAAGCTTTAATAACTGATTTCAAATAATTTTCCAAATAGGCAATGATTTTTCCTACTGGAAACATTTCCTCCATTATTTTTAGTAGTGATCAATATCAGGGAGAGAACTTATCTACATCCTGAAACGAAAAAACTTAGGTCTGTTAAATTCTGATGATCAGCATAGATGGCCCTGGTTTATTTAAATACCATAGATCTTTGGGTCTCAAAGTGTTGTCCTGAACCAGCAGCATCACTGTCACCTGGGAACCTGTCAGAAGTGAAAATTCTCAGCAAGCTGCCCCACACCTGATGAATCAGAAACTCTGGGGTGTCAGGGCGGCAAGCTGTGTTGCAGCAAGCCCTCTGGGTGTTCTGGCACGTGCTCGAGTTTGAGAACCACTGCATTTGTGTGTTCTCAGTGGTGGTTTTATTTTCTAACCACGTTGTTTCACTGCATGGATAAGGTGTACAAACCAGGTCAGCTGTATTCTAAGAAGTTCATCTATTCTGCAAAGGCTGAATATACCTTGCCCAGGGCTGCCTCTGATGGGCAGTGGACACCTGAAACCTGGGGAATATTTCTAGCATACAGGACATATTTTCCATCATTGTTCAATATTTGCTTACTAAGGATGAATTTCCTTAACACAAATTTGAACAAATTCATTTTTTGAGATGGTAGATCCACTTAAAAGGGTATAAATGACAGTGCCAACAACAATTAAAAGTACTTGCTTCACCTAACTAAAACATATGTGGTTTCCTGGAGCTAAAGCAGTCATTTTTAATGAGCTGAGTCTCTTCTTGGAATCACGGTATGATATAGAATAAAAATGTAAAAGGGTCTTTATTAAGTCCTCACTCTCGTATGACAGAGTGTAATGAAGACACTTTCAAATTAAGGCTTTGAGAGTGTGCCATTCACAAACCCTCTCTGAAAGAGCTTCTAAAGGATGTACTTCATGAAGGACACTGAATCCAGAAGGAAGAAAAGGAATAAAAGAAAGCATAACAATGTGTACTACCACAGCTACAGCATTTTTGGAAAGACAACTGTCTTTCCCTTCTTAAATGTCTCTCTGCAATCCCCATGGTGGAAGTTTAAAATTCAGACACAGAACAATGTGCTACCATTGATTGAACATCTACTCTGTACCAGGCTGTAAAGGATTGTGATATCTATGTGAACATACTATGTGAATCCCCAAATAGTAAATTGATCTTATCTCATTCATGCTTCATAATCAATCCATGGGGTAGGTATTGTTTTATATGTTTGGAAGCTGAAGCTGAGAGAAGTTAAGAAACTGGCCCAAGATCACACAGCCAGGAGGCAGCAGGGTCAGGGTTTGACCCAGGCCTACCTGATGACATTGCTCAGGTGTTTAACTGTCAGTCTAGCAATTTCAAAGCTAACTAAGGTTCCAAATGCTAAGTAGCTTTTTGAAATAAGCTATAGAGCTCTTCTATTTTTACTTATTTATTTTTTTTTGAGACAGGGTCTTGCTCTGTCTCCCAGGCTACAGTGCGGTGTTTCAATCTCGGCTCATTGCAGCCTCAACCTCCCAGGCTCAAGTGATCCTTCTGCCTCAGCCTCCCAAGTAGCTGGGACTACAGGTGCCCAACAACACTGGGCTAATTTTTAATTTTTTTTTGTAGAGACTGCGTTTTGCTATGTAGCCCAAGGTGGTCTTGACCTCCTGAGTTCAAGCAATTTGCCAGGCTCAGCCTCCCAAAGCGCTGTGATTACAGGCGTGAGCCACTATACCCAGCCGTGTAGAGCTATTCTTGACCTCATATTGCTTTATCAAAAAAAAAAAAAAAAAAAAAGAAAGAAAAAGAAAAGAAAGAAAAGTACCCTTAAAATCTGATGACCTACAAACAGCCAATAACACATGAAAATATTCTCAGCATCATTAGTCATCATGGAAATGCAAATTAAAGCCAAAACGAGATATCAGTATACACTCAGTACAATGGCTAAAATCTAAACCTGACCATGGCAAGTGTTGGTGAGGGTGTGGTTGAAGGTTCTGATTTCTGTCAGATACCCACACTACCAAGGTCAGTGGCAACAAGAACTGACGAAGGTGTCAGTCTCTCCTCATGGTCTTCAACTGGTGTGTAAAGTCCAGTCTATTCCTAACCTCCCCCACTGTACATCCATCTTCCCTCCTGATGGCCTGCCCTGTGAATTTCAGACTCCAGGACAAGATATAGAGAAAACAACCTTACAAAATAGCAAAACTTTTAACCAGCTTCCAACAATTATATAATGCCAAACTCTTGTAACAAATCCCTAATTCTATATGTATCTTCTGGTGGTCCTGTTTTTCTGGTTGAACCCTGACTAGATACATAATTTTCACTGGAGCCAAGTCTAACCGTGGCCTGCTTTTGTATGGCACTTGAGTTAAGAATTATTTTTACAGTTTTAAAGGGTTGTAAAATAAAGAAGGATGTGTAACTGACACCATACGTGGCCCACAAAGCCTGAAATGTTTATTTACTCTTTGGCCTGTAAAAGGCCAATGTAGGAAAAGTAGTTGTATAAAATGGTATGGCCACTTTAGAAAACAGTTTGACAGTTTCTTATAAAAATAAACATACACTTACCATATGGCCCAGCTATTCTACTGTCAGGTATTTACCAAAGAGAAAGGAAAATACATGTTCACACAAAGACTTGTATCTGAATGTTCATATCTTTTTGACTCATTTATTCACTCAAAAAAAATCATGCTGTTCACACTAAGAAATAGTTTTGGAAAATAAAGAAAACAAACAAACAAAAAACCCATCGTTCTGTGTGAAAGAAGAGAGACAAAATAGTGCATATTGTGTAACTCTATTTACGTGAAGTTCTAGAACTGGCAGTATCAACCTACAGTAATAGAAGAGTAGTGGTTGGCAGCCATAGCCGTAGAGGGGATTGGCTGGAAAGGGCATAAGTGAACTTTCTGGGAAATGTTTTATAGCTTGATTGGGATGGTCTACATGTTTGTCAAAACTCATTGAATTGCACAGTTGAAATGTATGCATTTTACTGTATGTAAATTAATCTTGAAAAAAACTATTTTTTAAAAATCTGATGACCTGAAGCACTTTCCTCCTTGATTCCTCATGACATATTCTCAGCTTTCAATACATTTTGTGTGTATACACACCGTACTGGTTTTTTGCCTAAACATCCTCTTTCAGTCACCTGTGTAGTCTATAACAGCAGTCCCCAACCTTTTTGGCACCAGGGACAGGTTACATGGAAGACAATTTTTCCATGGACTGGGTTGGTGGGGGATGGTTTTGGGATGGTTCAAGTGCATTACATTTATTGTGTACTTTATTTCTATCATTATTACATTGTAATATATAATGAGATAATTCCACAACTCACCATAATGTAGAATCAGTGAGAGCCCTGAGCTTGTTTTCCTGTAACTAGATGGTCCCGCCTGGGGGTGGTGGGAGACATTGACAGATCATCAGGCATTAGATTCCCATAAGGAGCATGCAACCTAGATCCCTTGCATGCACAGTTCACAACAGGGTCCACGCTCCTATAAGAATCTAATGTGCTGTTGATCTGACAGGAGGTGGAGTTCAGGTGGTAATGAAAGTGACGAGGAGCGGCTGTAAACACAGAAGAAGCTGTGCAGCTTGGTTCCTAACAGGCCATGGACCAGTTTCAGGAGTTGGGGACCCCTGGCTTAAGCAACAGAAATGTGTGGTCTCACAGTTCTGAAGGCCCAAAATCTAATATGAAGGTGCCAGCAGGGTTGGTTCTTTCTGAGGGCTGTGAGAGAGTCTGTTCATGCCTTTCTCATAGCCTGTGGTTTGCTGGCAATCTTTGGTGTTCTTTCACTTGTAGAATCATCACCCCAATCTCTGCCTTCATGTTCAATGGCATTTGCCCCATGTTCATGTCTGTCTGTGTGTCCGAATTTGCTCTTTTAATAAGAATACCAGTCATACTGGGTTAGAGTCTGCCGTAATGCCCTCATTTGACTTGATTACCTCTGTGAAGACCCTATTTCCAAATAAGGTCACATACGCAAATACTGGATGTTAGGACTTCAACGTCTTTTGTGGGGACACAATTCTAGGAGTTGTTTACAAATTAATGTAGGGATATGGGGTTTGGACTTAGACATGTGGTGATTTCAACAAGTTCCACTGTCTTTTAAGCCACAAGTCTTTGGAATTCTCTCCTGTTTTTCCTGCCTGCTATGTTATTTTGATCTAGGCCAAGGGATTGGCTTACATTTAAGGACATAAAGTAAATACCACCCATTTAGAAAGGATCCTTTATCTGAAACACTATGGTGACTGTAATTGCTTTTGCAAAGTCTATTTTAAGACCTCCAAAGCTATAGTAGCCATAGCTTTACCAGTAAACTGATGGCAATTTTAAAAATCAATATAATTTTACTTCCTCTTTCACAATGGAAAGTTTCTCAAGGCTAACTTTTTTTGTGTATCTTTTTTTTTTTTTTTTTGAGACAGAGTCTCACTCTGTTGCCCAGGCTGGAGTGCAGTGGCGCAATCTTGGCTCACTGCAACTTCCAGCTCAAGTGATTCTCCTGCCTCAACCTCCCGAGTAGCTGGGATTACAGGTGCACACCACCACACCCAGCTAATTATTGTATTTTTAATAGCAATGGGGTTTCACTATGTTGGCCAGGCTGGTTGCCATCTCCTGATCTCAGGCAATCCACCTGCCTCAGCCTCCCGAAGTGTTGGGATTACAGGTGTGAGCCACCACACCCAGACTCTGTGTACCTATTTTTAAATGAAATATTTATTCATTCTAAAATTTTGTAATGAAGGAGCAGAAACATTTTTAATCTACAAAATTGTGTCTGCCATGCTTCTTCCTTTGTATTTCTTACATTTAATATAATATAATTTTTAATAGAATATTTGAGAAATAGAATTTAAAAACATCACTCAAATGTAATGTAATTACCTTAGATAATTATATATTTTTTTCTGAGTTTCTCTACACATTACATTTAATTGTACTCATTGAACAGGACATATTCTTTTTTTTTTTTTTTGAGAGGGAGTCTCTCTCTGTCACCTGGAGAGAGTCTGGAGTGCAGTGGTTCGATCTGGGCTCACTGCAAGCTCTGCCTCCTGGGTTCATACCATTCTCCTGCCTCAGCCTCCCGAATAGCTGGGACTACAGGCGCCTGCCACCATGCCCAACTAATTTTTTGTATGTATATTTTTTTCAGTAGAGACAGGGTTTCACCGTGTTAGACAGGATGGTCTCAATATCCTGACCTCGTGATCTGCCCGCTTTGGCCTCCCAAAGTGCTGGAATTACAGGCGTGATCCACCACGTCTGGCCGAACAGAACATATTCTTTTTCCTTCAAAATACAGATTGTTTCTTCCGGCCAACAATTGTGTTATAATAAAATTTCTACTATATTTTTGTTCATGCTCAGAAAATGATGTCAGAATTCTTTATACTAACTAGTTTATATACATTTTAGAGACCTTTTTGGTATAATAGCCAAAAAAATAAATCTGATCAATCAACTAACCAGTCAAAACTATATAGAATTATAGAAACATACCAGGCACAGAAAAAGACACGAAAGAGGCAGAAAAGAGGTCACTGACCTTAAGAACTTCAAAATCTAGTTGAGTAGTTTACAAAAGAAGTGCCAGATCTGGACTCAAAGATTGGATTCCCTGCTATATTTATCTGCACATTATATTTTTATGCCACCTCCTTTGAATTGCTATTAGATGACTGCAGCTGTGGCCAAGGACACTGATAAAAGTGAGAGTGAAAAGTGAGTAAGAGAGAAATCAACCTGGGGAGGGTCCCCGAGGGCAGTTGTATGTTGACCACTATGGGAGAGAGTCAGTGTGACTTGATCCTTTCAAGATTTTTGCCCCTAGGGCTAATAGGTACTTGGGGAACGAAGTGAACATAACACTAATAAGGTAGTGAGTTATCATTTATTACCTGATATGAAGGGAATAAAATATGCTATTGACATAAGACATAAAAACAGAGGTTTCTCCCTCATTTGGAATTCAAGAAACACTCATCAATAATGGTTGCTAATAAAAATAAGTTTCCACTACCAACCCTATAAAACAAAGCAAAATAAGCAAATAAAACCATAGAACACTCTACTTTTTCTTTACATGAAATACTTTGTTTCTGAGTGCAGAGAATTAACTATGTTATCAATGAGATTAAGCCGATTTTGTTAATTTAGATTTTCAAACCCATTATCTGTTGTATACAGATGCAACTATTTTACTCTAGGGATAGGAGCTTTACAGAAGATCTACCAAAGGATGGGGTCATCTTCATGAATAGTTACTTATTTTCCAATTAATAAAGATCACAGCATACACTGTACCACAGCAGAGTACATGGTACAAATTACTACAGATGTCTCCACTTAAAGATTGCCAGGGCCAAGCATAATGGCTCATGCCTGCAATCCCAGCATTTTAGCCTGGGATTCTGTGTTCTTCCCTTTTGTGATAGCCTGAAAAAACAAACGTAATGGTATCAGGATGATCACATTATAACTGGGTATGGGCCTGTATTGAACTTCCCTTACACCTGAGTGTGGGTTTATGTACATCCCTACCTTCTATGGAACCATAACTATGGGAAGATTGAAAGTTGGACATTTTTGTCATCTGTTTCTGGGAGTCTTTCGTATGACACGGTGCTCCACGGAAGGAAGAAAATCTCTGTACATAGTTTGTGCCTCTTGTTTGCATCTTTCTTGAGTCTTTTTTCTTTTTTAATTGGCTGCCAATTCTCATTAGGTGCTTTATTTCTTCAATTCTTCATATATTTACATTACAGGAAAAGTAGAAACATAAAGTTCCTTGCCTTCCAAATATTACCTGCATTCCTCTAGTTATAAGGTTATATAGGCCATTTTGTAAAAAAAAAAAAAAAAAAAAAAAAAGACTACTTAGAAAATTTGTCTTCCCTCCAACTTCTCTCCCCTCTTCACTCTAGAGTCTATCATCTTTCAACAGGCATTTTCCTTTCAAGTGCTATGAGAAGGGGTGGGGAGCATATATTGACTACAAAGTGCAATCACAAATATTGCAAAGGATGTTAGACTTCATTTAATTGAGCAAAGTGATGTATAAAATGGAAAGTCATAGACAATGAGGCTATGGCGGACTCAAGAGCAGTTACTGTTAAAGAAGAGAAAATCTACAAAGATTATGACAAGGATTATGTGCTTCAAGAAAGGAAGATTTGTGTTTCAAGGGATTAAGAGAGGCTCTTGGGAAAACTGGTACAGCCTTCACATATTTCTGCAAAGATGAATCTCTTTATGGCTGTGCTGCTAAACTGAATGAAGGATATCACATCAGGTCATCTAATAATTTTATAGTAAATTTTATTTTAAAATAATTTTAGATTTATAGTGCAAAGATAATACATAGTTCCTGCCTATCCTTTATCTAGTTTTCTCTAATGTTAACATCTTAAATTACCATGATACATTTGTCAAAACTAAGAAACTGACATTGGTATATTACTATTAACTACACTCCCAATTTTATTCAGATTTCACTGATTTTTCTCCATGAATGTCCTTTTTCTCTTCTAGGATCAAATCCAGAATATGGCATTGCATTTAGCACCTAACAATTTTTTCATAAAAATTTTATGTAACAAAAATCCCAATCAACATTTGATTCAGTCTTTATTTTAATAATTAGTGAGTTACAGTTATAACCAGAACTTTGTTAAAGAATGATACATTTTTAGTCATATTTTAAATTTCAACTTTCAAATTGGAGTACAAATCAAATCATTTCTTATACAAACTACTGTGAAATTTTGCTTCCCATTTGTAAAAAAACTTTAATTGATTTCCATCAACTTGTCTTGGACGACGACAAAAATTGTTAGAAGGGCTTTCTTAAAATATGTAAAACAACATGTTATGAGGATCTATGGATGAAAAGAATAAGTGAGTTTGATTTGTGCATAGTCAGTGGAACTCTGTAATATGCAGTCTTTGAGATATACAAAATAATTTAATAAAGCAAAATAGTTTTGATGCATGATAGAAGCCTCAGATGAATACCCTAATAGTACTGCATTATCAGATGTTCTTTACTCTCTTGTTGCACAAACGTATACCTTCAAACAGGTATGCAGCATTATAGAAAAAAAAGAGTCTTTCATTAATTTCAGGAGTATTCATAAATGGCTCTGGTTTCCTAATTGAAAGATAAATTAAATCTAACAGAAATGAGCCACAAATGACTGCTAGCAAGGTTGACAGTAAAATTTATAAAAAGCCTGTGACTTTTAACATATTAAAAAGTGAAAGAAAGACTTGCTCTTGACTTCACTAAAAACAGCATGTCCTTAAAGATTGTAAGTACTGATAGGATTTTTCCACTAATAAACAGAAGGATCTTTTGACATTTTAATAAGATTATATTCTTATGTTCTTTTGGACCAAGATTAATATTATATTGTTCCTTGAGTAGTTTGAGTAGGATATTTTTTCTTTATATTTGTGTCTTCTAAATGCAGTTATTTTCAGAATTTAAAAAATTCATTTTATACAGGATCTATAATATTATTTAAAGATAAATTCCACAGTAGGACTTACATATACTCAAAAAAGGAAAACAAACTTATCCTATAGAAATAATTCCTTGTACTTCAACAATGTCACTTTTAGACTGTTCTGAAACGTGCTCCAGTGGATATGTAGCTTATATATTGGAAGTAAGGCAAATCTAAATTTTTTACTTTGATAAAATATTCTCATTATGTCTTAAAGAATTAACATTTTCCAAGAAGCCAAACTCACTTCTCCATTATATATTTTTACTGAATGTGGCAGTTAGTACCACTAAATTGTTTTGTGGTGCACAATTGTTATGGATTGAATTGAGTGCCCCCAAAATTCCTATGTTGAGACCCTAACCCTCAATGTGACTGCATTTGGAGACAGGGCCTTTAGAAAGTAATTGAGGTTATATGGGATATAAAGCTGGGGCCCTTATCCAGCAGGACTGGTGTCCTTATGAGAAGAGGAGGAGAAGCACCGAGATCTCACTTCCTCTGTGCATGTGCAGAGGAGAGGCCATGTGAGAAGGACATGGTGAGAAGGTGGCCATCTGCAAGCCAGGAAGAGTCCTCACCAGAAACCAACATGATGGAAACTAGATCTTGAACTTCTATCCTAGAGAACTGTGAGAAAACAAATTTCTGTCGTTTAAACCACCCAGCCTGTGGTATTCTGTTATGGCAGCCTGAACAGGTGAATACAGCAATATATGTTTATTTCTCAGGAGCCTGAAGGGTTCAGCTAAGTTGTACTACCTGCTGATCTTGGCTGAGTTCACTCATGTACCTAGGGAATGGGCCATGAGTCAGCTGTGAGTTGAGGCTCGTCTTGGCTGGACAACTCAGGTTTGTTCCATGGGTCCCTCATCCTCCTCCTGGGACATTGGGCTAGCTGGGCTTATCCTTCTTACTGGGATGGCAGAAGCACAACATGGCAAGTCCACATTTTTAAGCCTTTTCTTATATCACATCCACTATTACCCCACCGGCCAGAACAAGTGAAATGATCAAACTTGGAATCAAGGGGTGGGAAAATATACTCTTCCCGCTGATGGAAGGAATGACAAAGTCATATGGCAAAAGACATAGTCACAGAGAGGGCTGAAAGCCCATCAGTCAATGAGCTGTTTGTTTAAACTATTTAGCTTTTTCATAACAGTGGCCTAGCTTACCTACAATGCTGAAAATTCAGTAGAGCCTGGCCTTATAAGAAATCATATGAAAACATTTTCAAATCCTTAAGTTTGTAAAATATATCACCTAATTATTGGCATAAAATTTAGGAAAAACACTACTGAGAAATGTAATCCCTCCACCCTGACTTCAGCCTTTTATTTGTTTTATAACTCCTACACTGGTGGGAGTTTTTAAAAAAAGGTTAATATGTGGTGTGAAAATTTGCATAGGAAACACACGACATTTTAGAAAGGATTCAACAGCAATTTAGAATTGTACTAACTTTTTTGTTAAATTATTCATTTGGTAAACCATTTTGGCACTAGCTAGAATCATCAGTAGATAATTCTTCTGTATATGTGAACTCATTTATGTCTTACATTTAGCCAATATGGAATTCTACATTACATCTTCTGATTTATCTACAGATCATGTTTTCATACTAAGATTTATCCTTTAATTACATTTTCCATTTGATCTCTTCACTTTTATTACTTGCACCAGCAGCTAGATTTCTTTTTGGGGTCATTGTTCACACACACACACAAACACACATACACACACACACACACACACACAAAACAATATGTATATTTTTCTAGAGCTACAACATATGAGATGCATAGAGAAGAACAGAAACCTGATAAAAAGGAGATGCCAGTTGGCAATCTAGGTTTCTAAGTAGCTCTGAAAGACAGTTTTCTATTCATATTTTAGAAATAGTACATATTTGGCTCATACCTGTACTCACAGCACTCTGGGAGGCCAAGGTGGGTGAATCACTTGAGGTCAACAGTTTGAGACCAGCCTGGCCAACATGGTGAAACCCTCTCTCTACTAAAAATACAAGAATTTGCTGGGTATGGTGGCACATGCCTGTAATCCCAACTCCTCGGGAGGCTGAGGCAGGAGAATTGCTTGAACCCAGGAGACAGGGGTTGCAGGAGCCGAGATTGCGCCATTGCACTCCAGCATAGGCGACAGAGCAAGACTCCGCTAAATAATAATAATAATAATAATAATAATAATAATAATTTACAAGATTCAAGCATTTGAAAATTAAATTCATATATGCCGAGGACTTCCGGAACATTTCCAGGTTGAATAGTTTGAAAGAAAGAGTTATTGTCCAAATGATCTTTAGCAACATGCAGTAGCTAAGGATCAACTGAGAGTGTTAAAACACCTTGCCTTTTTATACTTTTTGGTATACTCCTACATTCCTTTTCTTTTTTCCTCTAACAATTCTCCCAATTGCTAGGCGAGGTGTCAGAGGCCTGGCATCAGAAAGTGGTTGACTCACAGGTTGGTAGAAAGGATTTATCGACAACAGTATAGGTTTGAAAAGGAGTTTTATTAAATAGAAAGAATGCTGTAGAAGGGTGGAGTAGCCTGTCTCAGCAAGAGAGGACTGAGAGCGCCATGGTGGATTTTTCCTTAGGGGTACCTATGGACCTTAAAGTGGGAGCATAAGGGTAATTGGGACCACGTTAGCCATGTAAGTCATGATAAATGATTACATTTGCAGATATTTTGGTGCCTTAATGTCAGCAAGGGTTGCACAATGAGTTTCTATATGCATACATTCTGGAGATGTACAGAAAACCTAGTTAGTTATAAATTTCTGGGAAATAAGCCTGGAACCAGATGCCTGCTTTAGATAATGGGGAAGTCTAATTACTTCTAAATTCCTCAGATAATGTTCAGCTTGATGGCCACCAGGTGCTCTCCTCACTAACAAGAAACAAAAGTCTCACTTTTCCTTATAATTAGTAGGTCAGGAATCAATGATTTTATAGATTGATATAGGTTCAGTGTACTTCATTGAATCACACACACCCACACTTTTGGTAAGATCCAATCTCTGGACCCTGGATCAACTGGATCAAGGCTCTTTCCCTGAATACCCTTAAGAGTCAGTCCAGAAAACTCGGGTGTTTTTTGCTTGTTTGTTTGTTTTTGTTTTTTGAGACAGGGTCTCACTTTGTCGCCCAGGGCTTGGAGTGCAGTAGCATGAACACGGTTCATTGCAGCTTTGACATCCCAAGCTCAAGTGATCCTTCTGCTTCAGGCACCTCCCCATGCCCCACCCAAGTAGCTGGGACTGCAGGTGTGTGCCACCCTGCCCTGCTAATTTTTGTATTTTTTGTAGAGATGGAGTTCTGCCATGTTGCCCAGGCTGATCTTAATGTCCTGAGCTCAGGTGATCTGCCTGCCTTGGCCTCCCAAAGTGCTGGAATTACAAGTGTGAGGCACCATGCCAGGCCTTCAGGTTATTCTTGATGTGGGAATGGTAGGAGGTAGTTTTGGAATTACAGCACACAGCTGCATGCAGTTTACAGGAAGAGTTTACTTGGAGTAATAAATAAATATATTTATTTTCATTATGCATATAAACATTGATTTTTTTTAAGGATGTTATTATGTGGCAAGGTTTCAAGGGGTTTTTAAAGGAGTATGGCAAACCAATTTCTTAAATAAGCATTGCCTCTTCACAATTATATTTTGAAATGGCGAATTCTAGCAAGGTTTTGAAACCTTGTCTTTAGTCCACTTTTTGATGTAAACCATTTGGGAAAATAAAGCACAGAGAGGTGAAGATGAGTGAACAAATACAACTTTGCAGAGTTTTTAGAATAATTTTTGAGCTGACAACCTATCTTAAATTTTCCTACTTCACCAGAATGTTTCAAATGAATCAAATAGTCATGAACACCCAGACTAACAAACAAACAAACAAAAAGTAGGAAAAAGAGGAAGAAGCTCATTGTATTAGCCTGTTTTCATGTTGCTGATAAAGACATACCTGAGAGTGGGTGATTTATAAAGAAAAAGAGGTTTCATCGACTCAAAGTTCCACGTGGCTGCGGAGGCCCCACAATCATTGCAGAAGGCAAAAGGCATGTCTTACATGGATGGCAGTAGACAAAGAGAGAGCTTGTGCAGGGAAACTCATCCTTATAAAACCATCATATCTCATGAGACTTATTCACTATCATGAGAACAGCATGGGAAAGACCCACCCCATGATTCAATTACCTTCCATAACATGTAGGAATTGTGGGAGCTACAATTCAAGATGAGATCTGGGTGGGGACACAGCCAAACCATATCACTCATTCATTCTCTTTATTGAGATTATTTAGACAAACCAAAGAGAGGGAACAGCATCAATTGCTCCTCTCATTCTCGGTTTCAAGATAGACAATTCTCATTATTGGGCTATCTTCCTAAGGATGTCATGGAACTTTAATCACTTCCGTTGAACTTATTTGCTACTAAACTGTTGTTCTCTGGAACTTTGCTATTTCTTAGAGGAAAAGTCAAATCAGATAGAGTGGATTTCCAATTGTCTTCTGAATAAGCAGGTCATAACACTCAGTGGGGCTAAGGCTTCATACAGGGATTTCCATCCCTCAGCTCCTGCCTGTGTGAGAAAAGCCTGCTCTCCTGCAAGGATAGAAGATGGAATGGGGTGAGGTGAGGTTGAGTGTTAAACCAGCTTTCACTTGCCTATTTACTCTTAATGCTCAACCAGAGAAGGGTGGGGGAGAGTGATTCAGCTACATTTGGCTTTGGCTCAACAATTAATAAATGAAATTAGTTAATGAGTACATGCTTCCAACAGGGTCATGCGGACCAATTCAGAGTTATCTTTGAATTCATGTTATATAGAAACAAAGCTTGATATTGGAATTCTTAACATTAGTATGGCCTGTGCTTTTCTTTTTTAAAATTGGGGAGGATTATGGAGAGTGACCATGGAAAATATTCTGCAAAGTAATATTTTGAATGCACAGGCTGTAACCTGTGGCACTTTTTTCACCCCGGTCCTCAAAGTCAAAAAACCAAGACCAGAAGAAGTCTTGTACGCAAACTATCCATAAAGCTAAACAACTGCCTGTCAGCAGAGGCTCGCTCTGCCTCTCGTCTCCTGACTCCTCATGCTTTTTATTTTTAATTTTGTATTTCAAATTTATAGATAAGTTGCAAGAATAATAGGTTGGCGCAAAAGTAATTGAGATTTTGGCCATTTTAATGGCAACCTAATATAATGAACTCTGACATACTCTTGACCTAGATTTGCCAATTATGAACCAAACATTTTGCCACATTTGATATCTCTCTCCACATATTATTACTATTATTAATATTGCTATTAAACATTTTTCTGAACCACTTGGGAGTAAATTGCAGACAATACCTCTCTATCACCAATCTAAATACTTCAGTTTGCATCTCCTAGGAGCAAGACTATTCTCTAACATACCACAGTACAGTGATAAAATTCAGAAAATACTGATTTGAAACTATTATTCAATATGCAATCTATCTACAATTTTCTCCAATTGCTCCAATAATATGATTTATTAAGTTTCTTTTTATTGATTTGGGATCCAATCCAGGACCACACATTGTCTTTAGCTGTCATGTCTCTTACTTTTTAAATCTAGTTCTCTAGCCCTTTTTTTTTTTCTTTCATGACATTAACATTCTGAGATATATTCCAGTTTTTGTTGTTGTTGTTGTTGTTGTTGTCTAAAGAATATTCAGCTGGCCATGATGGCATGCACCTGCAGTTCCAGCACTTTGAGAGGCTGAGGCAGGAGGATCACTCATAGTACCAGGAGTTCAAGACTAGCCTGGGCAACATAGTGAGACTTCGGCTCTCTAAAAATCAAAAACAAAAACAAAAATTTTTTTAAAAAGCTGGGCATGGTGGCACACCCCTGTGGTCCCAGCTCCTCGGGAGGCTGAAAATGGAGGAGCGCTTTAGTCAAGGAGTTGTAAGCTGTAATGATCTATGATCATGCCACTGCTCTCCAGCCTGGGTGACAGAGTGAGATTCATCTGTAAAAACAACAACAACAACAAAGTATCATTCCTTAATTTGAGTGTGTTTGATATTTCCTGAGGATCAGATTCAGGTAGTAGCTGTTTGGAAGCTGTTTGGAAGCAATGTTGCAGGCTTTCCTGGCATATCACAAAAGGAGGCACATGACATCAGTTTGCCCCATTATGAGTGATGTTAACATAGAACTTGGTTCTATGTCTCATTGGTTCTATGTCTGTGTTAGAACTTGGTTCTATGTCTATGTTAACTTGGTTCTAGGTCTAGCAGATTTATCTACTATAAAGTTAATTCAAAAATAATATGTGGGCCGGGCACGGTGGCTCAAGCCTGTAATCCCAGCACTTTGGGAGGCCGAGACGGGTGGATCACGAGGTCAGGAGATCGAGACCATCCTGGCTAACACGGTGAAACCCCGTCTCTACTAAAAAAAAAAAAATACAAAAAAACTAGCCGGGCGAGGTGGCGGGCGCCTGTAGTCCCAGCTACTCGGGAGGCTGAGGCAGGAGAATGGCGTAAACCTGGGAGGCGGAGCTTGCAGTGAGCTGAGATCCGGCCACTGCACTCCAGCCTGGGCCACAGAGCAAGACTCCGTCTCAAAAAAAAAAAAAAAAAAAAAAAAAAAAAAAGTGATGATTTAAGGTGGTATAAATATCCTGTTCCCCATCAAACTTTCACACAATAATTTCAGAATCTATTGATGAGTCTCACCTAAGTCAATTATTGTTATGACATCTGTACGATGGTGATTTTCTTATGCTATCACTCAGAAAATAGAAAGAATTCTAATATTTTACTCTGATATTGTTTGGGAGTCAATTTCATTGCTCATAATTTGAACACTAAGGTTTAACAAACTTCCGAAATTCGACATCAGAAGTTTCTAATTTCCTCCGTTATAGTGATAACACAATACCACTACTGCTGTTACTCATAATGTTTATTAACGTTTATTAAGTGTTTACTTTGTGCCTTGCACTAGGATTAACATTGAAACACATTGTCTCATTTTATCCTCATAGTACCTAAGAAATAGATACCATTATTGGTTTTATTTTCCAGAAGGGGAAACTGAGGATCAGAGAAGTAACATTTTATTTTTCAGAGACGTGCCCCCTGCCCCTAACCTCTTGTACTCCTAACACCATTTCAGTGTTTTCTTCCTGAAGGACTCAAATGACACAAGGTGTGACAATTTGCATTAAAGCCTCATTATCAGGATAAGCTGTCAGATTCTGAGTTATTTTGAGTGATATTTAAGTCTTCCCAGGTCTTTAGTCTTTGTGGTGAAGTTTGTACCTAACTCTTTAGGACAGCACTGCTCAAAATATGGTCTATGGATAAGTGTGTCCATGAGTTATTTGTTATTACCTCTCCAGAAGATGAGTGCAGAAATTGAGAAGAATCACTTAGAGAATTGTATAGGAATTGTACATTGCTGAAACGATGGTGATCAGTGAACCGGTTATCTTGAATACAACATAAGTTAGTTTGGATGTTGCTGAACTCATATGGTGAGTCCCATGTCATATGAACTGTGTACTAGTCATGTGCAGTACGACCACATTAAAATTTGTGATATTTTCAGCTTAGTTTAGTAATCGTGATCCTAACAATGTCTAAAATCTGGAATTGATTTATTTTTATCAAAATACAATTTAAACATAATGACAACTTTAAAGGATAAATTGTTGGAAATGGCAACTGATGAAGGACTAAATATGAATTCTGAAAATATGACATGATTTGTTTTATTGTAGTTAAAAATGAACATCCTTGGTTTGCTAAAACAGCTTTAAAATGTTCCCTTTCATTTCTATCAATGTAGTGATGGGAGACTGGTGCCCACCACAGTGTTAAAACGGAGGAGATATTTAAAATATATGCTATCCTCTGTAAGCTCTGCAAGAAGCGCTGTCTTTAATCCAACTATACAATCATCAGGAACGAGCTTATTTGCTACTTAAAAACTTTATTTTTTTTGCCTTTTAGAAATTTTATTGTGAAGTTTATATTTCATTTTATTATCTGATTTTAAGAATTGAAAAGTAAATAGCCCAAATAACAGTCTTGATTTTAATATATAATAAATAGTTTAGTTACCATACAAATGAAAGGTATTATTCAACAAAATCATGAAGTATATTTTCTCTTTTATGGTGGTATGAATGTGAAAACTTAATTATTTTTCCCAGTAAATTAGCAATTTAAAGCTCTTTGCCTTTCTTTTTTTTTTTTCAAGTGTAGTACATTTTATTATTTTCCAGCAAATCCTTATTTTCTGTGAACACTTGATATAATTATAGTTTTGTCATTCATTAGAGTACCAGGAATTTACCATATTGATAAGGATAAAATATAAATACCTTTTTACATTGATATATTTATACTTAAAAAAACAAAATGAAATCATTGTATTTTATAACTTGCTTTTCTTTAACAATATACTATAGGATTTTTCTTTTATGCTGTTCTATTTTATTTTAATAATTATGAATGGCTGCACAGATTCTCATCAATGAAACCATAGCTTATTAAGGCATCCACTCTATATATCATTAAACTGCATTTAACTCTATTTTTATACCTAATCAATAAAACCACAATTGATAACTTTGAGTTTAAATCTTGGGCATATTTTTAATTTTTGTTTTTAATCTATATTTCTCTAAGTCCAATCAGAAGATCTACAGATATGACCATTTTTTCTTCTTTTCTTTTCTTCTCTTTCTTTCTTTCTTTCTTTCTTTCTTTCTTTCTCTCTTTCTTTCTCTCTCTCTCTCTCTCTCTTTCTTTCTTTCTTCTTTCCTTCTTTCTTTTTTTATTTTATTTTATTTTTTATTATTATACTTTAAGTTCTAGGGTACATGTGCACAATGTGCAAGTTTGTTACATATGTATACATGTGTCGTGTTGATGTGCTGCATCCATTAACTCCTCATTTACATTAGGTATATCTCCTAATGCTATCCCTCCCCACTCCCGCCACCCCACAACAGGCCCCAGTGTGTGATGTTCCCCACCTTTTGCATAAGTGTTTTCATTGTTCAATTCCCACCTATGAGTGAGAACATGCAGTGTTTGGTTTTCTGTCCTTGTGACAGTTTGCTCAGAATGATGGTTTCCAGCTTCGTCCATGTCCCTACAAAGGACATGAACTCATCACTTTTTATGGCTGCATAGTATTCCATGGTGTATATGTGCCACATTTTCTTAATCCAGTCTATCATTGATGGACATTTGGGTTGGTTCCAAGTCTTTGCTATTGTGAATAGTGCTGCAATAAACATACAAGTGCATGTGTCTTTATAGCAGCATGATTTATAATCCTTTGGGTATATACCCAGTAATGGAATGACTGGGTCAAATGGTATTTCTAGTTCTAGATCCTTGAGGAATCACCACAGTGTCTTCCACAATGGTTGAACTAGTTTACAGTCCCACCAACAGTGTAAAAGCATTCCTATTTCTCCACATCCTCTCCCACGTGTTGTTTCCTGACTTTTTAACGATCACCATTGTAACTGGTGTGAGATGGTATCTCATTGTGGTTTTGATTTGCATTTCTCTGATGGCTAGTGATGATGAGCATTTTTTCATGTGTCTGTTGGCTGTATAAATGTCTTCTTTTGAGAGGTGTCTGTTCATATCCTTTGCCCACTTTTTGATGAGGTTGATTTTTTCTTGTAAATTTGTTTAAGTTATTTGTAGATTCTGGATATTAGCCCTTTGCCAGACGGTTAGATTGTAAAAATTTTCTCCCATTCTGTAGGTTGCCTGTTCACTCTGATGGTAATTTCTTTTGCTGTTCAGAAGCTCTTTAGTTTAATTAGATCCCATTTGTCAATTTTGACTTTTGTTGCCATTGCATTTGGTGTTTTAGTCATGATGTCCTTGCCCATGCCTATGGCCTGAATGGTATTGCCTAGGTTTTCTTCTAGGGTTTTTATGGTTTTAGGTCTAATATTTAAGTCTCTAATCCATCTTGAATTAATTTTTGTATAAGGTGTAAGGAAGGGATTCAGTTTCAGCTTTCCACATATGGCTAGCCAGTTTTCCCAGCACCATTTATTAAATAGGGAATCCTTTCCCCATTTCTTGTTTTTGTCAGGTTTGTCAAAGATCAGATGGTTGTAGATGTGTGGTATTATTTCTGGGGGCTCTATTCTGTTCCATTGGTCCATATCTCTGTTTTGGTACCAGTACCATGCTATTTTGGTTACTGTAGCCTTGTAGTATAGTTTGAAGTCAGGTAGTGTGATGCCTCCAGCTTTGTTCTTTTGGCTTAGGATTGTCTTGGCAATGCAGGCGCTTTTTTGGTGCCATATGAACTTTAAAGTAGTTTTTTCCAATTCTGTGAAGAAAGTCATTGGTAGCTTGATGGGGATGGCATTGAATCCATAAATTACCTTGGGCAGTATGGCCATTTTCACAATATTGATTCTTCCTATCCATGAGCATGGAATGTTCTTCCTTTTTTGTGTGTCCTCTTTTATTTCATCGAGCAGTGGTTTGTACTTCTTCTTGAAGCGGTCCTTCGCATTCCTTGTTAGTTGGATTCCTAAGTATTTTATTCTCTTTGAAGCAATTGTGAATGGGAGTTCACTCATGATTTGGCTGTCTGTTTGTCTGCTATTTGTGTGTAGGAATGCTTGTGATTTTTGCACATTGATTTTGTATCTGGAGACTTTGCTTAAGTTGCTTATCAGCTTAAGGAGATTTTGGGCTGAGATGATGGGGTTTTCTAAGTATGCAATCATGTCATCTGCAAACAGAGACAATTTGACTTCCTCTTTTCCTAATTGAATACCCTTTATTTCTTTCTCTTGCCTGATTGCCCTGGCCAGAACTTCCAACACTATGTTGAATAGGAGTGGTGAGAAAGGGCATCCCTGTCTTGTGCCAGTTTTCAAAGGGAATGCTTCCAGTTTTTGCCCATTCAGTATGATATTGGCTGAGGGTTTGTCATAAACAGCTCTTATTATTTTGAGATACATCCCATCAATACCTAGTTTATTGAGAGTTTTTAGCATGAAGGGCTGTTGAATTTTGCCAAGGCCTTTTCTGCATCTATTGAGATAATCATGTGGTCTTTGTCTTTGGTTCTGTTTATATGATGAATTACGTTTATTGATTTGTGTATGTTGAACCAGCTTTGCATCCCAGGGATCAAGCCAACTTGATCGTTGTGGATAAGCTTTTTGACGTGCTGCTGGATTTGGTTTGCCAGTATTTTATTGAGGATTTTAACATCAATTGTTCATCGGGGATATTGGTCTAAAATTCTCTCTTTTTTTTTTTTTTTTTGCTGTGTCTCTGCCAGGCTTTGGTGTCAGAATGATATTGGCCTCATAAAATGCATTAGGGAGGATTCCCTCTTTTTCTATTGATGGGAATAGTTTCAGAAGGAATGGTACCAGCTCCTCTTTGTACCTCTGGTAGAATCCGGCTGTTAACCGTCTGGTCCTGGATTTTTTTTTGGTTGGTAGGCTATTAATTATTGCCTCAACTTCAGAACATGTTATTGGTCTATTCAGGGATTCAGCTTCTTCCTGGTTTAGTCTTGAGAGGGTGTATGTGTCCAGGAATTTATTCATTTCTTCTAGACTTTCTAGTTTATTTGCATAGAGGTGTTTATAGTATTCTCTGATGGTAGTTTGTATTTCTGTGGGATCGGTGGTGATATCCCCTTTATCATCTTTTATTGCGTCTATTTGATTGTTCTCTGTGTTTTTATTTATAAGTCTTGATAGCGGTCTATCCATTTTGTTGATCTTTTCAAAAACCCAGCTCCTGGATTCACTGATTTTTTGAAGGGTTTTTTTGTGTCTCTATCTCCTTCATTTCTGCTCTGATCTTAGGTATTTCTTACCTTCTGCTAGCTTTTGAATTTGTTTGCTCTTGCTTCACTAGTTCTTTTAAGTGTGAAGTTAGGGGGTCAGTTTTGGATCATTTCTGCTTTCTCTTGTGGGCATTTAGTGCTATAAATTTCCCTCTACACCCTGCTTTAAATGTGTCCCAGAGATTCTGATATGTTGTGTCTTTGTTCTCATTGGTTTCAAAGAACATCTTTATTTCTGCCTTCATTTTGTTATGTACCCAATAGTCATCCAGGAGCAGGTTTTTCAGTTTCCATGTAGTTGTGTGGTTTTGAGTGAGTTTTCTTAATCCTGAGTTCTAGTTTGATTGCACTGTGGTCTGAGAGACAGTTTGTTATAATTTCTGTTCTTTTACATTTGCTGAGGAGTGCTTTACTTCCAACTATGTGGTCAGTTTTGGAAAAAGTGTGATGTGGTGCTGAGAAGAATGTATATTCTGTTGATTTGGGGTGGAGAGTTCTCCAGATGTCTATTAGGTCTGCTTGGTGCAGAGCTGAGTTCAATTCCTGGATATCCTTGTTAACTTTCTGTCTCATTGACCTGTCTAATATTGACAGTGGGGTGTTAAAGTTTCCCAGTATTATTGTGTGGGAGTCTAAGTCTCTTTATAGGTCTCTAAGGACTTGCTTTATGAATCTGGGTGCTCCTGTATTGGGTGCCTATATATTTAGGATAGTTAGCTCTTCTATTTGAACTGATCTATTTACCATTATGTAGTGGCCTTCTTTGTCTCTTTTGATCTTTGTTGGTTTAAAGTCTGTTTTATCAGAGATTAGGATTGCAACCCCTGCTTTTTTTTTGTTTTCCATTTGCTTGGTAGATCTTCCTCCATCCCTTTATTTTGAGCCTATGTGTGTCTCTGCACGTGAGATGGGTCTCCTGAATACCGCACCTGATGGGTCCCGACTCTTTATCCAAACTGCCAGTCTGTGTCTTTTAATTGGAGCATTTAGCCCGTTTACATTTAAGGCTAATATTGTTATGTGTGAACTTAATCTTGTCATTATGATGTTAGCTGGTTATTCTGCTTGTTAGTTGATGCAGTTTCTTCCTAGCATTGATGGTCTTTACAATTTGGCATGTTTTTGCAGTGGCTGGTTCCAGTTGTTCCTTTCTGTGTTTAGTGCTTCCTTCAGGGGCTCTTGTAAGGCAGGCCTGGCGGTGACAAAATCTCTCAGCATTTGTTTGTTTGTAAAGGATTTTATTTCTCCTTCCTTTATGAAGCTTAGTTTGGGTGGATATGATATTCTGGGTTGAAAATTCTTTTCTTTAAGAATGTTGAATATTGGCCCCCACTCTCTTCTGGTTTGTAGAGTTTCTGCCGAGAGATCTGCTATTAGTCTGATGGGCTTCCCTTTGTGGGTAACCCAACCTTTCTCTCTGGCTGCCCTTAACATTTTTTCCTTCATTTCAACTTCGGTGAATCTGATAGTGATGTGTCTTGGAGTTGCTCTTCTCAAGGAGTATCTTTGTGGTGTTCTCTGTATTTCCTGAATTTGCATGCTGGCCAGCTTTGCTAGATTGGGGAAGTTCTCCTGAATAATGTCCTGAAGAGTGTTTTCCAACTTGGTTCCATTCTCCCCGTCACTTTCAGGTACACAAATCAGATGTAGATTTGGTCGTTTCACATAGTCCCATATTTCTTGGAGGCTTTGTTCATTTCTTTTTATTCTTTTTTCTCTAAACTTCTCATTTCATTTCATTCATTTGATCTTCAATCACTGATACTGTTTCTTCCACTTGATCAAATCGGCTACTGAAGCTTGTGCATGTGTCACATAGTTCTTGTGCCATGGTTTTCAGCTCCATCAGGTCATTTAAGGACTTCTCTACACTGTTTTTTCTAGTTAGTCATTCGTTTAATCTTTCTTCAAGGTTTTTAGCTCTTTGCGATGGGTTTGAACATCCTCCTTTAGCTCGGAGAAGTTTGTTACTACTGATCATCTGAAGCCTTCTTCTCTCAACTTTTCAAAGTCATTCGCCATCCAGCTTTGTTCCATTGCTGGCGAGGAGCTGTGTTCCTTTGGAGGAGAAGAGACACTCTGATTTTTAGAATTTTCAGCTTTTCTGCTCTGATTTCTCCCCATCTTTGTGGTTTTATTTACCTTTGGTCTTTGATGATGGTGACATACAGATGGGGTTTTGGTGTGGATGTCCTTTCTGTTAGTTTTCCTTCTAACAGTCAGGACCCTCAGCTGCAGGTCTGCTGGAGTTTGCTGGAGGTCCACTCCAGACCTTGTTTGCCTGGGAATCACCAGCGGAGGCTGCAGAACAGCAAATACTGCAGAACAGCAAATGTTGCTGCCTGATCCTTCCCCTGGAAGCTTCATCTCAGAGGGGCACCCACCTGTATGAATTGTTAGTTGGCCCCTACAGAGAGGTGTCTCCAGTTAGGCTACTCAAGGGTCAGGGACCCACTTGAGGAGGCAGTCTGTCCGTTCTCAGATCTCAAACTCCGCACTGGGAGAAGCAGTACTCTCTTCAAAGCTGTCAGATAGGGACGTTTAAGTCTGCAGAAGTTTCTGCTGCCTTTTTTTCAGTTATGCCCCACCCCCAGAGGTGGAGTCTACAGAGGCAGGCAGGCTTCCTTGAGCTGCGGTGGGCTCCACCCAGTTCCAGCTTCCCAGCCACTTTGTTTACCTACTCAAGCCACAGTAATGGCAGATGTCCCTCCCTGAGCCTCGCTGCTGCCTTGCAGTTCGATCTCAGACTGCTGTGCTAGCAGTGAGCAAGGCTCTGTGGGTGTGGGACCCTCCGATCCTGGCATGGGATATAATCTCCTGGTGTGCCGTTTGCTAAGACCGCTGGAAAAATGCAGTATTAGGGTGGGAGTGTACCGATTTTCCAGGTACGGTCTATCACGGCTTCCCTTTGCCAGGAAAGGGAATTCCCGGACCCCTTGTGCTTCCCAGGTGAGGTCATGCCCCGCCCTGCTCTGTGGGCTCCACCCACTGTCTGAGAAGCCCTAGTGAGATGAACTTGGTACCTCAGTTGGAAATGCAGAAATCACCTGTCTTCTGCCTCACTCACACTGGGAGCTGCAGATTGGAGCTGTTCCTATTCGGCCACCTTGTGACCTCCCCCAAAACTTTAAATATTACATACATGGTGCTTGTTCAAAATGCTTTTACATGCATTTAATATATGGACAACTCAGGCATAAATTTTTATCAAATTACGATCATGGAATGACAAGTTACAAATGTTAAGACAATGCTCAATCGCTTATACTAAACTTTCAATGAACAATATGTACAGTTTCTGTTAATGCCTTTATTTTCTATTATGTTTCTTCTGATTGCATACGTTGAAATGCAATTTTACATTTACTGAAACTAATAATAAAAAATTTGGGCTTGTATTTTGCACATATTTTCCCCATTTTTCTACTAATTCATTTTTACTGTATTATAGAAGTATCTTTTACTGACAGATTGGAAAAACAACCCATTCTTCCCCACGGATAATCTGGGAAGCTGCTCTAAGACGCTGATCTTGAGGCAGACAATAAAAGCGTAGTAACAGTGAGGGCCCTGGAAAAGCTCCCGGGAAAGTAAAAATACAAAGTTTCAGTAACTAAGATTTCTTTCCTGGTTAAATACACTCAACCTGTATTTGGGCTGAGTGTTGGCCGGGTACAAATGTAGACAAAGGTTCCCAGAGTGCCGCCGCAATCCTCTCCCACAACATGGCCCCGAGCTACTCATTTTGAGATTTGCCTTTAGAGAAGAGCGAAGGAGCGGGGGCGTGGCGAGCACCGTGAGATCATCGGAAAGCGCCCCTCGGCGCGGGCACAGCCGGCGCGTCATTGTCGTCATCGTTGCCCGACCGCTTTCCGGGAGACTGTAGTCGAAGGCCCTGAGGTATTTTTCAAAGTTGTACTTTCAGTTTTTCTCCTCCTCCTGTTTAACTCCGCTTTTCCTCTCCTGGGATTCCCCTGTAATCCTCTGGGCAGACTGAGAGAATCGGAGTTTGGCTGCATAGCCTTCCAGGAATGCAGTGTCTCACAGCTCTTCTGGGGCAGCATTGCTGCAGGTCCCCCACTTCCGCTTGTTTTGGGGCTGCTTGCAGGCTTTGGCTTACCCCGGCCCCTCATTTCTCTCTCTTGTTCCGGTCTTTCTCTTTTTCTTCGTTTGTTAACCACCCCCTTCTCAACTCTTGGAAGACGAAAAAATTAAAAACAACAACAACAAAAAAAACATGACTTCACAATTTTCAGCTGTCTTCAAATCTTGCGTAAGGAGAGAGGCTAAAGTGGGACGTCTAGGGGAGTCACTTTACTGTGTTAGCTCCGTTTATCATTCACATTCACAGACTGCCTGCCGCTGCAGTATTAGCCCGTCTGAGATAGTGGGCTAATTTCGACCTTTAGCCGAAATCTGTGGTGGGTAATCCAAGAGAGCAGTTTTTCTTGATGACCCGGGAAAGTTCAGTGTAACTAAAACTTGCTTGAAAATGCCTTTAATGTCTTCATGTTTGCTGAATACAATTCAGTTTTGGCTTGATACAGACGTATTTGTCGCAATGAGATGTCTGCTATCCACTTATTAACCCATTGGTACTGTCTGATGGTAGACAGAACCAAGACTTAACCGTGATTTTTAAAAAAATTAAATTTAAAATTTTTGTGGTTACATAGTAGGTGTATATATTTATGGGGTACACGAGATGTTTTGATACAGGCAGGCAATGTGTAATAATCACATGGAAAATGGGGCATCCATCCCTTCAGGCACTTACCCTTTGTGTTACAAACAATCCAATTATACTTTTAGTTATTTAACCCTGTATTTTTGATTCAAAATTAACAGATTAGCCCTGTCGAAGTACAGAGAAGTATTTGCGTTTAGTGGAAATGATAGAACTCATTGTTTTGTTGAAAGATGATGATAAGTGTGAATAATGGTTTTTCAAAATAAAACAAAATTCTCAGTCAAAAGATACTACAGCTGCCTTCAGTTAGCTGTGTTGTATGTATCACAGTTCAGAAGTAATGCAATTTTTTTTCTTAACTGCTTTTACCTTTTCAAATGGCTCTTCATATGTATTATCTCAGCTACTGTTTCCAAACAGTTGACCCTTCAAGCATAGCTCTACATAGTCCACAATGGATTAGAGTATTTGATAACTTTCACTTTTGGTAAAATACTATCTAATGTATTGAGGGCTGAGCCAGGCCCTGTTCTGATGGCTTTTATCTATATTATTTATTTAATCTATGCAGCAACCCCATATACTGTTATTTAAGAAATGAGGTGATTGTAATAAGCCACTTCCATATGTTTTGGAAGGTAATTTTGCTGCTTGATCGCTGTAATTTTGGAAATGCTTTGAATTAAACACTGAATAGAAGTAAATTTAATCTAATGTAGTTATTCATCTCAATCTTGAGCAATATCCTCATAATTTATATACTCCTCTATTATTAGACTTCTGGATACATTTATTTTTAGATGTTAATATCTTTTTTAGAAAAGGAAGAAGTCTGTATGTACTCAGGAATTGTACTGTGAGACTGAAGGAGAGTCACAGACAATACTAACATGGAGTCACTGTTTGCCCAAGACAGCAATATTTATTGAGAACTTGTGTGTACATTTCATTGTTATTTTCTCCTGAGATAATGCAGTGCAAAAAAGCCATTCCAGTAATTCATTACGGGTGATAGAATTCTGGTGCAGCAACAGCAAGTGGCTCTCAAGTTCCAAAACACAATCATGTTGGATTTATTCTCAAGCTTAGTTCATAACTGTGTATAATTATTTGGTGTAGAGATGGGAAGAGCCCCAGAACGTACATGATCATATGTTTGTTTGGATCCATGTGGTGACTTTCTAGTATCTGTAAGCTCAAACTGTAATCTGATATTAAGAGTTTCCAAAATTAGGTCTTAGGTTACTTTGGTTGGTTTTAGTTAGTTAACAAATAGTTGCTAAATACCTAATACATGACAAGACATTATGTTAGTGATGTGTTCAAAATGTACCTCGACATGAATCTTACCTTGAGGAATAGCCCAGTGAGTAAATAACCAATGGAAAGGTAAGAGCAGAGGAGTGACATGATCTGACTTAGGTTTATTTTATTTTACTTTATGTTTTATTTTGTTTTACTTTATTGTCTGTTCTTTTGTTTTCTTTTGTTTCCTTTCCTGCCCTGCCCTGCCCCGCCCCGCCCCACCCCACCTCACCCCACCCACTTCTTTTCTTTCGGAGTCTGGCTCTGTTGCCCAGGCTGGAGTGCAGTGGTGCAATCTCAGCTCACTGCAACCTCCGCCTCCTGGGTTCCAACGATTCTCCTGCCTCAGCCTCCTAAGTAGCTGGGATTACAGGCACGTGTCACCACGCCCGGCTAATTTTTTTTGTATTTTTAGTAGAAATGGGGTTTCACCATGTTGGCCAGGCTGGTCTTGAACTCCTGACCTCAGGTGATCTGCCTGTCTTGGCCTCCCAAAGTGCTGGGATTACAGGCGTCAGCCACTGCGCCTGGCCTGACTTAGGTTTTAATAGAATCTTCTCTGGCTTCTGTGTTAAGAATAGTTTGTTGTGGGGTGGGGTAGGTGAAAACCAGGAGACTAATCATGGAGGTGTTGTAGTTCAGATGAGATGATAACATCTTAATTGGAAAGAAGTGAAGATGGAGAAGCAGTTTAATTTTAGATGTATTTTCTAGGAAAAGCCAATAGAATTGCTTACAGATTGAAAGTGAATTGTAAGAATAAGGTTATTGTCAAAGTTTGGGGCTTGAGCAACTAGAAGAATGAAATTGCCGTTAACTGAGAAATAGAAAACTGTGGGAGGGGCAGGTTTGTGGGAAGATTCGGAGTTGAGTTAAGGAGGTGATAAGTTTGTGATGTCTGTTAGTCATCTAAGCGGAGATGTTGAGTAGGCAGTTAAGTATGTTCATTCCGGACTTCAGAGTGGTCATTGCTGGAAACAGACATTTGAGAGTTGTCAGTGAACAGATGGTATTTAAAGTTGTGAGACCAGAGACAGTCGTTAAAAGAGTAAATGTAGGCAGAAAAGAGAAGGGGCACAAGGCCTGAGTCCTTAGGCATTTTAACATTAACAAGTTAGGAAAATGAGGAATAACCACCAAATGAGACAGCCTGAGCAGCCAGTGAGGGACAAGGACAATTTTGAGTCTGGTGTTGTGGAATTTAGAGTAGAGTAGTGCAGCTGATGGATCGGGTGAAGTGAGGATTGACACCTTTGGATTTATCAAGAACTTGAGGAGTGTTATTGATAGATATGTCATTACGTTAAGTCAAGCATATAGTTGCACAGCAGTGTGATAACTGTATTACAGTTATATTCAGAGAAACTTGGGAGCAAAGAGGAAGAAGAGACTACCTTTGTTTGGGAGGTATGGACACCTTTATAGAGGAGGGAGCATTTGATGTGGGTTTTAAAGGATTGATAGGCCAAGAAAATGGAGACAGTTATGAAGAGGAGGTTGATATGATTTGGGTGTGTGTCTCCTCCAGATCTCTTGTTGAAATGTGACTTCCAGTGTTGGAGGTAGGCCCGGTCATGGAGGCAGACTGAATGTCTTGGTTTTGTCCTTGAGGTAATGAGTTGAGTTCTCACTCTGTTAGTTCACTCCTAGCGCTGGTTGTTTAAAAGAGCATGGAAGCTCCTCTTCTCTCTCTTGCCGCTTCACCCGCCATGTCACATGTCTGCTCCCCCTTTATCTCACCAAAAGCAGATGCTGGTACCGTGCTTGTTGTGTAGCCTGCAGAACTGGGAGCCAAATCTAACCTCTTTTCTTTATTAAATTACCCAGCCTCAGGTATTCCTGCATAGCAATGCAAAACGGAGGAACACGGGTATTCCAAGTAGAGGGAAAGGGCTATGATAGCACCTCAGTTCCCTTCCTTCATGGTCACATCTCCCAGTTAGCTGTTTTAAAGATGCTTTTGCCAGTCCTCTTTCCTCTGTGGCCATTTGCTAATGCCCCATGTTCAGTAGCTCCAGGCCTACTGAACATTGCTAAGGAAGTTGGAGATTCTAGTCATGTGGAGTAGTGACAGGAACAGAAGTTGAGTGTAACGTTGCTCCAGGCCTACTGAACATTGCTAAGGAAATTGGAGATTCTGGTCACGTGGATTAGTGACAGGAACAGAAGTTGAGTGTGACGTTGGGGAATAGGGTAAAGATGGGAGTTAAGGCTGGAAGGGTTACGGGAATAGACTTTCAGGGAGGAACAAACCTTTTACATTGTATAAAAGATTTTGTCCAGAGAGCATCCTACACAAATCCACTGATGGGATTTGTGAGGGATGCTCCTCCTCCATTCGATTTGAGTTCCATTCTGCCGAGCTTTACCACTTACCAGCCCTGTGACCTGTTTCTGTTGTGCCATCTGTAAAGTGAAGCTAATTTTAGTGCCCAGTCGTAGAGTTGTGAGAACTCTCCTCGCCCGCACTACAGTTTTTGTCTGCTTAACTCGTCTCTGTCATCGAGTGCTTTCTTGAGGAAGCATTCTGTCTTCCCTCAGATTAAGTCATGTCCACTATCTCATAGCACAATTTATTTCTTCATATTACTGTTGTAATTTTATATTTCCGTGATTCTTTGATTAGTGTCTATCATCCACACTAAACAGTAAGTACAGAGCAGGCAAGTTTTTGCTTACTATTATCTTCCAAGCATCAGGGCTGCCTATCATAGAGGCTAATTAAATATCTATTGAATAAGAGAGTCCTTAGAGACTGGCATGTGGTAAATGCTCAGTAAATATTATTCATTTACATGACATTGTGCAGTAAGTGCTGAGGAGGTATCAGGGATAAATAAAGGAACTGTCAGGCAACTGACAGAGGACCTGTTGAGGTTGGGTAGCATTAATTTATGTCTTTTGTGAATTTCGTTAGGAATGAATGTTCACTAGGCCTAGAGCTAGAATGTTTGGCTAGGGGGCAGGAAGAGAAGATGAGAACTTGCAAAAGCATCTTTAAACCAGTTGACTGGGATGTTTAGCCATGTAGCAAGCAGGCCAGAGGAGGCTTTTGTACCATGAGAATAGAGGAAAATAGCCACTTGGTGGCTAGACAATTTAGGGGTAGAAAAAACATTTATATGGTTCTTTGAATGTAATAGTGGTAAAGAACGTAGGTTTAATTGTTGCTGCTAAGTAGAGGGAAATGGCATTTTTATCTGGTATGTTTGAGAATAAAGTAAATTTCAAAATTTGAGATGATTGAAGTTTTTATAAGCTTAAGTGTTACGTTACATATCTTGTAATTCAGAGAGTGTAACAAAATGTACTTCCTCACTTTCTTGCGTTTTGTTTCCCAGAAGTGACCACAGTTAACAGCTTCTTTTGGATCCTTTAAGAAAACTTATATGCATATACCATACAAATATGCCTCCATACTCATATATCTTATTTTCTTCAAAATAAATAGGATGGCCTGGGTATGGTGGCTCACACCTCTAATCCCAGCACTGTGGGAGGCTGAGGCGGGCAGATCACCTGAGGTCAGGAGTTTGAGACCAGCCTGGCCAACGTGGTGAAACCTCATCTCTACTAAAAATACAAAAAAAAAAAAAAAAAAAAAAAAAAAGTAGCCAGGCATGGTGGTGGATGCCTGAAATCCCACCTACTTGGGAGGCTGAGGCAGGAGAATCACTTGAACCCAGTAGGGGAGGTTGCAGTGAGTTGAGATCGCACCACTGAACTCCAGCCTGGGCAACAGAAACGAAACTTCATCTCAAATAAATAAATAAATAGGATGTATTATACATGCTGTTCTTCAACTTTTGTTCATTTAATATATCTTAGGAATCTTTCTAAGCTGTACCTCGTACCTTTTCACTACTGCAGAGTATTTTAATAGGTGGGCATACCATAATTTATTTAACCAGGTTCTAATAATGGATGTGTTGGTTGTTCTGTTTTAAAGTTTACTGTTTTAAAGATCATTGCAGTGGAAGTCCTTAAACATTATCTTGCGTTAAAATATACTTTGAGAAGTAAAATTGCTAGGTCAAAGGAGGTGTACATAGGTGATTTTGAAGCATGGTGCAGATTGCCCCACAAAAATGCTAAACTAATTTATACCCTGACTAATAGTGAATGGGAGGCTGTTCTCAGCTCACCTTTGTCCATTTTAGTACTATTAATCTCTTTAATTTTTAAAATGGCATCATATTCTAGCAATTTATGTTTCCTTAATTATCAGTAAGGTTGAGTAGCTTTCTTTATGCTTATTGGTCATCTGGATTATTTGTGAACTGTTGATTTTCTTTGCCCATTTTTCTTTTCGATTGTGTGTACTTTTTTTTGTTGTTGTTAAATTGATTCATAGAGGCTTAAAAAAATCTTTGTGTTGCATATGTCTTTTTTTAGTTTTTTATTTGGCATTACTCTTGGGTGTTTATTTGTTTATTTTGCCTACATTTTTAAGGGACAGGTAAAAATACAAGAAATTAGGATTTTTTTTTTTTTTAAAGAAGGGAATTTGCTGGGATCAGTGTCTCACACCTGTAATCCCAGCAGTTTGGGAGGCTGAGCTGGGCGGATCACAAGGTCAGGATTTCGAGACAGCCTGGCCAACATGGTGAAACCCTGTCTCTCCTAAAAAAGTACAAAAATTAGCTGGGCATGGTGGTGTGCACCTGTAATCCCAGCTACTCGGGAGGCTGAGGCAGGAGAATTGCTTGAACTTGGGAGGCAGAGGTCGCAGTGAACTGAGATTGAGCCACTGCCTGGGCAAGAGAGCAAGACTCTACCTCAAAAAAAAAAAAAAAAAAAATAAGGAATTTGTGATACTCTTGAAATAAATAGACACTTCAGAATGTCAGCCTTTTGTTGGAAATGTTAGTAATACAAACCTCATTTGAGACTATATGTTCAGCAACTATCACAGATGTAGTGAGCACCCAGTAACCTTCCTCTTCCTCACCCCAGTTATATCTGGAATTGAAATGAGATATAATGGAGCTGCTTAAATATTCTAGATGACACCTTCTCTTTAGTTATTCCCCTATATATGAACTGAGTTGTATTCTAAAAGCTAGTTTGTGGTTAGCCATCTAATTTCACTATAGAAATAATGTACATAAGGTTCTTATCTTTTCTCTCAAAGTTGTAATAATTCGTGGAGGCTACTTTTTTTTTTTTTTAAAGCAAATTCAAAATGTTACATAATTTTACCCCTCTATACTTCAGTGTGCATCCTCAAAAGACGGGGAAATTTTCTTATATAACTGTATTGCTGTTATCATAGATGACAGAATTATCAATAATCTGTTGGTGTCATCTAATACTTGGTCCATGTTCAGATTTCTTTCTCACAGAACTATCTTTTTATGCTTGGTTTATTTGAATCAAGATCCAAACAAGGTCTATGTATTTCATTTGGTTGTTATGTCTCTTAAATCTCTTCAATCTCTTCTTCCTCTTTCTTCCCCCATTTTTTTTTGCTTCATGCCATTGACTTGTTATAGAAGCCTGATCAGTTGTCCTGTAGAGTACTGTGTTTCTCACTCCATATTTGTTTGCTTTCTTGTGGTGTTAATTTGTTCCTCTATCCTTTATATTTCCTGTAAAATGGAAGTTAGCTCTGTAGGCTTAATTGTTCAGATTCAGCTTTTTTGGGAGTTGGAAATGCTTTGCAGATGGTGCTGTGTATGTTATATTGGCTCGCATCAGGAGGTTCATAATATGTGTGTTTCACCTACTTTTAGTGATCTATTGGTGGTCATTGCCTAAACCTATAATTTCATTAGGGGTTGCAAAGTCGTGATTCTTTTTTAAGTTGTCATTTCTTCTACATTTGTTAGCTAGAATTTGAAGTCTAGTTCTGTTACTTGGGAGCCTGATAATCAAAATAACAAGCTTGTTGTGGAAAAGTATTGTCAGAGCAATAATATTTGTGATGCCAGGAATACATCTTAGTGTAATAGTCTTTTTTTTTTTTTTTTTTTTTTTTTTTTTTTTTAAAGGGCTGCAGGCGTTGCTCCGTTGCCCAGGCTGGAGTGCAGTAGTGTAATTATAGCTTACTGCAGCCTCGAACTCCTGGACTCAAGTGATTCTCTCACCTCAGCCTCCTGAGTAGGTAGGACTACAGGTGCATGCCATCATGCCCAGCTAATTAAAAATATTTTCTGTTTTAGAGATGGATCTGTCTGTGTTTCCCAGGTGGGTCTTGAACTCCTGGGCTCAAGTGATCCTCCTGTCAGTCTCCCAAAGTGTTGGAATTACAGGTGTGAGCCATGGTGCCTGGCTGTGATTGTCTTTTTAATGTTTCAAGTTGGTTTGGCTGTAGCCCACAGATACTCAGTCAAACATGAATGTAGGTGTTGCTGTGAAAGTATTTTGAAGCCATGATTAAAATCCATAATCTATTGAGTAAGGGAGATTATTCTAAATAATCTGGGTGGGCCTGATTCAATGAGTTGAAAGGCTTTAGAAGCAGAGCCGAGGTTTCCCTGACCCAAAAGAAGAAATTCCACTTGTAGACAGCAGTTTCAGCTAGTAGCCAAGAGGTCCAGCATGAGTTCCTTCCTTGATAGCTTGCCGTATGTAAACCAGTTTCTTGCCATAACTCTGTTAATACGTATCTCCTACTGGTTCTGCTTCTCTAGTTGAAACCTGACTGGTGCAAAGGGTAACTCCTCTGATGCTCCTGTTCTCTAGCTAAATGGGGTGGGAAGTGGTAATAAGGGTCAGAGAACCTACGTTGTTTAGGGTAACCATATAATTTTTTGTTCAAACTGGGACAAGAAAGAAAGGAGCTGAGTTGGTGGCAAGCTGAAACAACAGGCATAAGGTGGAACTGTCTTGGGCAAATTGAGAGATACAGTCACCTTGTGTGTCAGCCATTGGGGATACAACATGAACATGACACAGCCCCCCCTCAAGGAACTTGTAGTCAAAAGGGAAGTCAAGTAAATAAAAATACATTAAGAGATAGTGTTTTATGTGACATGACAGCTTATAGTTGTTATATTTGTCCAGACAGAGAGCATAGAAGGAGAGCATGCAGAGAAGTCTTCATTGGCCGAACTGAAACCTATTTTTTACCTCCAAAGATAAGCAGGATTTGAACAAAGTGGAGTTGGAAGGGCGTTTCAGGCTTAGAGCGTCACACAGGTCAAAGTTGAGAGTGAGAGAGCATGGCACATTTGGAAAACTGCCATCATGGCCACAGCTCTAGGATTCAAAGAGGGGAGCCATGAAAGATGAGGTTAGGCAGACAAGCAAGGGCCACATCATAATGGGCCTTGCATCTATGCTGAGAGGTTTGGAACTATCTTCCATGTGGTAGGGAACTGTTGCAGAATTTTAAACAGAGGAGTACCATGACCAGACTGTTTAAAGCATATTTTGTAATATTCTAAAACTGGGAGTGGAGAAAAATTGATAATAGGGACACTACTCAAAGGCTGTTGAAATAATCTAGCCAGTGAGAATGGAGGAAAGCTTGTGGTGTGAGGAGATTAAGGAAGCCATATTGCCAGGACTGATTGGATTTGGGGTGCCTCCCAGGTTTCTGCCTGGATTGGCCACCCTGAAGTGGAGAATTGAAGAAAAGAGGTAGCTGATGACTTCAGTTCTGTATGTGATGCTATGCACTCTTCTTTTCTGCTATCGGTACTTTGGCTTCTGTATAACCAGTGAGAAGAGGGACTGAGTGGCAGTAACGGCTGTTAGGGTTACTGGGCGGCATCTCCCCAACCCAGGTCCTTAGTCTCAGCCACACCCTACTGAGTGGTGAAGAGAAGCAAGTTTTCTCACGCCCTCTCCGTCTGTCTCTACCTCTGCAGCCAGTGTTTTAGAAGGAGTGTGTGGAAGGGCGAGGAGTACCTATAGAACCCGGGAGGAGGGTGAGGAGCAGAGCTGGGTGAGTTATTTTCTTCTTTGGAAATTTTAACATGTACAACCTTAGGCATGTTCTTTAACTTCATTGTGGCTCAGTTTCTTCATCTGTGAGGTTTGGATGAACAAGTGCATGTGGAATGCTTAGAATAGTGCCTGGCACATAATCAGTGCTATTCAGGTGTTTGCTGCTGATACCATAGAGTCATTGCTTGATCCTGGGGTCAGAGTAGCTAAGGGGATGGAGGGAAATTTCTGCGCTTTTTCTTTGGAAGGAATAAATATTCAGCAACTGCCTATATAAAATGTTAGTAGAAATCACTTGAATTAGGAGGAATTTCTCATAATAGAAGAGCCTTTATTTTTTAGCCCCCCTTGCCTTTTCTAACAACAAATATCTGCTTGTTTATTGGGGCTTAGGGACAGGGAATAATTGCAGGAAAAATCTCTACTGTGTTCTTCTGAAGAAAGGAAATGTTTTCTAATAGGAAAATTTGATGAAAAAATTCACATTTAAATAAAGACCTTTTGTGTTTTTAAAAAATACATACAGTATTTGTTAAAAGCCAAAATACTTTATTGTGCCTTTATTTAAATGTTTTTTATTAAAAATTTAATATGTGCTTTTTGAAATAAAATATAAACAATGAAGAATGAAGAGTTAAAAAAATGAGTCTGCTTTGAACCTATTCCCTAATCCTTGTCTTTTTTCAGAGAAAATGTCTGTTTTTTGTATGCTCCCTCCAGACTTTTCTCTACATGTATGTATATAGCTTTTTTTTTTTTTAAAGCCAAATGGCATATATTAGGCACATTATGTGTTATATACAATGTTCTCTGTTCTCTTTTTCCTTCTTATTGTGTGTCACTATATATAGATTTACTTCTTTATTTTTAGAAGACATGTAATATTCTCAAGGATGAATATGCTGTAATTCATTTAACTGTTTCCCTGTCGATGAATATCTAGATTATTTCCAATATTTTGTCATAGTTTATTTCAACAAATGTTTATTGACTGTCAGGCAGTGCTTGTGAACAAATCACAAAAATTCCTGCTCTCATGTAGTTGCCTTTTGGAGGTAGACTGGCAACAAATAAATACATGTTAGTTGATATAGAGGAATGTAAGGTGGGGAAGGAGATAGGGAGTGAGGAGGAGTGGTGTGCATTTTAAAATGGGGTGGTTAGGAGAGAGATACCAATAGGTAACATTTGAGTGGAGATCTGGTGAAGGTAACATAATAAGCTCTGAAGATGTTGGTAAGGGAGGAAGAGAGGAATAGAGTATTCTAGGAAGGAGAGAAGTCCAAAGGGAGGTAGGCATGTGCCTGTTGTCATGGGGGAAGAACAATGAGGCTATTGTGGCTGGAGTGAAATAAGCAAGGGAGAGTGGGAGATGAAGTCACAGAAGGTGATGGGGAGTCAGGGCAAATTGTGTTGAGCTTTTTGAACCCACTGTAAGGATTTTTAAAAGGTAAATATTTATTTTTTTTTTTGATTTAAAAAATAGAGTTGGGGTCTCGCTGTGTTGCCCAGGTTGGTCTCGAACTCCTGGGCTCAAGCTATCCTCCTGCCTTGGCCTCCCAAAGTGCTGGGTTTACAGGCATGAGCCACCTTGTCGGGCCCACTGTAAGGATTTTTGTCTTATTTCGAATGAGGTGACAAGCCTTTGGAAATTTCTGAGCAGAAGCATGGCATAGTCTGATTTACATTTTGAATGATCTCTCTATATTCTTGATAATAGACTTTGGCCAGAAGCAAGAAAGCTATTTAGGAGGGCATTCAGGCATGGTTTGATGGTGGTTTGGACCAGGATAGTAGCAGTAGAGGTGGTAGGACATGGTTAGATTCTGGGTGTGTATTAAAGATGAAGTGAGAGAGAGTAGTCAAGGATCACTCTGAAATTTTGGGACTGAACAATTGGAAAGTTAGAGTTGCCATGAAATGAAATGATGAAAACCGCAGTAGGCAAGGTTAGGAATCTGGCTTTGGGCAGGTTCCATTTGAGAATTTATTAGACATCCTACCAGAGATACTCAGTATCTCTGTATGAATTTCATATTTACATTCAGCTGAGTATCTCTGCAGCTGGAAATGTAAATATGAATTTCAATGGAGAGGTCAGGGTTGGAGAAAGAAATGTTGGAGTCTTCAGTTTACTAAAGCAATTTAAAACCCTCAGCTCACCTAGGAGTAAATCAGAGAAGAAAGTCAGGAACAGCCTCTGGGCACTTCAAGCTTGGTTAAGGGGCTGAGAATGTGAGAAAGCTGCATCTAAGAGACCAAGAAGGGAGCCAGTGAGATAGAAAGGAAACCAAGGAAACCAAGGAAACCAAGAGAAGGGAGTCAACAGTGTCACTCAAGGAGAACTGAGAATTGACCATTGAATTTAACCATGTGGCAGTGTGGGTGACCTTGCTAAGTATAATTTTGAGAGAAAAGTAAGGTCATATGTTTGTAAGAGATTTGAGAAAGGATGGAAGGAGAGGAATTAGAGACTTAGTATAAGCACCTCGAAGTCAAGATCTTTTTTTTCTTTTTTTTTTTGGTTTCTTTCTTAGATGGAGAAATAAAACATTTAAACTTACAGGTAGTAGTCCAGCAAAGGGACAATTTGATACAAGACAAACTGGAGGAAGTTCAGAGACAAGTTTAAGGAGGACATTTTAATTTATATGCATATGTGCAAGGATTTTTATAGGCTAGATTCTTAAAAGGATTTCCTGAGTCAAAGGGTATGTGCATTTTAAAAACCGGTACCAATTTATATTCCACTTTCAGTGTATAACCTTTCTAACACTGAACATTCTTAATCTTTAAAATTATTGCCAATCTGATAGGTGATGATATCTTCATTATTTTAATTTGTTTTATTGCTTTCTAGGAACTGTTTATTTAGTCTATCTAATTCTTTGTGGTATTTTGTCAGATACTTTCTCCTAGCTGTCTCTTGCCTTTTAACTTTGCTTATGGTATCCTTTTACCATGTATGACTTTTCAAAAAAGTTTTTATGTAGTTAAGTTTGTCAGCCATTTCCTTTTATAGCATTTGGGTTTCATTTAGATATAAATATTTGATATAATCTAATATGTTTATACATTTACATTTTTAATTCATTTGGAGTTTATTTTTGTATATGTTAAGAAAAAAGTTT
The DNA here is from genome assembly GCF_024542745.1 of Macaca thibetana thibetana. Classification (NCBI taxonomy): domain Eukaryota; kingdom Metazoa; phylum Chordata; class Mammalia; order Primates; family Cercopithecidae; genus Macaca; species Macaca thibetana. The sequence continues at coordinate 38,953,927 of NC_065590.1, forward strand.
TCCATCTTTCTCTATATTCTTAAACAGCTAAATACCGTAGGAGTTAACTGTTTCTTGAAGGTTTGAAAGAAATTACCTATAAAATCTTCTAGGACTAGAGCCTCTTTGGAGGGTAGGTCTTTGACTACTGTGTAATTCTTTTTCTGTGGTTAATGATCTGTATGGTTTTTATGTACTTCTTTTTAGTTTTGGTAATTGATATCTTCCCAAGAACGTCATTCTTTTCATTTACATTTTCAAATTTATTGGTTCAAAATTCTACATAAAGTGAGGAAATACCAAGTCTTCTTTACAGTATATCCCTATACTTACACCTTTATCTAGACAATAAATGCTGGAGCTGTCCTTTCACAGATCTGGAGATTAGGTTAGCTATTTTCAGCCCTTAATGGCTCTGTTCTTGGGGATATTTCTAAATTCTCATTCTCTTTTGTTTGTAAGGTTTCTTGGCTTTGTTTCCTGTTTCCAGTCTGATCCCATTTGCTCTTTTTTTTTTTGGTTTGAGAGACAGTCTAACTCTGTTGCCCAGGCTGGAGTGTAGTGGCACAGTCTTGGCTCACTGCGACCTCCGCCTCCAAGGTTCAAGCAATTCTCCTGCCTCAGACTCCCAAGTAGCTGGGAGTACAGGCATGTGCCACCATGCCTGGCTAATTTTTGTATTTTTAGTAGAGACGGGATTTCACCATGTTGGCCAGGCTGGTCTCGAACTCCTGACCTCAGGTGATCTGCCCGCCTCAGCCTCCCAAAGTGCTGGGATTACAGCGTGAGCCACCATGTCCAGCCCAGTTTGCTCTTTAGCTTACACAGTTTCTACTGTTAAAGTCTGCTGGTAGATCTGTGCTTTTGTTGGTTTCCAGCATTTTTATTTTCATGTTTTTATATTTCTTCTGTCATATTGTAGGGATTTGGGGAGGGATGAGAGGCAAATGCATATTTTCAGTTAACCTTTTGAAATTGGAAATCAATTCTTTTCTGTGTAGTTTTCTTATTGCCTTGTTTAATTGCTGGTTGCACAATAGTTGGATAGTAACTTCACAACTCAAGTAGTAATAGATAGACTTCACTTTATTTTTTTAATGAAACCAGATGTCTTAGTGGAATATACTCATTCAGAAGAAATGTTGATATGTTGTCACTAAATATTCAAATAGTACTTTTCAAACTTAAAAGTAATCATAACATTTAGAACTGTAAGGGACTTTATAGATCATTAGACCAACTGCCTTATTTTATGGATGAGGAATTTGAGGCCGAGAGAGATTCAGTGATTTATCTCAGGTGACAAAGTTGGTGATCAAGATGGAAAGCCCGAGTCTCTTTACTTCCATTCTGCTATGCTATTTGCTGTCATACACATTCATGCTGTTCTCCTTACCTATGTGATAAAGAGGTATTTCTGTTAATACAATTTTTTTTTATTCTAAAGATGTTACCTATGGCTTAGAATTGCTTCTAAAATTTGGACTTAGATACTTTAATAATACATTGATATAGGTGAATTTTTAAAGTATGGGCTGTCAGAGTATGCACTGGCACAAATGAAAACCATATTGTTTATTTGCCCCAAGTTTCCTCTTTTCTGCTTATGGGCTTTATATGATTTATGGACTCTTTGGATTTCTTATTAATATTTTAAAGAAGCTTAAGGAATATAAATATATATGATTTATATATTAATCATTATATGAAAAATGATTTCTGTGATACATATTTTAGACCTGATATTTTTACTTTTTTTGTTTAATATAACATGCTCTCAGATCGACACCTATATTTAGAAGGACTGAAATACATAGTTTTCTTAAAAAAGTGCTTTGCTTACCATTTCTTTAGCAATCATTAGGAGATCTATTTATCAAACTTTAATTGCTTTGCTAATTCAACAGTTTTTAAAATGTAGGATTTTGATTATTGCTATCTCATATTTGGTAATCATGTCTTTAGTTCTTTAAAAGTTCTTTAAAAATACAAAAAAATTAGCTGGGCATGGTGGCAATGGGCCTGTAGTCCAGCAACCTGGGAGGCTGAGGTGGGGGGATCCCTTGGGCCCAGCAGGCAGAAGTTGCATTGGGTGGTGATTGCATTATCCTGGGCGACAGAGAGAGACCCCATCTCAAAACAAAACAAAACAAAAATGTTGAGAGTTTGGTGTGCATAGCATTAGTGGGCTTCGGTTGGTTCTTCTTCCACAGCCCCCCAGGAAACTTAAGAAAGGGACAAATTGGAATGTATTTAATCTAGAATTAAATTCTAAAAAGATTTGTTTATCTTCAGGTTTTAACTCTTAGTGTCTTTGAAATACATGATATGACCTATTGATTTTTTTTTTTTTTTTGTAAACTAAAGAACAAGCTCTGTCTCTAATATGAATTCAAAGAATTTAATTTTTTCTAGTCAGCCATAATGGCAGGTGAAGAAATTAATGAAGACTATCCAGTAGAAATTCATGAGTATTTGTCAGCGTTTGAGAATTCCATTGGTGCTGTGGATGAGATGCTGAAGACCATGATGTCTGTTTCTAGAAATGAGTTGTTGCAGAAGGTATTTTAAAAATGTAATTTCCTAAAAATGAATTTCATAAAACAGAATGCTATTTTATGAAACATGTGGAAGAAGAAACAGATTAATGACCTATGCCCCTTTTCCCCTTTATTTCGATTTTATTAGTGTTTGGGTATTTTTAGGGGGGAAACAAAACACAACTCCAGCCTTAGGAAATAACCTCCTAACTGTGTTTTTAACTTGGTTTTGGAAAAAAAAGGAGCACTCACAGTATTCTTTTTGACAGACTCTATCTTTGACCTTTTAAGTATTACAATGATGTGATCAGGGTTTCTGGAAACCCTATAGGACAAAAACAGTAAATTGACTTTGACAGTCTAAAACAAATCTCATTATGTTTCTTCTGTCTTTGGTATTGCCTAAGCATCTTAGCCTGCTTCTTATACATAAATGCATCATGTACAATGTTTATATTGATAAACTACTTTTGACATACAAAACCCAGATCGTAACTCTCGAAATTAAAATAATTCAAAAGAATTTTTCTTGGGTTGTACACTTTCCTTGTCTAACTAAAGATGATACCCTAAGGTGAAAATTTGTGGACAAAAGTCACTCATTAAGAAAACTTCTTTTTACAAATTATTTTCAGATCATTTGGTTATTGGATTATATGAATTGAAAAAAATTCTTTGATACCTTGTACTTGGTAAAAGTTTAAAATGTTATCAGATGGTGTTCCAAGTTTGTGTATTTTTTTTCTGTCTCACTTTCTCTCTTCCCCCCTCTCTCTTTTTCTTTTTTAACAGTTGGACCCACTTGAACAAGCAAAAGTGGATTTGGTTTCTGCATACACATTAAATTCAATGTTTTGGGGTATGTGTGTTACTTTGGAATTCATTAGAAAGCAAATTACTTATTGTGTGAAAGATGATTTATTTTTAAAATGCTAACAATTTACATACAATTATACTTAATAACAATTTTAATAGATATTTATTTTTAAATCTGGATGCCAGTGAGCCACACATAGATTTAGTATTACATGGAGATTGAATAATTTAAAGTTTAATTGTTTGTAGGACTTTCCTTTTTTTTGTGAACAACTAGTTTCTTTAATTGGAATGTTTTAAATTAATACATTCACCATTTTATTCCATGAAATTTTTCTATTTTAGTTTATTTGGCAACTCAAGGAGTTAATCCTAAGGAACATCCAGTAAAACAGGAATTGGTAAGATTTTATTTCTTTTTATTTTATGTGTTTGCTGTTGTATTTCTGAAGTTTGTCACACTACCTTTGTCACACAAATTAGGGAGAACAGAATTTGAGTTGAAATTATGAAAGTGAGCCAGACCTTACTATCTTTGAGGTTTTTTTTCTCTTACCTTTTTCAGATAATTGGTATTCCATATATTATATAAATCTCAGAATGGGAAAATGTTATGATTCTAGTAATTATTTATAACTTACATATTATTTTTCGTATAAATTCTTGAAATCCTGTTTATCTCTAGAACTACTTTTTAAAAAAGAAAAAAACTTCTATACAGTTCTTAAAAGTATATTCTAGTTGATTTACTAGCAAAGACGGGAAAGTTTCTCCCCCCACCTTTTCAATTCCTCCATTAATTCATTTTCTCAGCAGTAAAGAATCCAGTTCAGCAACAAAGCTAAAAGCTTTTTTGGCACCAGCTGTATGTGTACTGTCCAGTAATTCTGCATTAGACATATTTACAACCTGTAATAAATCTTCTAGGTTTGTCTTTGTATTCCATTTAGATGTATAAGTACAGTATATAAGGTCTGGTATCTTGGAGTTTTTGCTGACTTCAAAAATTAAATCAAATCATTCAATTTGAAGAGAAAAATTAGAAATCAAACTTACGGTTACCTTCTTGACTTGGTTTTATGAATAAGAATATTAATAAATTGATTCTTTGTGTTTATAAAATATAAGGCAGATATAGATATGAAATACACTTGACATTGTATTCTTTTTCTCAAGTCTTAGGGTAATTGATATGTATGTTATTTACAACTTAGTAAAGCACTTGGTCATTTATTTTTTAAAAATGAGTAAGCCAGATCTGTTGTGTTCAGTTTTTCAACATGTAGTCTAAGACATTTCCTTCTTTTAAAGTTTTTGCAGGGGGGAAATAAATTTATTTTTAAATAAAACAATTGTGAAAAAATATTTAAAGCAAAAGTGTAAAGCAATATGATATACAGATCTGAAAATAATGGCTTGTATCTGTTTTCAACTTCATAATATGGACTTTACATGCAGTTTCTCTTTTTTCCATTAATATGAAGTTATTTGGAGTACTTGATACTGTCTTTGTGAAAGGACAAGGTCATTTGTTTTCTTTCTGCCTCAGAATCTACTTTACGAAGTAGTACGTTAATATTCTAGATAAGGGTTGGTGAATAAAAAGCATGCATAAACCTGTTCCCTTTTTCTGACCTTATGTAGATGATACTAATTGATCACAGACTTAGTGTGTGATAGGAAACTTATTTACCGTATATATCACAAATGGGAAAAGTCAGTTTACTCATTCAACAAATATTTGAGGGCTTACTGGGAGGTAGGCATTATTTCCAAGTGAAATGATTCCTCTGTGAATAATGCTGATCCCTGCCCTTGTGGCAGACAACAGACTGTATCTAATGGAGAAAAACAATAAACATAATAAACAAATAAGAAATATATATGAATATGTAGTATGTTGGAAAGTTATGGGAACAAAGAAAAAGAGTAGGGTAAGGGGGACTGGAGTGCTTTAATAGGACTGCAGTTTTAAATGCTGAAGTCAGGGCCTCAAAGACAAGGTTAACATTTGAGTAGACTAGAAGGAAGAGAGGGAGTGACTGTGTGGGTAATTGAGGAAATATCCTTCTAGGCAGAGGAATAAGCAGGGCAAAGACCCCAAGGCAGGGTTGATGTGTGTGTGCTGCAGCTAGTATCTACCATTGTAAGCACTGTGCCTTTATTCAGACAGAAATGGGGCGTCACTAGAGAGTGTGGAGCAGAGTTGCCAGTCTTTCACAATGAAAACATTATAAGATTCTGCATTTTTCTGTATATGTTTATGTAACTGTTGATTATTTTAATGATGCTTGTTTTTAAGCAGTGATCAGTTTTTTACTTTGCTATTTTATGGCTCTCCTCAACTTTATTTCTCCATTTGAAGCATAAGAGCCATTTATGCTGATTAATGGTCTCAGAAGATTCAGTGGAACAGCAACAGATTATGTTTCTCATCTTGTAAAGTCTGATTACAACTGTGTATTTTAGTAGAAAATTTCGTGTATTTACCAATCAAAATTATAAAATTGAATAATTTGTATTTTCATTCTTCCTAATTGTTACACTAGATGGTAGCATGAAAAGATAGTTAAGTACTACCTCATGTATTTCCTGTTTAGAAAAATTTCAGGATAGTTTAGTTTGTATTTTGCAAGTATATGAAAGCTCCGGTTTTTTACTTTAGATTCAAAACAGTTAATATATAGATTTGTGTTAATGGTGATTTTAAAAAATGTATAACCACCTAGAAGCTTTCAATTCAATGTTTATTTGTGGAGTAATGTCTTAGTGTGATTCTTCCTCTTTGGAAACAGAAGACTTCTGAAATGACTTTTTAACATCTGTCTTTCCCCACCCTCCAACTGTGAACTCCAGGCAAGCAGGGAGCATATTTATCCTATTCATTTGCATTTCCTAGCACCACGCACTGTAATAGGCAATAAATACATATATGTTGAATTTAACCGAGGTGTACAGCATAGTAAAATCTAGTGGTGGTGAACAGCTTAGTAAATCTATTGCCTTTCTTTTTTATCTTTAAGGAAAGAATCAGAGTATATATGAACAGAGTCAAGGAAATAACAGACAAGAAAAAGGCTGGCAAGCTGGACAGAGGTGCAGCTTCAAGATTTGTAAAAAATGCCCTCTGGGAACCAAAACCAAGAAATGCATCAAAAGTTGCCAATAAAGGAAAAAGTAAAAGTTAACTTTTTGGTTTTGATGTACACATACTCAAAAAGTACATCTTTTTTTTTCCCCCTCCACAAAATAATTCTGTGGCAGGACAAGGTTTAAATGTATTTCTTATTGAATTAATATGTAAATTTACAGTAAATATGTAAAGCTAAATACTTTCCTTTCCAAAGATTGTTATCTTTATTGATTTGCACTGAGGATTTTAACATTGTGATATATTATATATTTATAATTTACCATCTCTTTTGATGAGACTCTTATTTCTTTATATAGGTCAATCTTGCAAGTACCATTTTATAAGCAGCTGTGAAATTTAAGTGAAATGTTCTTTGTAAACATTTGTACTATTTTAAATGAATAATGACCTTATGATGTATGCTATCTGTAGGCCAAAATTATAGGTACATCTGTTTTCACTATATGACATTAAGAAAGCATGAAATGACTTAAATGTTCATTTTTTTCTGTAGTTATTTTATCATGTTTTCATGATTTTAGGAATTACTGCTTTGTTGATATTCAAAGTGTGAAACTAAAACTTTATGGTTGTACTTTAATTCTTGGCATGTTGCCTCTATGTCCCATTTAAAATAAAATACATTCTCATTAACTTTAGATGGGAAATAAGGTTGTATGTTGATGGATGAGTTCTGGCATGATGACCATACTCTCTCAATAAAGGCTGAAAATGTTGTATAACTGACCTGTGTATTTTTATCTTTTGAGTAAATTTGCCTTCCAAATTAGGAAGATAGGTTTTAGAAGTCACCACAAATAGAGAAATTCATGAGTTTTTGTTCCTGATGCATGGTGTCCACAGTTCTTTTTCATCTCATTTTTTTCAGATTTTTTTATTTCATGTTTTTGAGGCTGTATCAAGTACATACAAGTGTTCTGGAACAACGTCTTGTGTTACATAATGCCACTTAAGCAGATGAGAAGTCCAAAGGAGATTACATCGTGTTTATATTGTGGTTTATTTTTCTGGAGTATTAGTTACAGAGAGTACTACATAGTAAAGCTCTTTTTAAATGTCTAAGTGCATGAATTTTAATTACATGCCCTTAATGCTTTCAGTGTTTGAATCCATATCATTATATGTAGGAATGCCAAGTATAGTAAAGTACTTTAATTTTTGAAAAAGGAGTTGTTAAAATTTTCTGTGTGATTAATTCTCCATAAGTAACTTTGAATAAATGGATTCCTTGATTTATGATAGCAGATATTGGAAATGGTCTTAAAATGTAATGGATTTTGTAAAGCATGTTGAACTCTTTCTATGACACATGAAGAGGAAGTCACTGATAGACGCAGAAAGTCTTTTCTAGCTCTGATGTCAGTTTTTGAAGTGGAAGAACATTAATGAACATTTATAGTTATTTTACTCCTTTTTTTGCCTTTGTCTCCAAATTTCTAGCTATTTTAAAAAATAACTTCTACATGAGAAATGTGTTACTGTTAAGATCAAGTGTAGTGTACATGTCTTTGTGTTACTGCAAAGAAATGTATTTGGATTTCTGTATATTTTCTAATTTTGTAAAAGAAAAACAGCTTAAATGAAAAATGTTATACAATTGCAGAAAATTGTTATTGGTTTTAGCTGAGTTATTGGTTTATGAAAGTCCAACTCTACATTCTATTAAATTGTGTATTCTTAAGTGAGCAATTCTTTCATTATTAGTAGAAATGAAAGTTTGAGTATATTCCATTTTATTATGTATAATTTTAAATACTTAGCACATAGTAAGGAGCTGAATGGCTGTAGTGCATTGGGTTGCTTATTTGCTTGTCGTTTGTTCATTCTTTTGACAAATATACTTAATGACATTTATATTGCCAGATACAGTGCTACTTAATGACATTTATATTGCCGGATACAGTGCTAGGTGCAAGGTTCCAAAGACGATAACTACAGGCTTTATCCTGTTTTTATAAGGTGTTAAGAAAAAAATAGTCTTTTTATTCAATTCAGTTTTTCAGAGTTATGGAAAATTTTATGACAAATTGTGCTCATTAACCTTATTCAGAACCATAAAGGATGATGTGTGTGGTTGATCTATTTGACTATGGTGCAGTTATTGTTAACAGTTTGTTCCACATGATAGTCTGCTCTAAGTTTAGGTGTTAATTACATCTTTTATTAATCTCTTTGGGAATTAACAAGTTGGAGAAGTTGCATCTATAGATATTTTTAAGATTAGAATTATAGTCTATTAATCTTGTACTAAATAATGAGATCTTGCATTTTAAGATTATTTTAAGTACAATTTTTTTTCTTGTTCATAGTTGTAAGGTGGGAAATCCTTTTAGTAAAACAGAGTATGTTAAGTGAAAAATTGAAGCTTGAATTATGTTACATTCCTGGAATTAGGAGGTTATGTCAGGTTGATTAGTTTTTAAGACGCCCTGTAGATTAAAGAATCCTTCTACTTAGCGATTAGAAATGGATTGGCATTATTTCTAAATAAGGTATTTAAAATTGACCAGAAGTGTAGGAAAGACTTCAAAAATGGACAGTGTATTGAATGTAAATACGTTTTTCTTAAGTAGGTCACTGGAGAAAAAGATAGGAATTTAGGAATCACTCAGTTTATCTTAGAGTAAAATTATAATTTTATTCAATAACCAGAAATTCTGGCTTTGCAAAGTGACATTAACTGAGAAAGATGTGAACAGTGACTCTGAGCCTCATGTAATAGTTAAATTTGGTATATAAAGGGAAGAAAAAGCACTGACATCTCATTTTCTCTCTTCATAGCATAGTTAGAAAACCTGCTTAGATAAATTCAGTGACTCTTTTCCTGAATGATCTTGGTAGCAACCTATTTTATATCAGTGTGATGTGAATATAATTTACAAATATAAACATTCATCTTTCCCTATATTCTGATCTAAAACTCTCCAGTTTTGGAAATACAAGCCATATTTTGTTTATTTTATATATTAGCATTTTATGGTTGTCATTAACAATTATGTTGGCGGAAAGTATACAGAATTTTATGATGGAATTCTGTAGATACGTTTCATTTGAATAATTTGCTATTATATTACCTGTTAGCGGGATTTCAAGAAAATGGTTTGAATGTTTTTTGGTTTGCAGGTTGATTTTCCTATCAAAGTGGGGATACAGCCATAGACTACTCTTTGGAATAGCCACCCTCTGACTTGATGTGCCTTTTTAAAGTGCTTATTTATGGCATAACTTTTTATTATTCCCTCAAGAAGTCTGAGATTATGGCGTAATTTTTAACACAGCCAGAAAGATTAGTAAAGTGTTCAGAAAAGAGAGCTATAGTGATAGCTATTGGCAATTGAGGTTTAATTTTTAACTTCATATCTCCCTACTCCCTGCCCAGCTAGAAACCTAAAGCAACCAGCTCTGTGTTAGTAATCTGTTCTTAAAAGGTTGAAACGAGATGCTAGTTTTTACTCCCCCTCCCCACAATAAGCCTTGAAGTTTAGCAAATCTATCATAGCAGAATAACTGCATGCAAGATGTCAATTTTGTAAAGCGATACATTTCAGACAGTATACAAAATTTGATGGTGGGAAGAATAAGCTTTTATAAATGAAACATTTAAGAGACTCTTTTTTATTATTTGCTTTTCAGTTTAGTGTTGCCTTTAAGGTGTACCATTTCAGTTTGGCAGCTGCAATAAATGACAAGAAAATTGAAGATGATAATTCAGCATTTCAAGATGTTTCTGCTGAAATGAATGTAGACCTATCCAGAGCTTGAATTTCAAGTTTATTGTAATACAATATTTTAAAGCCAAGTACCCAGGCAAGTCATAGTGATATGATTTGAATGAGATTATTAGGAGGAATAGGAAAGAATGCCTTCAATTTCTTGTTATGTAGGTATTATCTATTGAGATGCTATGTTGAAAAATGTTACTGTAGAAAGAATAGAAGCTTGTTATACCCAATTTGCTATAGAGTACAATTTGTCTTGGACCTTATTCAAAAAACTTTAGTTATTAAAATAGCAAAATTATAACAAGGAATCACCTCTGATTTAGTGCTAGAGCAGTGCATTGCCTATAGACCATGTTCTAATGTGTGTCTGGTATTTTTTTCATTTGGTGGCCTTTAATTTCACTAATAATTCCTTGACTTATTTAAACAGAAATAATTTGCATTCCCTAGTTTTGATACTTTATTGTTTTTCCCTTAAGAAAGAGATAATTATTTAAAAGTTGCTGGATTTTGTGGGTTTTGACATTTGTGACTTTTAACACTTGTGATTTTTACTATTTGTGAGTGACTTTTAGAGGTCCATGGAGTATACAGTTATTTTGTAATTTTGCCAAGACACAATCTTAATTCCTGCTAAATTCCATGCAGGAAGGCATTAGCTAATGATTTAGCTTGGCTAACCTCTTAGCATCCACAGTGTTTTTTTCCCTGATTCACTTATTCACTCATTCATTCAACAAATATTTATTGAACTCCTCCTGTGTACCACGTTCTGTTTTAGGTATAGGAGATTTCGGCAGTTATCCAAACATGGTTGAAGTGGTTGGGAGTTGTCAAACTTTTTATCATGTGATAAATGGCTTCTATGGCTTGAATTGTGTTCCCCTAAAATTCATACATGGAAGTCCTAAGCCTCAATACCTCGTAATGTATCCTTATTTAGAAATAGGGCCATAGTAGATGTTATTAGTAAAGATGAGGTCATTAGGGTGGATCTTAATCCAATATGCCTTTATAAAACTGGGAAATTAGGACACAAATAACATGCACACAGGGAGAACACCCTGTGAAGAAGGTTAAGGCAGAGGTTGGGATTATGCTTCTGTAAGCCAAGGAACACCAGAGATTGCCAGCAATCACCAGAAGCTAGGTGAGAGGCCTGGAGCAGATTCTCATAATCCTCGGACGGAACCAACTTTGCTGATCCTGTGACTTTGGACTGCTAGCCTTCAGAACTGCCAGACACACATTTCTGTTGTGTAAGCCACCCACTTATTGATACTTTGTTACGGCAGCCCTAGGAAACACACAATGGCCATTAGATGAGTTGACACTATTGAGAAGATTAATAACCTGGGTGTGAAAATATGTGTAAAAATCTTTGGCCCAAGATGAACGTGTAATTCTGAAGAAAACCAGGCACCTGGGTAAAGTTATTGAAGAATACTTTTTAATTTGGGCAAAGATCTTAGAACTTACACCTTGAAATGTCAAGGGTCTGTTATACTCTTTCTGAAGCCAAAATGTTCAGACCTTTCTGACAGATATTGTCAGTTATGATTGAGTGTTGAGTATGCCATCTCTTAATCTTTATCGTGCTTGAAGAAATTTACTTAAAGAAAATCCTGTCAGGTTTCCATGGAGAGGAGATTTTCACCAAGCCTATTATCATCATCTGCCATGTGATCTTTCCCTAATGTAATGCAACAGTCAGGTTCAAATAATGAAAATCCTGAAAAAAATCAGCCAGAAGTTGTGTATAATTTGTCCTCTTGGATGAGCACACACCACTTAAAAAATCTCGTATTGGATTCATCCAGATAAGAGATTTCTTAAAAAAATTGTATGTGTATATAAATTCTTAACTGTATAGTGTGGCATTCAGTTTTCTTTATTTTTTATTTTTTTGGTTTTTAAGACGGAGTCTCACTCTGTCACCCAAGCTGGAGTGCAGCGGTGGGATCTCAGCTCGCTGCAACCTCCGCCTTCCGGGTTCAAGCGATTCTCCTGCCTCAGCCTCCTGAGTAGCTGGGATTACAGGCATGTCACCGCGTCCAGCTATAATTTTTGTATTTTTAGTAGAGATGGGGTTTCACCATGTTGGCCAGGCTTGTCTCAAACTCCTGACCTCAAGTGATACACCCACCTCAGCTTCCCAAAGTGCTGGGATTAGAGGCGTGAGCCACGGCGCCTGTCACAGTTTTCTTTCTTTAAAGTTAGGTATTAGACAAAATTAGTAGCCTGGCATGGTGGCGCATGCCCGTAATCCCAGCTACTCGGGAGGCTGAGGCAGGAGAATCGCTTGAACCCAGGAGGCGGAGGTTGCGGTGAGCTGAGATTGCGCCATTGCACTCCAGCCTGGGCAACAAGAGCAAAACTCTGTCTTAAAAAATAAAAAAAAAGTAAGTTAGGTATTAGAGAACTCAGAGGCTGGGCGCGGTGGCTCATGTCTGTAATCCCAGCACTGTGGGCGGCCAAGGCGGGAGGATTGCTTGAGTTTAGGAGTTTGAGACCAGCCTGGGCAACATAGGGAGACTCCATCTCTATTAAAAAAAAAAGAGAGCGAGAACTCAGAGGTGGACTCTTAACCTTAATGATTTAGGGTCAAAGTGGGTTCATACTCTTAATAGTTTGGGCCCAGTTTAAGTTTTATTTTTTTTTTTAAATTGTAAATGTTGCTTTATTGGTTTTCAGCGTTTAGAATCAAATTATAGATAAAACAAGAAAGTAAATGAAATTGACCTTGCCAGTATAGAAGTAAAGGTAGAATAGGCAGAAGTGAGTTAGAAATAGGGAATAGATTAGAGGGGCATCCTTATGTGGTGAGAAATACAGATGCTGTACAAAACCGGTGGATGAATACGGTCTTACGTTTATTTAAGTTTCAAAGGTAATGGTGATTTATGCTTTTTAATTCTTCTATCAAAAATTGGAAGGAGTTGGGAGAAAGTAGTATAAATTAAATCCTGAGTTTTCAGGCTGGGGAGCTAGTAGAGGATATCCTAGTGACACAGCAAATGTAGGTGAGTGTCAGGAAGGTTATCACCAGAACTAAAGACAGGAAAGGTTTACAAGTGAGAGTCCCTCACACCAGCAGGAGTGAAGTAGGTCGTTTTTTTTTCTATTTTTTTCTGTTTCTATTTTTATCCCCCATCAGATTCTCATGGTGGATGTTTTTGTTTTTGTCATAAACATAATTTCTTTGATAAAACGAAAGAGAAAAAAAGTTGTACTGACCAGCAACAAAATTCATTCAAAGAAACAGCATGACAATGAGGTACTCCCGTGAATAAGAGTTATTTAGTTACTGAAATTTTAAGCAATACAACATTTGAATGATGGGGAAATAATATAAGAATACTTAAATGTGGTGGCAAATATTTCATTATCATTCATATATATATATATATATATATAGTCTGTAGGCATTTAATATGTTTCCTAAATTTAGGCTCAGTTTACTTTTAGACAAGTTGCATTCCAGATATAGTTAGAGAATAAGAACTCTTATTTGGAAGTAGGTCTCTTTCAAATCTGCCTTCCATGGTATTTTGAAACTTCTAAATCTTATCAAGGTAAGTTTAGACACGGCAACTGTAGGGTTATCATATGTAAGTGATAGTGTGATCTTTGCTTGAATGTCTTAATAATGCTAAATTGAAAGGGATTTTTATTGTACCTAACTTTCATCAGGGGAGGTTGGTTTGTAGGAAATGTGTTTATAATCTGTTGTCTCACTGGAACCTAACTGGATTATAATGGAAATTGAATATTACTAAATATTATACCTCATCAGAGATGTGGCAAAATGTAACATCATTTTAGAATTTGTCCTAAGAACAATTGAAATTTGGGTTTATATAATCGGAATTGCTAGATTTTATCTATCACCTTTTAAAATTTGTAGACAACACTAATAAAGGCTAACCTAATACTTTCTTAGTTATTGATACCACTTAAAATTTTATTTTAGCAAAGCCGGGCACAGTGGCTCACGCCTGTAACCCCAGCACTTTGGGAGGCCGAAGAGGGCGGATCACGAGGTCAGGAGATCAAGACCATCCTGGCTAACATGGTAAAACCCCGTCTCTACTAAAAATACAAAAAATTAGCCAGGCTATGTGGCAGGCACCTGTAGTCCCAGGTACTCGGGAGGCTGAGGCAGGAGAACGGCGTGAACCTGGGAGGCAGAGGTTGCAGTGAGCCGAGATCCCACCACTGCACTCCAGCCTGGGCGACAGAGGGAGATTCCATCTAAAAAAAAAAATTATTTTAGCAAAAGTTGTTATTTGAGGTTTCCCAGCTATGTGATGTTGCCTAAATACGTAACATTAGAAATACCTGTAATTAAATTTTATTCTTTCAGCTAGGCATTTACAGTAACTTAACCAGAATTAAAATATATACTTTTTTTTTCTTTTTGAGATGGAGTCTCACTCTCTTTCCCAGGCTAGAATGCAGTGGTGTGATCTCAGCTCACTGCAACCTCTACCTCCCGGTTTAACCTCTCCTGCCTCAGCCTCCTGAGTAGCTGGGATTACAGGCGCCCGCCACTGTGCACGGCTAAGTTTTGTATTTTCAGTAGAGACAAGGTTTCACCATGTTGGTCAGGCTGGTCTCGAACTCCTGAGCTCAGGTGATCCGCCTGCCTTGGCCTCCCAAAGTGCTGGGATTACAGGCGTGAGCCACCGCACCCAGCCTAAAATATGTAACATTGAAAAAAGATGTTAAAAGCATCTTTTGGAAATAGTGGTAAAGTATGTGTTAATTCTTTTGTGGTAGGTACTGTGTACAGCTTAATACATATCTTAAAGTTTGGTTTGCTAAGCTTAATTGTTACATACTGCCTTGACATTTACAGAAACCATTCTATAATTGTGTGGGATTTTTTGTTTTTGCCTGTATTCCTCTTCCCTTTTGTATATAATTTAAAAAATTAATTAGTAAACTTTATTTTTAGGGCAATTTTAGATTCACAGAAAGTTCCTCTAGACCCCAGTCCCCATACACCACAATCTTCTCTGGTAACAACATCACATACCATAATGGCACATTTATTACAACTGATGAACCTACATTGACACGTCATAATCACCCAAAGTTTATCATTTACATTGGGGTTCACTCTCAGTGTTGTATGTTCCATGGTTTGGACAAATAAATAATGACATGTACCCACCGTTGTAGTATCACATAGTAGTTTCACTGAGCTCCACCTATTCATCCCTCTTCCCACTCCCACCTCTGCCAACCACTGACCTTTTTACTGTCTTCATAATTTTTCCTTTTCTAGAATGTCATATGGAATCATACAGTATGTAACTTTTTCAGATTGGCTTCTTTCAGTTAATAATTGCATTTCAGTTTCCTTCACGTCTTTTCATGACTTGATAGCTCATTTCTTTTTAGCACTAAGAAGTATTCCATTGTCCAGGTATACCACCCGTTTATTTATCCTTCACTTACTGAAAGCACCTTGGTTCCTTCTAAGTTTTGGCAAATACGAATAAAGCTGCTGTAAACATCATGTGTAGGTTTTTGTGTGGACATAAGTTTTCAGTTCATTTGGGCAAATGCTAAGGAGTGTAACTGCTAGATTCTATGTTAAAAGTATATTCAGTTTTGTAGCTGCCAAACTGCCCTTCAAAGTGGCTATATCATTTTGCATTCCCAGCAGCAGTGAATGCGAGTTGCCATTGCACCCCCTCCTCACCAGCATTCAGTGGTGGTGTAATTTGCTTTTCCAGCTTTTGTTTATGGGTTCTGCCATACATTTTTGTAGAGATTAAAAAATATGATGTAAATAATCAAATGAGATGTAGAAAAATCTTAAATTTCTTAATAAGAAAATTGGAAAGGACTAGGGTCTGGCTCCTGAGATGCTGGGAAATAGAACATTTCATTTGGAATAAGACTTGGACTTTAACTTAAAATACATCTTGAAATTCCTTGAATTCCCTGACGCATTGGAAGACATTTTCAATATATTCAACTTCCTAAAAGGCAAAGAGTAAGAATCCTCTTCCACGGATAGATATTTTTGTCAGAGATAAATAAGAAATGCTTGTTAACATGTGAGTTGGGAAGTATAATTGAATTTACTGAGGTCTTGTTTTTGATGCCCTTCTCAATTGTTTTAAAATTTTTGCCTTTTATTATGATAAAGTGAATAAAGTGGAATAAGTGAGATCTTAAAATTCCCACTGGATTGTCATTTTCGCATCTGAACCCAGGCACAATGTTTATTTTTTTGTACTAGTCTTTAAAGTATAGGTTATTAAATGTAATAAATGATTTACAACGGAGTAGAAAGATTCTCCAATCATTCCCTCTGCTCTGAATAGTATCTGTTCTATGTGTGTGTCCGTTAATGCCATGTATGTGTGCGTGTGGTATATATGCATTTATGGCAGCTAACACTGAGTCTTTGCCAGGCACTGTGTTCCTCATTTGTGATCTCCACAAGAAGCCAGTTGAGGTGGGTATTATTTTCTGTTTACAGGTAAAGTTATCAAGACTCAGGCTAGGCCTTGTCCAAGATTATGCAGTCAGTGAGGCTAGGATGTGGGGCCATTCTGGAGGCTGCGCCTTAACCACTGTTGTCTTCCCTTTAAGCCTAAATACTGGCCGAGGAGCTACATGGAGGAGGTTTTACCGGAGGAGAGGACCTAGGTCAGTCATGAATTCTATTTGCTGATTGGCCAAACTTGCACTGAGTTTTCAAACACTTGTCTCGCTGGTTTCAGTTTGGGTTAGGGTGGTGTCAGTGTTACACTTGCATACCGACTACATAATTTGGAGCCACATCACATTTTTGATGGTGTGCTCTATTGCTAGTGTCAGCAATAGAAAAATTCTGACTAGCTTTTTTTTGGTTAGTTTTTTGTAAATTTTGAGACAGAGTCTCACTCTGTTACCCAGGTTGGAGTGCAGTGGCGTGATCTCTGCTTACCGCAACCTCCACCTCCTGGGCTGCAGCGATTCTCATGCCTCAGTCTCATGAGTAGCTGGGATTACAGGCACGCACCACCATGGCAGGCTAAGTCTTGTGTTTTTAGTAGAGATTGGGTTTCACCATGTTGGCCAGGCTGGTCTTGAACTCCTGGCCCCAAGTAATCTGTCCACCTCTGCCTTCCAAAGTCCTTGGGTTACAGGCATGAGCCACCCTGCCTGGCCCTGAATAGCCATTTTTGATAATGTTTGGCAGTTTGTTCTCCAGCTTAGACCATCTTAAAACTATTCAAGAAACATAGTATTGATACACCTGGTTATATTTCTTAAAAATAATTCTTTCCTTAAACTTACAAACTCTCTCTCCCCCTCCAATTCCTGCTCACCGCTATGTAAAACTGCTCTGTATAGAAAGTAAGAAATCCCCACACCAGGAGACAATTGGCTAAATTACACTCAACTGCAAAAAACTTTGCATTGTGCTTCCCCCACTCGTGATTATAATTAACATTTTAATGAATCAGTTAAGAGAAAAGCTGTGGTAAGCAAGTGTTTCTTGAGTGCCTACTAAGTGCTGATGCCCAGCTAGTCTGTGACAATGGGAGAGCGAAGTTCAGTGTCCCCACTCTTGCTTTAACTTACAATCTAGGGGAGGTTTTCCCTCAATCTTCATGCAACACAGAGGAACATTTTATAATGTAACTATCCCATTGAAAACGTATCACTTAACAATTTGGATTTTCATGCTTTAGGCTTTCTTGAAGGTGTATGTGTATCTCTTTCAGACTCATATTTTTCCGTCTCATGTTAGATTTATCATCATTGCATTTATCAATCAGAACCACTGGATGGCAGCAAAAGAACATAGAAGATTTTCTATCATGCTTTTGTGTACACAAAAATGAAGTGAAAGCTATTCTTTGTATTTCATGGATGGTGGAAAGAAAACGATACAGTGATTAAAACTTGACAGCTATCTACAGCAGATGAGACCCAAGCAGATCTCATGACTAAATATTAATATGTTACCCTAAGTGTGAAAAGTTAAATTTATGCTTTATTATTACCAAAGCCACACTGTAAATTTCTCCTTTTTCAGTTTCTTTTGGTCACAAAAATATCTTCCAAGATTTCTATGCAATAATGGTGTTTATAATGGTAAAAAAAGAATCCAAGTCAGATACTAAGTAAAACTAGTTAGTGAGAACTTGCCAAGAGAGATTTTTAATGACAAGGGACAATGGAAGAGTCTCTTCCTTTGATAGCCTGTTTTAAAGAGAATTCTTAGAGAAAAATCAGAGTTTGGAGAGACCCTGTTCATAGACGAGATTTTTTCATTTTTCTTTTAAAAAATCACTTAGCAAGCAGATTTTAAGTAATGTGAGCCTCTTTGAAGATTTCATACCATTTCTATAAATGTACAATGGCTTAGTTCCGAAGTGAGTACCGTATATATCTCAATACATATAATAAATCTCTCAAACTACAAAGGGGAAATAGTCATGAAGCAGCAATGAAGTAAAAAACTTTTTAGTTTGATTTCAGTACAGAAATTTGAAATCTGTTTAGTTGAAAATAGAGCTTCCTATTTCTCCCAAGTATTTTTCAAGCTTATTTGCTTACTTTAAAAGAATCTTTTAATTTTTGGAAAAAAAATATATTTAGCCTAACTTTGAACCTCTGAATGAGTTACAAAAAATAAGTGCAGAATGGAAAAGTTGCTTTTGTCCAGAGAGCTGAGTTTTGAACGCAGCCAAGGTATTATCATTCTGGGGCTTATTCTCAGAGGGTTATGGAAGAGCGGAGTTTGTGTTTCTTCCCCTGTTGAGCTTGGGGCCTTCTGGGTTACTTGGAGCCTGAACGCTTCTTGATTTATTTCTTGTTGGCAACATTATCATTGCTTTTTGATGTATGTAGGATATGGATCAGTGGGCTTTATGTTATTTGACTCTTAATGGAAATAAAGTTTGGGAAAAGAGGTAAGTCCTCCCCCAGTGCCCTGCAACAAGGTATATGGCCACCAGAGCCTCGATGTTCACTTTCCTTTAATAGTACTCAAGACACTTCAGCAGTATTTATCGGTACTGAGACCTGGACCCGCAATCTGAAACTATAGTTGAACATCTTCCTGGGCTTGGACTACATAGTTTCTGGAGAAAAAACTAATGTAGTCCATCAATATCTACTAAAACCAAGAATGAGGAGAGATAAATAATTATTCTCACCATTCCTTCTGTTTGGATATTTTTTTTTTTGAGGGAGGGCTAGGAAGAGGAACATTTTCATTGTCTTAATGCAAGATAGATTGTGTGAAGCGTATTTAGTTTCTTCTCCAGAAACTATGTAGAGTCACTATGCTGAAAGAGTCTAATTTGCTGTCTCTACTAGTTCAGAGTATTTGGGGACAGAAGTCTGTAAATCCTCTTGGAAATTTTCTAGAAAATAAATTTCTATGCCCTTCTT
Organism: Macaca thibetana thibetana; assembly: GCF_024542745.1. NCBI lineage: Eukaryota > Metazoa > Chordata > Mammalia > Primates > Cercopithecidae > Macaca > Macaca thibetana. Next base: position 38,973,552 of record NC_065590.1, read on the forward strand.
CAGTAACAATCACTTGTAATTCCCCCCATACTTATCATTTTGTCACATTATTTCTATTAGCTATCTGTTAAGAGAAATTATAAATATAATGAGACAAAATTCATTTTGAAAGTCAGTGATGGTAAAACTAAAGGGTAAAACCACATATAATTTGTATGTGTCTTTACAGATCATAGAGGCCTATCTATCAAATTGCAGGATTTATTTTGTTCCAGATTTATTCTTTTTATGGATCTTTTAAATTTCACTGAATTTTGTGATCTAGCCTTAAATCATGATTCCTAAAATACATCTTCAGGTAAATATCTTGGTAGAATATTTTTTAGTATGAATTGTAGAACATCAGAAAGAACATAGCTTTGACTTTTTCATTCTGTCGGTGACTGGTGACTTTGAATAGATCACAGAAACTAGATGTGCATCTCTCCATCTATAAAGTGGATACAACCATGCTAATTTTCCTCCATTGCCTATACAAACTCAAATGAAAAGAAGTCGTGTTTTCAGAAGAAAATGGTATTTAAAATGTTAGGTTGGTGGTAGTAAAATTAAGGTGACATTTTACATCAAAACTGGGCAAATTGAATGAAAGTTTCTCTTATACTTTGTTCTCTATTTTGTTTTGTCCTGAATAAGATTTCTGAGTTAATAGATGAAAGGGTCGTTTGGGGGAAGTTAGAGTTCTCAGACCTTGCATTTGTAAGGTTCTTTGGCTGAAACCTGACCCTAGAGTCTTACCAATTCTGCGTGGACAGCTAAGGTTTTGCTAGGTGGTTTGAGACCATGGACCAATCTTTGAAGGAGTCAGGTGGTGAAAAATTTCTAACAAAAGAAAAGGACTTTATCTTATATGAGAGAGTATCAGCCCTTCTGTAATTCATTTAGAGAAAGAAGCCCACACTATTAAGAACAGGTTCCTTGTTTTTGCTACTAATGGAAATTGTCCCTCTTGACTAGAGCAATGCAGAGAGCTGTCAGCTCCAGCTCCACATCACTGCGGGAGCTTAAAAAAAAAATCCCCATGACCAGGCCCCACTCCAGACCAAGAAATCGGGCTTCCTGGGGATGGCCCAGGCATCAGCATTCCTTAAAGCTCCTCAGCATATGTTATTGTGCTTCTGAGGTTGAGAACCACTGATCTAGAGACTGCAGTAGAGAATAACTTGGCAAAAGGCTTACACAACAGAAACATTTTTTAACATCCATTACTTTGTCCTTATTTGTGTTATCTTACTTTTCCAAAAGGGGACCTGTAATTTGAAGACAAACAAAAAATACAGTAGGAAAGAAGTGCTGAAAATCTTGTCAGCTAGCCATGGTCTTCTCTGGGACAATCCTAACTTTGCTGCACCACTGTGAAGGAAGGGATGCTTCCCTCTTTCCTCCCAGCCTATTTATTATGCTATTAAAGAAACATAAAAATGAACATAAGGTTCATCTGAACCATCTCAGATACTGCTGAATTTCTTATAG